>NW_017729031.1:36634782-36640323 GCF_001723915.1 Gavialis gangeticus
ATGAGGAACTGTAAGGATTGCGTGCTTAGGAGTAATCCTTGCAATGCAAGAGAGAGGTGATTGAGCTGCTAACAGAAATAAGCAGTCTCTCTCATTTAAAATCAGGTCTGCAATCAAAGAACAGGGCACCAGACATTGTGCCAGCTGACCCAGGCTTTTGGCAGGGTCTAAAACATTGCAGGCTGTTGCTGATCAATACTACAGCAGTGTCATATAAGGGAAGTGGGAGTGTCAATCTAGGCAAAAGGAGTCTCACCTGAACTAGCCTCAGGGAAGAACCATTGGAGAAGCCAAGATAGCAGAGAAACCTTTGGACCAGAATTTGTTCTGCACTATTAATTAATTGGTAACTTAGGCCAAAATCTATGGCTGTGATTATTGACACAGGTGCCACAGCACCCAGGGGGCCCCGCAAGATTATTGTAAGGGTGCCTCAGGGTGCTCTGCCACATTATAGCATGGTTAGATGTGCAAATGCCTGCACATGATTTCCAAGATTTCCAGAGGCTGCATCCAGAAGAGTGCATCCATGCAGTATGTGGCCCCCCAGACATGTCTGCAGTGTCATATACCACACATTCAGCTGTTCATCATGCTGCAAGGGAGCAACATGGGTATTTTTTGGACCCCTGAATATCCAGGGGTCAGAAAAAGCTGCACAAGAAAAAAGCGAAGTGGCGCACAAGAGGGCAGTGAGCACCACTCAAAACGAGTCTGGCCAGCCAGAGCCATCTGGCTGCCATCTCAGTTCTGAATGGCAGGATTGCTGCTGCTGCAGCCCCAGGAGGCCCCCAGGACCTCAGGTAAGGATGCTGGGGGCAGCCCAGTGCTGGCCATGGCCTCTCCTACCCCACCCAGGGTACCCTGCTGTGTGCCAGAGGGTGCGTGGCACAGGCGTTCCCTGGGGACAACTAGCAGCAGCCCAAGATGTGCTGCTGCTAGTTGTCCCCAGGGAAACAAATGTCCACACTCACGTAGATGCAGCCAGAGATTTAAAATAGGAAACTATAGCGGCAGAAGCATTCTGACTGATTGTGGCCTATGAGTTCTGTACATCAGAAGAATTGCTCTTATTATTTTTCCATAGTCAAAAAACCACATGACAGCTAAGAGCTAGGATTTTCTGAGCACTGCCTTAAGTGTAACCTGGTTGAGAACCACAGCGAGGGAGAAGCTGAGTTTTAGCCCTATTTCCCACATGTTGGCCATGTTAGAGCAGTATAGGAAATTCATTAGATCAAAGATTTTTCCCTCCCTATTTGTCCTTTATTGCATTCCTTTCACCTTCTAATGAAACAACTGGTCCTGGCCACTGTTAAAGACAGGACATTGGACCAAACACTCTCATTGTAAACCCTGTGCTCCCAGGAGACTGACTTGGGCGAGGGAAGAAGGGTATTTGAAAATCATAATAATTAATATGTGACATTGATGATATGTTTACCCAGGGACAAGGATGATTTATCCCCTATCACTGCATACATCAGTGTCATGTTTAAGTTAGTTTCATGCTTAGTGGTTTGCAGAATTCACTTATATGAGCCAAAATTGATATTGAGTGTGTTCACATAGATAGATTAAATTGGAGATGTGGGAGACTGCATTTGGCATCTCTTTTTGAGGACTGAGTATGATATCAGTTGGTATTATGTTACTGCTTATTATTTTTTCCTTGTTTTTGTTTGTTTTTCCCCACTTTATTTTTGTCTCCAATTCAGACTAGAAAAATGTGGCTACTTAGTGGTAATAGTGATAATTAGCATGGAAACAGCAGGTTTCATGATTATTGTGCTATTCAGCAGCACCCATGGGGCAAACATTGGTCAGTTTACACACGAGTGCTCAAAAAAGGAAGAGACTATTTTTTAACCTGGAGATTCCTAGCATGAAAAAAAGGATTTAGCTAGCCTATTTATTACCAATTAGGACAGGAGTACTTAAGTTTTGTTTTGAATGGGGAAGAACTTAAGCATGTTACCTTTTCTGAAGAAGGGCCAGCACATTTTGATTACTTTGGTTGAAAATCCAGAGTTTTAATTGAACACTTTTGGCAAAGAGTCTGTTTTCTAAAGGAAATAGTCCTCTTTATTTATTTTTTTATTTTTTTGTTAAAAGCTAATAGCCCTCCCCCATCACATTTAATTTATTTTTGCACAGGGCATGGTTTTTTTGCAGTGCAGTGGTTCTGTTGATGACTCACTTGGTAAGGCTGTGGGTCTTGTGTCCCCAGGATTCTGTGTGTATGTGCCATTGGGAATGAATTCAGGAATATCACAATCTTCTTCCTCAGATGGTCTGCTCTCACCTGCCACGTCTTGATGCGATGCAATCTTATAGGGAGCTGGAGTTAGTGGAACTGATGATAATTCAGAACTCTTCCTTAAAGTGTCTTTATGGGGCTCCATCACCCCTTAATACCCCACTCTTACTGCATCAGATTTGTTGGTACAAGTTCCCAGATCATACTTTTACATCACAGTCCCTTTCCCTTCCGGGGTAATTCATAGTGACATACAGTGCTATTTTATCAAAGACATTCTCTCAATCAGTAAAGTCCCATTAGCCAATATCCAGCATCCGTTCCAAGTCATCTGCTCAGCAACTAACTGGCATACAAATAGTTTAAGGTAACCAGTAATAATCAACAAAGTCCTTGACTAAATAGGGTCTGCTCAAACTCTCCCTTAGGATCTGGAGCAGTCCCCACATCCTTGTAACTTCCAACAAAAGAAAGAATGCTTAAATCAAACTCCTGGCCCTTAAAAAAAACCCTCAGCCCTTTTTGGGGCAGCCCATGTCTCCTCTGGGCCGAAGTACCCTGTGTCCATGCAATGGAAAACCAGGAAGCAAAAAGGAAGAAAAGAAACAAACAAACAAAAAAACAGCTTTTTTTGCAGTCCTCTGTCTCAGCCTATGCTCTAGCCAAGCTGTTCCTGTGTCAGGCTGAGACAGTTCAGGTTCTCTATAATTTGAAGAACCCCTACTGGCTGCCTGTCAAGCCTTCTTATCTCACCACCAGTTGGCTCATTGCTGCTGGACAGTGGCCCTCCAGCCACCTATGCTCTGCAGGCTCTCATCTCCTGCCCACTGGAGGACTGGTATTTCTGGCACATGCAGAGCCCAGAAGTGCTCCCTCATTCTGGCCACTGGTGTCTTTCCTTAGCTGCCCCTCTCCAGGCATGAAGTAGCTGGTCCCAAGCTTTTCCCTCCAATCTGGAGGGAATAGCAGCTTTGAAGCCACTGCTGTTCCTGCATGGCACAGCACAAGGCTTCCCTGACTGCTGGGGTAAGTCACCACTTTTCTGCAGCTCTTGGCTTGTTGTGCTGACTTTCCCCAGTCCCTTTACAGTTTCCACAGTGCACTTCTTTCAGCAGCTATTATCACAATCCACCACCTCTTTCATATACAAAATAGTGGAAAGAGATATCCTCAGGCTGTGGAAAAAGCTCAGCTGATCAGGGGAACTCAATAAGTGAATTTTACTATGTCCATGAAGTGTCAGTTTGGGCTGTGGCCACAAGAGGCACAGGATAAAAAGTTTGTTGAAACATATGAAACCAAAAGGAGGAGAAAATCTAACAGGCATTGAGGTATAATACAGAGTGGAGTTGACACCACTAATCATTTCCCTGCCATTGTTATTGAAGGCAAAAGGTTTTCATGATATCTTTTATTGGAGCAATTGTATAGGCACCTGTACAGAGCGGAGACATGGACAATGTAGAGGAAACCAAAAGGTGGGAACCATGACTGCTTGATAAACCATGAGCTTGGTTTCAGATCTGATGTTGTGATCTTAGAATACCCATTTTTTTAGGCATCCAAAGGCTGTATTTGCACATTTGAGGCAATGTTGGATTTTTTCATTTTTGTCTGGTGTCTATGACATTCAGTAACAACTTTAAACAGAACATATTTACTGTATTCTGATAAACTGAGGCATAAAACTGGAAATCTGCTTTGTCACTATGTAACAGACTTAAACCTTTTATTAAAAAAGGTGGATGATGTCCATCCATCTCAAGAAGAAAAAAGTGGAGACCTAAAGAAGAGTGCTTTGTTCTTCAAAGTGTATTTAACACCTCTTCCAACTATACAGTTGGTCCAATAAAAAATATCACAAAAAAGGTGGTGCCTCTCATATGCTTTCTAGACCATCCTAGCTACAACAACACTCCAGCACTATTGTCACTCAATGGACTGTTGTGGTGCATTCAGAAGGGCAAAAATATGATCACAACTACCCCAAGCCTGTGTCATTGATAACTAGCAGTGATGCTGGCCCTGTTTCTCCCTGTTAGATAATGAGGGCTCAAGAGGCCTCATAGATAAAGCTGCCTCCCGGTGGAAGAGACCAGGCTACTTGCATTTTGTAGCCAAGATGGAGTCAGAGCTCCTGTGCAGTGGGATGTGCATAAGTATGAAAGAAGAAGACATGACACAGATGTGCAGACCAGTGCTTAAACAACCTACTCAATTTTTATCTCAGACTATGGAGTGAGCACACCAGAAAGGTGAGCTGCAGTACTGGCAACATGAATGCTAGAGCTGGTTGGGTATACAAGGTATATACCAGTCAATTAGCTTAATTTAGAAGCAGCATAGTGGAAAAGGATCTTTAAGAGGGTTGTAAATATGGATGGGATGGGGACTTTGTGACAAAATTGAGTGAGGTGATAACATGCAGAAGGGGCCGATGGCTTTTTCCTTACCTGGTACTTTCCTGGAATAACAATGATTCAATGGTCAGTCCCACTGTCCCGCGCTCTCTGAGCCCTGATGCTCACGGCAGTCACTTTGGCGTGAATGAAAACAGAATGTCTCATTCCTAGGGTTTACTGTATGTATGAAAAACATTGCTGGATTTCAACAAGGATGAAGGACATAGCAAATAAATTGGCCTTGTCCCAAAAGGCTGTTCTTTTTCCTACTCCGACCACTTCTGTATCCATGACGTCTGGGCTGTAACGACTCCCACACTTTTATCCCCCTCTCTCCCTCCCAACTGCTAATTTACCATCTGGAGTTAACACAGTCTTTTTAAAACCGTGCCAGGCCACGTTACCTGTATTGGGCTAAACGTAGTGGTCTAGATTCTTAGGTGCTGTATATTGGTATAGCTCCATTGAATTTAATGCTGAATTACACTGCACACGTATTTGGCCCAGAGCTATTTATTTTGGATGTTTGAGTTTTTGCTGAGAAATGAGGAAAGGATTTTTCCAAAGGTACCCAGTGTCACATGCATTGCCAGCTTTATCCAAAAACCTTGTTTGCCAGCTTTAAGATATTTGTGTGTCTTTTAGCTTAAGGGGAAACTCAATCTTTGAAAAAAATCTCTGTTTTCATGGAGAGAAGAGTATCCTGTAATTCTATCTGATCTCCTTTGCTGCATGCTAAGCCGTTCTTACAGCTTGTTTTGAATTCTTCTGTTAAATCTCAGGGCTTAGCTGTAAAACACAAACTTGCATTTTGGCTGTGATCCTCAACTCTGTTTACGGGATTCGGCTGAGCCACTTCCCCCCCCCCCCCTTTCCTTT
>NW_017729031.1:36640448-36644498 GCF_001723915.1 Gavialis gangeticus
CCCCCCCCCCCTTTCCTATCAAGTTCGCTATCGTAAGCAGAGGCAAGAGAGGCACAGCTTAAAAAAAGAAAGCCTGAAGTTCTTAACCAAATCTCTGTTCAGAGAAATGCTCAGCATGTTGGGATTTGGTTTCAATGCCAAATGCGCGACAGTCAGGTTCCTCAAAGTTTGCTTTGCACGTAGACTTGTTGTCCCAGCTTTGTGATCTAAATTGAAGTCAGAGCGGAAGTTTCTTGGGGTAAGACTTTTTTTCTTACACGGTTGTGCAGCACACCACACAAGGGAGCCTGACCTGAGTGGAGCTTTTACATGCTACAAACAAGAATAAAGGGCCCTATGTCTAGCACTAAGAGGCGTTCTCTTCTTTTCTGGCTGCCTACTTGACCGCATGTGGTTGTCAACGTGGTAATCCAGATCCCCAGAAGGCCACTAGTGCATTATTCCCAGGCGTATAGTATTTGAGCAGCCAGAGCCACATCCACACCCAGAAACAGAATGACAACTAAGGATATTTTGGGTCCTCAGACAACTATGTAGATGACTGATTTTGGTCATCTACACATCCAGGAAAAAACCAGAATGCTCTCCTAAGTGCCTTGGACCAGGGGACCCCAGTCTACATAAATACCCCATATTCTTCATAGTCTTCATCCCTTATTTGCCCCTCTACTAGACCTAAGGCTTTGAAGTGTGGCATTAGTAGACAAATAAGAGTGCAGCAAAGGCATAATTTGCTCAAGAGTATACTGTATTTAGAAGGAATTAGATTAGACTATTTCATTTTACCATGCATATTCCTTGCAGATCAATTATATGCTACACATGGACTCCATGCTGAGTAACTTCATAGCTCTTGATTAACTATGGATATTACAGTAATTGTGTCTATTAATACCCACCTTTCCTGACAGGTATTAACAAAACTCGTTAGTTAAAATAATGACAAAAAATGAGCTGTGTACATTATTTCAGAGCTTGGCCAGGAGACTGGAGTTATTGTTCTTGTTAATGTTTTGCATTTCAACAGTATCACAGCAGCTGTTGCTGAACAACTAAATCATACTACTAGCTGGGCTCGGAAAATACATCTTCATACCACATAAAAAGAGGTTGGTACAGCTTTTTCTCACCTGCTTTTCTTGTGCAATGACTACACTTAGCATTATAAAGCATTCATGTTTAGGCACCATGGGAAACAACAAAGCAACTTGCCAAAACAGAAAGATTTCAATTCACAGTAGAATCTGGCTATTCTACATGAGGGCTCTAGTCGAGCCATAACCAGCTGTTGAACTGGTATTGCTAATGGCCTGGAAAACATGTACTATGAAGAAAGGCTGAAAGAAATATGGTTATTTTGTCTGGACAATAGAAGACTGAAGGGGGATTTGATAACACTCTTCAAATACCTAAAGCGTGATTAGAGAGGGTGGAGATAGGCTTTTCTCTGTGGCCATAGGGTGCAGGAGCCATGGCCCGAGCTGCAGCAGAGGAAATTTAGGTTGGAGATTAGGAAGGACTTTCTGACTATGGGGGTGGTCAAGCATTGGAAGAGACTGCCTACAGGAGTTGTGGACTCCATCCTTGGAAATTTTCAAGAGCAGGATGGACGGACCCTTGGTTGGGATGGTTTAGTCAGGGATGATCCTGCCTTGAGCAGGAGGCTGGATGAGATGACCTTGTGAGGTCCCTTTCAGCTCTACTTTCCTATTATCCTATGATTCCTAACAGCGTGTTTGCAAAGGCAATGAAGCAGGTGCTTGAATATTTTGCTGGATCAGGGCCTCTAAAATTGATCAATATTTAATTTTATTTTTAATAAAGAAATTCTTTAAAATTCTGGTTTTAATATATATATCTTCAAACCCTTCACCCTTCCTCAATTTTCTTTCATTTCAAAATTTCCCAAAAAGCTTGATTAGGATGTGAATTTTCAACAGGAAAGTCTGGCTTTTCCTGCACGTGTACTTTTGAGTGGTTCCAGTCCTCATAGCTTATTTGCAATACAGCATAGTCTGTCCTTACTATGCAGGACGTATGTAATAGGCAGGTGTTAAAGCATCCTTTAAAGCTTATATTTATTTTCTAAATGCAGCATATTGTATTCATTGGCACTTTATAATGGTTTATCTTACATAATAATAATGCATTTGTGTTGCACCAATGCCTACACATCTAAGTGAGTTCCAGTGTGCTGTGTCCTGTATGTGCACATAAGGAATAAACACTGTGGCATCTCTCTCATGAAGTTTTCTAGATTGGTCTGCACAGATTTCAACTCACTTGTGGGACTTTGTTCAAGTGACTGAATGATCCAGTGTATAAAATAGGAGTCTGCACATAAGACAGAGAAAAACTGGGGCTAGGCCGACAAGAGGAACATGTGGCGATGTCCAACGCTAGGATTATAGAGGAGCCTGAAACTACTCTCTTGCCCCGAGGTAACCCTCATCATATTTTTGTGTAATTTGATATGCCCGTGTAATTCCACAGCCATTTCTAGTTAATGTAAACCACAAAGAGCATTTCTGCATGCTTTTCCCCTGTGGCTTTTCCTTTATGTGTTCACTTACACATTGGCAAATCCACGATATGAGAGAGCTGCTGTTGTCAGTGAATACAAGATGGGAAACCGATCCTATGAAGAGAGGAACAACCTCTTTCTGAGCCATTTCCTTGTAATGATTCCTTTCTCTGAGAGGTTTTAATGCTTTCAGGAAATGACTCTGTTTCCTTTGCCAAATGGAAAACTGGCCACAGTCCCTGCAATAAAGAATGGAGATCTCCACGAGGAACAGATTTAGCAGAGGATCCTCCCATCAAATCTGTCCTCCTCATTCTCATTCTCTCTCTCCTTCAGTCTCTACGTTCCCTGGCTACTCCCTGCTTTTCTCTCCTTTGCCCTCCTCCAACCTATGAATTACTTCAGCAATACTTCCACTTCCATGCCAGGAATCAAGGGCTCCTTCACACTGTGCTACGAGTTAAGGAAGTAGCACCTTCTTCTTCATCAGCTCAAATCCTAGCTGCATCAATCACATCCCAGAAAGAGTCAAAAATGTCCCGTATATCATGGCGGCTGAGGGACAGCCCTGATTCTGTGCTCTGAATTCAAGTGGCTTTTCTCCCTGTGGCTCTTTGAAGTGGAAGTGTAGAAGGGAAGTCATGGAGCCACACATCCACATGAGCTAGTGCAGGCATTGCAGTCTTCTGCTGCAACAATTCTGGACGGTGCCTGGACTTCACTGGTAAGGGTTTGAGCCAACAGACAGAGATGACTTTGCTAAGGCAAAGGTATATTTTACTCAACATAGCACTCTGGAAATGCAGATCCCTGTTCTCCTTGGATTAGCTCCTTCTCTGCCTACATAGTCATCCCCTCATGAGGCACCACAGCACACCTTAACTTGGCACTTAGCAGGGAGAGCATGCACATGGTCAACCTGCCGTGGAGAAATCCCAGTACAACCCACTCACAGTACAGCACAAACTCCAGACAGCCCCTAGAGACAGAATAAGCGGTTACCAGTCATACGTGCTTGAGAAGCCTCCACATCTTACCACACATATGCAGGAGACAGGGGTTGCCCTAAGGGCAGGTTACAAAACAGGCAAAGAATTTATTTGGAGAAGTGTATTGTTTTTAAGTATTGATTCACAATCAGCTCTTGGAGAGATGAATTTTAGAAAGGATTCATAGGCAGGAATGGTGCAGGCTGTTGTACTACCATAGGGAAACTGGTGTTGGAAGAGGGAAGGCCAGGTCCCTGTTGCTACCTAACTTTGGCATGGAGGAAGTGTGGACTATCAATTGATACCTGGAAGAGCATGGGGACTTTATAAAGCTGTGCATAAGGTGAATCATCTCTCAGTGTATACTGAGCAGTGCAGTAGCAACTAAGTTTGGTGCCCAGGACAAAGTCAACAGTGGTAGCTCACCCTCATCCCATGCACAGATCCAAGGCCACACACCCACTATGCTTGCCCATGAGAGCATGCAGCAGCGGGAGCCACCCTTTACCCCCCCCCCCATGCCTCCCCCACATCTCA
>NW_017729031.1:36644508-36655060 GCF_001723915.1 Gavialis gangeticus
GCCGCGGGGGCCCCCCCTTTCCCCCCCCCCCATGCCTCCCCCACAAACGAGGTGCTTGCAGCTCCATCTCTCACACCACCCCAGCTGGGCAGCGCCTGTTGGTGCCCCTTCACTTTGGCACCTGAGGTGGTTGCCCCACTTAACCCCCCTCTTGCTACGGCACTGATTCTGAGCATACCTTGCCATGTTCTCAAGTTGCAGCAAGGGAAGTTGAGGTTGGATATTAGGAAAAACTTTCTCACAAAGAGGGTGGTGAAGCACTAGAACAGGTTACCCAGCAAGGTTGTGGACTCTCCATCCTTGGAGGATTTTAAGACTAAGCTAGGCAAAGACTTGGCTGGGATGATCTAGCTGGGGGTGTTCCCGCTCTGAGCAGGGGTTAAGCTAGATGTGAACCCTAGATGTCTAGCGCCCTTAGCCATTGGTGATGCATAGGGGTGCATGCAGGTGCACGTGCACCCCCTGAGCTTGGCAGTACACCCCCTGCAAAAAGTGCTGCCTACACTGCCGGCTGCACCTGTGAGCAGTCGCTGCTCACCCCCTGCCTCGCCACCAACACCACCGGTGGCATCCATGAACAGTCCCCGATCACCCCTGGCCATCACCACCACTGCTGGCGGCATTTGCAGGGGTCGCTGACCACCGGTCAGCACTCACCACCCCCCTGCCACTGACAGTGCCATGGCCCCCTGCAAGAGCTCACTGCTCACTGTTCTCTACTGCCACAGTCCCACCACCAACAGTGCTGCTGCCTGCAGGAGCTCATTGTGTCCCCCCCCCCAGCCTCGGGGGACATGCAGCATTCATGCCGGCAGCTGCCGGGGGCCCCAGTTCTTCCCTCTGTGGTGGCGGTGCAAATGGCCCCATCCACCTCCCTTCCCTTTCCTTCTCTTCTCTTCCCCTTTGCTAGTCTTGCTACCATGGTGGCCACGTCCTAGTGACAGCTCTGAGCCCCGTTCTCCACAGGTGGCAGTGTCTGGGGAGGGGAGGGGGGCGGTTTTGACTGGCCTGAGGCCCATGAGTTTGTTTGCCTAGTGCCCAATAAAGGGTTAATCTGGCCCTGCTCCTGTCTGTGCACACAACACCACTTTTCTCTCATCCATATGTGGAGTGCAAATAGCCCAACTCCTTTCTTGGCCACATGAGCAGCCTGGCTCACCTCCTTAGATCCCCTCCCAGGGTGATGCCCTGCTCCCAGGAACAGAGGGAGGAAGCAGTATCCAAAAGAAAGAGGAGATAGCCAGGAGATTCCTGCCACTGTAGCAGCAGGAGCAATGACAGGAGGGGTGGCTGCCTGGGAGCCCCTGGGCTGCATGTTAGCCCATTGCAGGATGCAGGCAGCCCACAAGCCACCAGTTGGATGGACCTATTTTGCTGAATAAAGTGATTCCACATGAAACAATGACAGGCATTCCAAATGTCTATCTACTAACTTTGAATTCGGACCAACTTCCCGACTTGGGGTTGCTTGTACCTGTGCACTTCCGCTATTTGGGCACTGTATGCGGCCAGTTACCTGTCGTATGGAATTGTGTCCTCTTTCTGATTAAGATATCTGGAACGTTTGTGAAAAGAAAAGCAACAAACAATGCCTTCTCATATGAATTAACAAATGAAAAATAATAATTAGAGTTGGAGTTCACATATACATTTTAAGACCAAACCACCCCATTAGATTATCCAGGGTGACTGTAGTCTAGTAAGGGCCATGGAATTCCACCCAGGCGTTCCTTTATAGGTACAAAAAATTTGTTTGACTAAAAAAAAAATCTTCCAAAAAGACACTGATCCTTAAAATGTCATGAAACTCATGGTTTTGGTGGTATTTTCCACGTTCTCCCCATAGGATCTTGCTTTATTTTGTGTACATGGAAAGAAAATGTTCTATTCCTTTTGAGTGACTGTTGACACAGTTAATGAATATTCAACCAAACAGGAAGAAGAAACAGTAGCCTATGACCTAAGGGCCTAATCAAATCAAACCAGGATGTATTTATCCTGAATCTCAGATAATACATATTCATAAGCTGTGCATGTATCTCTCAAACCAAGAATGGTGAGTGGAAATTCCGTGATGAACAATAAATGAACTCTGAATGAATAATAAATGCATTTATTATTTTTTTATCAGTCCTTGATTAATTTCTCATCTTTCTAAAAAGAGAGCACAAGAAAAAACAAACACAAATAAGGAAGTATGTTCTGAAAACACTTAGCTAACACGTAAGGGGATGTAGGCTCCAAGACACTTAGGTGTTTCTGAGATCCACCCCCACCCCCTTCATATAGACTCGTTCCCTTTGGAGCCATTCCTTTGTTATAAAAATCCACCTGGTTAATATAATATGAAAATTAGGGTGTTTATGAGCTACAAAGTCTTATCGTTTTAGCTAGAACAGACAAGTCCTAGCACCTTATCTTAAAGTCCACAGAATAGCAACCTAAATGAATACTATATTTAAAACTGAAGAAATTAATGGATATTGCAGGCTTTAAAGTCTCATCACTGTCTAGCAAAGCCCTCCTTCTGTGTAAGAGTTTTTCTAGGTATTAAGTTCAATATGTACTTAAACTCCTATGTCTAAAGAATATTCGTAGGTCATGGTGTTGCCACTGATCTGGGAGAGCTGGAAAAGCACAGAGAGTCCCTTGACATACCAGTGATATGCAGTTGGAAAGTAAATGCAGTGTGCTGCTTTAATATTCATTTAAGGAACACTTGTGTTGCCTTAGGAAAATCTTCAAATTCAATCTTACATCAACCAGGAAAACAGATCAGGGTTATGCCAGAGGGGATTTCTTTTGACCTCTTTTGTCAACATATCATGGGAAGACAGAAGTCCCCAGCAACAACATTGTTGCAATGGAAAAACGGTTTCAACTAAGGGATTAACGTGGGGTGTACTGACTGAGTGGGCATTGGACGGACAGTTTCTATCTTGTTCTATTTCAATTAAGGGCAATAAGGACTAATGAAATATTAAGGACAAATTTTACACTGATAACTCTCATGTGCTTATGCTCATGAGCCCAGGAAGGGTACAATCCTTAGGTGGTCCTGTCTATCTGAAGTCCCTTGCTTTCCTTTATGGCATTGGTGCTCAACCTTTCAACCTTGCAGGCCAGATCAGTGGTTCTGGGCTGGTCTGCAGGTCAGGACCCTTGTGGGATTGCTACCTATTCCTCTTCTCTAGACCTCTTCCTCAGAGCCTCCATACTGTGAAAAGAATAGGAGAACCAAATAGATGGGGGGAGGTCAGACATTCAAGACCCTGGATACTCATACTTTCTGACCCCAGTCATACCATGCTTAGGGCATCAAAGGGCCTTCAACAAATAAGACACCTCATCAACCACAATGCAAGTCTTTCATAGTTTCATAGTTGGTAGGGTTGGAAGGGACCTGAGCAGATCTTTTAGTCCGACCCCCTGCCATGGCAGGAAAGAGTACGGGGGTCAAACGACCCCAGCAAGGTGATTGTCAAGCCTTGTCTTAAAGACCTCCAGGGTAGGAGCCAGCACCACTTTGCTTGGAAGTTGGTTCCAGATCCTAGCCGCCCTGAACGTGAAGTCGCGCCTCCTCATGTCTAGCCTAAATCTCCGCTCTGCCAGCTTGTGATCGTTATTCCTGGTCACTCCTGGTCGTGCTCAGGGGAACAGGGACTCCCCCAGTGCCTGCTGGTCCCCTCTGACTAGTTTGTAACAGGCCACTAGATCCCCCTCAGCCTTCTCTTGTGGAGGCTGAACAGGTTCAGGTCCTGTAGCCTCTCCTCGTAGGGCCTGTCCTGCTGTCCCCTCCTTTTACTCATCTTAGTTTCAAAATCAGTAGAGCTGGTCTAAGTCAACAAGCTAAGATGAGTAGAAGGAGGACTGTGGTTTTCTAAGATATGTATGTTGTGTAGTCTGGCTTCTCAAACTGGAAAAAAAGACTCAAGACAAACTGAAGAGGGACAAGCTTTATTCAGGTTACCAGGGAAGCAGCTGATATTTTTCAAGAGAGAAAAGAAACATGCAGATGATATGCTAAGATTTTACCATCTTTAAAAGAAAGAAGAAAACAGAAGTAGCTTAATAAAAAAACTACTAAATATGCATTGTCTTACCAAATGTGCACTGTTAAGTAATTATAATGAGGTGAAAATATACTTGTAAGTGGCCAGATCATTTCTAAGTTTCTTCAATTATTTTGTTTGCACCAGAATATGATTCTGATGTTTCTAAGAAGACCAATTAACAGGTTCTGTTATTCAAAATAAGATAATGGAAATCATGACTTGTAATAATGAGGGGACATTTCAGTGAACCCCTGAAAAGTGGTGTATGATTATGGTGGATGAAACAGCAAGCTTCTCCAATAACGAGTAAGTGTTTTTATGTCTATGACATGGAGATGATTATTTATAATTAGTGGATTTTACTAAATAGCCTGCATATCCACAGAGGTAATTCTTTCAATAATTGAGAATATACTATGGTATCTAAACCCAAGGATCAACCACTGTCACAGATAATGGTGCAGCTAATATGACAGTTTAATTATCAGATTCAGCAACCAGATTTCAATAGGCTGAACCATGAGTCATACAGATTGCTCTAGGCATGCTTTTAATTTGGCATTCCAGAACCGTATTAAAATAATACACTATGAAGAGATGCTTTTGAAACTATTTACAAATTCACAAAATTAATCACAAGAAATCATCCAAACAGAATGCTATATTTCAAGACAACAGATATGAATTGCAAAATACATCATAAAATGTCCAAGTCCTCTCTCCAACAGTATGGCTGCTCCACATGGGAACATTGGTTTATATTTCTCCCCACTACCTTGCACAATAGACAGCGCATGAAATTGCAGAGGAGATGCAACAAAAGATCCTGATATGAATGCAAACGTTTAGTGAAAGAGGAGCTCAAGTGGAAAAGTTGAGCTTTCTCTTTTGTATTCACCCAGGTCAAAGCTGCAAAACTTGGTAAATAAGCTGAACAAGAGTTGCATGTTTCAGCCCCTGAAGGCTGATCTCTTATTAAAATGACACTTAATTCACATCGGTTTGTCTGTTCTGATGAAAGTTATAACTTATTCTTGGATCAAATCCTAAAAGAGTTTAAAGTGAAGATAGTCCGAATGCTTGAGCAGCCAAGGAAGAGACAAGTTCCTATTAGATGCAGGTAAGAATAAGTGAATCCAGCTACTGATACTCAGCAAATGAGTATTATGAATACCTCTTCTTCAAAGTAAATGATTTTACAGCGCCCGGTTTTCAATCAAGCTTTGAACAGAAACGCTGCAAAAAACAAATTCAGAACCCCAAAACACTTGTAACTCCAAATGTAACAGAAGCAAAATTTCAGAACCTATTTGGGTGTAGGCTTTTGATTTTCACTGTGACTGACTGATGACTGCTCCACTCCACCTGTAGTAGGTCTACTGTCCGGCTCAAGGAAGATCATTAAAATTAAAGTCAGGGGTTGGGGCGATGCACTATACAGCATGGTGTGTGGAGTTAAGGGAGAGCCCAGGGGCACGTGGGTGTGCAGAGCAGTAAGAGGGGGCAGGACCATGGGCACATGGTGCAGTGGTGGAGAAAGAAAGGATGTGGGCATGTGATGCTGTGGTTTTGAGACATGCGAATCTTTGTTTCTAAGCGCCTTTTTTTTTTTAAAGTAATCCTTCCACAAGTAGTTTTGCACCGTACCTAAATGTTTAAGTGGCGATAACTATTCCAAATGATTTTCGTTAATACAGTCCCAGGTCTGTCTATTTTTTAACGTGGCCAGGAATATCACTATGTTCCTCTCCAATTCTAGGTGCCTAGACCCTGGTTTAAAGATAAAGATAACTTTCCAGTATGATTTTTAAAAGCACGTGGCCACCTAATCCCCACTGTTAAGGGCTGTTCCCACAACCAGTGATGTCTTACCTATAACAACCACATATCAGACAAATCCCTACAGTATTAATAACATGCCTGTTGCTTATTATAATAGTATCTAGAAATCCCAACCAGGGATCGTGCCAATATAACATGCTATTCGGTATGTGTTTATACATCCTGTGTCTGGGGCAAATCTGCATAAAGAGCCCTTTCCTCCAATTGTTGGCAAACTGATTTTATCTTTTCACACTCATGTTATCTAATTGGGCTCCGGATTTCAAGGCCCTGGGTTCCAGTAGCAATAATGTGGGGTGGGTGAGTGGGGCACATGCTCTGGGAATCGCCTAAGGAGAGGGATGCCAGTGGGAGGGTGGCGAAGCATCACACCCCATGGCTAATACTTGCCAGACACCTGTCTCTGACATATGTTGCACGCTTGGGCAATGTGCGTCTCAGAGAATGAGGCTTTCTGGGAATCATAGTTCTGTACAGCAGGAATGGAGTTTGGTGCTGCTGTGGGGGGAAAGAACTGTACCCCATTTTGCCATCAAATTCAACACTTGTTTTATGCTCTCTGTAAATGGACTTTGATGGAAAAAAACTGAGGTCAAAGTTTGTCCTGTCAACAACAGCAAACTCCACTGCCAGTCTAGAGAACTACGGACCCCAAATCACCTTGTAGTCCAACAGATTGCTTGGTTTTCTCTCTCTCTGGTTCCACCACCTGCCGTTGAGGAGGTAGGAGTGGGGGCAGGAGGGTGAGGGATGATTGCCCAGGGCACATTCCTCCACACTATGCTTCTGCTGAGTTCACAGCCTACTTCTGGCCTATGATAAGGTATGTTATTTAGGCTCAGCAGTGACAAGATAATGCAGCTGCAGAGGTCCATGCTCTAGAAAAGTTTGTGCCTCCTCTGAGTGAGAGTATTCTGGATTTGTTCTGTCCTGCCTTTCTTCTGCATCTCACTTACGCCTGTGTGTCCTATAAGGAAGCCATTTAGTCATAAGGATCCTGGCTGGAGTCTAAAATAGCAGGAGTAAAGAAGTGATTTTTTACTAATGCCAACTTGCCATTGATGGATGATGAGTCTGACTGAATTTAATGGCTTAAATCTGTTGCTGTCATTGTACTAGCAGTGGGCTTCCTTTCATCAGTGGCAGTGGCAGTGCTTCACAGACCATGCTTCTCAGTTTGTCGTGCATACTGATGGATTGGCACAACACATTAGTACGGGACAGTCACTTCCCTGGGTAGTCATTGCCATGCAGGGTGTGTTTAGGGAACCTGGGGAAGAAGAGCTAGGCGATGGGCTCAGCTGCTCGTGCTTCTGCTGCTCTTCCCTTTGAAAATGAATATGCAATTTAGTAATCAGAGCAACCCTGGCAGCAAGGCTGACATACTTTGTTTTCAGAATTATAACTTCTTATAGGGTTATCTCTGTGCTGCAGTCGGCACAGCAAAATTAATGTGTGTTGACATGAGGGGCTGATGTCAAATTGGTACGTGTCTTGATAGGCACCTTCTTGACCGCATGAAGGGCTGCACCAAGTCTGCAAGCTAAGCCCAGTGAAAGGGCATGAATATATTGGCGGAGGAGTGCTAGAAAGGAATAATTCTTGCCCTCTCCCTCCATGCTTCCAAGGGGAAGTAACTTTAGTCTTTTTATAGTGAGCAGCTTAATTCACTCTCTGTGGCAGGTCAGTGCATTTAAGTGACTTCACATTTTAAGGATGTAATATATTCCCCCTGTAGAAGACCTTGCTTCCAGTGCGTAGTAGATTTCAGTTAATCTGCCAGGACTGGTTGGTCCCCTTTCTGGAACTTGTCTGCCATGCCTTTGATATTAAAAAAAAAAAACAACCCAAAAGGAAGATGTAAATCTTGGGAGGTAGATCAGCTGGTCCTTACTACAGTGTAACTGGCCACCTGGCCTCTTTGCAGGGCTCTTCCATCCCTGTACCCTGGTGTTTTATCCATACTCATGTGCCCAAAGCACCTGATTTCCCAATAATTGGTCATGTCCACTCAAGAAGCTAACACGGTCTGGTTTCACTGTGTCCCAGAGCAGGCTGGGAAGGAGGAATGCATGACTGTGATGGTGCCACACTATTACTTATTTCTCTTGGCCTCAGGACACATCCCTCTTGGGCTACCCCAGGCTCATCAAGGCAATCAGTCTATGATTGAACTCATGGGTCAGTCGGGCTCTCCAGGTATTAGCCGGCATCTTCACTTAATTAGCACAGTCCCCAGTGGCTCTTGCCTGAAATTAACCCCCTCCTCATAGGGAAGTCCCTTCATTGCAGGGCCGATCCTTGTTCATTTGCCCACTTCCTTCACTCCTCCAGGTAATTAGCATGGTGTGCCCTCACTCACCGCCCTGGATCTTTGCTGGACTCCATGGGATGATCCTGCAGCAAGCCTCACCTCCAATAAGCCTGGTCTCCGCTTTATTGTCCATTGCTGTCCTGTTTAGTTTGAGTAATCATTGCACCTCCATGCAGCTGCATGAGCTCTCACCCCTTCTGGTCTCCCCTTTCCAGGGAACGATACTTGCCTGACCCAGCATTTAACTCCCAAGGCTGTCAGCTGCATGTAACAGTGGGACTGCTGGTCCACCACTTTTCTCCACCACAGCGGACATGCATAATTAAAGTTCTGGGCTTCATGCCCCATGTAGATAATTGTCTGATCAGGCAGAAACTCCTCCTTCCATGGTATTTGCTTGCCTTTTCGTTCTTCCTGGCAGGGCCTAATTGCTGCCCTGTCACAACCCCTATCTTGCTGTTATATTTGATAAGGGGGGACAAGCCATGAGTCTTTCTATTCTCTGCCCCATCTGTGTCTGAGGTCTGAAAGTATTGCCCATGAAACCCTTCTTCATCATCTCCCTTCTGCCTCCAAGCCAAGATGCAAGGTCTGCACAAAGGGCCCTGAATTCCTTGTGCTGTTCAGCTGTTACAGTGGGAACAGGTGGGGCAGGTTGTGGCCATGGGGTCATATACCCTGCACATTTCTCACTAAATCAATTCTTCGTTATTGCACAGGCTTCACACACTGGGTGTTGCATTGGTTGCTCCTCTTCTCTGCCCCTGGCATATGCCAATTTAAAGTCCTGAGGACTGAACTGATTCAGTCTAACTCAGTTGTTCTCAACCTGTTCAGACTCAAGGCATCCCTTGGGAAATGCCAGCTCTTATCTCTCGTTCATTCTTTGACTATGGAAAAATAATAGAGAAACTGTTTTATTACGAAGAACTCAGAAAGACCACAACAGGGAAGAGTGTTTTTGACACTATGGACTCCTACTTGGAATTTCTGGGTTTATCTTGTGAATTTTGTGTAACTGTTTGTATCCCTAAGAGTGCTAATATTGTCCAGCTCTCCATACACTTTTAAGAGGACTTCATGGCACCACAAGGTACTACAACACCCTGGTTGAGAATCACTGGTTTAACTACAGCCACTGGGTGCAAAATAGAAGTATCCCAGGACAGGTAATGGAGCTGTAGGGTGTTTATACACATGCTCCATGAGTCTGTGTGTGGGGGGCACTTTAATTAGGGTGCTTTAATTAAAGCAACTCCAGCGTCACATGAATCAGCGTCCCCATGATGAGAAATGGTGGTGGGGGCACTTTAAGTAAAGCTTGTTGAATAAACTTTAGTTAAAGCACCCCCACCACCTTTTTTCAGTGCAAGGACACTGATACACATAACGCTGGAGTCTGCTGGAGCGCAGTAATGACCTTGCTCCAGCAGACTCGATTAATGAATTCTGGCCGACACACTGTAATTAGAGGGTGTCAGAGTAGCCTCTCTGCACTTCTATAATAGGCACACTTAAATTTTATGAAATTATGAATCTTTTCCCGTTAAAATCTAAAGGTTTGGCATTAAGTATTAAAAAACAACCAACCTAATGTGTTGATATACCAGATTTCCTTGCTCCATGAAGAAAGCAGGTCACATGAATGGGCAAAGGAGTGGAGATGAATTATTATTCCACCATCTGCACATAACTTGGAGGGTTCAGCATTTCAAACTCCCAGTTTAAGGTGTGAAATGTTAATTGATTGATTTTAAACCAAAATGAAACAAAAAATCCTCATGCCATTTGTTTTAACAAGTAACTGCAAATACTTTTCCAATGTGTAGCTTGTCTTGTATTCAGGGCTGGTTTTCATCATACACCCAGGAGTGGTAGTATCAGAGCATCTAGGCAAGGATATGATATGAGCAGTTGTGTTCTTCCTGCTCTGTAGTTGCAATGATGTGTGTAGTAGACAGACTATAGATAAGGAGGGGACATAAATCAGGGGCATACTGAGGACCTGGATGAGAATTTTAGCACTATGAAGGGAGAGAGAATAAAGAATTCAGCCTTGACCTGAATGTGATGGAGAAAACAGGTGGAGATAAAAGCATGACTGAGATGTAAAAGCTAGAGAAGGAAAATAATATTGCCAAGGCTTCTCATGTATTTATAGTAGCTGTTCAAATAAATGAAAAACTATCCATTGTTAAGCATCGATACAGAAATTACTTAGAAATCAGCACCTAGGTCACATTAAATCATAGCAAAGAATGATACTTTTGTTTTGCCAAATAAATGCTTAGGGTAAAAGAACGCCCCCCCCCCCCCCCCCACCAATAGCTAGAACAAAAAA
>NW_017729031.1:36655185-36664391 GCF_001723915.1 Gavialis gangeticus
AAAAACCCTGAGATTCAGTACAAACAATTTGCTTCCATCTTGTTTCCCTTCTCTAGAAGGAGCTCATAGAAAAAAGGCAATTCATTGTGTTGTTTGCCTTGTATTTTCCTTTTTTTTTTACCCAGTACCTTTCCTTTTGCAGTCTATAGCAATGTAGCATTGCTGTTTATTTATATTGCCATAGTTCCTTTAGGCCCCAGTTGAAATTAGGTCAGTATCTGATTAATAAATACATAGATTCATAGATTGTAAAGGGCTGGAAGGGACCTCGGAAGATCATCGGGTGCAGCACCCAGCACAAGGCAGGAAAAACAGCTGGGGTATAGATTCATGGCTTGTAAGGCTGGAAGGGCCGGAAGGGCTGCAGGGCCCTGCACAAATACGTAATAATAAATGTTTGCAGCCTCCAAAGCTTCTAGTGTACATTGACAGAAAAAGAGAAAAATAAACTAGGCAGGGAAACAGAGGGGAAAATTAAATGAACTAACTTGTCCAAGAGCATACAGCAGATGCAGGAGTAGGAAGAATATGTCCTGTGCCCCAGTCTAAGCCATCCATAACAGCACCCTGCCTCCCAACCGGGGGAGTGCAAATACCCATATGTTACAGCAACATCTGCTGATGGAACACATGGAAATCATACCCTGAAAGAGAATCACACTTGTAATTCAAGGGATATATACAGGACAACATGGGGTTAATGCAATCACCTGGATTTTAAGCACTTGAGCACAAAAGATTGCTCATAAAGACCTGCCAATGACTTCTGGTACATATCTGAGATCCCTTGAAGGAGTCTGATTTTCAGAGGCATGTGGTGTTTAGCATCGTTTGATAATCAAGATCTTTCAAAGTGCCTCAGACTGGACAATCAGACTCACTTATCAGTTTTTAACATCTTACCACCAGTATTTTTGTTTCATAACAAAGCTTCCAAAGTTATCGGCTTGGTTTAGACTCAATCAGTGGCTGCAAAAAAAGAGAGAAGAAAAAATGTCCTAATCTATTAAGGGAGGTTGTGTCTGACTATTGGATATTCCTCCCACCACCTAGTGGCCAGACTCAAAACTTTGTGATTAAATCGAGCAGTCAGTGTGGTAGAGGTAATATCTTTTATTAGACCAACTAGACAGTTACAAAAAAAAGTTTCTTTATTTGCAAGTTTTCAGGTGCACACGCCCTTCCTCAGGCATAGGAGAAGGCAAAGATTGTAAAGTTTCTCCCAGGTAGAAATTAAAATTCATATTGTACAGAAGAGCTGGAGCATGATGTAAATTCTCCTTGCTGGAAAAGTTCAATTTATGAAAATTAGGCTGAGCTAATAAAGTAATTTTGCCAATCTCTGGGCTGATGTACACAATGAAAGAGTTATTGATTAGCAGTTATGTAGCTTTATTCAGCTGGACATCTGCACCTCCTTGGCATTGTGTGTGCATTTGATATGTGTTACCCATCTAGCTATAGAAGGTCTGTATTTAAAAGGAAGGTGCCCCCCACCACACCTGTATTTAAAAGGAAGGTGAGATACCAAATCTCCCAGGATACACTCAAAACATGCATCTCCTTGCTTGTTGTTTGGAAGCCAGCTAGCCAGCATGAGTTGCATAAAAGTGATGATACATAAGTGAACAATTTCTCCTTTTATCCATAGCCATTGCCCCCCACCAGTGAGTAAATTCCAACTGAGCAGCAATGAAGAGGAACTGTAAAACTGAGTTGTGAATATTCATGATCTGAGGCCACTGGGTTGTAATGGCAGTTCATTCATTTTCCTGGAAATGAGTTTTAAATCATTACCACACAGTGTTTGTAACTTGTGCAGTAACTGATCTTTAAGTTTTGGATTGGATATTCAGGTGGTGCTAATAAGTGTGCAGTTCCTTTTGAAGCAGATATCAAATTGACTTCAGTGGTTCCAGTGCTAAGTTGGACCTTGACTGTGAAGGTGACACAGACATGGTATGGAAAGGGTTAAGATGAAGCAACCTCTAGCAATGTCAAAATAATGACAAATACAGTGTACATACCTCACTGCTGAGCCCATATCATGGGACATTTGGGGAGGGTCATTTCATTATCTTAGCAAAACAGCATTTTGGCTCTAATAAATATATTCCTGGACTGCAGCTTAGATTCACAATGACATTTACAATAGAAATCGAGTATACCCAATACCGTATTGTAGTGCTGTTGTAACCATAACAGCACAAGGAAAATGCAAGGAGCATGGGTTGTTGGATATCATTTATTGGCCCAGCTTTATATTTGGGGAGACATTAGATGAGTTTTCAGACACAAAATGCCCAGGTCTGGGAAAGCAGTTCAATTTAAACCTATTATGTTAATGTAGCAGGCTTGCCTTTTGGAGCTGGGGTTGAGTCCCAGGCTTGAAATCTTGCTGTTTTGATTGCTGGAGCTCATCCTCCATTCAGGAGGCAGCAAGAGGAGTTTAGTCACGCCCCTTTCCTGAGGGGAGGGGGAGAGGAGTTCTCTGCCCCCCTGTGGACCTGATTGAAGACTGCAACACTCGGGTCTGGAAGACTTGGGGGCAGAGCCCTGGAGTGTATAAAAGGAGCTGCGTGCCCAGCATGGGGGGAACACATCTGGGACAGAGAAGAGTGGGGCTTAGAAAAAGTGAATAGAGCTGCTCAGCAGGGCAAGGCGGTAGCCCAGAAGAGCCCTTGAAGACTTCCATCAGCGGGGAACAGCGGACGGCTCCAGCAGCTAGGTGTGCAGCACGGCGTCCAGACCCTGGGACCTGCGTGAGGCAGCTCAGGTCTGCAACCTCTGGCATGTGGCCAGAGACACGGTGCACAGGACGGTGCATGGAGTAGGACATTTGGAGTGCTTGCGCGGCTCAGGTCCTCAACCCCTGGAACAAGACTGGGAACTCGGTGCAGGAGGCGCTGCATGCAGGGTCCAGGAGCAGACGGAGCCTGGTGCTGCAAGAAGCAGCCCAGGCCTCTGACCCATAGCAAAAGGTTGAATCCAGAGAGCCAGATGGTGACTGGGCTACTGAGCCAGCAGACAGGGCCAAGCCAGAGGCCCCAGAAGCCCTGCATAGATGAGCCCCGTTCCAGGGGACAGCAACCTCCCCCCACCCCAAAACTCACTGCAGGCGAAAGAACAGCCTGGCCCAGAGGACGAGGGCCACCCTCCAGGCCTGGGAGCCGTGAGTTGCAGGGAAAAGAGGATTCCCACAGGGGAGGGGAGTCCCCCCTGGTTAGTTATGGGCTCCTGGAAGGGGAGGTCTCACTGAGAGGGTCCCCCTGAAGTTACCAATTGGAGAAGGGGAGTATATACCTAAGTTACCTGGGCTACATTAATGACATTGGTCACTCAAAAAGGGAAGTAAAACTGTGAAGCAGAGACAAGGGGATAGGAGTACTTACAGGCCAGGTACAGTAAGATTGCTGTATTAATAGACTAGGTGCAGAAAGGTTGCTGTAATACTAAACCTAATTATCTAAAAGAATAAGAGGATTCAAAAGGGAAGAGGGCAGTTATTACATGTGGAGCACAGAGAGGTTAGCAGCGGGGGCAAGCAAGTTATAATGAGCCATAATAGCCTTGTCTTTATTAAGTCCTCGGTTTTTTATGCCCGTTCTCAAACTAATTGTGGGGTTTTTTTGTGCTTCCCCAATAAAATGTGTGATGATAGTTTGTATGCTGAGAAATGATTGTTCTCTGCCTTCTTGACTGCCTCTGTTGGGGTCACTTTCATCAGTCTTGCAAGCCTCAGAGCTGAGTCTCGCTTCTGTCTCTTACTCCACCTTTATCATTAACCCATCTCTTTTGCCTGGAAGAGGGATTTGTTTTTAAGAAAGCACTAATTTGATACCAAAAGGGTGTGCGCCGGAGTTTGTTCCTAACACTAATCTCTTTAACGCTGCTATAAATTGCATTTCATCCCTAAGGAATATCTCTACTGTGCAAGAAGTTGATAGCTACCGAGTCACATTTCACAGATCTTTACCTAAACAACCCTAAAAAAAGGGGCATTATTCATTTTCTTTTAAAGGAGCAATGGCAGATTAACTCCAGTGTGCCCCAAAATCATGGGAAAAAACCTGGAAGTAGGAAAGATCTTTGCACTCCCAGCCCTGTGCTTTGTCCACTAGAAATCACGTCCTCTTATTTCAACATCTGAATAACAAGGCCTAAGGCTTGAACATATCTCATTACAGCCTCCTGTTTGTATAGATTTCTCATTTCAGGTAAAACATACTCATATTGGAATAAAACTTTCCATTTGGTCTCTGCCCAGATGGGAAGATTTGTGGTTGGTGTGGATGTTGTCGGTGCCAACATAGTGTATAAAAAACATAACACTGTAATAGTGGAAGAATGCAGATTGCAGGTTGAAATTTTACCAGATAAGGAAAAACGCCAGTTAAACTGCTAGTATCAAGACCAATACATTTTACACAGCTAGAGCTATGCTGCTTGATATCAGTTGTGAATTCTGAATAAATGGTGGTAGAAGTATAATAACATTAACAGGAATAATTTAGCAACATATTTAGCAAGCAATAGAGGGGTGGAATATGCTTAGACTTGGCAGGATTCAATTTTTATCTGTAAACGTTGATAAAAGTTGACCTGACTGCACACTTGCAAACTGATGAAAAATATTTCCCTCTTTAATAATCAAAATTGATAGAAAGGGGATAGAAGAAAAATGATGGCTGATGCAGTGTGTGATGACAGAGGGAGTGGTCTTACTCTACCATGCTGACTGCAACTCCCAGAAACCCAAGGGGCCTGGGAATAAAGGAAGAAACAGCAAAAGGGATGAAGGAGTTACTGGTGAGTGAAGTTGGGACTACTGGCAGCTCTGCCACTAAGTGGGCAGCTGTCCTATAGTAGTTACGTTTGTTGCAGTGGGTGGTTAAACTGCACTATAATAATAGTGTACTATATAAATTGTCTGGCCCCCACACCTTTAATTTCATGCAATCCTGAATATTTAAATCAGTAAAATCTAAATAAATGCTTAAAATTAAACCTCAATATTATCCATTAAAAGTATTAAAAACTAAAATTAGATTCCGCCATGCCTTAATATGCTGCAATGCATGAAGTCTACTAAGCCTACCTGTAGAAGCCTTAAGTTCTCTGCTACCTCTATTATTAACTACTTTTTTGAAATATATTTGAACTATGAAGCTTTGACATTGAATTAGCAGCAGGGGTTTTTGTTGCATTTAATACATCTTGATGCAAATGCACCAACTACTGAATCATTCAAAGGAAATCTGAAGCACTGAGTCCTGTCACTTCTTGCTCTGCCTTGACTATGATATAAATAATCATGATCCACTATATTATGGAATTGGATAATGATCCAGTCATGATGGATCACACCTGATAGCGAAGCTGAAGCAAATCTTCTAGACAGAAGTGTTGCAGCTGTTTGCTGCATGGCAAATACAAGCTCTCAAAAGGATTTTTTTGCTCTCTCAAATAAACAATGTTTCCATGAGAGTTTCCATTCATGGAAAATGAGTCCCTTTTACATGTCCCCACTTGGAAATAATGGGTCTGATTTCCCTCTTGCTTCACCAAGTTTTACAGCAGTGAAGCTTAACTGAACTCCATGGAATGAATTCTCATTTCACTAGTGGAGGTGAAAGGAAAATCCAATGCCTTGTTAAGATTTTAGGGATGGATCCTACAGTGTTTAGCAGGCTAGTACCACTCAGACAGGGCCCACTCCTAGTTCACCAATTAGGTGCATAAATAGACCAAAGCGCCTAAGAGCAGTTTTACTCCACCTTGCTCAAGTCCCTGAAAAAGTGTTGGTAGTGCTCCTCCTTTGCTGCCTTTTTTGTAACTCAGCCTCAAGTGTCAGGTGGCAGTATGTTGCATAAGGACATGCATTCATGGATTTTCAGGGACTTGAAGAGGGTGGAATAGGCTCTCACCCAGGTGCCCAATAGGTAGAACGGCATTTGGCTCAGACTAGGTACAACACTGTGTTATAGCTCCACCAGTCTGAGTTCATCATTATTTGGACTTGTGCTGCCCCAAGCTGCCCCAGCTGTAAATGGGTCATTTGGGCTAGGGAGTCAAAGATGGTAGGATGAAATGTTAGCCACATCTCTCCCCTGTGTGCCTTTGGCGATAGAAACCAGTGTACCTTTAACCACGGGTACAGCAGTGGTTAACAGCAATACTACACTGCTATAGACTGCACTCTAGCAAACATTAGCCCAGTGGAGCATTCATCTCCAGCAGACCATTTGACTTGAATTTGGAAGCCAAATTACACTAATTCAAGCCATATCCATATGGATCAGTCCAACTCACTTGGGCCCAATGGAGAGATGCTAACTTACATAGCCGAAGATCTGGCCTTCATGCCAACTCTTCCAAGGACTATATTGTATTATTATCCTTTTTACAGGTGGCACTCCGAGAGAGGAAGACTCAACCATCAATATGTATACCTGAAAGAGAAAGTTCAGCAGGATTTTGTTCCATCCTGCTCAAGAAATTAGATTTTGGGATGAACACTGAGAATATCCCAATTTAGAGTGACATAAGGGAAGGGAGAGAACTGCTTTGCTATCAGTTTTGCTATTAAGACAATTGCCCTGCCTCTACCACGGGGTTTCTGGCTCCTTTTTGTGAAGTGGCTGACACTGGCACTGGCTGACACTAGCACAGATGTTAGACCGGACTAGATGGGCCACAGGTCTGATGTTGCATGGAAATTCCTGGATTCATCCTCCTTCTCTTCATGTTGTCCTGAAGTTTACATATAGTCTTGCGAGGATCTACTTGAGCGATGGGCTGTGCTGGTAGACAAGTGTATGGGGTTACACTGTAGAGTGATTCCCCCCACCCCCCTCACTTTGCCTGCATGTGTTTGGGAGTTGAGGGGGCATTATGCACGTTGTCATTAGTGCTGTATACTAATAATTAAAAATGGATTTTCAATGGCATCTAAAAGGTTTATGCAGCCAAATGTCAAGCTTGAGAATCCCAGCTGGACAGCACAAGAAAAACTAGTCCTTCAATTAAAAGGAAGAGAAAATTGCATATTGGTACCTTTCATCTCTCATCTAGAACACAGCTCTAATCTATTCCATTTTATGGCCTCTTCCCAGCGTGGTAGCAGCTTGGACACCCTCATGTACAAAACAGCAATAGCTCAACCAGTCTCACTGGGCATAACAATTCTTCCTCCATCCAGGATTTATACATCTCTTTGTCTTTCCTGGCAGCCTGGCCCAATCTAATTTCAACTCTCTTTACTAAACCATTTGCTATTCCATTATTCTATTACCTACAGTAGGTATGTAACTCTATTCACATGCCGCACGCGTGATATTTCTAAATGACATTGTCATTGTCACTGTTATTACTGCAACAATTGGAGGAGATGTCAGAAAGCTGTCAAATCTCATGGAATCAAACTATTCCCAACAAACGGGACCTGCTCATGAATGATTAAATGCCTTTCATCAGGGGTACTTACCAAGGAATGGAAACGTTGTCAGATCTTGTTGCTATCTGTCTCATGCACTCATGGTCGCATGAAAGAGATATTTATTCTCGATAAGTGGGAGGAGGAAGATGCTTCCGCAGGTAGAAATGCAAAATCCTTCATGCAGTAGTGGAAAATCAATGTGGAGCCACAAAGTTGTGAAAAAACACGTAGATTCATATTATAAACTAGGTAAAAACTTATAATAATGCATATGTATGAGGCCCCTCTCCTATGTGTAAAATAAGGTTTTCAAAAACACTTCAGGTCTCATTTAGGTATTTGAAGATGGGAAAGTCTTTTGAAAAATACTCTGTACGGAAATAGTAAATAATGTCCTGACACTTTTAGAACCATCAAAAATTGGGGTTGGAAGGGACCTCTGGAGATCAAGTCCAACCCTCTGGTCCAAGCAGGACTAGCCTCAACATGTCATCCCTGTCATCCCTTGTCTTAAAAGCCTCCAAGGATGGAGAGTCCACAGCTTCTCTGAGTAACTTGTTCTAGTGCTTTACTACCCTCCTTATAAGAAAGTTCTTCCTAATATCTAACCTCAACTTTCCTTGCTGCAACTTGAGCCCATTGCTCCTTGTTCTGCCATCTGCCCCCATTGAGGACAGTCCATCTCCATCCTCTTTGCAACCCCCCTGCAGGCAGTTGAACACTGCTATCAAATCCCCACTTGGTCTTCTCTTCTGCAGACTAAATCAGCCCAGTTCCCTCAGTTTCTCATCACAAGTCATGTGCCCCAGCCCCCATAACCATTAAGCATTTTCATTACCTTTATACATTTATAAAATGTATAAATGCTTTTATGGCAGCATGGATATGTCCTTCTATATTTTAGGGGTTGTGAGTTGTTTTTGTAAAAAAAAAATAAACATTGGGGGATTAGGGAAAAATGCTTTCCAATATTGTTTTTCTATTTAAAACAATCTGAAATAAGTTCATTAAAATATTTCTCATGTTGAAAATTGCCTTGGGAAGTAAAATAAATTCCTCGGCACTTTAACACCCCCATTGTGATACTTCTGATTGAATTACTAATAGTCTGAGTAAGCATGCATTATGTATCCAGTATTACAACAATTCTGGAGCTCTGAGTTAGAAAGGCCAATGGAAAACACTGAAATATGCTTTTTCTTCCTTCAGTATTTCCAACTGGCCAGTGATTCTGGGAGCAGTTCTGTTACCCAGAAGTCATTGTGTGTTCATGTTCTCCTGTTTCTGATCTGCCAAAAATGTGACATGAGAGAACTTGGTTCTCTAGTTCTTGATATGTGTATCTGGCACTCAGCTACAGAGGTCTCAGGCTCAGTCAGCCAGAAATGGTGTTAGCCAAGATCGAAGTTGTCACAATTACATTGGCCTTTAACAGGAATGAAGGAGCTTGTTTAGAATAAATGGCTACAACATTCTACAGTGACTGAAAAGTGATCTTGAGCCAGAAACCATTGAAAAATAGTTTCATAGTTTCTAGGGTCGGAAGGGACCTGAGAAGATCATCTAGTCCAACCCCCTGCCATGGCAGGAAAGAGTACTGGGGTCAAACGACCCCAGCAAGGTGTTCATCTAACCTCTTCTTAAAAACCCCCAGGGTAGGAGCCTGCACCACCTCCCTTGGAAGTTGGTTCCAGACCCTAGCCGCCCTGACCGTGAAATAGCGCCTTCTGATGTCTAACCTAAATCTACCCTCTGCTAGCTTGTGACC
>NW_017729031.1:36664642-36673994 GCF_001723915.1 Gavialis gangeticus
GTTGGCCTTCCTAACTGCCTCCCCACACTGCCGACCCATGTTCATCTTGGAGTCAATGATGACTCCAAGATCCTTTTCCGCCTCCGTGCTGACAAGAGGGGAGTTCCCCAACCTGTAGGTATGGTGCCGGTTGTTCCTCCCCAGGTGCATCACCTTGCACTTGTCTGTGTTGAAACCCATCCTA
Organism: Gavialis gangeticus; assembly: GCF_001723915.1. Classification (NCBI taxonomy): domain Eukaryota; kingdom Metazoa; phylum Chordata; order Crocodylia; family Gavialidae; genus Gavialis; species Gavialis gangeticus. Next base: position 36,664,827 of record NW_017729031.1, read on the forward strand.
TGTCCATCTTTACAGTCTAACTTTAGCTATTTCAGTTGCTTCCGGAATTGCAATGTTAGCTTTCAGAATAAAAACTTGGGGCATTTTTAAATGTGTTGTGGGATGTGGCACCAGGCGCTTTAATTAGCAACCCACGCTAATTAAAAGCACCCATGTGTCACATATAGCAGTGTCCTCGTGCTGAAAAAATGGTGGTGGGGCACTTTGAACTAAAGCTCATCGAACGTGTTTTCTTTTAGAGGGTCCCACCACTATTTTTTCAGTGAGGAGACGCTGATACACGTACCATTGAAGGCTGCTGGAGCACGTCAATTGGCGTGCTCCAGCAGACTCGCTTAATCGAGTCTGCTCTGATGCGTTGGATTTCCATGCATCTATAGCAGCCCTTGCTCTCTTAGAAACCATTAGGAAAATACCTATTGGCTTCAATAAAGCCAGGATTTTGCACCAGGACTGTAGATGGTGGCTGAAGGTTGGGGTGGAGAAAAAAGAACCTGAATTGAAATGACCCATAAGTTTTTTAATCAGTGGAAGCTGGCCTGTATACTAATTGGCCAACAGTGGAAAGATTGTTTGTGTACTTACTAACAACAAGTTAATGAGCAATCAGTGGTGTGTGCTCTGTAACTGGATGAGTGCTCCATGGCTGTTTCCAAATATTGCTTTACTCAGTATTGTTTTCCTTATGTCTTTCATGCTCTGAATTGACAAAGTACAACATTTGCAATTATAGTATTTTACCTGATGGTGAACTTATAATGCTGTCACCATCAATGTGGAGCTTGTTTTCCAGGAAGGGAACACAATAACACTCAGTAGAACATGCCTAGTTGAAGATTCCCAGATAACGTCAGGGCCAAATTGTGGTACCATTTCTCACTGTGAGCAATAGCACTTTGTTCTGAGAATAGCTCCAGTGTGATCAAGGTTTCTGGACTATTTTCTTGCAAAGACAGCTTTGAAAATAACAAGAATTTTTCTGTTTGGTCAACCATGGGTTCCTCTCATCCTTCGTCTTTCTATATGCTTAGCCCAAGATTTTCAGAGAAGAAATTCTACATGGATGTAAAACAGTTAGTAGATTTGACGACTTTTCAACTACATCAGAAGATCACAGATTCTTTCTAGTCTTACCCCAGAAATGCCGGGATAACTTCTGGGCCCTAAGAGAAAAAAGAAACTATATCCACAAAACCCTGATAATGCAATGAATTCTTGGAAAATTAGCAGGGAAGGCAACTGGAGTAGGACAGAGTTGAAGAAACTTTCACTGGCTTAAGGAGGGGATCCCAAGAGGAACAATGAGAGATGGGAATGGGCGATGGATATTATGACGATGATCCAAACAGAACTGAAGCCAACTCCAGTAGCTTCAGTGGGAGTTTAATCTCCCAAATAATGCAATCATGTGGCTTTCACAGAGGTGAAAAGGTGCTGATGTGAGGGTAGGAGAAGCATGAAGCAAAATGTTACGTGAGCAGGCACAAAATGGGACAGAAACGAGCAACTTAGATTTGATGTGATGGCAAGTCAGAGGTTTGACCACTGGAAACATACTCAGAGCTTCATAAAAGAATTCAACATCCAAAACTTAATGCACTTTGCTTTTCTTAGCAACTCCTTCCTTTTAATAAATCCCTGCTCATGATCTAGGCCTTGTGGTATGGATGGTGTCCCATTTAAAATAGAGTTCATTGCTCTGACTGATGAGTTGAAGCAAAGTGCTCCAAGTTTATGTGCCTGCAAGTCTGAAGTTTTCTTACACTCAGCACAGTGTTAATGGTAGCTGTGCTACATCCTGAGGCAATTCCTATGCTTCCACTAGCATCTCTAAAGGGCTGCGTTTTTGAAAGATATTTAAAAATCTTGTCCTATGCAGCCCTGACAAAGCTGTTATGTCCTTGAATAGGAAAGATATCTTCCTCCTACATTTATACTGTCTTTAGCACCATTCCAACTTTGCATCTTTGAAAAAATAGTAAATTTTACTTCAGTGCTCTTAATGAACCAGAATTGCATCCTGTGTTCAAGGTCCCATGCAAAAATAGAAATGAAGAAAAAATAAGCAGCACCAAAGAGACATAGAAGCCCAAAGAGAGTATGGGCAGTATGAAAATGGACAGTGAAGGGAGCCATGGTATTTCTTTTTTCTTGACAAACAGAATTGAAGCTCCACATTCTGCAGAAGCAAACAAGGAAAAGCATGTCTGAAAATTGTCTGTAACTTGTTGTTTCTGACTTTAGCAGTGATTTCTAGGGACAAAGGGAGTGGCTCCTCTATTCATTCATGAAGTTTTTGACTCCCCTATAGAGTACACCAATGGACACAAAGGCCAATGATGAGTTTAGGGTTTCATAAAACTCATCTCATAGAGGGACCACCATACAGCTGTTAGATGGGAATTCCTATTGACCTTCATTGAGCTCAGGTGGTGACCTATAGGTGCATGTCTCTGTACCTCATTTGCAATGCTGTGAAGAATCCAGCTCTCTTCCAAGCACTAACGGGCATAAATTATCTGTAGGACACAGCATGCTGACAGGCCAGATACTCTGTACTTGTGCCAAAGGAATAAATTGTACCTCATTGTGTCTACAGCACAATACAGGCGGGGCAGGGTATGAATGAATTCTTTGCCTATTGATTATTGTCAATCTTGGAGTCATTATTGACTCCAAGATGAACATGGGCCGACAATGCGAGGTCATGGTTGGCAAGGCTAACCGGACCTTGTCGTGCATCCACAGGTGCATCTCGAGTAGAGCCAAAGAGGTGATCCTCCCCCTCTATGCGACACTGGTCAGGCCACAGCTGGAGTATTGTGTCCAGTTCTGTGCGCCCCAGTTCAAGAGGGATGTGGACAATATGGAGAGGGTCCAGAGGAGGGCCACCCGCATGATCCAGGGACAACAGGGCAGACTCTACAGTGAGAGACTGCGGGACCTGAACCTATTCAGCCTCCACAAGAGAAGGCTAAGGGGGGACCTGGTGACTGTCTATAGACTCACTAGGGGGGACCAGAGGGGTTTGGGGGAGACGCTGTTTCCCCTAGCGCCCGCTGGCATAACAAGGAGAAATGGGCACAAGCTGTTGGAGAGGAGGTATAGATTGAACATCCGCAAAAACTACTTCACCGTTAGGGCGGCTAGGAGCTGGAACCAACTTCCAAGGGAAGTGGTGCTGGCCCCTACCCTGGGGGTCTTTAAGAAGAGGCTGGATGCCCACCTAGCTGGACTCGTTTGAGTCCCATTTCTCTTTTTGGGGTTTTTGTTGTTCTCCCGCCCTGGCGGGGGGTCGGGCTAGAAGATCTACTAGGTCCCTTCCGACCCTTAATCTATGAATCTATGAATCTATGATTATATAGTAACAGGTAGCTGTCGATCCTTCTGGATCATGGTGTGTGCATGAAAGTTTAGCCAAACCATTGACACACATGCTTAGACAGAAGTATGAAGGAGTGGAGGCTGCCCAGGTAGACAGAATCCAAAGGCCAAATTGAGTCTCAATATTTGGTGCTTCAATGGCTACAGTTATGTGCATGTTGGAGGTGTGTGTATGTGTGTTGGGGGGTGTTAAACCCCAGGTTTCCCGCATCGCAGAAAAGGATTATACCACTGAACCACAACAGCAGGCCAGCTTCTATTTATCCTTCTTCTGTTATGGTGACAATAATTTGGATTATTAGGTAGCATTGGATTTGCAGCTGAATAAAAGGCATGACCTGTGGCCTAGCAGAGCTGCTGACCACAAGGCAGAATAATATCTAAGCTAGATATTTGCTTATGCTAAGTACCCATCTTAACTGTGTCAACCATTTTATGAGAAAAAAAGCAGCAAGTGAATCTGTGTGAGCTGTGTGCTGTGAACCAGCTACAGTAAGGAACGAAATAAGATACAGGGGCCTCAAAAAGGTGGAAGATGGTACAACATAAGACAGAAAAACAGACTGGAATGTGAAAAACAATGCATAATTGGTAACAGAATCCAAGATGAACATATGCAGAAAGGTGAATAGTGATTGAAGAAGCTTCCAGGTTTTGGTCAAAGTCCGCCTATTAACCGAAGAGCAGGAGTCAGGTCTTAGACATGCGCTCATAGCAAAAAGACATGTAAATTAATGTAATGCATAGCCAATTTCATGTTAATGAAGCAAACAGTAAACAGAGGCAGAGCTTGAGATAGGAGGAGAAATGGGTGGAAGGACAGAGGTGGAGCGAATGTTAATGAGTATGAACCGAAGTGTATAAATGTAAGGAGAACCTATTGTTTGGGGCTGCTCCTTGTCTCTTATGGTGAGACAACTTGCCTGAAGCTGTCTCCATTCTGAATAAAGCTGTTGTGAGCAACGTGTGCCGGTGTTTGCTCCCTGCTCTGCTTTGGCTAATGAGTAACAGGATCCACGGGTAATTGGACCATCATCTCCCTAGCTGTTGGGCACCACATGGAGTCAGGGTCTAACATCATCTAATGTAAAAGAATGCAAATTTAAAAACACAGGGAAATGCATGTTTATGCAGCCTACAATCTGTATAACAGAATGCCCCAGGATATTTGTTAGAATAACTTCATAAATTTATTCAAATATACACCCTTAAAGAGACAGGAAGAGCATCTGAATAGTTTGGATAAACTGCAAATTGTTACCCATATCTATATATGATATACAATGGAAAGTAGGGTATCGGTATTCCTTACCTTTGTTTTTGACTCTGGGAGGAAGTATTCTACAGGTCAGAGCACTGCTCAGACACAAAATAACCAAGCAACTATATTTGGCAGGTTCAATCTGAAAGATGGTGCAGGTATGATTTGAATTTGCCATATTTTATATTCTCTTTCAACCTCTACTGGAAATGACTGTAGGCAAACTGCTCAGGTTTGTTATTTAAAACATGCAGGGAACGATTCCTGTTTGCATTACATGGGAGATACATGAAGCCTTAATTAATAGCAAGGGTTACAGAGTGCAAGGAAACACTAGCAATGAGTAGAAGAGGTGAGATCGGAGCTTTGTAGCAGCTTGACTCTGAAGCCATGTTACTTGTCCTTGTATCTGTGCGGAATCAGACCTTTCTCCATCACAGACACAGGGGCATGCAGAAAACCTCTTTCAGTCTTGTGACTGCCCTCCAAAGACTTGGACACATGGCAGCTCTAATTCCAACAAAAATGTGTGGGGTTAAACCCAGGATAGAGTGACAAGATTGAACTGGCTTGTACACAGTGCCTTTCTTGGGACATCTTGGTGTGGCACTGCATTTGGCTTATACGAAGTATGGGAAACTTTACTGCCCTTTTGACTTTCCTTCTTTAATATAGGGTGAATACGTTTTGCCACGTTTTAAGCTTCTCCACCTTTTGTATCTCTTATCAGTCAAGAGCCATTGCCTCCAGGCTTTCCTTGGTAGTCATGCTGGTCATTAATATGTGATAGCTCATCACTCCTAATATATTGGAAGACTCCACCCCAGAGCAAGAGAGGAGTATGAGACCTTCACCATGTGCAGGGGAAATCATAGTTTTGTCCATAAGAATTTCTTGACATCCATTTTTCACAATGAAAAATTGTGAGGAAATAGGCAGAACTACTTTCTGGAAAAAGAAAAAACATGGTAATATTAATATGGTAATTTTATGATTGACTGACCTAGAAAAGGAGATGATAGACAATTGATTGCTCCCAATTCAAGGCTAAGCCGTGTGCTGATTCTTTAACAGAGTTCAAACTCGATGTCTGTGATGGTGTGAAATCAGTGTCCTGGTAAGAATGCTTATTCGGTAGAGCAGTGCTATCAATTGCCATAGCAACTATCTAATAGTGAAAATGTATTATTATCTTAGATGGGAAACATCATAATACGTACTCAACATCTCCACTCCAAACCTGGTGATTAATCCCTTTTGCCTGTGTAAATATCCCTGATGTCACATATCTGTTTACCTCAGGGCTCAGATCTTTGGGGAATTTCCCCGTTAAGAGAAGTTAATTTGAGTCAATGAAAAGTGTAAATTTAAAAGTGCATAGTAAATGTTTGTTAAAACTCTATTAATAAAGTGACATCCAGTTACAATTAAAGAGGTGTTACTTTATTTTGCATGAATTGACTTGCAAAGCAGATTAAACTAAACTGAATTGAAATGAAAGGGAAGTCCTCTATCCCCAAACTGGGACAGAGGGAACTTACTTTGTCAGATAAGGAATAAAAAGAGATCACATTTGTCTCTTCTCAAGAGAATCACTTTATTGGACAGCTAAACATAAGTGTAGCTAGTATTCAGACCAGGCAATGGAAATACAAAAACATACTCATGCCTTGGAGGATGAGCATAGGCCAGGCCCCAGGAACTCAGCTCTTATTCAGTTCTTTCAACAGCTCAGGTCCATTCTTCCCCACTCCCCCCCAGGTTTACAATCAAAGACATTCAATTATTAATTATGTGCCTCTATGTACAATCTGATTAGGTATATGTTAATGAAAGGAGTTGATTGTGAAAACCCCCCTCTCCAGCTAAGTGAAGCATTTATGATAAATACTTAACATCTGTTTAAGTAGGAAGGCCTCTTATGGCTCTTGGCAAGGAGTGCTACTCCTTATGCTTAATTTTTATTACTAGGTCAAACACTTATGTCAGAGCTTTTGTGTCTACATCAGTAAAACATAGAATCGGGCCTTGCAAGCTTGTCTCCTTAACAAGGTTACCCAAAGTTTGTTCCAGCCATTATATAATGAAAAATGTGTACAACATGGAGCTGGGTTTTTTGGTTGTAGCCGTGTTGGTCTAAGGACATAGGCAGGTGAGGATCTTTGAGTATAGGTTTCCCTCGCCAACCACGGTTTTGAGTATCCACACTTAATATTCTATATACCATTTTGGCTACCACGGTATACAGTTTTGTGTAACCACAGTTTTCCATGGCCACACATCAGCCCGCCACCTGCCATTTTCCAATAAGCCTTTTGTCTGGCCAACCACGGTCTTGCCAGCCACAGGAACTTTCAGGAACTGAACCCCCATGGTTGGCGAAGGAAACCTGTAGATGTGATATCTTTTATTAGACCAACTGAGCAGTTGTAAAAAAGTTCTTAGCAATCTTTTGGGTGCAGTCACCCTTCTTCAACTTTTTTTCCAACTACTCAGCTGGTCTAAAAAAGATATCACATCCAGTCAAAGAACCTTGCCTGCCTATATACAAGATAAAGGCATTTATGCCAAGGCCTCTAATCTGTTCCTTACAAAAACCACTGGGGGAGGCTCAGTGAAAGCATGTCTGTGAGGCTTTAATGCTGCTAAAAATATCTTTAAAAATACAATTCATTAATTTTCCTGAGTGTCCTGTGAATAAATCCTTGGTTACATATATGGTTCCAATACTATTATAGTTGAGCACCTGATAATACTCCTGTGAGAGGAGAAATAATCGTTGTCCTTAAAGATGGGTAACTGGATTACAAAGGGTCAGATTTACAAAGGCATTAAGATAGATAATTATGCAACAAGTGGGATTTACAGCAGGGCATAATAAAGGTATTTTACTCTCTGGTTTAATTCCATTTGCCATTTCAACTAGACACCTCTCTGCATCTTTCAATGTCTTCGTTTGTAAATCTATCCCTATGTGATTTTCCTAAGGTCACAAAGGAATTCCGTGGCAAAGGGACTTGAACCGTGCCTGGCTTTGCCAAGTCAAAGCTTTGTGTCCTAACCATTGGTACCTTTCACTCATGAACCAGCCTCTCTCTCATTGAACTGTCAGAGAGACTTACAGATTTTAGCAGGATATTAGTGACAGCTTAAAAATGATGCTGTAGTTCTCCGGGCATTTCTCGATGTGTCTCCTAATGCCCAAAGCTACCAAAAATCAAGGGCGCCCATGTACCAATTCGATTACAGAAATGGACTGGAATGGACTATGGGCCCTCTCAGTATGGAAATAACACGAATTTGAAAACCCTTTAGGTTATACCTCTGCTTCTCTAATTCATCTAGCAGAAGACGGAACTGACAATAGAGGCAGCTCAGATGATAAATGCATTCACAGTGGACTTACTATTTGCTTTCTTTATGTGAAATTAATGACCATGGACAATCCCCTTCTCCCTTACAAAGTGTGATTGCTGCAATAGCGAAAGCCCTGTGTGACAGACACGTAACCAGGCAATTGCATATCCTTCATTGCCGTTCTTGATTCACCTGGGCAATGCATCATATTGCCATTTTGCATAGCTTACAAAACATGTGGATATTTTAAGATGTGTCTAGAGGAACAGTGCAAAACATTTCTTGAGCTTTCACATCCTTTTGTTTTAATCACCATTTATTTTCTCCCCATGCATGGCCAGCAACCCTATTCCTCCTTTCTTCCCTCCCCACGACTACTGCCATGGGGTGATCTGTAATCTACTTCACAAATGTTTCCATTGAGTTGGGTGGAGGTTCCTTGGATTTTGCATAACAGTTACAAATTGTTCTGGGACGCTTTGGGGTAAAGGGCAAAAATTTGTAGAAAATTTTTTAAAATTAAAATCTTTGTGGGGAGGATTAGGTATTTCTTTGGGCACTTTAAGAAAGACTCATCTTGTATGTTACACATTTTTATTACTTTTGTTAATTGCTTATGCTTATATGAGTGAGGGGGCTGCGGGTGCTCGACCACCTGGGCAACAGTGATCATCACCTGCTGGAATTCACCATCCAGCGCAAGGTGGCAAAGGCATGCAGTAAGGCAGCGGCCCTGGATTTTAGGAGGCCAAATTTCAACGAGCTAAGGAGGATAGCTGGGGAAGCGCTGAGGTCCTGGAGGGGAGGGGAGACAGGTGTCCAAGGACAGTGGTTGCTCCTCAAGGAGACGATCCTCCAAGCCCAAAGGGAGGTAATCCCAATGAGGATCAAAGGGAGCAGGAGGGTGCATAAGCCCCCATGGCTCACCAAAAGCATCCAGGAATGTCTCTTTGCTAAAAAGGTGGCCTACACCCAATGGAAAGAAGGGGTCATCACCAAGGAGGGCTATTCTGCAGTTGTTCGGGGATGTAGGGGGGTAGTTAGGAAGGCCAAGGCAGAGATGGAACTGTGACTAGCTTCCCAGATTAAGGACAATAAGAAGTCTTTTTTTAAATACATAGGGGGTAAAAAGAAGGTCCTAGGTAATGTGGGGCCCTTGCAGGACG
>NW_017729031.1:36674208-36674637 GCF_001723915.1 Gavialis gangeticus
GGGGTCGGACTAGATGATCTTCTCAGGTCCCTTCCGACCCTAGAAACTATGAAACTATGTGTCCCCACAGGCCCCTGTTGTGTATACCAGACCTTTTCTATCTGTCCACACAACAATAGCCCTCTTGCCCTAGCCATTATAACTTGACTAATGAAACATTGTTTTTTCCGTCCTTATAAAATGCAATTCCCTAGCCCACTCTTTTCACCACATCACCCCTCATTCCTGTCTCCTGAAGCTTTGCTCTTGCTGTTTTTTTCCCTTTTGCTGAAGTTCAGCAGCCCATTAAAATGGTTGACCTTGTCATCCTCTCCAGGTTCCCACATCTGGTTCTTGTTAAGGTATCCCAGGATGCCGTTCTCTGTCAGTCGCTCCCCCTAACCCTCCCACCCCCCTGGTGACCCAGGGAGGATTATGGGTGATTAGAAG
>NW_017729031.1:36679637-36686384 GCF_001723915.1 Gavialis gangeticus
CTCACTTTGCATCCATCCATTGGCTGTTCTTTCTCTTTCATATCAAATGTTAGTTGCTTGTGTCCACTTCCAGGTTTCCCTTCCCTATCAATGATCTCTTATGTCAAGTGGTTGACTCCTGTCACCAATCATCCCATCAAACATTCATACCGTTTCAATGCTTTTTTGCTTTCTTCCATGTATCCCCCATGCTGCAGCAAAGCTGCCTTCCAGCATTTACAAATCCACTTTATCATCGTCTTTCAAATTTCTCTTCAGAATTCTTCTTGGTTGTGAGGCCTGCAAAAAACTTGACAATGGGCCAAGGATCGACTAGGCCCACAACGGCAAGACCACAGTCTTCCACAAAGTTTACTATTTTCTTACTGCTCCCTTGTATCTATCTGCTATTTCTTCTCTTAAATCAGGTTCTAAGTTGTAGTGACAACCTTCATTTTTATTTGGTGTTTGTATACTGCCTCACATAAGGAAGACCTGGACATAGCTGGGGCTCCCAGGCATTATAATTATAACTAGCTATCTACCCAACTTGAGGAGTGGGGGCAGCAGCCTTCTTGCCTGCTTGCCTTTGTGCTGGTAGCCTCCCTCCACCCTTCCTAGGGTGGGTGGCACAGCTAGGAATACTGCTGGCACCCTCTGGGGAGCCAGTATTTTATTTCTAGAAAGTTGTTTTTTCTGCTAATTTCACAGAGATCACCCAATTTACCAATTTCCACAAGACCCACACAGTCACGATTTGGGTCGATCCCTAATTATGACTACTCAGCTAGATGAGACCAGGCAAGGGTGGGGATCACAATATTGGCATTATCAACAGGTTTATAGATTTGGCTCACTTATTGTAGCCTTCACCTAATGATGTTTATGTTTGAGGGTAGGGCATACAGGCATTTGGACAGAAGGAGCTATAAGCAACTTGGTCAATATGTCTATATAGTAAACTTTACTGCCCTTAGCTGCAGTGTAAGCTGCCTCTGCATGGCACCCGGAGTGGACTAATTAGCACAGCTGAGTGACATTGCGTACATGGGCCTGAGCCTGCTGCTTCCAGGGTAGTCTGCCAAGATCAGTGCAGCATGATTGAGCATGTTGCCCCTGGGAATGGTCATTTTACTGTCGAGACAAAGCCACAGTTAGCAAATAGCATAGCACATTTCTGGAGCTGTGTTCTTTTAATTTTTCTTTTATCATTCTATTGGCCTCAGCACATCTTTGCATAAAGGCCAAATGGGATGGAAGTGAGGTTTAATACTTAAAAAAAAATATGTGTGGGAGTTAGGACTCCTGGGTTCTCTTTGCAGATCTGTCACTGAATTTCTGTGTGACTTACTGCCTGTGAAGCTCATTGTTTCCTCTCTCTTAAATTAGGTGAGAATTAATCAATGTGCGTGGAGATCCTCTAACAAAAGCCTCTCCAATACCACAAGGCATTGCTATTAGAAAAAGGGTTGTGTTAGTAGAATAGGGAGGTTTGACAGCCCTTAAATAGATTTTTTTTCCCCTAAAGTGTAAAGCGCACACAAATCTCTTTTTCCTTTCAAGAAATGCATGTCCAGGTTGGAAGCTCATGTCTGAGGTTAATTCAGATTGTAGTTAATTCAGAATTTAATTAGATCTTTAGATTTTAGACTGCAGGATAACATTTGCCATAAAATTAGATTGACATATAATTTACCGATGCTAAATTTATCGCAAAATCTGAAGCCAAAAATTAAATCTTCTTATGGCTTGCTGGATCCAATCTGTACAGTAGTTGAATCATACTGAGAGTACAGAACAATCTTCAAGATAATTGGAATTAAATTTTTAGAAATGATGAAACGAAAACAATTTGCTTCATTTAAGCAACTTGTTAATATTTATTTTGCAGATCCTAAAAGGAAAATGACATGGATCTGAAATAATTTAATTTTTATTCTACAGATCTTTACACATCTACCTGTAAATTGAGCAACAATTCTTTCTCCTTTCTTTTCTTATCACACATTCCATAGCTATTAATTCTGTGTTTTAGCAGATTAAGTCTCTATGAAGTATCCATTCAATTACTGGTTATCAGTGTTAAAAAGGGACCAGAGTAAACTGGATTGCAACTGTGGTTTCTTTAATATGAAGGAATAAATATAATCATTAATCAATAAAAAGAGATAAATGTGTCCCAGAACTAAGAGTCTGCTGGTTCCTGGAAATGCAATGCTAGTAGCTTTTATTAATACCTCTATGGGTGTGTCTACACATGCTTTTATGCATGTCTAAACTTAATGAGCATTTGCCTAATGTGCATTAAAGGTGATTTAGGCATGTATCCATATTTACATATGCTAAAGTGAATTAACACCATGTGAGGACCAACTTGGGACTAAAGTTAGTCCCAAGTCAGTCAACATACACAGTGTTAATGCGTAGATGCCTTAGCACATCTACATGTGTGTTAAGTCACTTTAGCTATTCACACCTAAATTTGATACCCGCATTAAGTGTGGAAATGGATAGACCCACACACTTAAAGTACCTCAAAAATGGATATTGTATCTTAAATCATCATGTGTAGGCACACCTTATGTGTATAAGTGTCTGGGCTCATCCTCCAAATTTTCTTACCTGTATGGAATTAGGATGCCCAGTTTGGCATCTGGTTATCCAGTATTCAGATAACACTCTTTTTGGCCCTTTTTTAATCATTTCCCATGCTGCATGGACACAGAGAGAGAGAGAACAAAAGGAAAAGGATTTTCAACCATGCTTCTATGTATTCTCATTAAAGCTAAGAGGTACTGCCACAGGTTTGATACAGTTGGCTATGAGAAATATTATTAGCATATTATTGACTAGTGTCAGCAGTCATAAGGTGTATTGTCGCTTGTCTTCTAGAACTGTAAGACAGCACAGCAGCTGCCATACAGTGTACTGAAATGGGTCATTGTAGGCCATCATTCTCAGCATAGGTTGAGGCCTGGAAGTTTTTCTGAGAGGTCAATAATTGCTGTTTGTTTAGGATATTGGAGATACCAGCATTCCTTTCAATTGTGCCCCAGGATTGAATAATATGCTTTGAGTTTTAAATGGACCATGTGAAACAGTTTAGGTGTGCCTACATGTTACAGAAGACCTCATAAACTGTTAAATTCAGGTTGATTATGGTTTGACTGTACTCCATAATCTATATGCATTGGGTAAGGGTATGTGTACCAAATAGGATACTTAATGAATAGGTATTGATTATGAAAATTCATGTATGGATCTTATTGTGGCATTGGTAAAGTAAGTGTACTTCACAATCTCTTAACAATATTGTTCAGACATCCCATTAAATAAAACCGGATTTGACCAGTAAATATGATAATGCCTGGATCCACTGGAATATTTCCCCATACATAAAAGGAGAAAAAGATTTTCTGACTGTAACATGTCAGGGTCCCAGGGGTGGCTGTGACATCCCCTGGTGGCTCCATGATTGTGCCCTGCTCTGCTCCTAGGGTGCCTTCCCATTTTTCCTGCCATGGCTTGATAGAATAATGATAAATAGGGAGGCTGCCCACAGACCTTTGCGTAGCCCTGGTTCCACCCAACCCCTGCTAGGGTCCCCAGCACCCTACTGATCCTCACTGGTCCTCAGGTCCCTGGCTGGCCCCCTACAGTCAACTGTGCCCGGCTAGGCACCCGAAGTCTTAATAGCTAATTGCATGGCTCCAAATCCTCTCCTTTACCATGCCCCATGCCTTGCAGGTGTTACAAGGATGTTGTCCCCTCTGTTGGGGTTCTGGCCTCCTCGGCCTCTGCCCCCCACAGGCTCAATACGCATGGTCTGGCAGGTGTCAAGGCAGTTACGTGCCTCAGGGGCACTAATGAGGCCTCCAAACCTCACCTTACAGCCTCTTCCCAAACACGAAGCTCCTGGGCTATAACATAAATAACATTAGAAATTGCCTCCTGCCACTTTAAGAGTGTAGGCTTTCACTCACTCTTACATCCTCCTGGGCTTCACTGTTCTCACAAGTAGCAAAGCAGGCAGTCAGACATCCCTGGGTGGCTCTCCTGGGCAGAAGCCCCTTCCCCTGCAGCTTCCAGGGAGAGAAACCTCCTGAGCCAACCTCAGCCTTGGGTTTATGAGCTCCCAGGGCCCTGCCTACATCCATCAGCAGACCACGGGCAGGTGCCTGCTAATTGCTCCATTAGCCTGTTGCCCGGTGACCCGTAGCTGCAGTGCCCTGCCTAGCCTGCAGTGCTCTCTGGCTAGGCTGCTTCTTTCCTTAAAGGCTCTCTGCTACACTGACCACCCTAGCTATACTTCATACACGTTAGATTATACACACAGCTTATTATATCCTGTGTGTTTAATTTTTACTCTCTTTATTATGTCCCAGACATGAAGCAAATGGTATCCAAGAAGAATTCACTCAGCCATCTTTGAACAAATCTATGTTACAAAGTAGAGTTAGATGAAAATGGGAAGGGGTGCTGAAGGCCTATCAGAAATAAACCTGAGTTACAAGATAGGCCAAAACTCAGGTCTCCAATGCCCAATCCTGTTGTGCATCAATTGGATAGCAGAATTTGGATCCCTTTAACCCTAAACACTACTTGGAAATTTTTGTTTTATACCAATCTTCAAAAAGGGAAAGTCCCTTTTAGTGCCGCAAAATCTGTAGGAGCTTTAGTTGGCGTAACATGATGTGGAAAACAATCAAGGCAGCTTTTCACCTTCACTGGGGATCTGTCCCTTGGAAAACAGCTTCCAATATTTCCACGCTTTTGAAACCCAATCTTCTTAGCTTGCTTCTGCATATGTGTATGTATGTATGCTTTATGCCCTTTAGCACTGTAATGTCTAAGTACCTTGGATTGTAAAATCTTGCTTAAGGCTAAGGACATATGAATGAAGAGGCACAAGCCTGAGGCATAAACTTAGAACAAGTTGTACCATGGCAGCTATGTACAAACAAAGCAGGCCGTGCGCTTGTGAGGAAGGGAAATGAACAAGTTCTGCAATGAAAGCATGCAGACTTTTGTGCTGAATTCTTCAGGAATAAATTTTGGGACCGCTCATTCAATTAAGAGTCACGTCATCTCTTGGGACACCTTGACCCAAGGTGTCAAGGTGTCCCAAGGGGGGGGGGGGAAGAAGTTACCCCCTTCATTCATCCATAGCTTATATGTTGGAGTTAGACTTGCAATTGTTATGACATTAATTTCTGTGTTTTCTAATCTTTATATTGATTAACTGTTCTATTCAGGAGTAGAAAAGGACTGATTTTAGTTGTTGTTTTCATTGTAGCTGACAATAACTGCATGGATTTTCTTTTAATAGCCTGGAATAAAAAACAAATTATAATTTTAGCATTGATTTAAATAAGTTCAGAAACATGATTATGGATCTCTGCTTTTGAATAGCTTCATTCTTTGCATTCTGAACTCCTTCCAAACGTTCAGTGTCTTTCTGGCAAGGTGGAATCAGACCCTATTCTACCTCAAAGACATCTAAGTGGCACACTGTCAACTTTTAGGTGTTTTAGTTTCTATGTGTGAACTTATTCAAGTCCCTGTAATGAGGAAAATGTATCTAGATGTGTAAGATACCTTCATTGTGGCCTCAAGATGCCTAAGCCATAAAAGGCAGTGAGTAAGGGAACCTCCACAATGTTTTTTTAATAGCCTAGTGAGTAGGGCACTTGCATAGGAAGTGGGAGATGTGTATGTTAGTCTGCCTGAGTGGGTTTGAAAACTCATTTGTATTGGGGATCATCCCCTTTCAGGGGAAACTGTGCCTTGGGATACCCCCGAAAAAGAAGGCTTGTCTGATCTCCTTCCTGAAAGACCCTCTGAAGCCAGCCCTGGGATGATTTATAAAGGGATGAGCACCTGGCTATTCTTTGTCCCTGGCTTCCCCAACTACCTGTACTGCTCCCATCTCAGAGAGCTCCTTTGCTCAGCTCTAAGGAAGGTGGGGATGGAGGGTTGCCTCTTCAAAGGTCGGGATCAGAGGGCCAACTTCCTAACCAGCGCAGCAGACAGCTCTGCTCCAAAGTCTTTATTGTGCCACCACAGTTCTCCCTCAGACTCCTGCGCTCTCTCTGCAGCTCCCTCAGAGCTCATCTCCTCTCTTCAAGCACAGGGAGCCACACTGACTGCAGTCATTCTGCAGTGGTTGCGTTGCTGATCTTGGGACTAACACTCACTCGATCAAGTGAAACCAAGTTCAACCTGAAAGCAGTTCCTGGGGCCTGCAACTAGGCCTAGACTGATCTTTCCCTGTGTGAAAAGATTATTTAGATGTTCCACTTATGCAGCTTTTAACAGGAAAGTATGTTCACCCTGAAGTGTTGCCCATGAGTACTGTGGGCTAGAACTTGTACCCTGTACAGGAGAGATCGAGTAGATAAAAGGGGTGGGGGTGTAGTTCTCTATGTTAAGGAAAGCTACACATCCCTGCAAGCTGATATTGGTGACCAGGGTGGATGACTGGAGACCCTCTGGGTAAAAATTCATAGGGAACATGGCACAGGGGACACAATGGTGGAAGTCTTCTGCAGACCTCCCACCCAAAGTAAAGAGCTTGACCAGGAGTTTGCCCGGGAACTGGCTGAGGCCGCATGCTCCAGGACCATGGTTGTGCGGAGCCAGAGGAAAAGCAGGGGCAACATTGGACCCCTGCTGAACCAGATGGGGCAACTGACAACTGACACCCAGGAAAAAGCCAACCTATTGAATGGGTACTTTATGTCGGTCTTTCATCTGTCCCATGGGATG
>NW_017729031.1:36687141-36687777 GCF_001723915.1 Gavialis gangeticus
TCCAGCCCTAATGTCTATGAAATCTGTGAAATCTATGAATCTTGCCCAACTTGGCCTCTTTGGTCACAATCTCACTTGCCAGGAAAGTGCTGGAATCAATAGGCTATAATTGAGGCACCTTCCACCCTTCTTGTTGAACCTGAACCAGTGAGCAGCTGAGACTGAAAGATTTTTAGGGCCAGAACAGCAGCGAGCAAGACAAAAACAAGCTCATGATTAGAGGCCTTGATACCAGGTCATACGAGGAGAAGCTGAAAGACTTGGGACTGTTCAGCCTGGAGAAGAGAAGACTCAGAGGGGACGTGGTAGCAGCCTATAAGTGTATCCAGGGAGTATATTAGGGCCTGGGGGTGCAACTATTCACCAGGTTGCCCCGGGGGAGGACTAGAAGTAATAGGCACAAACTGATTGAAGATTGCTTCAGACTAGACATAAGGAAAAACTTCTTTACAAGCTGAGTGCTGGGTGTTTGGAACGGGCTTGCCCCAGAGGTGGTACTGTCCCCCAGCCTGGTGATCTTCAAAAAAATGTCTTGATGCCCATCTTGCTGGGGTCTTCTGACCCCAATGGTCTCTCTTGCCCAAGTGAAGGGGGGCTGAACCCAATGATCTATAAGGTCCTTTCCATCCCCTAACA
>NW_017729031.1:36692777-36696314 GCF_001723915.1 Gavialis gangeticus
GTCTCTCTTGCCCAAGTGAAGGGGGGCTGAACCCAATGATCTATAAGGTCCTTTCCATCTCCTAACAAATATGAAACTATGAAAAGAAGGAAGGACTTTGGAGCCCTTGTCCCTCTTCAGTGATGTTTAAGCATTTTGTTTTAAACAATCCTAGGACAAAGTACATACGTGATGGCTTGGATGTCATAAAAGCAAATCAGAATCTGTTTTGCAAAAGATTGAATGCACTATCCTAGAAGGGGTCACCTCACAGCCAGATATTTATTTCTTTAGATTTAATCTGAGGATCCTGGACACTATCAACAGATTATAGAATGAACTTGAAGTAGTTTTAGAGAATACAACTTCACTTGTCTAGCTCAGTAGATTAGTAGTATTTTTCTTGGACACAAAGAGATCAGGTGACTTGTCTGAGGTCACACAAAATATATCCTTGACCTGGGAGTAGACTTTAGGTCTCTTTACTCCTATTCCTGTGCTTTTTGCCAGAAGACCATCCTCATTTGTATCATGTCCATGCTGTTTCCCTGAGTTATTTTTCATAAAAAATTGCCTGTTGGAATTGCAGTGGAAATTAGTGCAACAATAAGAAGAAACAGTAAGTAGATGAACAATGTAAATAGAGGACAAAATTGATTATAGTTTGTTACCCAGGAACAGTTGAGCAACAAAAAGAGAGAGAGAAGTGGATGATTTGATAAAAATAGAAAGGAGGTGGGCATATTAGTTTAGAGAGTAGCATAAATTACACCTATGTAATAATAACCCTTTGCCAACCATTTTTGCAGTATTCTTACAGCCATGTAAGAAAACTGCTGAAAAAGAAAAGTTAAGACCTAACTTGCTGAAGCCATGAAAGTCTCTGTTGCTTAAATGGGTTCCTACAGCCAACATGCTGAATAATAATCTGCAAATAATAGACCTTTTTGAGACAAGCAGCCATGTCGTCGGCAGGTGTAAATTAACTTTGCTTTGTGCAGTAGGTGAAGGCCTGGCCCGAGGTGTTAATTCCAGGGTCCAGAGAGATTTATGCTCTTTCTTATTAGATATGCTGGACATGCTAAGAACCAGGTGTTAAATAATAAATCAACATTTGAGACCTGGAGGAAATGGATCATTGTTTATTTGCCCATCCAGACTCCAATTTTTAATCATCCTTTTTACAGTACATCATCGCTGATGCCCTGACAGGGTTCATTTGTCATCTTTTTTGACATTGTTCACAAATTGGTGCTGTAGTTTAGAGATGCTCAAAGCAATGAGTTCTTGAGCATGACAGAACGGGTCACAGCTGCAAACCATGTCAAGCAGGTATATAGATGAATCTGCTAAATAATCCACCTTGATCAAGCAGCAGGATGTCTGCCTATAACTCTTGTGGACAAGGCCCAGAAATGCATTTAAGTTGCAAACAAGGGTGCTGATAAAATGTTCACCATTTGTTTTTCTGGGAGCATTTTCCAACCTAAGAAACCACCTTGTTTTTCAGAATGGATCTTAATACATCTGTTCCATTTGTGCTGCAGTTGCACAGATACAAGAGGCCTTAGGCATGCCATTGAGTGGCCAGGCACATCAATATAAAAACACAGAGCAGCACACTATTGGATATCTGGATACTTTAGTGAACGCAAAATATAGACAGCCTAGCTAGACAAACTTAATGAAGATGACACTTCTTTACCAAGCAACTGAACAGTAATGTTTGCTAGCTAACAAGTGGGTTGACAAAAGATGGAACCTTGTGATATGCTTTGAGTTTTTAAGTCTTGAAATGCCTACAGTGCAACTGAGATCAGGTACCAATTGTTCAGGTGCCAAACAAAGCACTTAGTGAGAGACTGATGGTCTCTCAGACCCAGAGAATTTATGATCCAAACAGGCAAAAAGTTAGAAGGGAAATTGTTAAGTGCAGAATACGGTCCTCATTCAATTCACAAGCTTATTTCATTACAGACATTTATATAATAGACGGTCTTGGGTATGACCATAAACTGCCTCCAGCTGGAGGGCCTGGTGGCAATGTGATGGGGCTACTCATGGTGGGGTAGCTCCTATCAAATACCACACTGTTGCAACCTGCAGAGTAAGGCAAGTATAGGGTGGCTCAAAATCCTAGCCCCCACTCCCTTGTGGGGACTCCTGGGTTAGAGAAAGACTAAAGGATATCACCCTGAAAAAGAGTGACCTTACTGGGGCATTACGCTGCCAGCAGCACTTCTTATCTGTCTTATCAACAGTTCTTATCTTGTCTGGCACAAGATACAACCACTGAGCTACTGACCATCTGGACTTGATCTGGCCTTTGGATTGTGTCTCAGTGGTTTACAGTCGGGATGGTAGGTCTTAGGCAACTTCCACCACTGCTCCATACTCTTGCCTAGGAGTACATGTCAAAGTCTTGGGGTGATGGTCCCAGGACTATATACAAGCTGATTCATCAGGCATCTGTAGACCTTTTACATGTACACCATGATCCAGAGGATCAACAGTTGCCTACAGGATATTACATTCAGTAGGCAGCCGTCTGGAACAATACATTACTGCTTTTAATTACAAGGTTATTATAGCGAGCAGATTGAGCAGAACAGATTAATGATTAGGTATGCCATCCCAGGGCTCAGACAGGAGGTTTCATTTATCATCAGATCCACAGCCACACCTTCTGGGGGTCCTGCATTGCTCCACTCACCTCTGTTCAGCATTTGCTTCTCCACGCACTGTATCTTATACCAATTTCCCTTCTGATCCAATCAGGACCCTGTGTATTATACACGTTACCCAGGCATTCCCTGACCAGGGTTATTTCTAATAAAATTTGTAGAAATAATTTGATGGTGCCTTAGTCCAGGACCCATGCATTTTTACACCATATGAGTAATGTTCTCCTGACTTTGTTTTGCAGAACAGGCACACCGCTAGTAAAGGTTAAAGCAGCCCAACAAAATATCTTGCTGTAAGCACCAAGGATTATGGGAGTCTAATTCAGCGTAGCATAACCTACCCTTTTAAGACACCCATAAGCACTTAGTGTAGGAGTGATGCTATAACTGTGATGGTCCAGGTCAGGAAATCCTCTCACATAAGCACTTACACATCTTGTTTACACAAGCATAACTAATAGGCATCCACACATCTTTTCATAGGAATCTTCTTTAATTTATATGACCCTTAATGACTTGCTCCCCAACAAAGGACAAAGACACTGGAATGGAGGAGGGTTTTGCTTAAAGCCACTCAACAGCTCAGTCAGCAGCAGGGAATAGACTCATTTGTCCTTAATTTCATGATATTGTTGTCTCTACTGAAGCATCCTGCCTCTGAAGACAGCGAAAGTACTGCCTAATATTGATATACTACAGAAAACTTTGTGTGGAGCTAGTCTTCTGTGCCCAAAGAGGCTAAATGCCTGAGTTTTGGCCTGCAGTGCCATAAAAAGTGTCCTAAGTAGGACACCTAGATGCCCCTTTGATCCCAGAAGACAGTTGCATTTTGTGTGAGTGTTAACTCCTCTGTTGACTACTATAGTCAGACCTG
>NW_017729031.1:36701314-36706898 GCF_001723915.1 Gavialis gangeticus
CAGATCACCAAATCCTTAGATGCAGGGGTGGCAGTGGACATAGTCTTCCTGGACTTTCGGTAGGCCTTCGACACTGTCTCTCACCCCGTTCTCATTAAGAAACTGGGGGCTGTGGTGTCGACACCTACACAAGCAAATGGGTCGCCAACTGGCTGCAGGGCCGCACCCAGAGAGTGGTGGTGGACGGGTCATTTTTGACCTGGAGGGATGTGGGCAGTGGGGTCCCCCAGGGCTCGGTCCTCAGGCCTGCACTGTTCAACATCTTCATCAGCGACTTGGACGAGGGGGTAAAAAGCACCTGTTCAAATTTGCTGATGACACTAAGATGTAGGGGGGATGTGGGCATGCTAGAAGGCAGGAATAGGCTACAATCAGACCTAGACAAGTTACAGGGGTGGGGAGATGAGAGTGGGATGGGATTCAACACAGACAAGTGCAAGGTGCTGCACCTGGGGAGGAAGAACCAGGAGAAGGAGAGGCTCTGAGGGTGGACGCATAATTTTTTTTTATGGAGGTGGAAATGCTGAGCAAATAAACATCAATACCCTGTTTCGTCCCAAATGAAAAATAATACACGGCTAAAGACTCCACAAGGGGAGATGCGTGTTTTGCCCAGTGAAGTTGATCAGCTGTGCCATGGCACATCATGGCACTTCTGATCCCTTTCATTCGCTGACGTCTTTTGCTAGTCTGAGAGAGGTATGGAGAGAAAAGATTGTCCCAAGGAGGACAGAGGGAGTCTAAAGAAGGACAGGGGAAACTACAGTGGTTCAATATGTAAGTGTTTGTTTGCAGCAGAGGTGTCTGCTGTGTTGTTTGTGACATTGGCACTCTGACCCTCCCTTCTTTGAAGAAGACAACATCCCCCTTCCAAGGAGGTGACCCCCAAAAAGGATCACTTTGAGTTGGGACTGCCAGGGATCACAGGGAGAAAGAGGAGCTAGGGTCTCCAGCAAGAGGTTTGCCCCCAACACCAGGGTTGGCTTCTGGGGGTCCTTCAGGAGAAGGAGACCAAATAAGAGTTGTGCCTGAAAGCTTGCAAATAAAAGATTTTTTAATTTTATTTTTTTGCAAATATCTAGTTGCTCTAATAAAAGATATCAACTCTGCCACGAGTTCCAATCCCTTTCGCCTCTAGACCGATATGACTACAATCTGGATACTTTTCTCGGGGAGTTGCTTACCCTCAAAAGTGACATGTCCATGATTTCTTGACTTTCTCCCCCCTGTCAATATGTACAGTTTCTTCCTCTCAATAGCATTAAAGCTGGTGAAAGATTGAGGGAAATTCCAAGATGTCAAAATTTGTCTCAGGTCACAATTAAACGGAAAAAAAAATCATGATTAAAGAAGCACAACAAAAGAAAATAAGAAATCTCAGAAGTTTTCAGGAAATGCACTATGGTGGGGATAACACTGCCCTTAACAAAAGCTTTTCAGTTCCCTGAGTTCAAAACATTTTGTTTCAGTCTTGTCATTTTTAAATGTAGATTTAAACATGTAAGAGAAGCACTTACACTTTCTTGAAATGAAAAAGAGAAGGATTTTCTTTTGTGCACAATGTCTTTTGTTGGACCAGTTGCATGGCTGGGGCGGGAGGGGGGTGAGGGGGTTGTGCATAATGCCTATTGTGAGACCAGTTGCAAGCATTCAGGTACAAGGGACCTGAAGAAAACTGTGCCTTTCACATGTTTGCTGAACTATCTTGGCTACTGCATCACTTGAAATTATTTTTTTTTTTGCCAGTTTCCCTTGAAAACTGCTACTAAGTCAACATAGTTCATCACAGCACGTTCTGTTCAGTCACTATTTTCCAACAGATATCTGTTCTGGTCAATAATTTCCAGCCTGCTTTATTATTGTCATTCTAATTTCAAGCTTTAATGAGGGATTTCAAACAGTGAGAAGTACATTTGTAATTTAAAAACAAAAAAGCTGCTTGCAGTGGTGTTGCCCTTACGATGGAAAGATCTTTCTAAAGAGGATTGCAGGTTCCTCAAAGGAAGTTTGGAGCCTTCATGAAAAAAAAATTGAAAAATATTAAATATGCTTTCACGTTAATCTTTTAGACTATACACAATTAATGAGAAATGAGCTAGAATAATAATTCTGTTTCTAGACTAAAATGAGAGGAGAGCCTAAACGCAATCACAGGTTTCCCATATCAGAGGGAGGTAGTTGGTCATGTTCGAGGTGCACTTTATAGACTAACTAAATCAGAGAAGCAGCTACTCTGAGGTTAGCAATGGAAAGTCAGAGACAGTGGGGTGTCTTGAGTACCCCAGGATTGTGGGTAATAAGTAAAAGTTGCATGGCTTGGGAGGTGGAAACCTTGGTCCTCCCTTGTGTTTCCAAAGGTAGTGCTGTGTACTTCCCCCTGGTATCGTGCTGTGGAGTCCTTGGTTAGGAGTCCATAAAATCCTGTGTCTGAAAGTTGTCTCTTGGGTTCCTTGTGCTGTTTTGTCCATGACAACAGTGACACCCCCTTTATTAGTCTGTTGTCTGAATATCAGGGTAGTTTTCAAAGCTGAGCAGGCTCTCTATTCTGTAGGATTCAAGTTGTAATGCAAGTGCTGTTTTTCGGCAATTTCAGACTGGACACAGGTGGGAACAGTTTATGTACAGGTGGAGCTACAGTGCAGTGCATGAACTCTCCTTTTTGTGCTGTATGTGGTCTGGTCTGCAGCGGGTTGAGCATTGCATGGCCACTTGTCATGGAACTATTCCCTTAGTTTCAGAAAAAAGTCTCTTTGCAACTGTACTTTATTGTGTAGTGGGGCTGAAAGAAAGGCTATGAGATAGTACAGACACATCATCTAGGCTGAAAGAGTACTTGGAAAGGTTGATGACATTACCATGAATTGTAGGTATGTTGCTGGAGCATGTAAGTTTAGACAGTTTTGCTTCCTTCACCTTTAAGGAGTGAAGGTGTTTTTAATAGGCTTCACAGCTGGATACAGAGGTCTTCTCTTGGTAAATGTTTCTCTGATTTAGTTAGCCCATAAAGTACATTTCTACTCTGCTTTCTGCCAGATTTCCCTTATATCACACTTGTAACCTCACAGAGCATCTTATTACTGTTTCAAGTCCATCCTGCTTTATTTAGAGCTACATTACTTCCTCTGTGACCTGTCCATAAAGTATACAAGTAAATATATAGCAGGAAATATTGAAGCATATTGCAAAGAATGCTATTCCTTGCAGAAGACCCAAAGTATAAATCAAGTCAGCTGGGTACATATAATTAAAAAATAGATCCTACCAAAACCAGCTAATTCTGAATTTAATTAGTTTAATGGATATATTTTGTGTTCATTCTTCACCACATTCAATCCTTATGGTATCCTTTTAATGCTTTCTGTGTTCTGTGAATGTGAAGGTCAGGTTGCATTCATGCAAAAAGTTTAAAATTGGGGTACTGAAAACCACCATAGTCTTAGGAGAAGTTTCAGGAGGCAGTGCTAAGTGGATGTGAATGCCATTTGGTACCTGTATGGGAGACTTCTGAGAAAATAGCAGGAAAAAGCAAGGGGAGGGAGTCAACAGGTGATTCAATTTGCACCAATACTGAACTGGTTCTCCAGCCCATTCTGGATCTTCTGTATACTTGGGATCCCTTTAGAGCATGTCTACACTGTTCCTGGACAGCACTAGAGACCACCAAGGTGAAGTACAGTATATTGGTTCAATTCACACTACACCCTAAAACACTGTAACAAAATCAAAGGGTTGGAAGGGACACCAAGGGTCACCTAGTCCAGTTCCCTGCATGAGTGCAGGATGTGCGATTCCTGTAACATCCCTGACAAACTGTTCTCCAACATCTTATTGAAAAGCACCAATAAAGGTGACTCCACTGCTTCTCTAGGTAACTTGTTCCATTGTCCTTTTCTTCTGATGGTGTTTTTGAGAGTGAATCTAACTGGCTTGTTGCGATTTAAACCTGTTGACTCATATTCTGACTTCTACAGAAGGGGAGAAGAGTTATTTTCTCTTGTCCTTGTGTCAGCCCTTCCAATATTTGAAGACTGCTACCATATTCCACTCATCATATCAGAACTGCTCTGGACATGCACCAGCAGTTGTCCACCGTGGGTGCCTTTATTAACATGTTCCCAGCATGACTTAAGGACAGAAACATTACCTGCTTTCAAGGCATAGCGATGAGACACCTCCATTTTAGTTCAGCCCTACCTACAGTTGTCCAGAACTGGAACAGAGATGCCTAAAGATCCTGTGATATTTTGCAAAAAAACTTAAGAGTAAATTCCCAGTATCTTGAATATATTCCCAGGCTGTTTATAGATGTTATGTTTTTCTAGGTTTAATCTAGATTAGAGCCAGCGCTATATACATGTGAACATCTGTAGTCTGAGTTAAAATGGGCTCAGCCCGAATTAACTAATCCTTATTGAATGAGGATTAAAAGTAATGCAACCCAGGGCCGTCCAAATTAGGCAATTTAAACTGTATTAATTAATATGGTATATATGGTATTACTTTTAGGAAAAAAACAATCCTTAAGAACTCAGATAAGCAGATAAGCATTGCAAAGGTCAGTCACCAAAGGGGAAACTCAGCTGAGTTTTTGCAACACAACACAGGCTGTCAGGCACAAAGTAACACCTTTAGAAAGTCAAATGTGCGGAAACATCTCACCTTGACTACGTATCGGGTCAATTATGGCTTCTGGAACAGCAATGTAGATAATTGCAACAATGTAACAGGGCTTAAACAGGCTTATTATCACCTCCTAATTTCTTTCAACCTCTATTAAGAGGCTGTCAAGTGTATAGACCAGAGGTTCTCAAACTGTGGTCCGCGAGCTCCATTCCGGTGTCTGCAGAAAGGCTGCAGAACAATGGAGAATATCTGTACTTGTAAGGTAAGACTACTGATATTAAAATATGAGTTGTGTGCTTTGATCTGTAGAACAAAAAAAGTTTATTAGGTGGTCCACCGAGACCCTCAGCAATTTTCAAGTGGTCCGCGAAAAAATAAAAGTTTAAGAATCACTGGTATAGACAGTGTATAGCCAATGCCCCCGATATGATGGTCTGTGATTGTCTATTAACCCATAATTCAAGCTATTTGATTTGAACTGTGTGATACAAATCAATTACCATGGGTTAGAAAAATGTTGAGCATGTCTGCAAATGGCCCCAGAAGTTAATTGGTAGGGACCAACTTAAATCTCAGTTTTGCAATTTTTGACCACAAAAAACTGGTTTCACAGCAAAACAGGGGTTTTACTGCAAAAAAATGGCACTTCCCATGATTTTACGTGGAATTGCCTGGAAAAAATAAAAATGTACAGGAATGCAAATAAAGTGTGGCAATCCCTGCAGCCATAGAGCATGTGGTTTGAGAGACAGCCACTGAGAGGCTGAGCTAGTGATGTCGACTCAGTGAAGGGACTGGTCAGGAAAGTGAAAGGGTTTCAGCACCATCTTTTAAGAAGCCAGATGCAAAGCTGTGGCAAGGCTGCAGTCTGAAGATCAGTGATTGGCCTCGTGGTCAATCAGCAGGGAGAGGCAGGGCCCCTCTGCTAACCGGGGGGGGGGGGGGGGGGGGGGGGGGGAAA
>NW_017729031.1:36706973-36715222 GCF_001723915.1 Gavialis gangeticus
GGGCCCCCCGGGGGACGGGGGGGGGGGGGGGGTTGCCATGAAAAGACTGCAAAATTGGCTCCATGTGTCATGAGCAGCCCACAAGAATCCCTTTGTCGCTCCATGATTTAGGTAGTTTCTTACGAATTGGCTATTTGTTCTAGTCCACTTCAAATACACCTGTAGTTTTCACTGCACATTGACTCTTTTGCACTTACTATCCTAAAATTGTTATATAGATCAGTTGTGAGTTGTTAAATGTGTGATATCCCTAGAAGTGGCTGGCTTTTTAGGAGGATGATGACAAACTTTTACACAGCATTTTAAAAATGAACGGGACCCTTTGGGAATAAAAGGTGCTGTTTTGTCAGCTTATATACACTCATTCCTTTTTAAAATTATGCACCTATTAGATGTACACAGGGTAAAAAACTGCCTCTCTGTTGTTTTTGTTCTATTTCTATTCTTGCCTTATTTTTCCCCTGATGTGGAAAAATGGAATCAGGAATACATTTAAAAAAATAGATACAAGATAAAATACGAAACTAAAAATAGTATGACCCTTTGAACTCTAGTTGCCTGAACTGTTTTTTTTTAATTTTTTCTTGGTAGTTGTGTAGTTCCTTATCTATCTTATCTCAGCGTTGCCTTATCAGTGTAGTTGGGGTGGGTCAGGCAGAATAATGGATCAATAAACTTAGTGATACAGGTTTCTCAGTAGTTCATACACAATTTTTAAAGAGTCAGAAAGCTGAAAGCAAATAGAAACTCACAAAGAAAGAAAATTAGACTAGAAATGTTAACTCACTGGGATTTTGAGTAGTGTAGATGGTCAAATCACACTTTATCTTTCTGATTTTCAGTGACTAGAACTTGGACAATTCTAGTTACATGGAGTAAAAGGAACTGGTGACAAAATCACCACTGATTCCAGTTAGAGGAGGATTGTGCCTCTTCACTGCACCTGTTACCCCCTGAGATATTTGGGCTCTATCTGAGCAAAGTGGGAGATGGCTGAAGAAAAGAAAGCTGCATGCTCTCAACCTCAAGTCAAACTTGCCTTTGAACTCCTCATAAATCCCCATGTGCTACTGAAGTCTTAGAGTTGTTCTTCTCTTCACTGGTTGTATTTTCTTTATTCATTTTGTTTCTAGCTATATTTATTAGGTCTGTGTGAAATTTTGCTATGTGTTTCATTTTGAAGCTGTTTCAATGCATTTTGAGCTTGAAACAGTGAAATCAAACCAAGACAAAAGCCTTCAGAACAGCTTTGAAATGAAACACTCAAAATGTTTCAAGTTTCAAAATGTTTTGAGTTTCGAAGCCGGGCTTACTTGGCTTCAGCGCTGGTCACAGACGGTGGCAGCAGCCTCCTGTTATCTGACACACAGATCCAGGGGCCTGTACCCCCACAGGAGGAGTCTGGCACAGCCCCGCAACCCTCCCGGGGTGCGAGCCCCCTGATCTGTATGCGGAAAAACAGCATGCTGTCACTGCCGGCTGGGGCCAGAGGCAGTACCAATCTTCCTGGCGCTCGGCATGGGCTGCACCCAGCACCAGTCCCAGCTGGCAGCAGAAGCTTCCTGCAATCCAGGATGCAGATTGGGGACCTGCCCGTGAACCCGGGAGGGCTGCAAAGCTGTGTCGGACTCCTCCTGAGGGTGCCGGCCCCGATCTACATGTCAGATGACAGGGGGCTGCTGCAGCCTCAGCCTTGGCACATCCAGGGCACAGATCCATGGGCTTGCACCCCCAGAAAGGCCGCCAGGTTGTGCCAGACTCCTCCCAGGGGTGTAAGCCCCCAGATCTGTGCCAGATGAGAGGAGGCTCAGGCTGCAGCAGCAGCAATCTTGTCCCGTGCTGGGCGTAGCCTGCACCCAGCCCCGGTCTCAGGTAGGAGCAGTAGCCTGAGCCTCCTCTCATCTGGAGCATAGATCCAGGGGCTTGCACTCCCAGGAGGGCTTCTGGGTTGCCTCCTGGGAGTGTGAGCCTCTGGATCTGGGTGCCAGATGAGAAAAGGCTGCTGCTGCCAGCAAGTGTCAGGACTTTTTATTTGAATAGTTTGAGGTGCAGTTTCCCAGAAACCTCTGCACCTATCTCCTTGAACCTTGGCAGGCTTCATGCCCCTAGAAGGGGCTACCATCCCTGCAATTTTTATTCAAATCCAACACCTTGAACAATTTGGGGTTCAAGAACTTAAGTTACTGATGGGACTTAAGCATCTGTGGGAAAGAGCTTTGAAAAACTTGGCCCTAAATCATTTCTGAAAATTGTATTTGGACTCAAGTCAGTTAGGCATTTCTACATATCTTACCTTACATTTTATAACACAGAGTCTTAGGGGATCTATGACTCTGCATAATGAATTCTCCCCTACAAGTGAGGGAAGCTAGGGTATTGTTATTTGAACAGTGCAGCATGACAAGTGATAGAATTGATAAAGCATACATCCCTAAATTAAACCAGTAATATATGTATTGGGACAAGAAAATACTTTCAAAACACAGATATTGCATTAGTTCAACCATGTTTTTTCAGCTCAGATGAATTCTTACCTGTTTCCAGGCACATCATTGTGAATAGAAGTTAGGCTTCAATGAGGTTGTTTCCAGCTTTAACAGATTTTTTTCACTGTTCAGATAGTTAAACCTTCAGAGCTTCAGTAGAGCTGCAACTAACAGGTATCCTGGGATGCTGTGAATCCAAATGTTGACATTTTGTAGCAAAGCTTGTTAGATCATTTGCCAAGAAACTCAATTCTCCTGCATTTCAAACTGGCTGACTGCTCTTAAACACCTTGGCAGTTCCCTTATTCTTTGTAAATGTTTGCAGAATTGCATACGCATGTAGCTGCCTTGGCCAGATAATCTGGCCACCATACACTCTAGGTCCCATTGTGAGAGGGAATGGCTTTCACTATCTCGTTGCTAATAGCCTGTCTCATTGGTGGTAGTTTATTCATTGCCCATTAAAATGAATGGAAGTTACATGGCTAAGAATGGCATATAATGCCCTGAGACTATAGTTATAATGACATTTTGTACATCTTACATGAAAGGATCTCACAAATAATCAACAAATCAAGCTTCAGAATACCCCTGGGAAGCACTGAAAAACACATTATTCCTACATACATAAATTGAAAGACTTGACTGGTAAAGTGACTTGATCATGGACACAATATAAATCTCATGTACAGCAAGTATTAGAATAGAATCATCTTATTGTCCTTATGATTATTTATATTTCAGTAATACTCAAATTCTCCAAACTAAATTTACCAGGGTTGTGATATGCTGAGAAACAAAGTCCCTACCCCAAAATGCTTGCATTTAAGACATTTAATATAGTCATACTGACATTTGAGGTGGTCAGAAAAGAGATTTCCAAAGGAAATCTCATTTAAAAAAAAATAGTTTTCATTCCAGATCAGAATAATTATTGAAATATCAAAAAATTGTCAGTGAACAAGGTCTGAGAAACTGTATTTCAGAAATGGCATTGCTTTTCCTGTTGATGGCTTCAGTTGAAGCAGATCATTCCAGCACTGACATAGAGTTGAACCAAAATGTCCAATTTGAAAAACCTAATTCAAAACCAAATACTTCATTTGGATTTAAGATTTTGGAAACAAATCTTTCATTTAGTTTTGAAATAATTGACTGGATGATGATGAGATTTTAAAAAAACCCATTGAAATTGGCAGTTTATTTTGGGAGACCTTCATTTTAACATAACCAGACATAGAACATCTGATTGTAATAATAATTTAAATGAATATATCTTATAAATAACAAAAAGAATAAAACAAGATATTCAGAAAGTATGAAAAAGTATTGTAAGAGAAAAGAAATAATAAAAATACCTCAAGATGAAGAGGGAACATTATTTTATGTTCCCAACTTGTACATACTTCCTCTATGTCAGGGTGCTCAACCTCTCAGAGATCCTCAAAGGTCTGGAAATTTGGCAGTGGAGACCAGTGATAACATTAATTGTGACTATCCCATGGAGTAAGGCTTGCAGCTGGATCTGGGCACATGGGGTCAGGCTAGCACTCGACCAGATCTATCTTAGTGTGTAGGGTTGGGTGAGCATGCTGGATTGTACCAAAAGAACCCCACCATGCAGAATTTGGCCTGTCGACCGACCCTACATCATTCCTCTGGCCTATGGGGTCATAAGGTTGGCCACCACTGTTCTATGTCCGCAAGAAACCCCAAACTTCATATTGAATGTTTATCTATCCAGTGACCTCCTCAAGGAATTCTGTCTTTTCTGTTTCATTTTTGTTTTGTTTTGCAGTTGCTATTGAATTAGCACCTAGAAGCACCTGCCATGGGTTGACAGCATTGTGGTGAGTGCTACAACCCCAATAAAAATGCCATCCCTGTCCCTCAAAATACTTACATGCACAAAGCTAGTGAGAACAGATGTATATGTCAGACAGAGGGGACACTGAAACATAATTAGCCAACATGATCAATAGTAGTCATTGTGAGATATGTGACAGTACTGAA
This sequence comes from Gavialis gangeticus, assembly GCF_001723915.1. NCBI lineage: Eukaryota > Metazoa > Chordata > Crocodylia > Gavialidae > Gavialis > Gavialis gangeticus. The sequence continues at coordinate 36,711,473 of NW_017729031.1, forward strand.
TCTGCACATGAGAATCTAAACTTACTTTTTGTTGGACCTGCTGATGGAAATTAATGCAAAGCTTAACATCATGTTCACAATTTATTCCATGCTGTCCAGTCTGGTAGCACTCTTACCCAAGCTTATGGCTGGAGTAATTTTCTAACCGAATGCCCTTGGACAAACACAATGGTCACAACACACAAATGCTCTTTCACTTCTAATATAGATCAAGCATGGCATTGCGTAATACTGTTCATTGTGTATTCTGGCTAGATTGGTGCCATCAGATTCTCTAATACTACTCACAGGGTGTGTCTTCACATGTGTTTTACTTTGCAGTAGACTAATTTGCTGTGCAGTAAAGTGTTGCTGTATACACATGCGTGGCAATTAGGCCAGTGTAGCCTAATTTACTGTGTTGTTGGACAGTCCTGTAAAAAAACAAGTACTATACAATGGTGGAGTAAATTACTGCACTTAAATGCATATGTAGACGGTGACACCTGGATTAGTTTAATCAGCTCAAATTGCGCTGGAGTTTATTCAGTTCTCATTAATTGCACATGTAGATGTGCCAATGATAGTAAAGACTGAGCTCTCTATTTTTAAACATTGAGGGGCATAACTTCTATAGCTTCATGGTGCCACTTAGACGATAAATAACAAACGAAAAACCATAGAGATTTTAGGCTTTTTCTATAAAATGTTTGTTTTAGCTACTCGGCTTCAGACACAACCTTTTCAGCATCTTTACTTTTCTATGTCAGAAACTGGCACCAAGCAACCCATTTTTAAACACTAATCACAATGTCTCTCTCTAAGCAAAACAGAATCTAGCATCATAGGGCATTTATACACATGCTCCAGGAGGCATGGGGGGGTGCTTTAATTAGCACAGCTCCAAGGGACACACTAATTAAAAGCGCCCAGAGCATCACGTGTAGCAGCGTCCCTGCGCTGAAAAATGGTGGCAGGGCACTTTGAGCTAAAGCTTGTCGAGTGAACCTTAGTTTAAAGCACTCTGCTGTCATTTTTCCACATGTGGATACAGATACACATGACACTAGAGGCTGCTGGAGCAGACTTCATGCTCAAGCAGACTCAATTGATTAATTAAGTCTGCTCTGATGCGCTGGAATTGCAGTGTGTTGGAGCAGGCTCCTTGCACATGTATAGGAGCCCATAGTGTTGAGGTCCATAACTAGGCATCCTAGGAGTTATGGTGATCTCAGTGATAAGAAGTAGGAATTACTATGGCAGTGTTTGTGAGACCATAAGTCTTTTGAGGTGGGTACTGCCTGTTACTCTCTGTACAGCACCTTGTTTAAAGGAGCCTTGATTATAGTTACCCCTGAAGCCTGGTGGAAAGAAGCTATCAATAATAATGAACTTTTGGGCCAAAATTGACAAACATGCCTAGTAATGTGGGTGCCAGAAACATGCCGTTTGCAGCACCTCAAAGCTGTTTGAGGCACTGCAAACCACATGTGGCATTCACTGTGCTTTAGACTAGCAGCACGGTGGGTTTTTTTGACATTGAGAGATCCTGGTGACAAAAAAACCCAACCACTAAAAAAAGTGATGCAGCACATGTGGCAGCATCATGCACTGGCAGAAATGGAGCCTGGCTGGCCAGAACCAGTCTGGTTGCTGGCCAGGCTCTGAGCAGCCATCTTGGTGCTACTGCTGCTCACGGAGGCCCCCAGGATGCCAGGTAAGGCTGCTGGGGCCAGCACAGGTGCTGGCCCCAGCCTCCCCTACCCCACCTGGCACAATTTGCTGCATGCCAGAGCATGTGTGCAGGCAGGTGCCCTGGGACAAAAAGTAGTGGTACAATGATATGCCACTGCTATTTGTCCTGCAGGAAACGTGCACCCCTGCATATCTGTGCTCGTCTGGATGTGCATGCAGTACTCAAGTTGGCCACCCAAAAATTGATGTATCCAAAGTTGCTTTTACAAGCCCTGGGCATGAGACTTCTTGGACAGTCTCCATGGAGTAACATGACTAACATGAACGTAGTACATATGAGGAAGTAGAATAAGAGATTGTGCTCTCTGATCAGAAATACTTCTGATCTGTTTATTCTTCTCCAGACCTAACAGATGCCATTTATTTAAACTCAAGTAATGTGACAAAATGGGAAGATAGTTGAAAATAACAAATCAGCCATCCATCATTGATAATCCATCTCACCCCTCAAAATTCCAAAAGAGAGAGGAAGAGATTTGCAAAGTGGTAAGAAAAAAATATAATCTGTGGTTTCAGCATAGGAATATGACAAAGGTGTGAGCACTCACATGTTTTTTTCTTTACAGTCAACAATAGAAATACTCTTATCTGCTGCATATAGCCCCGTTACAAACTACTTACCCACAACATCTGTTCTCTCTAGCTATAGTTTCTAATCAAAATCTGAATTATGTACTTCAGTGGTCTGGAGTCACCCAAACTCTGGAGTGTATTATTCTGTTCACTGGACTGGAGTCACACAAGCTGTAAAGTGGATTAGGTCCTTCAGCACACTGGAAACTTGGCAGTATATGACAGAGTCTTGTTATCCCAGGAGTGTTAGATAAGTCCCTGAGATTTCTGGTGAAGTGAGAACCATCTTGCCTTTGTTTGCTAAGTTTTGCCTTGAAGTTTTTTTTTAAGTAGATTTTAATTGGGGCAGTTTAGAAAAGTCTGCCTAATGTAGGTGGATGCAAGTATGTTCAGATGGAAGCATTATAGCATTCAGGGAATTCATTATAAGTTCTGTTACTTACCTTAATTGAGATAAAACTCTGAGCCTGTGCTGAGAGGGCTGGGTTTCTTCAGTTTGGTCTTGTCCATCTGTTTGTGTTTTTATATCAGGTTCATCATGGTAGCATCCAGGCACCTAAAGAATAAAATTATTTATTATTTGTTTTATAGTGAACCTGGAAATCTGCACTGTGCTAGGTGCTATACAAAACACATATAGAAAGATGGTCCTTTCTCAAATAATTCACAGTTTAAACAGACAAGACAGAGAATGTAAGGTGAAAGGAGAGGCTATGATCTCTTCTAAATTAGTTAGCAGGTCAGACAAAAAAAGTCTGCTGACCTAGCCCATTACTCTCTGGTTAATTCAGCATACGTAACAATTCACAAATACTGGGGAAATTTGATCTGTTGCAACTGTTGCTCATCTTTAGTCGTCCCAGGCTTTGTCAATGCAGAATACATTATGGTAGTGTATTTAGTCAAGTTGGTGGAACCTGATAAAATTTATCCTACAGAACTTAAGGGACAAGAACAGTGATTTTCAACCATTGTGCCACATCATATACCTTCTCTCCCAAAGTCAGACCTCCAGAATTGGCATGCATGTTTTAAGCAGGGAAGAGGATTTTTCTTCACTAGAATAGAAGCTTGGAGATGCTGTGCTCTAAAGGTCCACAAAATGGCTGCTGCTTCTCTTTGACTCAGCAAGCAACAGGAGTTTAGTGTTAACTCATTCATAGCCACTACTGACTTGGCAGTAGCTTTTGGCACAGTAGGGTTAACACTGTTGCCTGAAGAACCGGTGAGCTGGATGAGGGCAAGTGAGCTGCTGCATGCAGTCAGCTCTCAGGCATGACTCTTGAAAATCTCCCCCCCCACCCCTTCTGCCTTCTAAAAGGAAGGTTCATATCTTATTTGGGGGTATGTGGTACATAGGGAAAATATGGTACTAACAGGAGTCTCCTACTGAAGACGAGGGAGGCAAATGTGCCATTCTTTTTGGCCTTGGTGAGGCCTTAT
>NW_017729031.1:36715239-36728129 GCF_001723915.1 Gavialis gangeticus
GTTTAGTGTTAACTCATTCATAGCCACTACTGACTTGGCAGTAGCTTTTGGCACAGTAGGGTTAACACTGTTGCCTGAAGAACCGGTGAGCTGGATGAGGGCAAGTGAGCTGCTGCATGCAGTCAGCTCTCAGGCATGACTCTTGAAAATCTCCCCCCCCCACCCCTTCTGCCTTCTAAAAGGAAGGTTCATATCTTATTTGGGGGTATGTGGTACATAGGGAAAATATGGTACTAACAGGAGTCTCCTACTGAAGACGAGGGAGGCAAATGTGCCATTCTTTTTGGCCTTGGTGAGGCCTTATTTAGACTACTGTACTCAGTTTTGGGAGCAACATTTTAAGAAATATAGTGACAAGTCAGAGACGCCCAGAAAAATCTGGCATATGAGGTAAGCCTGAAAGAACTGTGTGTATTTGCTATGGGAAAGGGGAGAGTCAATAAAGACAGAATAGTCACAGATGTAAAATGTTATAAAACAGATGGTATTGCATGTTCTTCATGCCCCTTGAATGCTGGATATGAAATAATTGGCTTAATCTGGGGATACGTGGGGAAGATATTAGAAAAAATGTAGTCACCATAAGGATAGTGAAGCGCTAGAACAGGCTTCCTTGCTAGGTTGTGAACTCTTCAGCCTTGGAGGTTTTAAGGAACAGGTTAGAAAAACCTGTCAAGGACAGCACACTTATAACTGACCTTGTATCAGAGAAATGTAGTGGACTAGCTGGCCTCAGGGTCTTCCACTTCTATGATTTAAGGCAAAAACTTGGCCCCGCTGAAGTCAAGCTTTGACATTGATGCCAAATGGACCTGGATGTCATTGTTAGGGTGTTTGTACACCACAGTCACTACCATGCCAGTGTCTCATATAGCCATATCTGTTAGTTCATTTAGTCTTAGCAGTGTAGTAGCACCAACACTGGCCCATGCCTGGAAAATGCTAACTTATCAGGCAGATTGCCACAAGGTCTGTGCTTCCATTGTCCTGCTCTTCCAGGACCTGAACTTTCTAGTTGAAAGCTAGCTGCCATATGCCTACACAAGCAGCAAGCTGCTGCAGTGGGTACATTTCTTAGAATAAGGAACTTCTCAAATTTGTTTGTGAACCATTTTTGAAACCATGGGTGATATGAAAAGAAGGGCAGACTTCTGAAAAGGTAAAGGTCGGCCTCTATGTAGAAAACAAATTGTGTTCCCAGATTTTTCAGAAGAGGGCACAACCATGTTTGAATGTGTGACAGAAATGGCATGTAGGTTTTATAGCAGGATTTACAAGAACACAAGTCAGTGGGTTAGACAGCCATCTTGGTGTGCTATACTGACTTTTTTGTGTTGAACGCTCAGTCAAAAATCTGACTATAAGTCTCACAATAGGAGCTTTTGGGTATTGGACACTTCTGAAAATCTGGCCTTATTTGTAAGAACTAAGCGCTTGAATGTTCCCTACAGTGATCATTATTTGTAATAATAGCATTATAGAAACGGACACAATGTTCTGTAATTGTACCGTGCATTTTCAGCATGGGAAAAATGCAGCCATCTGCCACTCCAAACAGGTGGAAAGTAGGCCATTAGCCTGATGTTTTCCATCACTCTGTGATCTATATATTTTCTCAGAGGCCAGGGATGTTATTTAACTCATTTGTCACACTTGGCTCTAATGTGTGCTGTATGTGCAGCATGATAACATCCCACCAGGACTCAAAATGAGACCTTATAATGCCACCTTGGGAGATTCCTCAAGCTGGTTTAGCTATTTTTTCAAAATATTCATTCTATTAGCTTAGTATGAAGCCCACAGCTTAGAGACAGTAAGGGGGAATCTACACGTGTATATTTACTGCGCAGTAACAAAAATTATTGTGCAGTACAGGTGCATGTCTACACATAAATGCCTGTACTGTGCAGTCAATATGGTCCTTTATAATGACTAGAGCATCATGCAGGTATCAAATTTACGCCTGATTAGTTACTGTGCAGTAACGCACATGTAGATGCCTTACTATGCAGCAACACTGTGCATGTGGACAGACTTAGTCCCAAGTCAGCCCACACACAGTGTTAATGCACTTTAACACCTGCACATGTAGATGCCAGCCTATTCCCACTTACTGTGTAGTAACTTACTATGCCGTAAATTTAAGCTGGTGTAAATGCACGTGTAGACATACCCTAAGAGACCTAGTATTCTGCTCATTTGCATTGGTGTAAGTAAGGAGTACCACCAAAGTTGTCAGTGAATTTATGCAGCTGTGAATCTGACATGAGGAAAAGTAGAATTAGGCCCATTGTGTTCTTCAGACAAATATAAAATCATCTGAGAGAAATGTATCTAAACGCCATTTTGCAGTAGTATTCCTTTTTAATCTCTCTGTTGTCACTTTAATCTAATGTAAAATTTGGCAGTGTATCTCTCATTGGAAGTATGCTATTTATCCAGTTTTTATTGGGGTTATAGTAGACAGATTAAAATAAACCTACCTGCCTGTCAGTGTTTTCATGATTAAACCAGCCAGCTGATTAGATATAATTCAAGATGTAGATAATAGCATTTCCTTTCATGTATTTATTTTTTTTGCCTTTGGAACAAATGAAATATATGTTACCTACTCAATAGTGAAAAGACTAGTTTTATTATATGTAAAGTAAAATGAGTGCCTGGAAAGCAAACTAATGCCAGGATGCTGTTTCCATTCTGTACTTGGAGTTGACAGGCCACAAAGGATAACAAACACAAGATAGGTGACTATTTTTCTCTTAGCCACCTAAACGTTGGAGCAGATAAAGTCAAGCTAGGGTACTGGGCATCACAGACATGGGACCTTAATAGCCCCAACCTCTGTTAGACTAGGCCCTTCAACACAGGTCATTTCTGTCACTGCTTTTCTTTGGGTTTCTTCTCTCAGCCACCATTTTCTGTCTTAAACAGGCTGGGGTTTGAATTGGAGAAAGAACTCAGCTCTTACCAAACCAAGAAGTGGAATCTGTAGAGCAGTAGTATCTGGAGTTAGCTTTAAATCAGCTGGTAGACATACCAAAAGCAGTCAAACTGTGGTAGCACAAAGCCCCATCTCAGCACAAGCTAATTCACCCTTTTCACTGCCAGTGCCTGAGTTACCTAGTTTAAAGTGAACAGGGGTATCTCAACATTTTTTTTGCACCTAATCCTTATTAGGCATCTGGCTGCAGGGTTTTTGGGTTTTTTTTCGTGATGACTGAGGCAAAGTAGCTGTTGAGTACATCCACCTTCTTTACATCTTCTGCTAAGAGTTCTCCTGGCTTGTTAACAGAGGCCTCACATCTTCCTTGGTCCTTCTTTTCTGGCCAATGTGTGTATAGAACTTCTTCTTGTTGTCCTGAACCTCCTTTGCCAGGTGCAGCTCATGATTTATCTTCACCTTCCTGATTTAGTTCTTGCTATTTCATGGTATGATTTTTTGGTGACCTGTCCATCCTTCTTTTTGGTTTTCTTCTACGCTTGAAGCATTTTAGAAGGTCATTGTACAATCACATTGGTCTCTTGTCATTCTTGTGCTTCCATCATGTTGGAACAGTTTCTTGTTGGGTTTCCAATACTGTGCCCTTCAGAAGCTTCCAGCTCTCCTAGGCATCTTTATCCTTCAATCAGTCCTCTCATGACACCATGCCTATTAACTCCTCAAGTCAGATGAAATCCACTTTTTTGGCATCTAGCATCCTAATTTGGATGATCTCATCCTTTCCATCTCAGAATCTAGAATTCTAGTATTTCTTGATCGCTTCCTCCCAAGCTACTCATCGCCTTCACATTCTCCACCAATTCTTCCCTGTTGGTCTGGACAACATCCAAGATAGATGATCCCCTAGTTGTATCCTCCACTTTTTGGAACAGAAGGTCATCTTCCACACAACTTAGGAACCAGCTTGACATTTGCATTTGGCTACATTGCTCTTCCAGAAGATATCCAGAAAATTGAAGTCTTCCATCAGTAGCATCCCATAGCTTTTGGATAGATTTGCACCTTGTTGAAGAGTGTCACATCCATCTCCTTGTCTTGACTAGGTGGCCTATAATAAATCTCCACCATTATATTGGTGCTGCATCTTCCACGTGTCATCTTCCTCCTAAACCTGGGAACAAGTGTAGGTGTTTTTGACATATAAGGCAACACTACCACCTTTTCTCTCTACTTCCAAAACAGAAAGTCGTCCTTGAAGTTGACATTCAAGTCCATAAAAGTGGTCTCACCAGCTCTCATAGTTCTTTTCAGAGGCACAGCTGCTTATTTATCTTATTTATTCCCCATACTTCTCACATTTGAATACAGGCACCAGAGCTTTTTTGCATTTGGATCTACTCACTTCCCTTTCACACCACTTGTTGCAGCCTTGTATTTCTCTGGCTCTTTCCCAGAGTTAAGCTGCTTCTTTACATCCTTTATCCTCTGAACTGTGTGCTCTGTTGCTGGAGGGTTTTGACCACTATCCCCTGCAAAACCTAGTTTAAAGCCCTCCTTACTAGGTTGGCCATTCTTGTCAGATGGATCCTATTTCAGGCAAGGCACATGCTACTTCATCAAAGATATTTGTTTCCCTGCAAGACATTAGGGGAGCCTGAAAGCTCCTATACATGTGCAGGGAAGCTTCTCCAAGGTGCTGTAATTACAGAGCGTTGGAGCAGCCTCAATTAATTGAGTCTGGGGCGTGGTAATTACTGTACTTCAGCAAATTCCAGCATCATATGTATCAGCATCCCTGTGCTAAAAAATGGTGGCAAGGGTGCTTTAAATAAAGCTTATTTGACAAGCTTTAGTTAAAGTGCCCCCACTGCCATTTTTCAGCATGGGGAAGCTGATACATGTGATGCTCCAGATGCTTTAATTAGTGTGGATCTTGGAGCTGCACTAAATAAGTGCCCCATCCCCCGCTTCCTGGAGCACAACTATAAATGCTCTGAGATTTTATGGTTCTGCTCCGGATAAGACAGGACAAGGGCTTGAACAGGAGTCTCCCTCATCTCCAGCCAGTATCCAAACTTAAACATTCAAGAGGAATTGTTTGCACCCCAATGCAAAGCAAGTGTTTTAATCTCGAAAGTTGCCACAAAAAAAATAATCATCATCCATCAAAAAGATCTAGAAGAAAAAAATTGGTGGAGGCTAAAGGCTTTCATCCAAAAAAGCCACAGAATACCTTTTATGGCTTGATCTTGAATAACATGCTAGCAGAGGTTCACTGATGTCAAAGGGGCTTACTTATGTAAGATCTATCAAATCCATTGCCAGTCCCTGAGATTATTTCTGGTTAGTTGAGATCTAACTTAAGTGAGAGATACTGTGTATTTTTAAACCAAGGAGCTTGAAAAAACACCTGCCTTCATCTCTTAAGTCCAAAAAATCTCAGATAACCATATTGCTATTTAGTTTCCACCAGTGAGAGGGTAAGCAGCATATCTGATTTTTCCATCAGATGACCAGAAATATAGATTCCTTAGAAAGACTCCATCTTAATTCTTCATTATCCTAATTCATATCTAACTTTCCATTTCTAACAGACTTGGAGGTTTTATTAGTGTACTGCCTGGGGAAATCCAATGCTTATGTCAATGGCTCCTTCATAAGGTGCTTCTCTAAAATAAATAAATAGAACTGGATTTCAAACAGAAGATGTGAGGAAAAGGAAAAAAAAAATCTCTTCCTCATTTGTATCCTAAAAAGCTACTATTTAGCAACTCACAGCAGGAAACACAGTAAAGATTATTTAAAGCACATTAATTCAAATCAGCCAAGCCTACCTCACTGCAGAAGTTTTCGCATAAAGGGAAATAGTTCTTCTAATTAAATCTAAAACCTCTACAGCTGTGAAACTATAAATTTTTATCTATACTTGCTGTAGTTGTAAAACCAAGTCTAAATTAAAATATTAACTTTTTTCCTTCCTCCCCACATAAAGGCTAAAACCAAATTAGTACATGCATCTTAGCCTTTGCCAGCTGAATGCTGCCTCTTAGACTCCAGCGTATTCCTCCATATAAAAGCTCACACTGTTTTTACTCTTTTCGGTGGAGTAGAGGCATTTTTTTTAAATGTTGGCTATTCTTCTCCACAAATTTGTAAGTGCTTTTAGTTTTTTTCCTGATGTGCTTGTTGCAGCAAACAACATTTGCTGTAGTGCTGTGCTGATAGCTACAATTCCTGTTCCAGAAGAAAAGACTCTGGTGGGCAGATCTCAGCTTGTCAGAGTGCTATTGATGGACAGATGAGAATTTATACCAGCGAGGATAGCACCTCTGCTTCGATCCTGCTGGATTGATTTCTAGTGTGCTCAAAATCTGGTAGTCAAGGACTTTGTCAGCATATTTATAAGCAATAATGGGCAAGAAATTACCTTATAGGCTGACAAACAACCCACCTGATTCCCTTCTCACATCAGCATAACGCCACTGAGATGCTGCTGATTTACACTGCCACCCGTTACAGCCGAAAGAAGAGCTCCTATGAGCCTGATTTGAAGAGGAAACAGTCCTATTGATTTCAAATGGCTTTGGTTTGAGTCCTGTTTGTTGAGAATAGGAGGAAAATATAAAGTAATGTCCCTGCTTTGTAAGCATTACTATTCAAAGCATGGTTTGTAGGCATGTACGAGTCAGCCATGCTTTTTCACCCTTCACCATTCTTTGCCCATATATTCCTTTCAACCATGGGGAAATAGAACAAGGTAGATACAGTCCATTGTAGCTATTGGGACTTAGAGCCCCAGGAAAAGATGGATTTGAATTGCAATATTTCAACCGAGATCATGCGCGACTGGTGCCACCTTAGTCGGGGGGACACATGCCCCCCTAGCAACCAGTCAGCGACTGGTGGGAGTCCCCCCATGGTCAATCCCACTGACTTGGAGGTGGGGTCCGCCATGACCGATTGCGAGGCAGCACTTGCAGGAGGAGCACCGGCGCTCCCACCTGCCCCCCTGCCCATTGCCTAAATGGCGAGCGTGAGTGGTCAGGGGGTGCACAGGCACCCTCAGGGGGTGCCTGTGCACCCCTGTGCACCCCCTATGCATCGCCACTGGCCTAGATGGTCACAGCTAGGCCTTCAGCTCAGGTCCATCTCCAGTAAGAATGTAGTCCAATGGTGGTATTGCCATATTCTCTTAACCTCTGCTGTTTGCTATGACTGTATTCTCAAAATCTTTGACAGGAATCCAGCCCTCAGGACTCCAACCTGCTTGAGCCAAAGAGGTTTCCATGATTTGGCCTACAGTCCTGCCCATCTTCTAGGTAGCCTTTTTTCTGCCAGTTCAATGGCATGTCAGCTCAATGGCAGTGCCAACCAAATGAAGATTAAGTCTCCAAAATTCAGTGACATGGCAGTAATCCTCAGCTATAATGCTAAGAGGTGTCCACGTGAAACCTGGCCTGTACCTTGTTCAAATGCATAGGCTGTGTCTATACAGCTTCCACAGCACCCTGGAAGCATCGACCCACCACCTTCTGTGTGCACATCAAACCTGGAAATGAGGCAGTGAAGCCATCATGAGGGCTCTTCTGCTGCTGCTCTCAAGTACATTGGAAACAGCCTATGAGCGATGGTGGAGGGTGCTACCAGCCAGGCTCCATAGTCTCATTTTGGGATTTGATTTGTGTGGAGCAGATATGGGGTCATGCTACTTGATGATGCATGCTGCAGAAACCACGTAAGCATACCGGTAGTAAGAAGTGGCCCTTGTCCTAAGGAGCTCACAACCTTAAGAGACAGTAGATGAAGGGTAGAAGAAAGAAATCATTATTTCCACTTTTCTATTGAAGGGGAATTGAGGCACAGAAGAAAGTGAAGAAGAAAGTGACCAGATTTCCAGAGTGTCCATTCAGTGCCTGAATCACAGGGATGATCCTTCATAACAAAAAACTCTTGTGGCCCTTTAACACTGATGTTATTACTACTCATCTGCTGAGCAGTAGCAGCTGGTAGGGACTTGGTGGTGTCTATCTCATGGAAAGGAAAATCAGTATGAATGAATGAGTTACACCCAGAGAATACACTGTCCTTAATCAGTCTTAGAACCAAGGTGGTCACAGAAGTCATGCAGGTAAATCCCTCTTTCAGGAATCTCAACCCAAACAACCCAATCTTTTAGGAAGCAACTCTGCACCAATATTTCAATGCACTTTTTGTAAGAGTAGGAATCTAGTGTCCTGGTCTGACATCAGTGTTGGTAATGATATTGTGCTACTTTTAAGTTCTCTCAGCACTTTGCACTAAACCTGGATACCTGACACATGGAAGATATACAATTTTAGCCAATTTTTTAAAATGAAATCTTCATATTTTCCCAAGCAGGAAGCAACTATAACCACCTGAAACCTGAGATCCTGCTCCTGCCTTTGTCTCATGGTAATTTGTATTATCACAGATCCTCACGGGAGGTGAGAGGTTTCATACCAGCTATGAACTGCCTGCCAGCAGAGTTTTCCGTCTATTGACTCCTCTGTGAAATCCTATGAAATATGAACTTTCATTTCTACCCAGGAGAACTTTTACAATCTTTTCTCCAATGCCTGATGAAGGGTGTTTGTGCCTGAAAACTTGCAATTACAGATTTTTTTTGGAAAAAATCTTGTTGGTCTAATAAAAGATATCACCTCTACTATGAGACCTGATTCCTTTTTCACTAAGTATAGCATTCTTTACCTTCTACTATAAATGGTAGTGGAGTGTTTCTATGTGCTGTCATGTTGCACCTCAGAAGAAGTTGCATTTCAGTAGTGGTTGAAGTCTGCGAGGAACACAAAGCCATACATACATGTAAATTATTTTCTTTTTAAAAAATTATGAATGCTACAGCCTCTGACATATTATAAGCAGTTCTGGGGAGGGATTATCTCTTATTATGCGCATGTAGGATACTCAGTACTATAGGGAACTTTTACACATGTGGGGGGAGGGAGCACTTTAATTAGAGTAGCTCTGAAAGCTTCTCCAATTAAGGCACTGCAGTGTCTTGTGTATAAGTGTCCCTGCACTTAAAAATGGTGTTGGGGACACTTGAACTAAATATTGTTTGGCGAGCTTTAATTTCAGCACCCCTGCCACCATTTTTAAGTGCAGGGATGCTGATACATGAGGCTGCTGGAGTGTGGTAATTACCACCATGGACTTGATTAATTGAGTCTGCTCTGACACACTGTAATTACAGCATGTTGGAGCATCCTTCACGCCCATGTACAGGCACCCATAAAGCCTTCACTGAAGCATCTGATAATTAAGATCAAAATCATAATAGTAGTGACTGCTTAATACACGTTTCCTCCTGCTCTTATTTATGAAATTAGGAATAAAAGTTGTCGTACCCATCAATATCTGGTGTTTCCATCACCAGTGCTTTTAGGTTTTTACTTCCTTGCATAGTTCTTGTGTTTTCACCCTGGGAGATCAGCCTACCTTCACCATCTGAAATATGAGGGTGCACAAACATTTCTTTCTGAATCAGAGACAGTAACATTAGCCTACTGTAGGGACTATTATTCAGTCATTCTATAGCATACAAAGAGCTAAATGGATGATAAAAATGATACAAGTTATTTTAAATGACACCAAAATATTTTAAGACCACAGCATTTAGAGAAAATAGTTCTTTTTCACATGTGGTTAGCAGGGAATTAACTTGTTAAGACTAGGGGTCTGGTGTTTAGGGGTAAGCTTGCAATTGGGAGTCAGAGGTGTATTTATCTAACCTACTTATGCAGGTTTTTATAACACCCCTTGCAAACCCCTACCATTTTATCTGAATGCCTCCTGGCTTCTTTTTTTCATATTGCCTAATTTTTCTGGATCTAGGAAAATCTCTTAATTTGGCTACACTGCAATTTTCCCATCAGTAAATGAAGAACAGTAATACTTTGTTCAGTATTCCTACTGTACTTTAGAGGCTATAATGGGAAGACACTACAGCAAGGCAAAGTGTTGTTTTCAATTATGAGGTTGCCACAGAGTTAAGGATGCCCCACTTAAAGAGCTCTTTTAGAAACTATCTTATAAATGATGCAGTAAAATTTGTTGTCCCTCCCTCCTTTCCCAGATGAGTAGTGTAGGTAAAAGAAAAAGGGAGGGGGGACTGCTGTACAGTCCTTGCCCTAGAACTATTTTAATACCATTGAACTATTTTATTCAACTGATATTAAATAAAAGTTGCAGAAAAGGCTTTGTAAGAACAGAGCCAACTACAACCCAGGTCCCCTCTCTTCTGTGGCAATATCCAGATTAATAAACGACTGTCATTCTGGCTTCTACTCCTGGGGCCACCTCTTTCCCCCACTTTGCAGCCTCTTGTCTAGTGCACAGAAAGTGGACTGTGAATATACAGCATACTAGCTACTCCAAACAATGTCCCTGTATGGCTACTTCTAGGAGACTCTGCACCACCTCGGTCCTGTCCCAGGTGTGGGGCAGTAGTGATCATGCTATTCCCACTCTGAATGCTCCATCTCTTGAAGCAGAAGAAATGCAGCTACTTTAGTGTGGTGTTGGGCATGTACCAGTGAGCTCTAACAAGAGACCTTATTCCACTTTAAAACTTGCCTGGTCAAGGTAACTTGCTGCACTTGGAAAGTGGGTTAAGTTACCTTGCATTTCGTATCCATGTGGGAGGCTAGTAAGGAGTGGCTCTAAATGGTAAATACATACTTCTGTTAATTCTTCACTAACTTTCCCCTACAGATAAAGCTTGATGTTGCCTGAATTCTAAAATAAGATGTAATGGTGAGTAGGGATGTGAGAATCTTCAGTCTCCAATTTCATTCAGCATAGATTTGGCCTGATTCAGTGGCTGAATCTCCAAATCTGAATCAAATCAGAGGACCCTTTAAACTCTCTGAATTGAATTGGAGTCCTCCAAATTGATGTGGATTCAGAAAGATTCAGCAGTTTGGACATAGAGACAGCTTTAAATGTTTTTTTCTACATATCTCTAGGTAGCAGGCAGTTCGTGAATGCTGTGACGCTGGGGCGCATGGAGTGTCCCACAGAAGTGTGGGGGACTCCCCAGTGTGCTCAGCAGCAGATCCAGAAGTGGACCAGAAGTACTTCTGGTTCACTTCCAGGTCTGCTGGGGAGTGCATGGCCCCCCCACCCTCACAGCCTCCTTGGCTCAGTGACTGGTGCCTCCTGGGTCGGGGGGGGGGGCGCATCCAGGGTTCCCCTGTGGCCAATCATTGAGCTGGGACAGGCACGGGGGAAAACCCCCGGTGCACTCCCCGGTGGATCCAGAAGTAGTCCAGAAGTACTTCAAGTCCACTTCTGGGTTCACTGCCAAGCATGTGGAGGGCCTCCCTGCACTCCCGTGGGACATTTCATCCACCCTAGCATTGCAGTGTTCATGAGCCATGATGGTACCTCAAGGTAAGTAGAAAAAACTTTTGAAGCAGTGTCTATCAGGGACACTGATCCAAATCAATTAATCAAATCACTGTCCCTGTTTCAGGCCGAATCTGAATTGAATAGGGCTCATTTTGCCCACCTCTAATGGTGAGGAGACTTCATGGAATCATAGACTCCTTGGAAAGGGGCATCAAGGCTACCTACACACAGTCAAAAAAGCCAGAGGCTGAATTGATTTAATCTTTTCAGGTTAGTCTAAGCTGCATCGATTGAACCAATAAGCAAGTGAACAGACAGTCACTTTTGATTCTGGAAATGCAGCCACATGCCTGCAGTGGTCCAGGTCAGAAGACAGGGGGCACTTGAGCACACCTCCCTGCTCAGATGGGGAAGACAGCTTGGGCCAAAGCTAGCCCCTGTGATGGGGGGGGGTTGTGGGTGAAGTTCAAAGCATCCTGGGATGCTGGGTGACTATGAGTTCACTTGAATCTGGAGGAGATCTGGGACAGAAGTTCAATAAATTAACCTAAATCAGTGAAGTCTAATCTTAAACCAGTTTTAGCCATTTTGAAAGCAGTTTATGTGCACTGAACTGTTGTGTTACATGTTTGAACTGGTTTCTGATAACATATACCAGTTTATGTGTCATTTCTGTCCCTAACGTAAGGGTAATCCAGTCCAACTCCTTGCCTGTAGTTAGGATTCTTTGTTCCCATCCAATCTCTTATTGTAAACCTCCAGGGAAGAAGATCCCACCATTTCCCCAGGAATTATTTTAGGTTGTGGGGAGAATATTCAATTTTTCCATATTTAGCAATGTGAAGTTGGGGTTGGTCCTGCTTGGAGCAGGGGGTTGGACTAGCTGTGACCTCCGGAGGTCCCTTCCAACCTGAATTTTCTAAGATTCTACAATTCTATGACAGTCCTGGATATGAGCCAATTCATGTAGACAGCTGTCAACTGAATCTTTCAAAGCTTCCTTTTCATGACTGTTGCATGCTGGAGTGCTAAACCTATTGTAATTATCACCTCTTGTATTTATTTTTACACAAGAAAATTGGATTCCTTGTTCTCACTTAAGTATAATGCACTTTAAACTAAAAAATAAAAATAAAAATTGTTAATGTCCTGTAACCTATGAGTGAAAATAACAAGCTTAGTTTAAAAAATGAGTCTATTGTCAGAAACTGGTTCTTTTGATAAAGACAGCAAATTCCCATTGGAAATATATAATTTTGCCATTTTTTTCAATGTTGATCAAAAAGACAAAACAAAATTTAATATGCGGATAGTCTTTCTCACCATTTTCGGGACAACCATAAAGAGTTCTAATTTGGAGATTTGTTTGAGGTTTTCACCTAAAGGAAATGAATTGGTTGCTTTTTTTGTGATTAAAAGGTGAAGAAAAATGTGCTTTTCTATTTCTGACATAAAATACAAAACCAAACCCCCCCCAACACTTTTTCATGATAAAAGAAAAGAAAAGAAAAAGAGAAAAGAAAACTACTCCATTACATCAAACCTTTTTTTTTGG
>NW_017729031.1:36728140-36730938 GCF_001723915.1 Gavialis gangeticus
GGGGGGGGGACACAGACAAGACACATCTCCCAGCTGGATCTAATACTCCCTTTGTGTTTTATGTGAGTGGGGAATGTTGCTTTTACTTGCTTTGCAACAGAAAAGATACAGAAGCTTCCATTACAATTACCTAGAGTGGTTAGGATCTTATATCTCGGTAGATGAAAAACCTAGAGTTTTGTTCTTGGTTCCCTAGAAGCTTGTTTAGTTCATATAGCTCTTGTTTATGCACCTAGCCTTGTCAAAGAATTCATGATCAAAAGAAGAACCAAAAATGTCAGTCCTACGTTCAGTGGGACACGGGGAATAGCAACATTCAAAATTCTTTTCTAACGTGGGGAAATATATATATAAAAAAAGATTTTCTGGTACTTTTTTATTGTATTGCCAGCTACTGTCACTGGGTAAGGCTGAAGCTTTTTGTTCAGAACCTAAACAATCTCCAGTGTATTTTTACAGCTTTGGAGCAAGGTTGTTAAGGTTTGAATGAACAAACCCTTGGACTTGATCCTACAAAGAACACATCCAAGAATTCCTTTGCAGAACGGAGTGCCTAATTCTATTCTTTATGTGAGGTGACAGAGTGGACTTTGCCTCAATAATGAAGAACTGTTGGAATGGGGCTTATGGGTTTTCTCCAAAGCCTGTTGGAGCCCATTGAGAGAATCCCACTACTTACAATAGGTTTTGTATCAGACTCACTTGGTGCATCTATACATGTGCTTTAATACATATTAGCTTATTTAATGTGCATTAAGGCATCACTAAAATCGTGCTTTTTAGTTAATGTGCATTAACATAGGCTAATTTGCATTAAGTATGACTTAAAAACTATGCTCTTTAGTTAATGTGCATGATAACAGGCTAATGAGCATTTTCCTAGTACCTCACAATGGACGGGGCCTCTGCATGAGCACTGAGGCTGCTTCAGTGTGCTGGCAGACTTGATTAATTGACTATGATGGAGCATGGTAATTACTGTGCTCCAGCAGTCTCCCGTGTCTCATGTATCAGCATCTTCCTGTGCTTTAAAACACGTTTTAGTTCAAGCTCCCTGCCACCTTTTTAAAGTGTGGGAATGCTGATACATAAGATGCTGTTACTTTTTAATTAAAGTGGCTCTTGGAACCACTGTAATTAAAGCACCACCCTTCCCACCCCTGGAGCATGTTTAGGAGTGCCCAAAGGCACTAGATTTAATATGCATTATCTAAAACACGTTAATGCATGTGTAGACGCATGTACACTCCCCTTGTTAGATTCCTTTTGTAGTCCTGAAGGTTGGGAGCAAGTAAAACCACATTCTTCTGATAGACTGTTTTTTATTGAATTAGTGCACTTGGCATCAGAGGGATTAATTGTAGGATATTCCTAGGCTAAAAAGAAGAAGAAAAAAAAAAGAAAATAGATTGATGAAAGCTGCGTGAGAACAAATTAATCTTTTTACACTTGATTAACTGCTTAATATTCTTAATGTGTTCAGGGTAGTGGAAGCATTTGGAGGGTAAACATGATGAGGAATTTGTACCTGAAAGTGCAAGTCAGGAAGGCCAGCTTTTAATTAAATTTAAATTAAAAAGAGAGAAGGAATTACAGTATCTATTACATTAAAAATATCAAAGCAGGTTTAGTGCCTAAAGAAAGAGAAAATATTCTTTAAATACAAAGGTCTAGCTCTGAGGTGTCTATTGAGATCTTCATTCTTAATGTTACTCTTAAAAGAATCCTCATGATTAACTACAGCCTTGAGCTTGTGTTGGTTGACTGAGAGGTCATTTTAAAAAGATGGCTTAAAATTAATGTTCTGAAAACATCCTGTAGCCTTGCTCCAAGAAATCTGCCACAATTGAAAGAATATGGCAAAGCATTTAAAGTAAAATTTAGTTATCTGGCATGACATAAACTAGTTAGTAGAGGTACAACATTATTTATTTAATAACTATTTTTGCCTGATCACTTGAACCATAAGTCAATCTTGAGGAAGCTTCCAATTACTTTCAACAGGAACCTGCAAAAATGAAGAAAGGCCTTTGTTGCTTTTTCCTGATGCCGAAAGAACAGCTTCTATTATTTTCTCTTCAAATTTTTTCCCCTGTTTTGCTATTCTTTTTTCTTTTTCCAGCACACCACTACTCTCAGGGGCAGAATCATAGAAAAGTAGGTCTGGAAGACACTGTAAGAGGTCATCTAGTTCAACTCCCTGCTCAAGGCAGGATCAGCCCCATCCAAACCTTCCGAGCAACTGCTTTTCCAATTTATTTCTAAAATGACAAAATCAATGCAGTTGCACTAATACAAGTCATATTGCCCCAAAACATGGAGGACACTCTAGCCTTGCACAGGTAAAACAAGGAGATGAAGGCTGTCAACATCCCACTGCTACAAGGGTTGCTAAAATTACATTCAAGAGATCCAAGAGAGATCTCCCTGCTGTAGAAGAAGGCAAAACCCCCACAAGTTTGTACCAGTCTGACTGTAGGGCAAAATTTCTTCCTCGTTCCAAACATGATATCGGTTTCACCCTGAGCAGAGGGGCAAGGCCCTCTAACCAGGAACTTCCGGATCACACTCCAGGCAAAATCCTGAGCCTTGGCAGCATGCAATACCCAATGCTTCTGAAGAAGGCAAAAAATAATAGTAAACCTTATACCCATTGCAATAGGAGGAGAAAATATTCCTACACAGCCCCCCCGGGGTGACCAAAATCCTCGACTCTGCATCCTCCACTCTGCTCTGCAATGTGGGGATGGCAAGCGTGATCACACAGCATGCTTGAAGGTTTTGGCTTGAAATCCCAC
>NW_017729031.1:36741220-36742863 GCF_001723915.1 Gavialis gangeticus
CCTTCCAGCCCTAATGTCTATGAAATCTATGAAATCTCTCTTTATAATATTATGTATTTCTAGCAAGGAAATAGTACAGGAGATAAATAGATGCTCTTTTAGAGTATTTCATGGTGACGTGCAATTAATGTAGTAATTTGGGACTGTGCAGGTATGTATTTGAGAAGGAAGGGTCAGGTCTAGATTGAAGAGGTTTAGGGCTATGCAGTGCAGTTTAGCAACAGCATCCGTACAACTTGGTTGATCAAATTTCAATACAGTTCTGGCAGTTCACATTCTAATCTTTGAGGTCAGGCCATTAGAAAGTGTTGACAAAGCAGGATAAGTACTAGATAAGTATGCCAGAGTGCTTGTAGGGGTTGAATATTTACCCACGGAAGAAGGCTGTCAAAGCCTACGTTTACACTCACCAACAGGTTTTTGCAGCTACTAAGGAGTTCAATCTACAAGAAAAGCCTGTATTTACTGACTGTTGCTCTGCTCTTCACATAGATTCTAAAATTCTGTAGATTATTCTAGTGCTGGTATACACTGAGAAACTTGCAGAACATCTTATCTTGTTGTGTTTGAAGAAAATCATGAAGAGAAATAAAGGTAATTTTAGTTTATATGCAAAACATGTTGCAAACAGAAAAGGCTTCATACCCCACAGAGCCAACAAACCACTTTTTAATAATGGCATAATTATTATAAATATCATTGTGGATATAGGATATAATTGTAAATATTTTTGTAAAATTATTTTGCAACTGTATAAAATATGTTTATCAACTAAAAACACAAAGCGGTCTAAAACTTGAGTGCAAATCTTTTAAACCAAATGAGACTGAGCACTGCCTTCCACACACATGATCTTGGTTGTGACTAAAGCAAGCTGGTATCATGAGACTTTGGCACTAAGCACTAGTAATACACTAAAATAGAAGCAGCGAGGCCTTGAGTTAGATAAAGATGGATTATGTTTTCTCTCCTAGGAAAAGAAAAATTTTTACTTCTGCATTGAAATCAACTGCCTTGGAGATTAAGAAAGCCAAATTAATAATACAGGGCCCGTGTACACGTGTACATTTACTGCGCAGTAACCAAAATTACTGTGCAGTGTGAGATCACATCTACACATGCACACCCATACTGCACAGTAAATATGGCAACTCACTGGCCTATTCCTGTTTACTGCACAGTAAACTTAAGCTGGCATAAATTCACATCTGTGGGTGTGTCTACATGTGTAAATTGCCAAAAGAAATCTGATCTCCAAGGGAAAAAGCAGAAGCACACTCTTGTTTTCACTTGTCCCACAGAAGCTCTTAACACAGATAAAGGGCCATAGGCTACAGGCTGCTCTCTGCAAACACAGGTGCCTTCCATAAGCCCCAGTAAATTCAGCAGGACTCCTTTCACCTGCAGATGTCTTCCCATGTAGACACTGCAGATCATAACCTTTGTCAATATGGCTTTCCAATGTTTGCAGGAAGTAATGTTCATCTATTAAGGAGAAAGAGTTTGATTTCTTTTTAAGCTGAAGAGTTTAGCTTCAGTGCTTAAAAACAAAAACAAACAAATAAAAAATCCCCCCAAAACTCCTCTTGATTAATTCAATAGTTTCTAAAAGTGTATCCTAAAATTCTCCCAAAATTCAACAT
>NW_017729031.1:36747863-36755933 GCF_001723915.1 Gavialis gangeticus
TCATCTATTAAGGAGAAAGAGTTTGATTTCTTTTTAAGCTGAAGAGTTTAGCTTCAGTGCTTAAAAACAAAAACAAACAAATAAAAAATCCCCCCAAAACTCCTCTTGATTAATTCAATAGTTTCTAAAAGTGTATCCTAAAATTCTCCCAAAATTCAACATAGGCTAGGTACAGACATTGCACATAAACTGGTATAAGTGATCAGAAACCAGTCTAAACCTGTAACAGAACAGAAATCCAGTGATCATCAGATTGGTTTCAAAAAGGCAGGACGCAGTCTAAGTAGACCTAGATGCATGTAGTATTAGACTTAATCAGTTTACGTTGCAACAGTTTACTGAACTTCTGTCCCAGATCCCATAGCACATCACCTTAGTTCGCTGTCCTCTGGCATCCCAGGTGCCCCTCGCATGGCAATGTGCTAGCCTTGGCCAGAGCTCATCTACTCTGGGCTGTCACAAATAGGATCTAGAAAAGCCTCTGTCTCCTGCTTGTGAGGCTGAGCAGATTGTGGGGGGGACACACTGGCCAATCAGAGGTGGCTGGCTGCAGAATTCGCTGGCACCCTGCTGTAAGCACCCCCCATCTGCTGGCCTTGGCCAGTGGCAGGCCACCTCTGTGCCCTGCACCCACCTCCCTCTCCCTCCCCCCCAGGGCCAACATGAGTTGTTTGTTCATGAACTAATTTAGGGCACTTAGACAAAGCAGCAAAAGTTAGTGCAAATTTGCCTAGCCTTACAGGTGAGACCAAAAAAACCCAACAACTTCGTACAAGGTGAAATTTGAGAGGGTTGTGAATAATGTAGCACAAGAAACTATAATAAAAGTGAAGCTGCAACCTCAACTGCAGCATCTATTAGTTACAGCAGGGCATGCACATGTGGAGATCTCAAATTTGAAGCCACTGTAAAGGGATGCAATCAGCATCCTTTGCTCCTCAACAATGTTACCAAACAGAGATTCCATGCAGTGTTGTACTCTTG
Organism: Gavialis gangeticus; assembly: GCF_001723915.1. Taxonomy (NCBI): domain Eukaryota; kingdom Metazoa; phylum Chordata; order Crocodylia; family Gavialidae; genus Gavialis; species Gavialis gangeticus. The sequence goes on from NW_017729031.1 coordinate 36,748,848, forward strand.
TCAATCCAGCCTTTCCAACAGAGGTGCCTCATCCCACCAAGAATATCCATCCAGCTCCTTTGACTTGGGAAATGAAAACTTCACACAAAGCATGGAGTTGATGACTTTGGAAAGAAAGAGAAGGCACTCTGGGCACCTATACATATGCCCAACACCTGCTCCAACGTGTGCTAATTAGCATGTGTTGGAGCAGACTTGATTAACTGAGTCTGCTTCAGCAGGCTCGGCATCATATATATTCAGCATCCCTGAGTTTCAAAATGGCAGCAGGGGCACTTTAATTAAAACTCATTGAGTTCTAGTTAAAGCATCCTCATTGCCATTTTGAAACACATGACACTGAATACACAAGACACTGCGGACACTTTAATTAGAGCAGTTTCCAAGAGCCAATCTAATTAAAGTGCCCAGCATGTGTAAAGATGCCCTCTAGTGCCCACTTACCCTTTTATCTCTCTGCCTGTTATTTTCATCTTTTAACATTCAGGAGTTGCCTACTATTTTGGCTTAACAGATGCAGAAGTGCAGCTCTATCTCCCATTGACATGCTGAGAAAAATAATCCTCTTGCTCTTTCCAAAGGATGTGAGAAGCAGTGCCTAGCTTTTATACGCTTGTTTGGAGATTTATAGCTGGTTCATAAAGGTGAGGTCAGCTTTGCAGTATAAAGTCACTATTCCGGAAGTCACTTTAAAATGTACCTTCTTTCCCAGTTTACAGAAACACAACATTTGCAGCCTTGCATACAGAACAGGAACAAGCTGCAAATCACTAGAGTTAAAAAAGTATCACATTTCCATTCCATAGGAAATTTATATTACAAATGATAATTCTGGCTAGGGAAAACAAAGATTACATCTCTTGTCTCTGAGGAGCTGGTTACCAAGGCAGAGAAAATGTTTCTGCCAACAGTGCAGTTCCAGAATATAAATGTTTGCCTACAAAAGCAGAAGACAAAAGCTAAGTCATAGAATGGTATGTGCATACCTGATATCACAAATAAACCCTGTTTTCTACATGTGTGCTCTGGGTTCCCCTTTCTGGGAAGGCTGGGCTACATTTTATTCTAGTATCTTGTGTGGAAAGGAGGATAACTTTCCAAGAAGGGAGGTATTTTATTTTCAAAGTAAATTTTAGGAAAACTCAAAATGTGGTGCTTCCAATCAGCATATGGTTAAACATTACAAGCTCTTGTTTGTGGAATATATTCATTCTTGCATACTTGAGGATATTTCCATGGTACATTATACAACAATAATTGCTATGAAAGTAAAGGATTTCAGTAAAACTTTTTGGATTAGAATTCTACCTGCTGGGTGTCTAAGTGGAAATTAAGGGTATTTTAACATGTGCTCTGAGGGTGGTGGTGGTGGGAGAGGCTCTTTAATTAGAATGGTTACAAGACAGCTTTAACTAAAGCACCCCGTCACCATTTTGAAGCATGGGGATACTGATACACAAAATGTGGAGGCTGCTAGAAGTGTGCTAATTAGCATGCCCCAGCAGACTTGATTCATCAACTTTGCTCTAATGTACATTATTCACAAGCCAGTAATTACAGCATGTCAGAGAAGCCTCCCCACACTTCTACAGGCACCATCGGCACCTAAGAGTGATTCTATTCCATTAAGTTCAAGTTCCTGAAAATCCATTGATGTATCTAGTTTTATGATAGTCTTAAGGGCGGGATAAGAGTGTGAGTCAAAACAGCAGCAAGGAGAAGGATGACCCAGCTATCATTTGTATTAACTTTTTGTTCACTTCATCTCTATTTTGATTTTTTTCTAGCTCCACAGTACTATTGTTATATGCTGCTGTATAGCTAGAAGCCAATCAACTTCATCTAGTTCTACAAATCATACCTTGTTTATGCTGGAGGAGGAACCCCGCTTTCCAGAGGTTCTCATTTTCATTTGGCTCTTTCCCTGAAATGATGAAATCTAAACTGCTAAGCATCTTTTTCAATTTCCTCTTTCCCATATCTTCCCTCCACACTTTTCCCTTTGCTTGTTGTTAGCCCTTGCTATGTTTTGTCTTAATTAGATTGTGAGCTGTCAACAGTTGGGAACTCTCTGTTTAATTTATCTACAGTATGTTGATATATAGATGAGTCTCAAAAGAATGAGAACAAATTTGAAACATAGCCTCCCATTGTTACAAGACTTATGGTGGCTTAGGGAAAACAGCTGGACTAATTATAAACACATTTGTGCTACTCTTTTTCAATGACTATATCATGTACCTTACTAGACTGTACTTTTTCTGCATCCATTGCTTGAGCTGTATGGAAGCCTTCTATAATACCCTCTCTAATGCATTTTGCCTTCATGTACTGCCAATAGACATTCCTTATTTAACAAATCAGTCTCTTGCCTTAACCTTGTCTACTGATTCCTTAAACAAGGGAACAATTTTGCTTTGTTGCTGTTTTTCATTTTAACAAGTTCTTGACACATGGTGAGTTCATCCTTCTCTTCCCTGTACTTTCTTTTGCAGCAAATAGTTTAAAAAGCAAACTTTAAGACAGAATCACGCAGTGAAAAAATATTTGCAGAGGAGGTAAAACTCTGGATGAATGTAGTACAAAACATTTCATAACAATCACTTGCCTTTTTGAAATCCAGCATACACAGCTTGGCCTTCTCCCCAAACTGCCATTTGCACTGTGTGTTGGCATCATACAACTCTCCTGGCAGCTTTTCAGGATATTTGTATTCATTCACTGATGTAGGCTGATCAGCAAGGCATGTGGCTTGAGCAGTGCTGCAACATACAGATGAGGCAAGAGGGAATTAGCATTTGCCGGATGCACTTTATAAATTCTGTTTAAATAACGTTGGCTGAGATCTTTCAGGAGTACTTAAAAAAAGTTGGGTTCCTAACTTACACTAGAAACCCATGGAAGTTAGCACCTAATTCATTTGTACACCCTAGTAAATTCATTCCACCTTTTTTTTCCTATGCTATAGGGAGGTAAGTTTTCATGTAGTTTAAATATTTCTTTTGAGACACAATGCTACACATAAACTATATATGGAAGAGTAACCATGTTTATGACAATCTGGTTTATCAGATTTTCTTTTAATTATTGCAAATATTTCTAATGCACTGGAAAAACACCCACATTTTTCTATGTAAGAATGACAATATTTCACAAACTTCTCAGCAAAGGTAAACTGGTTGGTCACCATTTTCATAGTTTCATGGTTGTTAGGGGCTGGAAGGGACCTTCCAGATCACTGGGTCCATCCCCCCTGCACTTGGGTAGGAAAGACTGCTGGGGTCAGATAACCCCAGCAAGATGGGCTGCAAGACATTTTTTGAAGATTGTCAGGGTTGATGACTGTGCCACCTCTGCCTGTTCCAAACCCTTGGTGCAGGCTTGTAAATTTTTCTTATGTCTAGCCTGAAGCAATCTTCAATCAGTTTGTGCCCATTATTTCTTGTCCTTCCCTGGGGAGTTTGGTGAATAAATAGATCATACCCCAAACCCTGATGTATGCCCCTAATATATTTATAGGCAGCCACCAAGTCCCCCTGAGTCTTCTCTTCTCCAGGCTGAACAATCCCAAGTCCCTCAGCCTCTCCTCATATGTCTTGGTCTCCAGACCTCTAATCATGTGTATGGCCCTCCTTTGAATGTTAATCATATTCTAAAATGATATTTTGGAGTGTTGTGTATACACTTAGAAGGACACTGTTACCTTGGACCGTTTTCATCAACCTCACCTTCCTCTGAATGTAACTTCTTTTTCCAATCCCACAGAGACCAAGCTGCAGGTCTGTTGTATGCATCTAAGCTTGAACATTTATGCCCTAGTTATTCCTATAATTAAGTTCCAAGCATTCTTCCTAATGCATCATAGATGTTTTAGATAGCATCCTCCAGGTTCTTTACTTCTGCGTGGACACATCTACACATTGCTGTGCTTTCGTACTTCCTTTTGGCGTGATTGCTATGTCACCATAGTGCACTGTATGGCATAGTGTACTGCCATGTTGCCATAGGGCGACATGTAGACATGTCCTGTGATTCCTAAACAGCTCCTAGGCTGTGTATTAGCTACCCCTCTCTGGTTTCCATTGCTCTCTGCTATCTCTGGGTTTTTCTTTCTCTTTGCCAGCTTCCTCTGCATGCTGAACATGACTGCTTGGTAGGTCCTTTCCTCATGGCACCAGATCTTACCTGTTGATGCTGCTTGCTTGTGTGCCAGGATCTCACCTGGACCCTGTGCTTGTGTGCAGGCAAGGGGTTATCTCCCTGCTTCCAAGCTTCTTGTTTTCTTCCTATGCAGAGTTTTGCTGTCTGTCTGAGCCAGTTCTGATTTTAGGTCACCCCCATATAAAACTGCTTTCTTCTACCCTGTTCCTAGTTTGGAGAGTAATATTTCTCCTATCACAGAACAAACTCATCCCCAACCCCTGTATCCTCTGACCTTCAAAAACCCATGTAGTAAGTAAAAAGGCATGTCTACATTTGACGAGGAATTCTTACCTCCTTTCCTAGCTTCACATCACAAAAGCTTGTGCTACATACAACCATCTACTTTGGTTAGTCTACTTTGGTTAATCTAAAAATTGCGGATCTAACTTGTCTTCCACATTACAGTTATCGTTGCACAGACCATTTGCACAAATATGTCTGTAAACCATTTTGTGGGCCCTATTATCTGAATACAAAAGTGTAAAAATTTCCCACAACAAAGTATCCTATAAGGTGTTGAGAAACAGGTATTGGAAGTCTCTCACCCTCATATCAAGGGACTGCCAAGAACAATAGAGAAACATCAACTTTCAGCCCTGCTTTCCTATGACTCTCTGATCACCCAGGAAATGTCATTCATGTCTCTCTTTGAGAGAATTATTCTGGCGCATATCCATGAGGGGCCAGCACGGGAGATTATGCTTAGGGGCATAACCAGTACAGGCCTCAGCATAGCTGTGATGACTCCCAGGGGCATGAACATGTTCACGTCCAGACGTAATCCACCAGAACTTCCAGCAATAATAGACCCACTCTCTCTTGTACTCCTAAATATCTGCAGAAGTGTTTTACCTGGAAGAAGGCATTTCTTGCACACGTGGAAAAGTATAATTTAAAGCTAAAAATCTAGGACCTGTACAGATGCTCTTCACTCTACTTTCAAGGATCCTCCCAGTAATAAATAAAGTATCTGTAGGTCAGAAAGGCACTTGACTAAAGTTTAAATTTTGGACCAAGTCCCCAGGGGCTAGATCCAAATTGACTTTGTAGAGCCTCCCCATAGGACATTACAAATGTAGTTGTGTTGGCCTAGAAGACTGATCCAAATCAATGGGGTTAGGTGCCTGCCTAGGCTTCCTGGACAGTGAGTAAGGAGGCCTACATACTATCCAATGGCAATCCAGAGTATCAGGTGCTGTGTAAGGAGGTGAATAAATAGGACTTGCCAGGCAGGAGAGCATGTCTGAACTTCCACTCCCCCTCAGAGCTCTCAATGCTGTCTGTACAAATCCATAGCAGCCAAAGCAGGGTGTCCGCCTGACAGCAGAAGCAAATTCAGTAGTACAGAAATTCTTCCTCAGTTCTGACCACACCAGGTGGTGCTGCCCATTTTCTGCCCAATAGCCAAATAGTTATTTCCTAATCAAGACACCACTGCCAAATTTATAGGGAAGTACCCCTAGCACCACGCCACATGTTATTCTGAGGAGGTGCATTCCCCCCCACCTCCTACTTGAAGCCGGGCTGTCAAGAGCCAAGGGTGCAGCATTCATGGGGCCAGAAGGACAGCAAGTCAGAGAGAATGTGAGTCTATGGCCCAGTGAAGAAGATGCTCCCATGGGAGTGGGGAGTTCTTGATTTCTAACAGGTTACTTGTGTTTTTCAGCCAATAACTTTCTAATGAAAAAATGTATAAATATTTTAAACCTAGCAGCAGGCATCTGAACCCAAAATTTCCCAAGCTGGATTCCTTAACCACTGGGCCACAGAGTCACACTCCCCTTTGCTTTCTTTCCCCTCTCATCCCAAGAATCTTGCACTCTTGATGGCCCAGTGCCCCAGTTTCATCAGCAAGGGTGTCTATATACCTCTACTCCATAATCTGGAGTCCTTTTTTAAATACATAGGGGGCAAAAAGAAGGTACCAGGTAACATGGGGCCCCTGCAAGACACGCTAGAAAATCTGGTCATCACACCAGACGACAAAGCTAACCTATTTAACAATTTCTTTGCCTCCATTTTCCTGGGCAGGGACCAGATCAGCCCCCACACTGGGTCCCCCTCAGGCCCCAGGGGAGGCACACCTAAGCCAAGGGTCAATGAGGATCTAGTCAGGAAACTTCTGGAGGGACCGGATGTATTTAAATCAGCTGGTCTCGACGATCTCCACCCCAGAGTGCTGAGGGAATTAGCTGAAGTCATTGCAGGACCCCTAGCACGGCTTTACGAGCACTCATGGGGCTCTGGTGTGGCGCCAGAGGACTGGAAGAGGGCCAGCTGGTTCCCACCTTCAAAAAAGGGGAAGAAGGAGGACCCGGGAAACTATAGGCCAGTTAGTCTTACCTCGATCCTGAGTAAGCTTTTTGAGAAAATTAACCTGGCACATGTCCACGAGGGGCCAGCAGGGGAGATTATGCTTAGGGACAAGCAACACATTAGAGGTAGGTCCTGTCAGACCAGCCTGGTGGCTTTCTACGACCAGGTCACAAAAACCTTAGATGCAGGGGTAGCAGTGGACACAGTCTTTCTGGACTTTCAGAAGGCCTTCGACACTGTCTCTCACCCCGTTCTCATTAAAAAACTGGGAGACTGTGGTGTCGACACCTACACAGTCAAATGGGTCACCAACTGGCTGAAGGGCCACACCTAGAGAGTGGTGGTGGATGGGTCATTTTCAACCTGGAGGGATGTGAGCAGTGGGGTCCCCCAGGGCTCGGTCCTCGGGCCCGCACTGTTCAACATCTTCATCAGTGATTTGGACGAGGGGGTAAAAAGCACTCTGTTCAAATTTGCTGATGACACTAAGATGTGGGGGGACGTGGGCATGCTAGAAGGGAGGAATAGGCTGCAATCGGACCTAGACAGGTTACAGGGGTGGGCGGA
>NW_017729031.1:36756191-36767424 GCF_001723915.1 Gavialis gangeticus
CCTGGGGGTCTTTAAGAGGAGGCTGGATGAACACCTTGCTGGGGTCATTTGACCCCAGTACTTTTTGCTGCCATGGCAGGGAGTCAGACTTGATGATCTGCTCAGGTCCCTTCCAACCCTGCCAACTATGAAACTATCTGCTGGTTAGGGAACTCTTCTAGGAAGTGAAAGATGTGGATTTAAGTCTCCTGAGGCAGAGGTGGGCCAATAACCCAGGCCTCCCACTTCCAGGGCACTAAGTGAAGAGGCTGCTGATGCCACCACCATAACTATTTCTGTAATGAACTGAAGCTGGTGTGAACTGTAATGAAGCTGGTGTGGAACAGTTGCTAAGCTTGCTTTATGCTCTGTCACTAACTAAAGACTCGGGGACTTAGATACATGCCAGACTCCTTCCACACAGATTATGATTACAAAGGATGTTAGATGGGAGTTAGGTACCTAGATGGCTAACCTGGGTTGCTTCTGAGTGTACACAACAGCTTAGGTCTCAGCACCTAACAATCATTTCTAGCCAAAATGAAGATGCCTAATGAATCTAGTTACCTAAGCAGTTTTGTAGCTGTTTGAGTGGGGTTACTTTGGATTGCTTTTTTTGGCTTAAGATGCCAGCAACTTGGAACCACTTCTAAATTACTACCAACTTCTTTTTCAGTATATCCACCAGCAAAACCACCCATATAAACACTATATATATGATTATTGAGGAAATAAACAAAAATATGCATATGCACAAAAACACAAACACAGAAGCTGAAGCATGGGAAAAATATCAGACCTTTCCAAACTGTGGATGCTGAGCAGGGTAGGACCCAGAGAGTTTTCATGAATGGGTTTGTGTTGTCCTGCTTCAAAGTGGCCAGTGGTGTCCCTCAGGGGTCTGTGCTTGGACTGGTGCTTTTCAACATCTTTATCAATTATTTGGATGGGGGAGTGAAAAGCTCTCCAGTCAAGTTCGCAGACAACACCAAGTTATGGGGCAGTGTGGTCATGTCAGAAGATAGGTTGCAGAAACAGGAGGACCTGGACAGGCTTGAGAGTTGGGCAGACTGAAACCAGATGAAGTTTAACACTTCCAAGTGTTAGGTGCTCCATCTGGGGGCAAACAACCCTCATCATACATACAGGCTTGGTGGTGACAGCTTGACTTGCACCACGGCCGAAAGGGACCTAGGGGTAATGACTGACCATCGCATGAATATGACCTGTCAGTGCCAGACAGTGGTCAGCAGAGCAAATAACATGCTGGTATGCATCAACCAATGCATCTCTTGTAAAACTAAGGAAGTGATACTCCCACTGTACCCAGCAGTGGTGCGACCCCAGTTGGAGTAGTGTGTCCAGTTCTGGGTGCCGCACTTCAATAAGTACATGAAAAAATCTTGAGAGGGTCCAGAAAAGAGCCACCCATATGATCAGGGACTTGCAAGGCAAGCCATACGAGGAAAGGCTGAGGGACCTGGGCCTCTTTAGCCTAAAAAAGAGAAGGTTTAGAGGGGACTTGATAGCAACTTACTGCTATATCAGAGGAGTGCATCAGGAGCTCGGTGAACAACTGTTCACAAGGGCACCCCTGGGGAAGACCAGGACCAATGGATACAAACTCCAGGAAGGCCACTTCATGTTTAATACCAGGGAAAACTCCTTCATAGCCAGGGTGTCCAGACTGTGGAACAAACTCCCTCCAGAGGTGGTGCAGTCACCTGCCCTGGAGGTTTTCAAGAGAAGACTAGACAGTTAACTCACTGGGGTCACCTAACACCAGTTGTCTTCCTGCCTAGAGCGGGGGGGCTGGACCCAATAATCTGCAAGGTCCCTTCCTGCCCCTAACAATCTATTAAACTGAATTTTAAAAAAAAAATTTAAATTAACCTAAACGTAAAGCTTCAGTTAAATCCAAGTTAACAACTTCCAGTACATGAATTAACATTTGACAGCCTCTGTCTCAGGAAAACCACTGTTGTCAAACACTACTGGTTGAGAGTGTGCAGAAGACTAGATTGTGCTTGGCAAAGGGATATATTTTGCATTTAACTTTTTGGTTCCATCAACTGCTCTACTGCAAGTAACTTAATCTGTATCTAAATTCACACATTTTAAGTAGCTGAAAAGTAAGTAAAACATTTCCTGCGAATGTAAGACCATATCTTACTGCTTCTAAAATTAAGTAGCCATACTTCCTAAATCAAGGACCATAGGCACCAGTAAGACCAATTGAGAAGACATTTTTTACTATTAATATAGTGCAAAAGGAAATGATATGTTAATCCTGTTGAGGAGTCTGCCAGCCTCCTAAATTTAGTATCATATAGTACCTGTCTAATTATAGGAGTCTTTTTGAAGCATCTGAACCAATTCTGGAGCCCAAGACAGTTGGGAAGTAAAATGGACCTGTCCTTCCATCAAGGTAACTGTAAGGTTCACTTGCCATGTTAATAAATCCAGACTTTTCCCTTAGCTACTTGCATGCAGCTCTCATTGGGAGTTACTGACTATGTAGAATTTGGAGTGTAACCAACTATTTTGAACCAATCAAAGTTTTGCTCTGTGGAAAGGGCCTGTTTGTTTAGAATCTGCAGCAAGAAGTTCTGTTTGAAAGTTGTTAACATGCTTACAGATAATTGTAGGACAGTATTATTACGAACAAAATGCCAGCCTCGCAATGTAGAAGATTTAGAAGAATGCATTTCTTATAGGAGCAAAACTGTATTAAAACTTTTCACTTCATGGGGAAATACGTGGGTTTTTACCTCTCAAGTTACTCTAACAATTTCCTCCAGGAGAAAAGTTACTTGCAACTTTTAACTCTTCCACAGCAACAACAGCTGGCAAACTAGTGCCTGCAGAGTGCATTTTCCAAAGAGGTGTGTTATTTAAAAATAATGAAATTCAAGAGAATATGAAAAGAGACCGGAGTACTGTAAGGAGTCATGTGTAGGAAGGAGGGCCCTGTGGTGCAATGTGCTGGACACAAACACAACAAAAAAGATGGGTCTGTTCCAAAGATCTTAGAATGAAACCATCGGGGGGAAAAACGAAACAGATGGATTCAGACAAACAGAAAAGTACAAGGCCACCATGAGACATTAGCGTGACAGGAAAGGGTCAAAACATACTGGCAGCCCAGGTGTTGTCAAGATTTTTGGAAGGTCTCACAGCAAAGGAGAATTTTAATACAAGTTTGGGAGGAGAGTAACAAGGCAGCTTTACAGATGTTTCTGGGCAGCTCCACCAAGGCATAAAAGGAAGCATGGTGCTCATTTGAAAAATCTAGCAAGAAGATGGTGAAGGTTGGCAGCATCTTTCTTATGGAATTCCCTATGAAACTCCATAATGCTCAGGTTAGATACTCGGGTGGGATTACCCCTACATGTTTCAAGCTGACATTATAAATAAAGTTTTCAAAGCCTTCAGGATGCACTGAGTTTTCCTGAAATCCTCACACTGTATTCTTTTAGAAAAGTGCTACCTATATCTTATTTTCTAACTGCTGAGTTAGTTGTGCCTCACCTATCAAAGCAGGGCTGGGTGTAGCATAACAAGATCCACAGCATTCAGATAAATGCAGATAACAGCTGTCTAATACTGCTGTAATCAGGACACCTTAGTAAATATGAGAGAGTGCTGATTTTATGACAGCAAATAGTTTACCAAAGTTGCATAAACAAACAATATGAAAAACAAAGATTTCCCTGTACCTGATTTGTGTTGGAGATATTTAATAATTAAGCAGGTGGACTCTGAAGGTGATCTTATCGCTTTCTATCCCCTATTTGAATCAGCCACTACAAGTTTGCTAAAAATAGTTTCCTAAAAATCTAATCTGAGCAAATGAACACTTACAGTTGTTAGTGCTAAAGAGCCATACAGTTTTTTAACACAAACTCCCTGCCAAGCAACTCACATTCTGGCACAGAAAACACCATACATCATCTGTCGGCACCAGCCACATTATGAAGGTCTTCTCTCATTCAAGTGAGAATGAAACAATTATACAGTCACAAATGCTCCCTGCTTCTTCATGAAAAGTGGAAGGAATATTTATGTTAAAGAATCAGCCATTGTCTTCTTCTAGCCAACTTAACGGGTATCTCCACCACCCCCATGGTACACTTCCTGCCTAGAGCAAATGTACTAATACCTTGACTATAGAGTATAAAGCTAAGGTTTAGAGGAACACAATACAGAATACATAATGACTATGCCTGTACAGCTGTACCTTTAAAGCTTTATTCTTGCCTGGGTGACTTAGAACAGGGGCGAGCAATTATTTTGGGCAGCGGGCCGCTTACTGAGTTTTGGCAAGCCATCAAGGGGCACATGACAGGCAGCCCAGGGCAGATAAATATTAATTTTCTAAATTTTTTAGGGGCCCCGCGGGCTGGATAGAATGGCCTGGCGGGCCACATCTGGCCCCCAGGCTGCATTTTGCCCACCCCTGGCTTAGAATATAGAACAGGACAATGCACATTTTAAAAAACACCAGTCTCTCTACAAATGGTCCCAAACATTATGTTAAGTATTCTAGTATTTACAGTTTGGGTGGCAAACTTTTGTAGTAGTAAAGTAACTATTAACAAGGGTGAAAGCCAAATTTGTCCTTGTACCTGGAATCCTAGGAGAACAACAACAAGCTTTTAGCTAGCCATTCATTTAAGCATAAATAACTGAGTCAATCAACATTTTTTCAAAAGCTCCTTAAGGTCCAACAGTGTATAAAATATCTAGAGAAGCAGAATTGAAAAGTGCAAAACTGCCAGTGCCCATCACAGCTGTTCCTTCTAATCTTGCATTCTACAGGTTTTAAGCTATGAGTCTCTTGACAATCTCTTTTCCCCAAAAACAAAAATCACTCCTTACAAAATGCATGACAAATCTGCATGAAAAAATCTTCATCTCAGACATTTGAATTTCTAATGGTATCTGAAATTCACATAGGATCACATAAATGATCTATGCTATAAACTTTTATTTATGGTCATCATACCAGAGTAATATAGAATGTATTAGTTCAATATATCAAAAGACTACAAGACTTTATAACTACTTGCTTTACTTCTATAAACAATGATATGCACTGGGTTTCTAACCCACTAACTAGAGATTCTAGGGAAAAACAATGATAGTCTTACTGGATCACTCACTTGGGGATCGATCCTATGTCATCTCTATACACCTAAGTGAAATGTATGTAGCTATGTAAATGCCCTTCTGACATACACACCCAGTTTGGGCATCAGTGTAGCTATGCTTGTTCTATGGATCCCTTCAAAGCATGCCCTGTATACTGAACTCTGAATAGCTGCCCTCAGGGAACAGAAGATCCTAGGCATGAGGGTGGAGGCAGAGAACCCCCCAGGTATTACCCCAAAGCCTAGTAGTTAGGGCACTTCCCTGGGAGCAAGAGACTGAGTTTCAGGTCCCCCTCACTCAAAGTGAGTTTGAACCTGCATCTTCTGCTTCCCAGAAAAGTGCTATAACCAACAAACATTGCCCAGACCTCTCTCTAGCCCTTCTTTTGAAGCTAGTCATTTACTTCTCCTTCTCCTACATGCACTCACAAGTAGCAATGCACACAAAATCCCAGTCTGTCACTGATACTAATTAAATCCAAACTACACAAGAGCCGGAAATTACCATCACATGGCTACTCCATTGCTATTCAGGCATGTAAAGCTGAAAGAGGATTTAGCCCTTAATAATTTTGGTAACAAATCTATCCTAACTTTTCCCTGTTCAGCTGCTTGCTTCTACCATGGTCAGCTCCAAGTTGTGAGTAGCTTGAATACATTTCCTTCAAACCTGAAATCAGTCCAACTACAAAAATCAGCCTTAGCAAGCCAGGAGTTTCCAGGTCACTTAGAACAAAGTTGCTGTGCCAAGCAGCAGCACCTTCAAGTATACTACACTGCACCATGTGAGCTGCATCCTGAAACAGGAAAAGTATGGTTGTGCTTGTATGGTACTAGGGGAAGGTTAATTAGCACTGCTGAGTGACAGCACCAATTAGCCTCTCTCCAAGCTCATTACCTTGCACTCAGCATGGCCCAAATGCAAATACTGCACTGCCTTCTGAACCAAAGCAGTATAGGTTTGTAGGGGTTGCTGCTTGGCATGGGGAGTCTGCCATGCACACATGACTTTAGCTTCAGGTTGGGCTAAGGACATAACCTTCCACAGAGCAGACAGTCCTTAAGGTTTGGCTACTCAGTGGAGCACAAGAGACAAATCTTCTATGCAAGGATTAAGGACATTTTTACACTCTGCACTTAAGGACCTAAAGGAAAATTGCTCTTGGGAATGAGAATTGCCTCACACTGGTCTTTAGGGATGGTCGACAAGGAAGAAAAGAGTTTGGTGTATAATCCCAAAAGACAGCGCACAGGGGGTGCATCTACATGTGCATTAATTTGCTTTTTCTAATGTGCAATAAATTTAGTACCTCCTAGGTGAGGTACTAAATGTATGTGCATTAGGCTACACTAATGCACAGTAGCACATTTGCACACTTTTTTAGTGATACTTAATGCACAGTAAACTATTTTACTGTGCATTAGCCTAATGTCATGTTTTTTTACATGATGCTTTAATGTGCAGTAGACTATTTTACTGTGCATTAAAGTGCATGTGTAGGCATGCCCAGTGTGTCCTACTCCTCAAGTCCAAAGAGCTCAGAGAGAGAGCCTACCTCCTGAAAAACAGTAAGTTCCACTGGTTTCTATAGACTGCTGAGCCTCAAAACAATTCTCACCGCTTAGGTGAGTAGTTAAATGTCAGTTTGACCTACGTGCTTCATCCTTTTGTGAGGTATTAGGAAAACTACATTTCAAGCTTTAGCCAAGACAATGAGGCTGCCAGTTGTTCCAGTATACCATTCAATGGTGAAGTATAAGATACGCTGAGGGCACGTACCTTAAAAATTTGTACAGATACTGACGACTGCAAGCTGACCACGAGAATACCCCATTGTGTCCTGCTAAGGTGGGTGACATGATATTACCTTCAGACTTTTTGCACATGTTTCCTTCTCCATCATGGATCATACCAAAGCTGCAAGAGATGAGACACACTCACCATAAAATGAACCATATAAGATCTGAGTACCTGCACATTCATGTGTGTAACGAGACACTCATTTACTATTTTTTCCACAAGATCACTATCCTATGCAGTGCACAGAATGGCTCTGCAGCAGGAATGAATGGAGGGTCATGCAGTGAAAGAGGGCCCCTTGTGTTTTTTGCAGGAGGTAGAACATGAAGAGCACATGAAGCAAGATAGTACAGAAAGAGGAAGGTTGGTCTCATGGTTGAATCATAAAGAAGTAGGGCTGGAAGGGACCTCAACAGGTCATCCAACCCCCTGCCTGAGGCAGGATTATCCCTATCCAAGCCATTCTATACAAATCCAGTGTCTAACCTGTTAGCAAAGCTACACAAATAGAATGTTTCCCTCGAGAAGTGGATTCTAATTCTATTACTGCTTCTGCCATAGGGTTTTGTGTGCTGATAGCAACAGACTTAGGCCACATTTTTCATCCACTGCCTAAGAACTTCAGAACTGTGTCCACAGATAGCAATAACAATCATTTAAAATTATGGTTAAACACAAATCAACATCAACGGCCCTTGGAGCTGTGACAGTTTGTGGGACATCAAGCAAGAAACCAGGTACATGCCCCAAAGCTGGCAGACATGAGATGATGAAGCTATACAAGGTACTAAAAACTGTGTTGCTTTGAGCAGGCCACTTTTACTGGAGTTGCCAAAGGCTGGCTTTAGCAATTCTGAATGAACTGCAGTGTACAATGAGAACCATGGTTTAGTACTTTGATTGAGTGGGGCCAGACTACTTGTAATAAGTTACCAATCCAAACCTAACCTCACAGCTCTTGAGCCTTAAAAACTTTTATTTAACTAATTCAATTGCTGACACACAAATAAAAATGTCTCTGAACTCAGTAAAATAAATGCACAGAACCTTCTTGTAATGCATTCACACTTACTTATGGCCAGATTCATGAGCAATAGTAAAAGCTAGTCCAAGCCCAGTGTCTTCATTAACAGTGCAGCTGCGATATTTACTACACATTCCACTAATTGGTGCAAATCCTATTGAACAGAAGAATAAAATGTATATTATTACATATTTAGATCACAAGATTTTGGTTTGCTACCATTATAGCTTTAAAAGTCACTTTGGTAAATGGCTCCTCTAGAATGGTGCAGACAGAAATACAGCTCCCCAGTATAACTCATGGTGTTTCACAGAAAGCACTGTGAGTTAGACCAACTTTCCCAGCCCAACAGATGTTCACTGTTGGGTCCTGAGGGTGTGGAAATTGAGCTCCAATTTGGAGCCAATCCAGCAAGAGAGGCTGCATGTCTGTAGCCTCATCCCCTAGCTCTGCACACATCTTCCCCTCCCCACCAGCCTCTGGTACTGTCTGCAGGATGGGAGGGAGGAAAAGGGAAGGGAAGAGAGGGAACTTGGGTTGGTGTTTGCCCAGCCTATGCTGGAGGGGGGAGAGGGGTGGAATGGAGCCCCACAAGACATTACAGTCTATACCGGTAACAGGACAGAAGTTCAGAACACAAAACTGGTCTATGCACGTAACAGAACAGAAGCTCTGCACACACAGACTGGTTTAAAAATGGAGGAACCCAGTCTAAGACATGCACTCCCCCCCCCACAAGGTAGAATGTGCATTCTGTTTTTCTATGAACAACATAAGCTATACGGGCAAAAAGACTCTTGCCAGTATAAGCTGTATCTATCTGGGAGGGGGTTTTGCTTGTATAGATATGTCAATCAAGGATAAAATATTTTCCCACCCAAGCAATGATCTATGGCATCAAAACTCTGTATTGTAGACCCATGTGTCCCAATACCCACTGGGACAGTTTATCTTCAACAACCTGTACTAGCAACCAATTGCATTTCACCCTCATTGCTGGATTGGTTGTTCTGTAAGGGCACAATAACATGTTCTCTAACAGATTTCCAGGAAATAAATATATAAGTCTTTGTTTTTCATGAATATGGTGTTAAAGACCTGCCAGTGAAAGTATAGGATCTTGTATATCCTGGGCTTCAGAGATGCATACATGAATGTGGCCAAGATTATATATTTTCATAAAACTAGAACATTTCATTACAACACAATTGTAAAAAAAAAAAAAATGCCCCACTGCTTCCCTCATCACAGTGGCACCTGAATCTTTTTGCCAAGGCTGGAAACAGGCTAAGAAATAAGTACTCAAGATTTACTTCTAAGGCGGTAATATAAAGGCACTGGTAAAACTTACAAGCACCTGAAAAATTTTAGAGCATAACAAATACACACTCTGTTGTGCTACCTCTTCCCTCCAAAAATCTTTTTCTTGTGAATTTCAACACAGCTAAAATAGTGTTCAAACATGATTATATCAACCTCAACAGCTTCTACAAGGATGTGTTCCAAGTTCTCAGCTGAGCTATCAAGCCAGGTTCAAGATGTAATGCATGAATAAAAATACAGATTTAAGTACTTGTCCATGACTTCAAGTTATAAAATGGGTCAGGGCTGACACCCCTGTGATTGTTGATGACTGGACAGCAATGACTCACCTAATGTGTCACATGGCTCATTCTTCCAAGAACATATATCGAGGCCAGTCAGTAGAACAGCATGGTCATGGCGACTTCCATCTTTCCCCACCAGCCCAGACTGCCACTGACAGAAACTACTCAGTGTATGGTCGGCATGGTGACTAATCACAAGCCCTGGCTGCTCAAAGAGATGGAGAGATTGTTAAAAACATTTGAAAGACTCCTATACATTAACCTTTTTTTCCTGGTATCAAGAGACTCATACTTGGGTGAAGCAGCAGGAGACAGGAAAACATGGTGTAACACAATGCACTGCAACCTCCTGCCTATGTGGTCTTGGGTTTCAGATCTCAAGTTAGAACTAATCTCATTTTTTACCTCATTGGAGCACATCACAAAACATCATGCAGTCAGCAATAATCCAGGACAACCTTTACATTTTGCTCAAGAGATTTTCCCAAACCAGGAAAATAGTGGTAGTGAGTATCAAAACTAAGGGGTAGCAGCAGAAGGGAGCAAAGGCTTAAACATCATCTGCTCATGACAAACTTGAATTGAACTACTATTGTGAGTATCAACTGACTCACAATTAACTATAGGGAAAAAACTATACAGAAGTACACCTGATTGAAAGAAGGAAAATATTTCTGAAAAAACCAGAAGAGTCATTTCACTCTGATAGTTTTGAAAAAGAACAGTTTTTATCAACATTTTTCAATTATATCAGTTTTCAGTTTTTCTTCTCCCTTCCTTCCCTATGTTCACCCCTCTGCAATGTTTTTCTCCTTTTCCCCTTCTCCTTTCCACCCTTTAAAAAATTTTTCACAAAAAATTCAAAAATACAAGACATTCATGAAGTATTTTGATTCAAGGAAAACACTATCATTGTGTCTATGTTAAATTCTAAAAGGATCTAGAGTAGTATATCATGTAATTCAGGTGTCTACAAAGTTTACCTTTACTTCAAAGTCACGTAAAGCTGATCTAAATACTAGGCATTTTAAATTTAGATAGGGCAGCATACTATGCATGCTTGTGCTAGTAATTTCAAGGAAAATTATATTAATTAAAGTTAACACAGGTGTATGATCAAAAGATAGACCCTCTTACTCTTTTCAAGTTGGACAGGTTCCAAATGAGAAAAGTTTTAAAATACGAAATAATTAAGGTGCCACTTAAGAAGTGCTGATTGATCAGCAACTAAATATGAAGTGACATTAAAATAAAAATTGTGTGCTCTACTTCAGTCATAATGATTAAGAACTAAAACAGAGAGACCCAGGGGAAAAGAGTAGAGAGGTTAAAGTTCCTGTAAGTACACTATTTACTGCAAAGTATTGAAGAGGTTTCTTAGATATTCAGCTTCAAAAGAGAGGTAATACTGAATTAACATGAGCCTTTTAGCACTGGTTTCAGTCATAAAAAAAATGTCACTCTTGTGCAAGATTTCACATAATTTTCCAGAAAAACAGGGGGAAACAGATGCCATTAAGCTGAGAATGGAGTCTTATTATTGTCATTCCGGTTTTTAGTTATCTTTAAAAAGTTAAACCATTTTTCCTGGGCTAACCTCAAAGCTTAGAGTATCCTGTAGTGTGTGTGGGGGGGTACCCTAAGAGACTGATGCCCCCTCCCCACCCCC
>NW_017729031.1:36767434-36769507 GCF_001723915.1 Gavialis gangeticus
GCCCCCTCCCCACCCACCCACCCACCCCCATTTAGGGCAATCTGCCCTGCTCTCTCCTGCCACACCTTTGATGTCAAATGAATTGATGAAAAAATGCAGGACGCGTACCATTTGTGGCCCTGGTGTTCTGGGCTAATTATACAGCTCCAGACTATCCCTATGCCATGTCCTATGCCTTGCAGATAGTGTCCAGATTTACTACTACTCCCCTAGACTCTTACTGGACTGTACTCAGCCTCTGGCTGACACAGGCCTCAGGTCCCTCTAAGTGGACCTTGGCCCCTCAATGGACTGCACTCCAACTCATCTCTGGGCTTCACACTCACTCTCACCCCTTACTGGGCTACACACACACACATACCCACACACACCCACACACACACACACCCACACACACCCACACACACACACACACACTGGGCCTTTCACCCCTCGGGCTTCAGGTCCTCCTTAGTGGACCTTGTCTGCAGGCCTTTCCCCTCTATGGGGTGACTCACAAGGCCATGGGGGCTGAGGCTTTACAGCACCCCATCCTCACCTTTCACTGGAGAAGAATAGGTGTGGCATTTCCTGGGAGCTGCCCTGCCACAGGCAGTCCCACTACACCATCCAACCCCAGTAGGGTGTAGTTTCAGGACTTACCCAGGAACAACAGGAACCTCCTCCATCCCCATAGTTCCTACCCTAACCTCCAGGTCTTATAGGAGTTGCAGTAGGGCAGAGGGTGGGGTGGAGCCAGGCAGGCCTTGCTGCTGCTACCCCTGGGTCCTTCCACCAGCTCCTCTTGGGTCCTGCTGCTGCTGGTTCCTTGTCAGCTTAGACAGGCAGCCATGGACATATAATAATAAATTTTATAATTTTTAAAGGTGCTGGCAGACTGGATAGAATGGCCTGGTGGGCTGCATCTGGCCTGCGGGCTGTATTTTGCCCACCCCTGCTCTAGAAAGTGGGGTTGCCCTCTGTGGAGTAGGGGTCTACGAAGCTTCAGTCTCTGATTTGATTCAGAGAAGATTCAGACCAATTCAGAGGCTGAATCATGGAACCCAAATCAAATCAGGAGACCAAAAAAAAAACCGCTCCAAATCTATTCAGAGCCTCTGAGTATGAAATGTACTCTGTTTAAGTTTGTGGACAATACTAAACTGTGGGGTGAAGTGCACACTCCGGAGGGTAGGGAACAATTGCAGGAAGACCTGGACAGGTTAGAAAAGTGGGTAGTACACAATAGGATGCAGTACAACAAGGACAAGTGCAGAGTGCTGCACCTAGAGCGCAAAAATATCCAGCACACCTACTGGCTCAGAAGTGACCCTCTCAGCAGCACAGAGGCGGAAAGGGATTTTGGAGTCATTGTGGACTCCAAGATGTACATGAGTCATCAGTGTGATGAAATCATCAGCAAAGCTAACCACACTTTATCATGCATCAGCAGGGAGGTGATACTTCCCCTCTATGTGACATTGGTCAGACCGCAGTTGGAGTACTGCACCTTGTTTTGGGCACCGTACTTCAAGAAGGTTGTTGATAGACTCGAGAGGGTCCAGAGGAGGGCCACTCATATGCTTAGGGTCATACAGGACAAGCCCTATGTGGAGAGACTGAGGGACCTAGATCTAGACCTCTTCAGCCTCTGCAGGAGAAGGCTGAGTGGTGATCTTGTGGCTGCCTACAAATTCATTAGGGGATTGGAGATATTCTGTTCACCAGGGTCCCTCTTGGGGTAACGAGCAACAATGGTCACAAACTGACAGAGAGCAGATTTAGGCTAGATATCAGAAAAAACCTCTTCATGATAAGGGTGGCCAAAATTTGGAATGGGTTTCCAAGGGAGGTGGTGCTCTCCCTTACCTTGGGGATCTTCAAGAGAAGGCTGGATAGGCATCTGGCTGGGGTCATCTGACCCCAGCACTCTTTCCTGCCTATGCAGGGGGTCGAACTCAATGATCTGTTGAGGTCCCTTCTGACCCTAGCATCTATGAATCTATGAATCGATTCAAAAAAGATTTGGAAAAAAATTCGGAAGGCAATCTTTCAGGGGAACAGAAACCGAGAAGAGGGAGGGAAAATGGGGTA
>NW_017729031.1:36774507-36788721 GCF_001723915.1 Gavialis gangeticus
ATCTATGGCTGGCCAGTGACTGATCTTTCCCCTGAGTCCCCTTCCAACCACAGTGCTCTGGGGGAGGGACACAGAAACACCACATTAGCCTCTGTCTGCAGCCTTTCTGTCCCTTTTGTGAGCTGTTTCTGCCTGAGCACTGGGAAGGCCCCCTGTTACAGGCTACCATCCCTGCTGGTTTCATCCTGTGTGCCTTAACACACACACAAAGTCACACATCACAAGTTTTGCTTGTCTGCACCTTGAGGTGCAGTTTCTCAGAAACCCCTGCACCTATCTCCTTGAAACATGACAGGCTTCATGCCTTCAGAAGGGGCTACCATCCCTGCTGTTGTAATCCAAATCTGCCAAAACATGACAAAGTTATAGTTCTTTCAGTGATTCTCCATTATAGTCTATGACTGAATCTCCAAATCTCTCCAAATCAGTGCCAAATCTTCCAAAGCTGATTTGGCCAAATAGATTTGGGACAGTGATCCAAATCTCTGAATCGAATCACTGTCTTCGAAATCGGCCAAATCTGAATTGAATACATCCCTATTTGCACAGGCCTACTATGGAGATACCACAAAGTGTTAAAAAGATATGAAGTTGTTCAACATCAACATAGAAAGCTGGGAGGAGTGCACAGAACCCTGCCTAATCCAGAAGGAACATCTGGTACTGGGTACAGTTCAACATGAAGCGGCTTTGATTCAGATGGAAGCAAAGCGAGAAAGAAGAAAACAGTGTGCTGTATATTTGGACACCAACTCGGACAACATATGGATCTGTGAAACTTGTAACAAGCTGTGTCATTTCTAATTGGGCTTGTCAGCCACAAACAGATTCATCAGACATGTGACTAGACCTCTTATGTGTACACCATGGTCCAGAGGATTGACACACACATACACAGACACAGCGCGCGCACACAGGCTGTTTTCAGATGTGAAAAAAAAAACTAAAAAACCCAGCGCTTTAGTTCGAGATCAGCACACCCCCACACCAAGCACAGCACAAGCTCAGAAGAGGCACCACATTAATTTAATCCAGTTTGCCCAACATCTGTATAGATCAGGTGCTTCAGCTGGGCTTTCTGGAGCTTTTATCTAATAATTGATTGAACCAGTTTTAGATTTAAAAGTGCCAAAATGCCCTGTTGAAGCACCAGATCTATACAGACGCTGGGGAGTCAGGCCAAACTACCATGCTTCCTCTTCCAGTAAAGCTCTGTTTTGTTTTGGTTTTTTTGTTTTACATTTGTCAGCACCCATAGGGAATAGTATGTGTGTGTGGTGAGCATGGGGGGGAGGTCTTTCTCCTTCTACATTATTAATGCTGTATTGATTATTTTAAGCCATATTTAATAAATATATGTATACAATTTTCATTTTATTTTTTAATTTTAATGTTTTTTTATTTTTTAATAAAAACGCAGTGCACATAATCTCATCTCCTCTTTTGCTTCTTTACTAATCAAATTGATAGGCAAGTTACCAAATGATACCTCCAGAAGCAAAATATTCATATTGATTGTACAGCAACCATATATTTGCTGTACAGCAACCAAAAAGTCATACCATATATTTATCCAACTGGGGGAGAGAGAAAGAAGCCAAAACTTCCAGTACGTTAATAAAAAGGAAACATTAAGATTATGTATAAAGTTTCTTCACGAGAAAGGAAAAGTTTTGGTCCTACCTGCTCATCTTCCAGAAGTATCAGACCAACAACTGCAATATTTATATTACCTCCTATTGTTCCATCTTTAAACAATGCAGACACCTACAATATTAACAACAAATCAATTGAAATATTAGTTAAATTTTAATGTCTGCTTTAAGCCAGAATTTTAGCATAGTTGAAATCTATTCCAACTGATATATTTATATAATAATGTTATCACACTGTAGCATAACTAGCAGTGGGTTAAGTGGAGTAATAGTTCTATGCACTGATTAAGAGGAAGCACAAGGATGACTGTCCCACACAGCCTAGGGCAAAAAAATTGCTTGTTATACCTCTATTATCACCATTATATCTACTGATAGATGGTTATAAACATGAATTCTCAAGGGCAAGATAACATTCATTTTAAAGATCAGGTACATTTAAAAAAATAATCTGTTTAAATTAACAAAAATGAATTTGATTCTAAATAGATGAAACTGTGGATTAAAATCTATTAACTTTCTAAAACGAATAGTCTCCTCAGTTTGCCTAATCAAATGTAGCACAGGTATCAAAACAAACTTCTAACCTCCAAAAAGCAACAGCTGCCCAATAAACAGATGGTCTAACCCTGTATTACAACTCTTATCTTTTATAAGACAAAAATGTGTTGTGATTCATAAACAGCACTTCAGGTTAATTTTTACTGCCACTTTCTGCCAGATTTAATGGTCTGCTGGGTAAACAACTGTAACAATACAAAATGAGTAATCAGTAGTTGCTGTTTCATGCAAATTCACTCTGTTAGGATTTTTATGGCTCATAAACAACAAACTGGGAAATGATGTAAGAATGGCAAATACTAAAAATAGCATATTATGAAAGGTTTAATTACCCAGTTGGCCTCAACAAGAAGTGCTATCCTACCATATTGAGTATAGTCAAGACGTAGGTAGTAATGTTTTCATGGCCATGGTTTTGCATCATCTTTTTGTCAACTACCACTAGAGTCTCCACATTCAATTCTTTATTCCTGTGGGCCTTTGGAAGGGACCGCTTGTTTCGTACTGGATACTTATATTCATCTGGTAAGATGTAAATATCTTCTTCTGGAGGTTTAGGCATATCTGTGAAAGGAAACAAAGGAGAGATAGGGAAGACAGAAAGCTTCATACAACAGAAGTAAGCCAAAAAAAATCAAAGCATTTATGTTTATATGCAACCAACTAATTGGCATGTACTGCCATTTCATCACAGTATCTTGGTCTATGAAATCAAGGGAATAAATGGCAAAGGAAGATCACAGACAATTCTGCAAAGAACTGGAATCGAGTTACATTCTGTATTCAGTCCCCTGCTGAATGCCAAATGTTGTAGAAGTATCTTTGTGCAAACTCCTTGGGATTTGTTCTTTAGCATACTTAAATGTTCGAAGGCAAACAATGTTTTCTTTCTTCCAGCTCTTATGAACAGATGTACTAATTTAACATAACTTTGTATTCATCACTGATTTGTTATAATAGAACAGCATGCTGAATTAGCTGGAAAAAAATCAGAAGCTGCAGAAAACTCAGATTACTCAAATAAATACAGTCATTATATGATTGGAAATTAAATAAGGCTTGTTTAAATAACTGCATTATGCCAGTATACACTGGCTACCTGTATGTAGCTCAAATATAAAACACACTGTCCTCTCATGACTGGCAGTAATTAAAATTAAAGAAAGTTTACAACAATGGCTTCTCAATGGCCCTTGTCAAATATAGGTGTTCCCTGCCCACTGGATCCTGGTATCAGGAGCATGCAGGAGGCCAACTTATGAGAAATATGCTCCAAGCAGAAGAGTCAGTATGACTACACGTAGGAAATCAAAAGAGCTACACAATTCTTCCACTGTCTCATAGCCCCAGATCATAATCTATTATTAATGGCTGAGACACTGGGCCATCATGTCCTACAATCAGATTTTTGTATGAGCTTTCACCTTTTCCTCAGCCTTTTAGAACTACCAATTTAATTAGAAAAAATAACATGGAAAAGCTGCAGGACAGTGCCAGGTGTAAAAAAGACATTAATAAGCTAACACTCTGACAAGGAAAAATTCACTATATTATTAAGACATGTCCCTGACTAATCAGAATATTCATAACAATTATTATTACAAAGGTAAAATTTTCCCCTTCTTGTGACTGGTACTAACAATATATCAGTATATAATATAATATAATATAACAATATATAAGCAAATCCCTTTGCCCCACACACAGCCTTTGGGAATTCCAGGTCCAAAGCTGAATTTTGCAACTCGAATTGTATCCAAATCCTGGATATAACTGCAGTTTAGCCCTACCTCTAGCTGTTACCTGAAATAATTTGCTTTGCTTTTAAAAGATGGGTGCTCTTGCATAGAGAACAGCAATGAAAACATGTGGTAGGTTAACAATAACTCAAAAAATGTGAATGTATACGGAAAAAATGTCCTTACATACATTTCTTGCGCCTCCCACAAAAGTGCTGTTTTTGCAGTCGCCCATGCGTGTGATGGCGCTGATTTTCTTGAAAATATGTGTTGTGATTTTCCAGTTCCCTTTGTCTCTCAATCACAGTTACCTCATTATTGTTGGGTACTTGGGTTTCTATAGATCTCTTGTACAACACGTGGGAGCGGTGTCCATCTGGTGCAGAATAGTTATGCTTTTGTGCTATGTGTGGAGGTAGTGGTTTCAAGAAGTAATCTGCTTCTTGGGTTCTTATCAAACCTGACTAGAGAAATGACAACAACAAAAAATGAATTTCAAGGCACGTGTTTTTATTAACGTGTCATTTTTCCCCGCACCAGTTTCCAAATAGTGTTCCTTCATTTTACTCCACACAGCTTTTTTCAGAGATGCATGAGACACATTAAACAGACGCAGTCTGAAGAAGATCCTATCACTTTCCACGCTCCATCAATAGGAAAAAAAGTATTCCTTACAAAAAGGCAATACAAAGTCTTTGTATTTACTTGCCATAATACAATTAAACAAAATTAGTACAGTGTTTTTCGGAACAGAGACAGGGATCACGAGAAAATGAAGTAAGATTTTAACTTGGAAATATGCGAGCTAATACAAAAAGAAGTAAATCTAAAAAATAAGACCACCAAGGGAAAAACTTCAGAAACTATAATGCTGCTGAAGTGGCATTGATTATAGACAGCCAGTTCAGATCTGAACTTGCAATAGAATAAATCTGCAAATAGGGTCTGTGCAACTTTGGGTAGTATATATAAATTCATTTTATGACAGAGGAAGAAAGTAGCAGTTCTTCTATTTATGGCCCTGGCTGCTTTGCACCTGAACACAGAGCTTGGGATATGATACTTAAATATGTAGCAAGAGACTAAGAAAACAGTTGGATGTACCATGAGAGAAATAATAGAGAACTGCAAGATTTGACCCTAGAAGCAGAATTAAGAGAGTCAGTATGAATAAGTTAGCAAGGAAACAGCTAAGAGTAGAACTGACAATGCACAGGGAGAAAGAAAATTCAGTGTTGTATATCAGAATATAACTAGGACTAGTAGAATGGAACTGAGAGGAATACAATGAAGGTTGAGTATCAGGAGAAACTTGCAGTGTGCTAGATCAAGTCTGTGGACAAGTCAACAGGGAAGTAGTGATAACCTCCTCATCTGAGACATTTTAAAAGTAAACTGGACAAAGCCTGAAGAAGTATACTGCTAGGAATAATCTGATCTTGGCAGAAAAAATATTAGATGATCTAATTGGTCTTTACCATCTCTGTGATTCTCTGTTTCCTAATGTAGCCCAGATAACTCGGGTATATACTCCCCTTCTCCAAGTGAAGGGGATTGTTAGCTGGCAGGTGTGCTGTGGGGGAACTGCAGACCGCTCAGTTTCCCTCCATCCCTGTAGAACCAGGCCAGGACAGTCAGGGGACTTAACTATATACACATTTATTTACATTAACTTGTTACAAGGGAAAGGAACATGGATATGAACATATGTACAATGTATATATTTATAAGATATCTAACCAGTAACATAAACAATACCTTCTGGGTAAATGACATAAAACCTTATACCAGTGCTCCAGATACAGGTAAGTCACAGGTAAGTATCTGATCTGAAACAGATAAACCCCAAAGATAAACTCAATCCTGAGGGGAAACTCCAATGCCCTTGGGCTTTTGCCAAGCCCTACAAAGAAGCTGGTAACTTTAGGGGGGCCCACTCAGTGGGACCTCCCCTTTCAGGAGCCCTTAACTAACCAGGGAGTGGGACTCCCTTCCCCTGTGGGAATCCTCTTTTCCCTGCAACTCACAGCACCCAGGCCTGGAGGGTGGTCCTCATCCTCTGTGCCAGGCTGCTCTCTTGCCTGCAGTGGGCTTCAGGAAGGGTGGGGGGGGCAGTCACTGTTCCCCGGAACAGGGCTCCGCTATGCAGGGCTTCTGGGGCCTCTGGCTTGGCCCTGTCTGCTGGCTCAGTAGCCCAATCACCGTCTGGCTCTCTGGACTCAACCTTTTGCTATGGGCCAGAGGCCTGGAATGCCTCGTGCAGCACCAGGCTCGGTCCGCTCCGTGCAGCCCCTCCTGCACTGAGCTCCCAGCCTCGTTCTGAGGGTTGAGGACCTGAGCCGCCCAAGCGCTCCAAAGGTCCTACTCCATGCACTGGCCTGTGCACCGTGTCTCAGGCCACATGCAAGAGGTTGCAGACCTGAGCCACCTCACACAGCTCCCAGGGTCTGGACGCCGTGTGCTATGCTGCACACCGAGAGCCTGACCGCTTGAGCCGTCTGCTGTTCCCCGCTGATAGAAGTCTTCAGGGCGCTTCTGGGCTACTGCTTCGCCCTGCTGAGCAGCTCTCCTCAGCTCTTCTAAGCCCTGCTCTTCTCTCTTCTTTGTCCCGAACGTGCTCTGCTCATGCTGGGCACACAGCTCTTTTTATATGCTCCAGGGCTCTGCCCCTGAAGTCTTCCAGACCTGAGTGTTTCAGTCTTCATAGAATCATAGAAGTAGGGTTGGAAGGGACCTTGTAGATCTTGAAGTCCAACCCCCCGCCTGGGCGGGAGAAAAGACTGGACTCAAATGAATCAATCAGGTTCAGGGTGGGGTGGGAACTCCTCTCCCCCTCTCCTCAGGAAGGGGGCATGACTGAACTCCTCTTGCTGCCTCCTGATTGGGGGGTGAGCTCCACCAATCAAAACAGCAAGATTTCAAGCCTGGGACTCAACCCAAACTCCAAAATGCAAGGCTGCTACACTAATATAAAGCCATATGCTCCCACACCTCTTGCCCAAAAACCTGTAACAGCTTGCTATAATAATTTGTACCCTAACAACAAACACAAGCTAAAACTTCCTACTTGTTATGTTATTTACTGCCCTACAACACAAAAGTGATTCCACAATGAAAATCCACTAAACACATGCAAATCTGCAAAGAAGAGGAATTGGCAGAAGGGGAGGGAAGAGGAGTGGGGGGGATGGGTTCCACCTAAAAAATATGTGAAAGTCAAAGAACCAGATAAGATGACTGTCCAAAACACAGTTACCTAGATGGTTAATTAAGCTTTATAGTTACAAAATATTGCACCTGCCAATAGCAATAATACTGGAGTAATAGAAATGGAATTAAATTAAGTGGTATAAAATGCAAGGCCATGAACTGAGGGACTAAGTAAAAACTTCTGTTACAAACTGGGTGCATCTACATGTGAAATTAAGGTGAAGCAATAAACTGTGGAGCTGTTCAAGCTGGAGTAAACTGCTCCAGGGTCAATGTCTACACATATGCCCAAGACAGCAGCAATTCAAGCCAAAGTGGAGCAGACCCAGCATGGCAGGGGTCATAGGGCATCAGCCCTGGGCTCCTGGTGGTAGTGTCAGGCCTTAGAGGGATTGGCTGGGGCACAAGGGTGCTGTACCTATGGAGTCATGTAGCTAGGTGACAGACAGGAGTCTGGCCCCCATCCAGTCACTGTCTACATGTGCATGTCAGCACAGTTAATTACTCTGCTGTAAGATAGCAGCAGAATTAATTACTTTACTGCACCCTGATACCAGTGCACGTATAGTAAAGCACACATGTAGATGCATCCACTGAGAGCTCCTCAGTTGCAAACAACTGAAGTGGTGCAGATGCTAGGTATACCAGCTGATCAAAGCATATTACAGGTTAACTATGAGCTGCCAATAGGTTGCAGCTGCTAACAGGAAAATGTGGTCCTAGGATGAATAGAACTTGTTCCACTAAAGACAGGATGCTAGTAGTGCCGTTTGTACAAGGCAGCTATGAGACCTCATTTGGAATACTGTATATGGTTCTGGTCACCTGCATTCAAGAGAGATGAGATCAATCTAGAACAGGTGCAAAGAAAGGTCATTAGGATGATCAGGGGGATAGACCATCCTGTAAGAGGAGTCAAAGATCTTAGCATGCTTAATCTAGCAAAACAAAGGTTGAAGGGGGATAAATAAATCAGGGGAGGCATTCAACTGTAATAATGATGTTGACATACCAGAAGATTCCTAACCAGTAGAGCAATGAAGTTCTGAAACAGCTTTCTTTACCTGGCATGGTGTGGGCAGAAAACCTAGCTTTTTTCAAGATGGCATTTAAGAAACTTATGGAAGGGGTTGTATGATATCACACCTGCCATAGCAGGGGACTGAATTTGAGAGCCCAGAAGGTTTCTTCTAGTCCTACATTCCTTTAATCCAACTGTGTCAGCTGATGTCTAAGTACAAAGGGCCATATTAAGGATGGGTAGGTTTAATTCAGATTTTAGGCAGCTTAAAAAGTATTTTGCTGACATTCACAACTATTCAGCTTTTCTTAAAAAGAAAATCTATTCAACAGGTGTTTACACCTCCTCTGATACTGGCAGGTCACTTCTGTGGCAGATGGAGGCTGCTCAACCCCCAAGCTGGATTCTTGCACTGAGCTGGCAAAATGAAGTGACCTCACTGTCCACAGAATGGCTGATACTTTTTTAAGAACAAGTAAAGGTGATAACTTCAATGAAACAGGTAAATACCCTACTGTCTTGTTAGCTCAGCTCATCAGGCAATGACTTGGGATGGTGACTGCTAAGTCAGCCCCTAGACAGTTGCATAATTACCCTGTACCCAGATGCCTGACATGGTCACATATAAAATCTGTCTGGTTTTCAAACCAGTCAGTCAGTCACCTCTGTCTGAATGCTGGCAGCAATCATTTTCACGTGTCAGTTTCCAGTCGTCCTTGCTTTTGAAATGTATCCTAGGAATGCCAACCAGTCAGCAAGGCTGATAACAGACAAGACCTGTATTCCTCCATGCCATGAGGCAACAACTAGGCCCCACCATTCCCATCTGTCTTGGGCTGTTTTTCGCTTTTTCTCTTTGTTGTTAAGACCTATATGATTTTCCTTTCTGAGTAGTGATCAGGGGAGGGATGTGGCCAGCCACCCGTTCCTTCCCCTGCCCAACAACAGGAATGTCTGTCATAGCAAATGCTCCAGCTTCATTTCTAGCACATCCCCAGATATTTTCATCCATTTTTCTAGATAACTTTAGAGGCAAGAGTGAATCTCAGCATCTGTTATAAATTCATTTAACTAAATACCTAGCACTTTTCTAAGATATTTGCTCTTAGAGGCATGCAAATATGTTATTTAATCTCCAAATGGCCAAACAGGACACTAGGAATTTAGGAACAGGTCACATCCCTCCTTATCCTTTTCTCAGCCTCAGGTTAAAAAAAAAAGGAGGTAGCCAAAAGGAAGGGAAACTCCATAGGATGTCATGGGAGAGTTCCCTGGATCATTTGACTGTGAAGAAAGAAGGGAGAAATGAAGTCCATGGAAGAAGTATCTATAGATCCCATGGAAACCACAAAGCTTCATAGTAATCCCATATCTTTCACACTTCCCCTTTTTCTTCTCCTTCTCAGGGTTGGAAAGTATATCACAGCCAGTATACACAAGGGCAAAATTGTAATTCATTCTCTTGATGCACCACTCTTTTTTTGCTGACTCCTTTGCAGCATTTGGAATTGGGGACTTGTCTCCTTCTCCAGGTACTACCCGCACACATGGGATTGACACAATGCTCTTTAGAGTTCGGAGAAAAACAGGGAGATGTGGGTAGAACCTATATGCAGAGAGCCTGTCCCTGCATAGATGTCCAGGAATTAAAGGGAATTTAGGACCAAAATATAAGAGTATAAATTTTGTATAACAACACCTGCGAAAACATATCACAACATAAGAGAGAGCTGTTTAACTGGATTTCTTTAAACTAATTATATTTCCCTATATTGTTTACAACTCAGTTACAGATCAATTAGAAATTAATAATCCTAGTAATCTATGGATTAAACTGACATTAAACTGAATGCACTCTTTTTTCCTTTTACTGTGAATGTTGTTTGTTTATACCTTTACAAGGTTTCATTAAGTTTTTTAGTTACATACCCTCTTTTTCTTAGGGTTTAGGAACACAATGCAGCTAGTAAATTTTTCAAGTGAAATTATAGTCTAATCACATATACCAGGGGAAGTCAACCTGCAGTATTAATATCACAGGTGGCACTGGCAGCCCATGTGTGGAGCATGCAGCAGATCGGGGAGGGAACAGGCAGCACAGTGACAGATAGAGCAGGAAACTAGGTCTGGGCAAAGTGGCTAGTCTTTGCTTTGGTTTTGGCCAGTTTGGGGGACAGTGATTCAATTTGGTGATTCAAATCCATTCGTGGTAAGCAATTAAGCTGCAGATTCAGTCCACTGGGCAAACTGCAGGGAGAGGCAGGACTGCCAAGGCCCCTTGGCCAATCAGAGGCATGGAGGTGGCCCTGCTATGCTATGCCTATGAAAACAGCAGCTGGCCCCCATGTTCTGCCTGCAAAACTGGCCAGCCACCTCCTCAAGTTTGGTAGACCCCTACTCATTAAACACATACAAGATGATGGTGTACATCTACACCAAGACAATCACCTTTTCCTCAGACCTTACTTGTCAGGTCCATCTATGTTAGAAACTCCTAGCTTACCCGTCTGGAGTTTGGCTCAGCTTTCCCCTAACCCAAGAATGGGCAATTACTTTGACTGGAGAGCCACTTAATAAGTTTTGGGGACCTGTCAAGGGTCACATCCATCTCTCTCTCTCCTCTTCTATCTTGCTGTCTCTCCCTCCTCTCTCTCTCTGTCTCCTCTTCTCTTTCTGTCTCTCTCTCTCTTCTTTCTGTCTGTCTCTTTTCTCTTCTCTCTTCCCCTTCCACTCCTTCCAGAACCCACCACAGATGTACTTCACCACAGTGGGTGGGTGGCAGCATCAGCTATGGATGCTGTCAGTAGGTTCAGGAGCCCAGACATAGAACTTGCCAGCAGCATCCACAGCTGATGCCACCAACCACCTGCTGTGGCGGAAGCCCCATCCGAGTCCACAGCTGATGCCTGATGCTGCTGGGTGGAAGCAGTGCCACCTGCCTGCCTAGCACCAGGCAGTGACCAGAGCCACTGGCTGTCCACAGGCCAGATCCATTTAGTTGGCAGCCATCCACCCGTGGGCTGGATCAAAGCTGTTGGCAAGCGGGACCCAGCCCATGGGCTGTATTTTGCTCACCTTTGCCCTAACATATCTATTCCATGCACTGGGTTCACTTCTTAAAATAGGAGCAGAGAAAATCTACCTAGATCGCATCTCTGGTGCTTTCCTGTAATGGAAACAACACAGAAGAAGAAAAAAGTAACATATATGATTCCTAAAAGTACTCAGCTTGAATTTCCTGTCCCCTTTCAGTGAAGCTCTTCTAGGAATCAGCCTGCATACTTCTTGTCTCTTTTTGTGTGCTTTGCATGTATAGAACTGCAAGATGATTAAGACAGATGGGACGCTTTTATAACAAAAGGATGTTGTTGAGGATAACCATTAGTGTTGCCTCATAGAGATATAGACATACCCTTAAATTTGAAACTTGGCATGAGGTCCTAACAGAGATTTATGATGTTTTATAGAGTATTGGGGGGGTGGGAAAGAACACCTAAATTTGAGATCTTTACAGGAACTTACAGTATTTGTTTTATATAGTTTAATAAAATAGGAAACATCATATGCTATTGGAAAAAAGATGTGACATTTTTTCTGCACTATTTTGTGTTGATTGCCTAAACAAGTCATGATCAATTTCCCATGCAAACCTGTTCAATAGGAAAAAAACTAATTTTCTTTTATATCCTTTAAGAAGGTCCCCTTGAAACAATGTTTAATTTTATATAGTATCACAAGAAAAAAATCTGACAACAATCCAGCAGCCATTTTCTTGAAGCCATAGCTAACATCACAATAATTTTCACATATTAATAGGGAAGGGGTGCAGCAGTCTGCATGGGAATTATTCTTTTTTATTATTATGACCACTTATTTTATTTTCTGCTTGACTGACCATCCAGCTGCTTGAAATTCTGTGATAGCTGAGAGTTAGTCAAGGAGACATTATGTTTTGGACACAAACAGAGACATGGCAATTTTTTTTTCTCCAACAGATTCAAAAAGCTATTTAATAGCATATGAAATTACTTAACTCATTGCTTTAATAGTAGAGAAATTCCAAAGAAAATCCTCTGAGACCGATTTCATTTTCACACCATATCAAGGATTTTAGGTTAGTTCATGCTCTAAATTCAAAAGTATAACTAATCAGCTAGCTGTATGGGGCAGCTGCCTCAAATCATACACTTGGCATGAAAATTCCTCAGAGCCTAATGCTGCTTTCACACCTTTTAAGGGATCTTATTATACTTTTGCTTAATACACTAGGAAATTCAACTTACCGTATTTGCTGATATGGAAATATACCAGACTAAATAAGAGTTTTAAAGTTCCCAAATTTCATATTTCTAGGAGACATTTATTCTGCTTCTAATTTAAAAGTTACCACTAAGCTACATTTCTGGATGGATTTCTCCTAGTGATTACTTTTTATCTGAAAATGAAAGTCAGAGAATGTGTGTCAATCAGATTCCTTTATACTTCAGCTTGCTTAGAACTAAGTCTGGGTGGCACCATATCACTGGACAGTAGCAAATGTGGTGCTTATATTTAAGACCATGGGGAAAAAAGTGATCCAGAAAATTATAGGCCTAAAAGTCTGATCTCAATATGCAGGGCTTTAGAACAGGTCTTGAAGGAAAGGATAATTACAAATATAGACATGAAGGGGAAAATGGGATAAAATGCAATATGGATCAACTTGTCTCCAGCAACATTTTGTAATCCTAACAGGATGCACCAGGAGAGGTATTATCATTAAAAACAGGGAAGTATTAATGATATCATAAAAGGCACTGGTGACACCTCATTTGGAATTCTGTGTACCATTCCAGTCACCTATCCTCAAGAAGTAAGTGACTCTAACTGGCACAGATGCAGAGAACAATTATTAGGATTATCAAGGAAATGTAGAATGTCTCTTATGAGAGGATACTAAAAGAATTCAGTTTTTTAAAATCTAGCTACACAGAGGCTAAGTGGGAATATTGTGACGTTTATAACTGCATTTAGATGAGAAAATACCATAAAGGAAAAAAGAGCTACTTAAATTTTTGATCAATGACAACACAAGAACAAATAAGTTTAAAAGACTCATCAATAAATTTAAACTGGAAATTAAACAGTGGTTTCTACCCATTAGGTTTTCAAAACAACCATCCAGTTTGAGTAGTGCTGGCAAATAGAAACCCACTGTTAATATGGAGCTCAATCAGTTTACAAGCGACGTTAGATAACGTGGTACATGCAATAGCAGAGGACCAGACTCAGTGACATAGGCAGGGCTTCCCAAACTATTTATGATGGACTCATGCTTTCAGAGAAGATCCTTCTCCACTATGCTTAACTAGATCATATCTTTAAGGTGTAGTCTTATGGTAAGTGTGGGTTAGACGCCATGTAGCAGCATGTGCATCAGAAAAAAAGCCTACAGACCCAGAGGCTGGAAAGAGATGTCTTATTTGAGGTGGTCTTGATTATTCTGGGTTTTGACCCAGATCAAAACAGAAGTGATACAGCCATTTACACACACACGCACACACACACACACACACACACACACACACACACACACACACACACACACACAGCCCCTCCAAGCTGCATTGAAACGCACACAAAAATTACACGTAAACCAGTATAAGTGATTGGAAACCAGTTCAAATCTGTAACACAACAGTGTTCAGTGCACATAAACCACTTTCAAAATGGCCAAAACCAGTTTAAGATAAACCTGGATGGATGTAGCATCAGACTTACCTGATTTAGGTTAAACTGGTTTATTGAACTTCTGTCCCAGATTCCCTCCAGATTCAAGTTAACTCACAGCCCACCCACATCCCAGGATGTTTTGCACATCCCCCACAAATCCCCATACAAGGTG
Organism: Gavialis gangeticus; assembly: GCF_001723915.1. Classification (NCBI taxonomy): domain Eukaryota; kingdom Metazoa; phylum Chordata; order Crocodylia; family Gavialidae; genus Gavialis; species Gavialis gangeticus. The sequence goes on from NW_017729031.1 coordinate 36,788,578, forward strand.
GCTGTGTGTGGTGGAGCACCTTTGCGGTGCTCGCCACGTGGCAGGGGCTGCAGTAGGCTGGGGCAGAGCCCAGCAGGGAAAGCAGCCAAGTGAAGCCCCCCAGATCTCATTTTAAGGGGGGAGGTGTGTGGCAGAGCACCTTTG
>NW_017729031.1:36789681-36795263 GCF_001723915.1 Gavialis gangeticus
CCCAGCAGGGAAAGCAGCCAAGTGAAGCCCCCCAGATCTCATTTTAAGGGGGGAGGTGTGTGGCAGAGCACCTTTGTGGGTGCTTGCCACTTGAGGGCTCTCACAGGCTCCAAGGGAGCCTGTTTTGGAGAAGCAGCAGGGGAAACCTTTCCCTGGTACCATTTAAAGGGGGAAGATGTGTGGCAGGGCACTGTGGGTGCCTGCCACTTTAAAACCAGAGCCAAGCAGCCAGCAGGTGCTTGATTGAGGCAGCCATTTTAGATCCCTGGCTGCCTATAAAACCAGTTCAGTTCCCCGCCAGCTGGCTAACCAGGCAGCAACACTGTCTGGCTGCAAGGCTGAAGCTATCATCCCGAAGGCAAGGGCAGGAGCTGTAGGGGATGGTTAGGAGGCTCCTGGTCCTGGGCATGACCTAAAACTGCACCCTGCTGGAACTGGGTGACCTGGTGGGGCTCTCAGTGATGTGGGAGCCCCCAGGAAATGCCAGGCCTGTCATCACCCTGGTGAAAGGTGGGTAGGGGTGCCTTAACCCTAGCCCTCACCTTTGCATGGGTTTATGTAACATCGGAGAGAGTTGGGGCCAGGCATGGCTGTGGCCACCTGAGCCCTGTGTGGGGATAGAACCCCAAGGAAATGTAGTTGGGGCCAGGCAGAGCTATGGCCACCTGAGCCCACCAGGGAGCAAAGCCCCATGGCCCCAAGTGAGGGGGCGGTCTGGAGCCCCAAGTGAGGGGGGCAGAGAGTGGGGACCAGGCACATCTGAGGCCACCTGAGCCCTGTGGGATGCAATACCCCAAGGAAGGAGAGTTGGGGCCAGGCATGGCTGCAGCCACCTGAGCCCACTGGGGAGGGAAGCCCCATGACCCCGAGTGAAGGGGGGCAGAGAGTGGAGCCTCAAGTGAAGGTGGGGGCAGAGATGAGTAGCACAAAGACATGCTGCTCCAGGGGAGGAGTGAGAGTCCCTGTGAGACCCTGGAACACCAGCTGTGGTGTTGGAGAAGAATGCCGTGGTGAGGGGTAGCCCAGAAAGGGGGTAGAGATGAGGAGCCCCAGTGAAGTGGGGAGAACCAGAGGGCTGAGAGCCCTATATGTTTATGTATATAGAGTTGCCCCTTGAAGGGGCCAGAGTAAGCTTAGACCTGGTCAGGTAATTGGCTGGCCACTACCCCAGTGAGGGTCACAGGAGAGGCCCAAAAGATGGTACATTTGCCACCCAAAGAATGGACTAGCTAAGCCTGTGGCCTAAGGGGCCCGCTCCAAGAGGGACCAAGGCAGAATAAGTTGTTGGTGGATGAAAGAGACCCTGTGAGAGAGGGTGAAGTGTGAGAGGCCCTACTGAGAGGAGGACAGTATGAATGCGTGTGTGACTGAGGCCTGACAGTGAGGCCTAAGCTTGGTCCGGCTATAGGCCGGGAGCACTATAACATCTGGATGCCATCTGTGAGGCATGGCCTGCGGTGTAGGGGAGGTACGGAGCCACAGATAGCACCTCCTGGCATTGGGGCAGATATGGGTAGCCTCCTGCCTAATTAACATCATATTAATTACCAACAAGGCATGGCAGGAGAGTGGGGAACCTAGCACTGTGGCTAGGCAGGCAGCCCCACTTTGCCACAGTGGGTTAGCTTTGGTCCAAGCTGTCTGCTCCAGCTGAGCAGGGAGGCATGCTCTATCGCCCCCAAGCTTCTGGCCTGGGCTACTGCAGGCATTTCCAGAATCAAAATGAATGTTTCTTCACAGCTTAGACTGACCTGCAAAGTATGAATCAATTGAGCCTTGGGCTTTTTGACTGTCTGTACTTAGCCCTGTAGGGTCTGGGACAAAAGGTTTACCCAGGAAAATGCAAAATCCATTTTCAGACAGAGGCCCTGGAGAGTGTGACCAGCTATCTGTTGAGGGTGCTATATGCATGGCAATGGCTGTTAGAGCAACACCATCCCCTTTGAGAAAGGATTGACTGCTTTTCTTAGCGATGTTGTAGCCCATCTCTCCATAGGGAAAAAGCATCTGACCCCATTTCACGTATGTCTCTGCAGAGTCAGCTGCAACATGACCTTAAGACTTTGTAACAAATCAGCCATTAAAAATAAATCATAAAAAACAATCAAAAAACAATTTACAACCATGAACAATTGTTATTACCAAAAGAAGGGGCAAAAAACAGCCAACTCTGAATTCCTGTAATCAGACACAAGGGCCACGTCTACACGAAGCACTGATTATGCAAGTACTAAATGCACATTACTGGAATTACTGTGCAGGTGACGCTTTTAGGTGATGCTGACTGCACAGTAGCTTGTTACTACTGTGCAGTAGCATTTTGTCACACTCCATGCCACATGATGCTACTGCTCAGTAGTAACAAGCTACTGCACAGTCAACATCTCATGTAGACACAGGCCAGGAGTTTCATGCATGATCCTGCTTGGTCAATGCACCTTAATGCCAAGTCACAGGATTAAGGTCCAGACCCATAGAAGGATGCAGAGGTTTGAAATGGGACACAGGTACTGAAGCTTTAAATTTTCTATCTACAAATACACATTCAGTTGCTACCTAAGCATGCAGATTCCCCGACTCCATAGGCACCTCACATTTTTACATTAAACTTCACCAAGGCCTAAAGGTCTGCTACCAAATATGACCAAATGCCCCTCACTCTTCACAGGACTGAGGAGCTCAGCACCTGACTCATAACAAAGTGCCAGCAGGATTCCTAAACAAGGTATTCCCTTGCCAGTCCTTGCAGATAGTTTCAATCCTCTGTTAGTCTCAAAAGAGCAAGGAGTTAAACTTAGAAAATGATAACACTTGTTTATTCAGAAAGTCTTCTTAGCCTGCTGATCTGTTGTTCCCTCTTACAATCCCCCAGCAAATGTAACAAGTTATATATAACACTCATAAAGGTTTTCACATACTCCTAGCAGATCTGGTTCTATGCAGAATTCAGTGCTGCTGTAGGGAAGCAGTATAACTAACACACACAAGCGCAAACACTTATGCAGCAGAGGGGACAAAACACTCACCCAGCCCTTCAAAATGCTTTCTAAATAAGTATTTCAAGTGAAGTTATTTTGTTTCAAAATTCATAGCATTAAACAATTACCATTCCTATGTACCATACAGCCCTCTGGTACATAATATTATAGTTCCCACTGAGTAGAGGAATCTGCCATCTTTACTATAGAATGAAAGTAAGTACAATGACCCTGGTTGTGGATTGCTGCCTGCCTTTAGGGACTACTGTCCTGGCAGTGCAGCATGATGTGGAGATCATGCAAACAGGAGGGAAGCAGCAGCTGTTTATGTGAAGCAGGCATCATCCTGACTAGCATCAGTGAGCAACCCAAACATCTCAGAGAAATCACCTCTCCTCAGTGATGACTAGAAAATGATATTTAGAGGTTTGATTTTGGAAATTCACTTGTAAGTAAAGTAGATATGCATTAGAACAATGGTCCAGGGGAACAACAATGGTTAATGGGTTTCTAAAAGCCTGTTTGTGACAAAGTTTCCTTCGAGGACCACTGTGTCTGAAGCCTGCAGACACATGGACTGGAAAATTGAAGACATGTATCACACTGTTCCATAACTTGAACAGTGTACCCAAACAGATATAAGGGACTCTGCAACACTGGCACTACGTCACAGTGGCCAACTGCAGAGCCCTTGGGATTTCTGGCTTTGGTGGACAGCCCAAATTAGGAAACCAGTAAATAATCAAATCAAGATGTGTGCATGTGATGGGTTTGTGAAACAAAGGAATATGCTGACAGGACAGAATGTGGACAATATGACAACCACAGGGATGCCAATCAACAATGCCCAGAGATGAAGAGTCATCAGAAGAAGAATGGGATACAAAAGGAAGGACTTCAGAGCAGCAAAGGGTCCCTGAGGGGGAAACCTAAGGCCACCATGGATAGAGGGCACACCACCAGCCCATCTCACCCACTCCACTGTGCGGGGGTGGGGGATTGGGCCTTGGCCCTCAACCTCCAGGCTGCTGACATGTGACATTCAAGAGAGCACCTCAGGGTGAAACTTGCATACTGACTAGATGTACCTTCTGTGGCAAAATGCCTTGTCAACATCTTCCCAGACCCATCTTTGGGTTTCTTCTTGTCATTGTTCTATTACCTGTCTGTCAATTTGGTTACCATGGTCACTGCAGTGGGCAGGCAGCCCTCCCCACACCCTGCTTCAGGTAATCCTGAACTGTAACCTGAGCCAGATACATTCCTGAGGGAGGAGGGAACCTGCTCCCTTTGTCTCAAGTTTCCTGCCCTTATGGACCAGGTGACCAGTTCTCTCACCTGTCCATCAACCTAGTTGCCGGGTTACTCCAAACCTATTGTCTGGGCACTGACCTCATGTTTTGGAGGAAGGGGCTTGACCAGTGTTGCTTTCTAAACTGATTGGTTGCCATCAAATAACACCTGCCTGATTGGACTGGGAAGGTGAGGTCATTTGACAGCACCAGGCTTCGGTCAGTGGGTCTGCTGCTGGTGGGACCTTAGTGATGAGGTCACAACAGGGGATAAAAGGAGTCCCCATGAGGAAGGAGGAGAGCCACACTGGAGAGAGCCATGCTGAAAAGCAGGGAGAGAGCTTCCATGATGGAGCCCTAGGGCTCCTCAGGAGACAGGAAGAGCAGCTGAATGCCCTCTCCCTCTCTCTCTTGAAACTGGAGAAACTGCCTGCCTCTAGAGGAAAGCAACCAACCTCTGGATGATACTTGTGAGTAAGCTACTTGAGATCTATCTAGATATATAGCTTGCAGTACATCAGTTACATAATCAGTGGCTACCAGGCCACACTGTTTGCTCTAAGGTTATTCTCTGATATTGCTTTATCCTGTATCGTACCCCAAGCCTTCCTTCTGTACCAATAAAATCCTCCTACGAGCATAGCGTGGGAGACTTATTGAGAGAGGGGCTGGGTTATACCTTGATGCTCCCTTGGTCCGGCTGACTAAAGGAGGCTGCTTTTTGTGCTTCAGGCTAAAGGAAGCACCCCAAGTTATAGCAGTAGGTTGAGCACCCTCTAGGACTACAAGGCTTGTGTTTCCTAGGGGGCACAGGGACAAGAACAGTCCAGACCCTGGGTGGTGGCAACAATACCCCCAGGCTCGTGGGCATGCTCCAGAAAAGGGGTCAGCTGGACGTGAGGCACCTCTGGGGAGGCACTCGGAGCTGGGTAAGTGGTTGAGTGCAATGAGGTGGGTGGCTCAGCATAGGAGCAGCCCCCTACTGGCCTGCCATACCTTTCCTCTGTGACAGCCCTAGGACTGGTAGATATAGAATTGTTTGCCTTGCCTGCATTACCTTTATCTGCTATCACTGTATATGAATAAAATTTGCCTATTATCGAATGGAGAAGTCATGGTCAGTCTGAGAGTTTGCATCCTCTTGGAATACAGTATCTGGGTCATAAACCCAGTGCCAACACTCAACAGACAGGGAGGCTGTCATCTTTTGTCCTGATAGGAAACAATCTATCTTCCTGCTAGTGTGGAGCTCTTGAGACAGACAGCAGGAGGTCTGTCTGTGCCTGCAGAAGCTTGGAAGAAAATCTTAAAA
>NW_017729031.1:36795316-36801166 GCF_001723915.1 Gavialis gangeticus
ATAGAATTGTTTGCCTTGCCTGCATTACCTTTATCTGCTATCACTGTATATGAATAAAATTTGCCTATTATCGAATGGAGAAGTCATGGTCAGTCTGAGAGTTTGCATCCTCTTGGAATACAGTATCTGGGTCATAAACCCAGTGCCAACACTCAACAGACAGGGAGGCTGTCATCTTTTGTCCTGATAGGAAACTATCTATCTTCCTGCTAGTGTGGAGCTCTTGAGACAGACAGCAGGAGGTCTGTCTGTGCCTGCAGAAGCTTGGAAGAAAATCTTAAAAGGCTAGAGAGCGTTTTGCCTCTGAGGCCTGACCTTCAGATTCATAGAAGGAGCCAAGTGAACCCATCATAAAGCAGCTCCTATCTTTTTCTTCTCCCTTGGAAAAAATAGCGCAGCCATCCTCTAATACACAGAAGTATTTCCAAACTCAGAGTCATTCAGACAAAAAGGACCTCTATTTTGCAAATACTGCCCAATGAATTATGCATCTAAAAAGCTACCAGGATGATAAAACATGACCTTGCATATATGAAATGTCCCATAACATTAAAATGTCTTTCATGAGTGAAGGCCAAGGAGTGAGGTTGAGAACACAGATAAGAAGTGTACTTGCAACCCACATCATTAAATCCAAATGATCTTCAGCTCCCGTGACAACACTATCTGGAAGACTTGTACACTCAAGAGCAGTTCATCAGTTATCAGGAAGACGCATGTATAAGTTACCCAGCAGACCTCTTTTGTGCAAATCCCTTCTATAGTCGGAACAGAAACATGCAATACAATGTGACAGTTAAAAAAGAAAAAAGCAGTAATGTGTACTGTCTAGCAGTATTTAGTGGGGAACAAACTTACAGGGGATGGAACCTAACTTTGCAGTCATACCACTAACATTTTTTTCTCCTTCACAGAAAAAAAGATCAAACATATTGCAGAGTATATTAGTAGTGCAATATGTGAACTATTAGAGAAAACTGGAAGTGGGAAAGTATTAGTTCTGCTGAGAACAATGCCAGAAGTATGAAAGCAGCTTGGGACTCATAATGGACAAGTATCCACATTTTACAGCAGTAGGATGTGTTTTCTATGACCTAAACCTGTTTAATGACTTCATGAAATTGAGTATACTGGAAGGAATCTATAAAAAAGGAAAAGTAGTTATCCAACATGTGAAAACTACTCATACTGTAGATTCAGGCTTTAAAAAAGCAGCAGAAAGAAAAGCTTCGTAAAATGGTAACACTGGAACTTTTTGCCAAAACAGGATGATGATTAGTGTATGTGGTCATATCATTTGAAAGCTTATTAAGAAATAAAGAATCTCTTCAAGAAACAGGGATGACTCACGTTATTAAAGAGACATAGTTAGCCATGTTTGTCCAAAGTCAAGAAGAAGGCAGAGTAGATTTGTATCTTACAGAGCAACCAAAGGATGGATGGATGGATGGATGCATGGATGACAAAACTGCTTTATCTGATTTGGATACAGCAACTGCAGAAGAAACTGGCTGTTGAATCTTCAGACCATCCTGCAGGTGAACCAAACGTGTATATACTCACTGGTTAGTCTAAGGTACAAAATGACCCTGCCTTCTACTTGAAGCTGTTAATGAAGATTAAATAGCCAAACTCTTCTGCAAGCACTGTATCCAAACCAGATCTAAAGCGCTGTTGTTAGAACTTCCTCAATTGACGGCCAGGATAGATCCTCAAAAGCAATTGTCTTTAAAGATGCCTGAAAAGTTATCTCCACTCACAAGTCAGGAATTTTGCAAACCTCCAGACCCAAGGTTCAAGGTAACAACAGTAATGATAGCATTGTTACAGAATCTGACTGAATTACTAAACAAGTAACACATTTAGCATTAGATATTGGAAAGTACTTTCACATCACAGAATACAGAACCTGTTCCCAGATTTGGCCCAGGAGTTCTATCTGGGAATCCCTTAAGCACACGGCTCCTACGTGGTAGCAAGGCTTTTGTGCAACAGAACCTGTAATTCTTCTTGCTTATCCTCCACTTCAGCGGCAGAGGCTTCATTTTTTTAGCTCAACATCTTAGTTGTTAGGGCACTCACTCCAGGAAAGGGGAGACCCAGGTTCTAGACCCCCTCACCCAGGGGCTTATGGCCCACCAGGTTAGGCATTACCCAATTGCATTTCCACCCCTTAAAGCTGTCCCCCATCCCAAGCAAAGAGAGGGAGATAGGTGGGGCCAGGAGGAAGAAGCCAGTCAGAAGATGTGTAGCTTGGCAAGAGGAATGCTGCTTTTGCAGGAGGGAACTCTGGGTTCTAATCTGGACCTCTGCTCCCAATGAACAGAAATCTAATTCCACCATGAGGCTCCATTGATTTTAGCCAATGAATATTAAATGCAAGGTACAGTGGGTCAGCTTTCCAAGGAGCGCAGGAGAGGGGGCTGGATAATATCTAGCCTGTGGCATGCTGGTTAGAATACTTTGCTGAGAAGCAATGGATGTAAATTCAAACTCCCTCTAGATTTTTGCCCAGTTCCAATTCTGAGACTTACACTTGCTCAGGTACATACACATAGAGCTGCACACAAATCCAGCCAGATCATGCTCAATAGCTGGGTGAACACTTGATGCTCTGTGGCAAATGTACAATTGTGTGTAAGTGACACAAATGGTAGTTACAAAGCTGGGTAAGTGTCTTTTAGGCATATGAAGTGATCTAGCCCAAGAGTCTCCATTATGCTATAACTGATGCAGATCATCAAATTTAATTTTTCAGAAGGTGCTGAACTTAGTCTTTAACAGGTGACACTCAGAAGACAAAAGATGCCTAAAGACAGGGCATGCACTGCCCTGGAGCCAGATATATCTTTATACAAAGTATTACTTGGAAAAGATTTTCCAAAGCCTTGATCTCCAAAGCAAGGTGTCAAGTAAAACAACATACTGTATAATGGTTATTCTCTTGTGGTACACACACAGGCCTGATCCTATCCTACTTAATTCAGTGCCTATATGGATGTAGATTCCTATGAGTGATCTTACTCAAGTTCCAGGAAAAATTGCTGATATGCCTGCTTCTGTAATGCCATCACTTTAGCCTAAGATTATGTGCAAGAAGTCAGGAGCAGCAGGAAGACTCAGCCACCCACTATTTGAACACAGTGATAGAGGATCACTTAGGTGCATAATAGATGGAATAGGATTCAGGCCCTTACAGTTTAATCCAACTCCTATTAGAGTCAAAGGTAGTCTTTCAATCTATTTTAAAGGGAGTTGGATCAGGCCCTTAATACTCATTACATCTCAACAGGATTTCTGAGTGTCTCAAGGGGAAAATAATGGTAAGACCCCACAGAGACACTCAGGGGGAAAATAATGGTAACTGAGAAACTGGTTCTTTAAGGCTCATTCCCACTGCTATATTTATAACCACTTGAGTGTTCTGAATACAAGCACTTACTGTCTGAGAGTCATCTAATCTTTAAAATACGGCTATGTGCTGTTGGTGGTCTTAACAGTTTGAGTTTCTCCTGAGCAATTGGACTTTGAAAGGTTGTAGCTTGCATTCTAGAATAATTGCTTTATAGAACTTAGCTGGAAAATCTTTCAATTTACTTCTCACAACTGTTATTTATAAATTAAATTTTATGGCACTACCAGGAGAAAACATTTCCTGCACAAACTAATGTTAATGTTATTTCTAAATGTTATATTATAGTCTGCTTTAATAGTACCTTTAACCTTTGCTCTATATCACACACATGATCTTTAAGATGGCACAGTTCCCATGCATACCTCTACAGATTCATGTAACAACTAATACATTGTAAGCATTGTTATCTTATCTTCATCTAATGATACATTTCCAGGTTCCACAAGCTCTTAATTGCAGAAATCTGAGCTCTATAAAGCTCCTGCTTCCTCGTCCTTCTTTCAGGTGAGACTACTTGCTTCTAAAAAGTACAGACCAACCAGGGTTCCCTTCACCCTCCCTTCTAAAAACAAATCTTGTAAAACAGCCAGCTTGGTAAGGGACTGACCCAATCACCAGGGATCATGGTTTTTTTCTGTTTAAAAATTGCAAATTCTCTGATAATAATCCAGCATTCTCTGATTAAAATATCCAAAATCCGTGCGTGGCAAGAAGGATATTGAGAAGCTCGAGAGAGTCCAGAGGAGAGCCACATGTATGATCAGAGGGCAAGAGAACAGGCCTTATGAAGAGACGCTGAGAGCCATGGGGCTCTTCAACCTGGAAAAGCGCAGGTTCAGGGGGGACCTGGTGGCTGCCTATAAGTACATAAGGGGTGTGCATCAGGATCTGGGTGAACATCTGTTCACCAGAGCACCCCAAGGTAAAACAAGGACCAGCAGTTATAAACTCCTCCAAGACTGTTTCAGGCTAGACATAAGAAAAATTTTCTTTACTCTCTGAGGCCCCAAGACCTGGAACAGACTCCCTCCAGAGGTGGTGCAGGCACCTACCCTGGACTCTTTCAAGAAACGTTTGGATGTTTATCTTGCTGGCATCCTTTGACCCTAGCTGATTTTCTGACCCTGGCACAGGGGGCTGTTTTTGATGATCTTTGAGGTCCCTTCCAGCCCTAATGTCTACGAATCTATGAACATGGTTCAATGTCTAGTTGGCAGCCAATATCAAGAGGAGTGCTCCGGGGTTGGTCCTGGGGCCAGCTTTGTTCAATATCTTCATCAATGATCTAGAAAATGGGATGGACTGCACCCTCAGCAGGTTTGATGATGACACCAAGCTTAGGGGAGCAGTAGATATGCTGGAGGGTACAGCAAGCATTCAGAGACCTAGAGTAACTGGAGGATTGGACCAAAAGAAATGTCATGACATTCAATAAGGAAAAGTGCAAGGTCCCACTCTTAAGATGGAACAATCCCATGCATTGGTAGAGACTGGGGACTGAGGGCTAACGAGGAGCTCTGCAGAAAAGGATCTGGGGGTTATGATGACCAGTACACTGAATATGAGACAACAGTGTGCCCTTGTTGCCAAGAAGGCTAACAGCATACTGGGCTGCATTAGTAGAAGTGTTGCCAGCAGATCGAGAGAAGTGATTATCTCCCTCTACTCGGCACTGGCAAGGCCACATCTCAAGTACTGTGTCCAGTTTTGGAGCCCCCAGCAGAGAAAGGATGTGGACAAAGTGGAGATAGTTCTCCATAGGACAATGAAAATAGGGGGCTGGGGCACATGATTCATGAGAAGAGGCTGAGGAAACTGGGGCTACTTAGTCTGGAGAAGAGAAGAAAGAGAGGACTGAGGCTGGACATAAAAATTTAATAACAGCCTTCAGCTACCTGAATGGTGGTCCCAAAGAGGATGGAGCTGGAGCTCGACTGTTCTCAGTGGAGGCAGATGACACAACAAAGAGCAATGGTCTCAAGTTTCAGCAAGGGAAGATATTAGATATCAGAAAAAAACTTTCTTACTGGGAGGGTAGTAAAGCACTTTGAGAAGCTACCCAGAGAGGTCCTGGACTCTCCATCCTTGGAGGTTTAAAACTTGGGTAGACAAAGGTTTGGCTGGGATGATGGGGATAGTTGGGGTTGGTCCTGCTTTGAGCAGGGGCTTGGACTACCTGGCTTCCTGAGGTCTCTTCCAACCCTAATTTTCTATGATTCTATGACTTCTCACAAGTTGGGTCAACCAAACTATTTCCTCTCCAAAAGAAAAAAACACGGATATGCATGAAACTCAGTCCTCCTAAGTGCTTTGAATTCTATTCTAATTTTATGTGACTGTGGCACACCCCCTGCCACCTGGCCCACTTCACCTCCTGCGTCTGGCCCCTATCATCTGTTCCCCCTTACCCTCAGCCACCCCTCATGCCTGTGCCT
>NW_017729031.1:36806166-36807028 GCF_001723915.1 Gavialis gangeticus
CAATCCTATACCCATCTACCCATTACCCCCACACCTTCCGCAGTATACAAGAGTAAGACTTCATTTTAAGCTATTGTGCAATCACCTCTATGTACAATGCACAAACACATGTAAATCAGGACAAAAATATTTTTTGAAATTAAATTAATGGACATTGTAGTAGATGTTTGATTTTTTAAATATAGTTTGGTATTTTTCTGGTTCTGAGATGGCAAACCCTTTTGCTGAAAAGAGCACTTCTGTGGGCAAAGGGATGGAATTCTTTTGGCAAATGTCAGAGGTTAGGGGGTGGGACTTTTGGTGCCAAGATGATGACCAGTGGGAGGGGCACCTGTCAACGGGCAAGGATAGCTTCGACAGCTTGCCAAAACTCGGTAAGTGGCCCTCCGCCCCTGCGCTAGAGTCTGCTGGATCATGGTTATTATCACATTCCAGCAGACTCAATTAAATGAGTCTGCTTCAAAGGGCTGTACTTATAGCATGTTGGAGCAGCCTCACTGCACTTGTATAGGCACCAGTTATGAGTAACTGAAAAAAAGGGGATATGGAAGGGCTGGAAAGATCATACCTGAAATTATTGAGCCAATTTTTCAGCTACTGTAAATCAATCTGGCCTAAACAAACTAAAGAGATGGGGGGCGGTTCTTAATTAAAACAGATGCGGTCCCTCAGAGCGGACTCGCATCGTTTTGGAGGCTGGAAGGCATTGCATTTCCCAGCTTTGCGTAGGATTTAAGCCACACCATGCTGATTAAATGAATGGGTGTGTCGTAGCTACAACAAGCTCGGGCACATTTGGGAAGTGTTCAAAAAGCATGCCAATTACTCATGCTTCGGTGCAAAGCCAAACAGTTATTGATGG
>NW_017729031.1:36807039-36807910 GCF_001723915.1 Gavialis gangeticus
TACTCATGCTTCGGTGCAAAGCCAAACAGTTATTGATGGTTGTGGGGTAGTGCTTGATGGCAGTTGTGTCACAGCTGTTGATGAACATGCTGGCAGTGCCAGTCAAGTGTTACACTGCAGATCTCATCTCCTTGAAGAATAGACTGATGAATTTACCTCCATGTTGATGCTTGTCAACAAAGTGTAAAGTCCTTCTGTTTGTATTAAATGCATTGGAAAAACAAGGATATTTTGGAACAAGTAAAACTTTATCCAACTTATTGTTCTGATCAAGAGGAAAAAACAGAATGGCAAAGTTGTGGGAACTCCCAAGTCTGAATAGAAGATTGATTCTTTTTAGGTAGTTTTTTTTTTTCTGGTTCAGGCTTTCAGAGCCTTCCTCAGATACATTCACTATATTGATGCCTCACTGTATTACCTTGATACTACACCAGCACTATTCCACTTGCTTTAAATATAGACCTCAAGTAACGTACTGGTAAAATGAGTCCAGAGCTGGCAGTGAGCTGATATGCCGTACCCCCACCACATGAGCATTAATGCACTGCCACTTCTCCAGACCAGCTGTGCCAAAGTTTACCAGCACTTCTGTACTGCACAACCTTAATTAAGCTCAGGGAAGTGTATGTTCACTGAAAAAAACCTGCTGTACGGAAAAGCACCCTGCTGGAGTGTAAATGAGCTTCCAAATTCTTATATCTGTGCAACTCTGCCAGCAGCTTAGTTGTTTGGCATCCTACAGGTTGCTTATTACTTTCTCTAAACTGAACAACACCCTGGTTATACTGGCAAAGGCGTGACTACCGCTCAGCTGTGGAGAACCTCATTAGTGGTAGTTTTAGGTTCTTCTAAATCATACCCTTAGTAGACC
>NW_017729031.1:36812910-36826728 GCF_001723915.1 Gavialis gangeticus
AATTAAGCTCAGGGAAGTGTATGTTCACTGAAAAAAACCTGCTGTACGGAAAAGCACCCTGCTGGAGTGTAAATGAGCTTCCAAATTCTTATATCTGTGCAACTCTGCCAGCAGCTTAGTTGTTTGGCATCCTACAGGTTGCTTATTACTTTCTCTAAACTGAACAACACCCTGGTTATACTGGCAAAGGCGTGACTACCGCTCAGCTGTGGAGAACCTCATTAGTGGTAGTTTTAGGTTCTTCTAAATCATACCCTTAGTAGACCTGGACATTTACAGTCAGGTGGCTATAGTGAAACAGTTGTAATACAGCATAAGATGAAGATAGGGCAGGAGTTTGCTATCTCTTGTTTGCTAGTAGCACCCTCAGCTAATGAGAGCACCAGTCGTCATATAATAACAAGGTATGTCAGCTGTCATCTGTTTTTAGGGAAAAAGCAATGCCTTTTTTCCCCTTCGTATCCTTCATAAGAGGAGAAAAAGGAAGAACAAAATACTGATTGGTTTAGTATCTTTTTCTTAAAATAACTTCACCTGCCCCTTAGGCTAAAATACAGCCCCATTTCTACAAACTCTGGATGAGAAATGTGGCTAGAAAATGTTCACTCGTGCAATTTGTGTGTTCCCTTTAATGGTGGATTCATAAGGGTTCAATCCACTGAGAAGAGCTTGTGTACCTGGCTGGTACATTTTTAAACACCTTCAAGGGAAAATTACTGGCAAAATGACCTGCATCAAAAAGAAATGAAGAGGCTGCATCCCTATGCTTAGGGACTGAGTTAATTTGCGGTTTTGAAGATTTTGCAGGAACCAGGAAATCCAGGATTGTCCACAAAATCCAAGAAATCAACAAAAAAAAGTTAATAAAAATTAAATGCTGGCTCCCCAGTGGGAGCCAGTGGTCCTTGCTGCTGGGGACAGAAAGTGCCAACTGACAGGGCAGCATGAAGGGCAGCCAGCAATCAAGATGGCAGCCGCCCCCCCATCCCTCCTTCTCCGACGTCTCCACCAATCAGAGTCGAGGGGCGGGGCCATTGTGAAATGCCCATGAAATTGGTTCTGGGCACCATAAGTGGGCTGTGAAAAACGCTTTGTCTTCTGGTGATGTAAGTAAGTCCCTATCTATGCTACCTCCAGCTATGCCACCCTAGAAACACACACTGCCCATTTCATCCCACTGTGCGTGCCAAGTGCTGAAGGAATACAATGCAATCCACTATTTGGTATATGCTCACAGCACACCCAGCACTGCTGTCTGGCTGGGCTGTGTTTATTGATTTGCACCCAGCACTACTCTGTTGGCTATATTATATCTCATTGACATTTGGTGGGTGCAGAGGAAACCTAAGTGGGCAGTACTTGTGTTACTGGTGGTGCTTCCAGGATGGCTGGGTTATGAATCTGTATGCAGATAGCAACAATGCATTAGGAAGGATGTAGACAGTATATGATCTTTCATTTGCTAACTACCCATTAAGACTGCAAAAAATAAAACAAAAGAGAGACTGTTACAAAAAAGAAACAAATCCTGAAGAAATCAACTGGGAGAAGTTGCTCTGCATTTCTTACCAAAAATGATAGGTCCCCATCTGCCAGTATTACTTATGAGTCTTCCAGGGTACATTGTATAAGACGTAAGATGTCTTTGGTGCAGAGACCTTGCTACGTATTTTACCCACAGGTGAATTTCATGTAGTAATAGATAATACTCATAAGAATAATCCCAGAACCATAATTCAGACATGACTGAGTTGGCTGAATCTGCTCTCATAAGTAAATACTGCTTACTGTGAACACAGGCAGCAAAATCCACCCTTTTATTCCTTTAATGCATCGCTCTAAATACTGTTTATTCAAGATGTTTTCTGCAAGGCAAGCAAACATTTACCTCACTCAAGGCCTCTTCCAAAACCCACTGAAGTCAACATAAAGGCACTCATTGACTTTATTGGGCTCTGGATGAACATCAGATGTTGTAAGGGAAAGTGCATGTTGGGGAAGTGTAACAAGCTCTGCGCAGGCTTGGTTGCACCCTATGGAAACTCATGGCAGATCTGAACTTCAGAGAGCCCCCTCCCCTCCTCCTTGTTTGTCTTCACAGCTCTCTTGACTTTCCCTGACTTTTCATCATTGAAAAATCCTCCCCAGTTTCCATTCAAATTGATTTAAGCTGTCACAATAGCTGTGACTGGCAATCTCAGAATGGCCGACCACAAAGCCCAAGAGTCAAAGAGACAATGATGAGGGTTGTATTGCACCTTACGCTGTGAGCCACACAGAAGCTGATCGGTGCTAGTGCTAGCTTGGAGTTTGGAGCAGTCACACCTGTAGTCTAGAAACCTTCCTGACTGCCTCCCACCTGCACAGCTGTGACTTGCTACTGGAGGCCTGGTGAGTGGGAGCAGGACTAGGAGCTTCAGCTGTGAGTTGATGATAGGGAGCTGGTGAGCCAGGGCAGTCTTTGATCCCTACTCTATGGGTCGGGTTATGAAAAATCCTGGGATACTGGAGGACTTCAGCTTAGGCCTTAATGGAATGGGAGCTGGGTGGTGCGAATCAAAGATAATCCTGTCCCGTAGTGGTGTAACTAAGCCGCATAATGAATGCTTAAAACCACTTTCAGGTGCTAACATGTGGACAATCCAGGGATCAAGAGCTCCAGGAGCTGCCCAAAATTACCATGTAACAAGGCCCTGAGTCTGTAGGAGACTTCCTGAAACCAGCACTACTGAAAGAGCTCGGTGAAGACAGAGCAAAGAAAGCAAGTGAGGTGTGCATCTGTAATAGACCCTTATGCAGGATACATTCTCTACTTCCTTGAAGGATGATACTGAAGGTGTCTTAAAACATTTTCCTTCTTTATTTGCATTTGATATGAGCTGCCTCCTATTGAATAATGGAGGCATTCTGTGAAGCAGGAGAAGTATATTCTGGTAATATTGTGGATCAGAGTATCAGTTGCCTTTGATTTTTTTTATGTGGGTTCTGATATTAGGGCTGTGTGAAGCTTTGGTCCCTGATTCGATTCGGTGGAAATTTGGGCCAATTTGTTGGCTGAATCTCCAAATCCGAATCTAATCAGAGGATCCTTTAATCTTTCTGAATCAAATCAGAATCTTCCGAATCGATTTGGAGATATTGGGAAAGATTCAGAAGTTCAGACATAGAGAGAGCTTTAAAAGGTTTTCCTACATACCTCTAGGTAGCAGGAAGATCAAGAGTACTGCAATGCTGGGGAACATGAAGTGTCCCGCAGGAGCATGGGGGACACTCCCAAGCACACTCAGCAGCAGACCTGGAAGTGGACCAAAAGCACTTCTGGTCCACTTCTGGGTCTGCTGGGGAGTGTGCATGGCCCCCAGCTCGGTGACTGGGCACCCAGGGTCCCCTTGTGGCTGATCAACCAACTGAGTGGCTGCAGGGGTGGCCCCCAGTGCACTCCCCAGAAGACCAGGAAGTGGACCAGAAGTACTTCCAGTCCATTTCTGGGTTCACTACTGAGCACATGGAGGCCCCCCTGCACTCCTGTGGGATGCTCCATGTGCTCCCAAATTGTAGACATCACGAGCCGCACCTGCTACTTCAAGGTATGTAGAAAAAACATTTCAAGCTGTGTCTATGTCCGAATCACTGATTCTCTGAGTCAGCATCGAATCTTTGTATTTGGATTCAGCCAAATAGAATCAGGGGCAGCGATCCTAATCAATGAATCAAATCACTGTCCCTGATTTGGACTGAATCCGGATCTGAATCGAATAGGACCCACTTTCCACACCCCTATCTGATAGATAAGTTGCAAGTGGTCTATAACACTCATCCTCCCAACCCCTGTGAATGTTAATGAGGTCAAATACTGCCTTGATTACATTAATAGGACCTGAAGAAATGTTCTCTTCCTTGTATCCAGCTAACATTTTTAACCACCTTCCAAATACCGGGGACATCCTTAAAAAAAACTCACCAATTACCTTAAATGGTTTAATATTTTCCATATATCAAGAGTGAGCATAAACAATACAGAAATATACTGGATATACCAAGTTAACTCTATATATTCATCTAAAGCACAAACTGGCGCATTTTTAAGATTGCTGCTGAATGCTGAAGATTTCTTGTGGTGTTAAAATGAGTACTGATTGTTGCATCCCTGCTAGAAATGGAGATATATTAAAGAGCCAACTGCATTAAAAGAAACCATATTTTTCAGAGGCTATAGATATATAGATAAAGACTGAAAAAGAACCTATTTTCAGGGGGTTGTGCATTATCCATAGTTTGTCCTTGGAGCCTGAGCATAAAAAGTCCCTCTTATAAAAATTTGCTAATATTGACTCAAAGTACAGGGTGAGAATAAGAAAGATAATGTGTGTTATCAAGAGGGACTGTTTTTTCAAGTCTCTGTGAAAGCCATTATCACATCTCTGTCTTTATATAATGTATGCGTGGTTAGGAGTAGGTACAGCTTTGTATTTATTTTCAGTGCTGTCTGCCCAATGCAGAGATCTACTCAGGCATAATTTTCCACAGCATTATTACACATTTGGATAGAAATTAGCAGTGTTGGCATTCCTGCATCACATGGCTGCTATCATAATATGTTATGAAGCTAGGCATTGAGGGGGTGGATTAGCTATAGGAGCAATAGTTTTGCTCTTCCTCTTATAGTATAATATCATGGTAGGTAACACAATAAGGAACAAGATGAGGTTTGACCGACAAACCTATTCAGTGTAGAAGAGGACACTCAAGCTCAGGGTTAGTCTGGGGATAGGGAGATCCTTGATTTTATAGATGCATCAGCCAAGTACTGCCCATGGTGTTTAGTAGGAAGAGAGGGCTTGCAGAATTGAAAGCAATGGATCCCATGCTCTGGCATGGAAATAAGGACTCCTTCCCCAGCTGTCTCATGGCACATCTACTCTGCTAGGCGTAGAGATGTGGTGCTGGGCTGCCGGGATAGAAGTTTGTCACATTAGATTCTCAGAAAGGTTACATTTTAAACACAGATTGAATTCATTGCTAGGCTGCCTTCCTTTCTCATAGTATTGCATATCACACTTGTCTTCTCAACTTGTCATGTTTAACTGCTGTTGCAGCAAGTATAAACGTTTCTATTTACAACTCATAGCCCCGCTCCTGTGACACTCATGCTCTCGGACCTCTGTGGATCTCAGAGAGGTGCTGAAATAATCTGCTTTCTAGGTTTCAAGCCTCAGCTCATTGAAATGAACCCTCAAAACCCTGCAAACCAGCCTGGAAGTGTTTAAAAAGTATCTTTTCAGAGCAAAATGCTCAGCTCTCTATATGTCGGTTTGGCTAAATAAATTGCTTATATAGAATATGCAACATCCTGTCTAGATCTATAACTTGAGTCTCACTCTGTGATTTATTACAGTGGCAGGTGTCCATCATATATGATGCAGAAATTATTGACAAAAACTGTGACTGATAAGATTATTCGTTTTGGTAACGATAGGTTTGCATTCACCTTCACTGACTCTGACGTTCAAGTACAGCCCAGCACGTACAGCTATGTTTTAGTTTCTGATTTAACTTGATTCAAGACATTTGAGAAAATTTGTGGCCAGTTTTTGCTTTTTGTCTCTGTGATAGGCTTCCAAGGGTCAAAGAAGATAGTGCTTCCTTTCCATAAACTATTTTTTTTTTACCTTTCTGCATATGTTCTTAAACTGTAGGATTCAATCTTATAGCTTGTGCTTTTGTTCGACTCCTAGATTTCCCTTTATACAATATTATGAACAGAGGTGTAACCAATGAGTTTTTGTGTTGTGGACAGAGAATAGATGTGCAGTGGTATTGGGAAGGGACACTGAAAACGGGAGGGTCTAAACTCTCCTGGAGCCAGCTCCATGAACCCTGCCCAACTGTAGCTGTCATGTCATGGGCTTCCTGGTGGGTACCATTCTGGTGCCCCCTCTAAATCAGCACCCAGGGCTGGTGCCCCACTCCCAGGTGTTTAGTTATGCTACTGGTTATGAAAGATGTGTATAAGCCTTAGTTATTGGGATTCATGTTTTGTGGAGAATATTGAACAGGAATCTTTAAATGCAAATTATACATGTAGTACAAAGTTCAGGGTGTAAGTCTAAGAATTGTCAGGATATAGGATTAGAAGGGACATACCAGATCACCAGGACTAGTTACTTGCTTTTTTGTGGGCAACTATCATCCCCTTCATAAATGTATCAAGTTTAATCTTAAAACTTGTTAGGTGTTTTACCTCTAGTATACCTATTGGAAGATGATTCTAGAGCCTCCTCTCATGGTTTAAGATCTTCTGCCCATTTCCAGACTTCATTAATTCATGGTCATCTTATACCCATTTATTCTTATGTTGGTACCATCCTTTAGCTTATACAGTTTCTGTATATTTCTGGTGCTTATCCCTTCCCATGATGAATTTATAAAGAGTAATTACATTCTGGGTGTGTCTACATGTGCACATTTACTGTGCAGTAACCTATGTTACTGTGCAGTATGGATGCACATCTACATGTTCATGCCTGTACTGTGCAGTAAATAGGGCGACTTACGCTGACTTGAGCGGAAATTTTATACCTGCATCATTCAGGTATCCAATTTACACACAGTTAGTTACTGCACAGTAACACACATGTAGACATCTTACTGCGCAGTAACACCATGTGTGTGGACTGACTTGGGAATAACTTTAGTCCCAAGTCAGTCTACACACAGCGTTAATGCACTTTAATACCTGCATGTGTAGATGCTGGCCTATTCTTGGTTACTTTGCAGTAAATTTAGGCCAGCATAAATGAATGTGTAGAAATGCCCTCTTTCTCCCATTTTATCCCATTTATTTTTTACTCTAGGCTTCAAGGTCATCTGGGTCTGTCTGTCTGATATCCTGATCTTCTTATATAGACAATTTGTCCTAACCCAGTGTTATCAGCAACTTTCATCAGTATGTTCCTCATTTTGTACCAAGGTCACTAATGAGAATATTAAATTAATCCCAACATTAATCTTTGAAAATCTCTACTAGTAACCTCTGATCTCATGAGTTCCCTCTTCATCGCTATCCATTTTCATCCCCTCTTTTAGCCACTTTACAATTCTAGTCAGTCACGAAGACAAACCACTGCAAGATTGTCTTTTCAAAGAACATGACTCATCCTCTAATGACTCTGGCCTGATATAGAGATATTCCCTACTGCAAGAAAACAGAGTTTATAAGATATTGTGCAAAACATCATCCCAGCGCTCACCATTCAAAATCAAGGAAAGTGATACTTACAGATGTCTTTTGAAAGGTAAAAAGTAAATAGTAAAAATGGCCCTTTTTACTCTATTCATAGAGGAAAAGCTTTAGTTTAAACCCCCAGAAATAGTTCTAGAATTGCTCAAACTGATTTTTTTGCACCAGTCTAAAGTCCTCTTTCATTAAAATTTAAGGAGAGCATTTACATTTGGGAAATGTTTTAAAGATCACATGGATTACATCTGGTTCATGTTTTCACTTGAGGGTGAGAACTTCCTCCTTCCAAAGCTTAAAGGGTGGCTTAAACATCGTTTGAGATATTTGTTCACAAATCCTTTGCTTATATGTGTCTGATACAATATAGCAGGCAATGTATATCAGTCTAATATAATTTATATTGCCTGATACAAACACTAAGATATTGTATGTACAAAGTTGGGAAGGTCATTTGCTGCCCAAATTACTGACTAATTGAGAGGTTCAAGTTTATATATATATATATATATATAGTTATGCATTTATATATATAAGCTTTCCAAGAAATCTAATATCACTTGTAACTTTGTCCTGAAAACACAAGGGATTTTTCTTGCATCAAGTACAGGTCTACTGAATCACTGGATTCAATCCTGGCATAAACGGTAGTGCAAACAGCCCCAAAATATCTATAATAAGAGAGAGTTTTCTCAAATTCTGCTGCTGTGTGCAGGACATCACCATGTAGCTACAAATTGAATCTGATCCCAGGTGGAGCTCTAGATTTTCTACAAGTTTTTATATGAAATATCTTTCTTCTTAAGCTTGTAAAACAGTGCTTTTCTTCTTAAGGTTGTAAAATCGTGCTTGGACAATGGGAGTTCTGTTGAGCAAAATTTTGCAGAATTAGGATTTATGCATATGATTTACTTCACCCGGCTTTGAAAAAGATCACTGCTGGGTTGGGAAGAATCATTTGTTCATATACATCCTGTAATGGTATGCAGAAATTCAGGATGGGGAGACAATTCCAGATCATTAAAAAACTGCAAGAGGAATTCTGGGCAGTTACGCACCGTTGAGTCTGGCCAGGGCATGGAGGGCATCTATCTCCAGCTCTCAAGTTGCTGGCCACTGGTTGTTTTTTGGGGAGGTTTTTTTGAGTCTCCCTCCCCAGGTCATCCAATGATGCTTCTGCCAGAACAAAGCTTCTTAACACCATACCGGGCCATTAATTCAACACCAACTCAGTACAAACAGGAGTGATGACTGCTGAGTCTTTCATATCACTTTGTATAGCCTTTTGGGTTTTCATGGAACAGTTCCATCCAAATAGTGATCAAAACCAATCTTTGCTTCTCCTGTGAGACAAAATTGCAGCCAGAGGTAGTTTGGGAAATGTTCCAGAATTGTTTTGGTTTTTCCTTTATTCATCTCTCTGCTTGCTTGCATATAAGATGCGTCTTCGTGTGGTCACAATAGAGTTTGATGTAAAGGAGAGCAAACATATTAGTTCATACATGTGAGTTTGGAAGGTCAAGCTGGGACTTTAAATTTAGGATGATTTTATTGTTGAATTCAACTCATCATAACAAGAATAAATAAACCACTCAGACTAAAAAAATGAAAAAGCAGTCTGCTGTGTGTATTTGCAAAGTTTTATTAGTTACAGTATGTAAGCATAACTGCGCTAACATGTGACACATTTTAACATTTGATTTAAAATTGGTTCTACCGAGATGTATAAAATGGAGCAATATTGGTCTAATATGTTTGTTCTTTTATGGATCAACTCAAATAGTGCACAGAACATTTTTATTCTCCCTGGCTAAATGTACCTAGGTATGTAATGACCAGGCGATTGCAGTGGGAATACTAATGATGGTAAATAGACAAGGTACTTTATTCCAATCAAATGGGCTCAGAGATTACTCATTTTCTTTTAGAATAACAAATGGACTTGTCAAGAATAAACAGAAGGAGACCATAAAAATGGAACACCTGCTATTTCCATTTCACAGATGTGCTCACATATGGGCAGAGATACTCAAATATAAAATACTTTAATTATTATCCAGAAAATTAATCACCCTGCAGCTGCATAACATCAAATAGAACCAATAAGGAAAATAATAAAAAAAAGAAACTCCTAGGTCTGTATATAGGAACACTGCTTTGATCATTCCTCTGTCACTGGTATCCATATCATTACTTTCCCAAGGATTTTTATCAAAATTAATTCCAGGATGCAGGTTATTGTTTGTATGCACAAGTTATTAACGCATTTTGTTCAATTTGCATACAGTAAGCAACAGCATTGGATACCTGTGTTACCATGAGAAGCAAATTCCCTTGGGGGGGATGTGAGGGCTGTCATGGCCCAGTTTTTGGTACTGAGATATAGGCCTTTCACTTCTAGGTTGCCATTTTGAACCTAGTGCAGCTCCTTACCATCCAAAAGCCATTGCTATTCAGTACCTTTCTGGCAACCCACCTAAAATGCGTTGGTCTCAGTCCAATGCACAGTGTATCAGGATCCACATTTGTAACAAACAGAAACAATTTGTGACCAATTTACTAGTCAATGATTCAGGAGACCTGGATTTTGTCCTCATCACTGTCATAGGGCGCATCTACATACTGCCCTATGGCGATGTACAGCGTCTACATGTCACCGTATGGTGCACTACAGCGACATAGCGATCACGTGCGTCTACATGTGATCACCAGCTATGTCACCGTAGCAGAGCACTCCCTGGTTATAGTGTGGCATAGAGGCAAAATCTAACTGTGCAGGAGTACTAAAGCACGGTGCCATAGCAGCTGCACCAAATGGCAACATGTAGATACACCCATATGGTCCCTGCATGACCTTGGACATATGGCAAATGTAAGTGCTGTATTGATATTCTGGCCCCATTGAACAAAATTGCCATTGAAGCCAAGGCATGTCTCTTACTGTGTGTACAGACAGCACACAGCAACAAAAAACACCGGCACACTCAGGGGCTCTTCCTGTGATTAGAATGTGCAAATACGAATGCAAAAGATACTGCTCTTGGTCAGCTGAGCTCCAACAACAGAGGCTGACATAATGTCTGGCTGTGAATTAAGCTCTTAAGAGGAATTTTTCTTGTGGAAGTTGGAACCTTAAAAAAGATGCAGCAAAGATTAAACATTAGCTTATGAAAAATATTCAGTTATAATTCATCTAGTCCAGGCTGTTACCTAAATAGAACATCAAGTCATAAATTCAGCTTTAATTGCCTTTAATAGATGCATCTGATCCTATATGAGTACATAATGTACACAAAAAGAAAATAGATGAGAAGTGATAATGCACAAGGAGCAAAGGAAGAGAAAGACAAAAGAATATTAACTGAGTAATAAGGAAAGAAACAGCAATGACAGAAAAAAACCTTGCAGCAACAGGAAAAAAAAAAAGCTTCAGCATAAGGCAAGTACTAGCAGATAAACCAAGATACAGAAAGTCTCCAACAGCAACTCACTGCAGCTCTGCAAGAAAATTTTATCCCCATCACCTAACCCAAAAGCCCGCTTACATCAATGAGAAGGGTAGCCAATGACTTCAGTGGGCTTTGGTACTTAGTGGGTGCTGTGCTTCTACACATGCACCCAACTGTGCAGTTGTTACCATGAAGTCATTTAGCACTTGCCTTGGCACGTGCTAAATGACTGTGCAATAACCGTCATCACTGTGTAGTCTTGGTGGTACACAGGTCATGTCTGACCCTACTGCACAGTAGCAATGAGCTATTGCACAGTAGCATTGGCATCATGGTTTGTGCCTGCTGACTCTATGTTACCATAGTTCATCACTACAGCAACGTGGCGTCTCATGTAGAGGCACCCAGTGATCAATTGGTGCATCTACATGTGCATTCATGTGCCTTTTCTAATATGCATTAAATTTAATACCTCCAATGTGAGGCAGTAAATTCATGTGCATGATGCTGCCCTAATATGCAGTAGCACATTTGCATGGTTTTTTATGTGACATTTTAATGTGCAGTAAAATAGTCTATTAAGCTTTAAAGCGCATGTGTGAGATGCTCCCATTTTCTGTGTGTTTATTCCTATCAGCAGCAGGCCCATGTTGTGTCACTCAGTTGGGAGTTTTGAAGAGTTTTTACTCTCCCTAATTGGTTGCATACTCCAAGGCAGGATATAGCCTTTATTAATGTGGGAATAACAGACCATATGGCCTAATTACTAACGGGATTTTTTGTGTGTGTTAACTTCAATGGACTTCGAAACACGTGTGTGTTGTTCAGAACTCTCCCTCAGTTGTAACACTTCATGCCCACTTCTAGATAATGAACAAAATGTTCAAAAGCCCCTGTGTATCTTGGGAGCCTGTGTCCCAGGTAACTCCCATGTATGTTTGGCTTTGCTATCCAAAAGCAACACACTTGGGCTCATATGAGAGCTGCACTCAACGATGAAATAAGTACTCATCTAGGTAATTAGATTAATTAGCAGCAGTAAAAGCCTACATTTGTCCTGCAAACAATTTGCAGTAATGATTAATAATTTCTAGTCATTTTTGGTAATTACTAATAATTCAATCCTGCGTATTTTTCATGCCTGAAATTTTTTGCTAGTGAATTTTTTACACCAGTTGCCAAGATGATATAGATTCACTTACACCAGTGCAAAATACATGAAAAATGGTTCCCAGCCTGAATGGTACACTTACTTTGCACTAGGATAAATGGCTGAAAGAGAAAGGAGAATTAGGTCCAAAGGAACTAAGTCTCCTGTGCCTGGACACAGATGTGCTTAACGCTTTGCAGTACAATGGGTAATTATTTTATGCTGTATCAGTAATGTTTCTGTCTTCCTTCCTTCCTTCCTTCCTTGTCTCTGTTATTGGCAATAAATCCCAATCCTGTACTGTTCATGCTTTTATCAGGTAAGCGGCTAGAAATTTGAATCAGAATTTGATCATTTGAACACAGCTGGTACCTATAGACTGTTTCCCCCCCTAATAAATGTTATTCTATCACATACTGCACCACTTCTAAGTGGCGGGCCATTTTGTTAACATAATTACACCAAAAGAAACTTTAATTCCCGATGGAGTAACTGAGAACAATATCTGGTCCACTGAGTTGGCTTCTTAGCTCAATAAAGAATAGGCTGCTATCATGCATTAGAGACCTGATCTAATCCTTTTGGCTTCTGTGGGCTTTGGATCATGCCCTAAAAAACTGCCATTTTTCATACTGAAATAAGAAAACATACAAAGTTTTTATTACTTGGCAGGATTTTCATCAGTTCTTGCACTGACAGCTTATCTCCCAGATTGGGTTGGAAAGTATGGATAATGCATCTTCCACAGCCTTTTATTTAATATGACCACAGATTCCAGAAAAGTACCTGCACTCAGCAAACACTAAGTGCTATTGCTAGCCTCAATAAATAAATGGATCTCTACGTTAGAGCAACTGTTGAATAATGCGGAAAGAACACATTCATCAGAGTATCAAGAAGAGCATCAACTCTGTCTTCCAGAGGTGGCTCAATTTTGGAGAGACTGTCTTACAGTATTAATAGAGTTTATTCAGGTTATTGCAATGTAAAGTTCTTCATATTGTGAGCACTGGTGAAAAGGAGGAGGTACTCTTCAGGCCTAGACTGCACTTAGCAGATATTATCGGCAGGAGATCCCAATGAATCTTCAATGGGTTCAGCAATTCAAAGGATCATACTTCCCAGAGCAACATGAGGTTTAGTAAATGTCACTCCTAAAAGAACATGGACTGTAAGTTACCACTGCAACTTGGGAAATATTTTCTGTTAATTTTGTGAACAGAACGGAAAATAATGTCTCTTTCTTATGTGCAAACACCAAGCTAAAAAAAAAGGCAATGAAAGTTTCTGTGATTTCTTAGTTTGTTTTCTGTTGTCCTCCTTTCTGCATAGAATGAAGATAATATTTTTATTAAAAACTCCACAATCTCATAGGGTTCCCATTTGGATCATCCAGCAAATCATCACTTAGGAAGGTGAGTCCCAACTTTCCTAACCTTAGCCTAGCTCATACATCAAACCCAGCTTTATAATAGATAGCCTTAATCCTGCTGTAAGTAGAGATCTAGGGATAAAAATACCACCTGTTATCTTGCTATACAATTATAAATTGGTCAAAAACAGCAATGATATATCTTGGATTTATCCAGTGTTTCATTATGGATCCCAAGATGGATGGATAGGCACCAATGTGGTGCCTATCTTTAAGAAAGGGAGGAAAGTGGATCCAGCAAACTATAGGCCCATCAGCCTGACTTCTATCCTGGGGAAGATCTTAGAAAGGATTATTAAAGAGGCCATCCTTAATGGACTGGCCGACGCCAACATCCTGAGGGATAGCCAGCATGGGTTTGTTGCGGGTAGGGCTTGCTTGACCAATCTCATTTCCTTCTATGACCAGGTGACCTATCACCTGGACAAGAGAGAAGAAATTGATGTCATATATCTTAACTTCAAAAAGGCCTTCCATCTGGTATCCCATGATCACCTCTTGGCAAAACTGGCCAATTGTGGCCTTGGGACCACCACGATCTGCTGGCTGG
>NW_017729031.1:36827595-36836713 GCF_001723915.1 Gavialis gangeticus
GATCTGATGGCCACCTAAAAGTTTATCAGGGGTGACCACCAGTATCTGGGGGAACGTTTGTTCACCAGAGCGCCCCAAGGGATGTTGAGGTCAAATGGTTATAAACTACTGCAAGACCATTTCAGGCTGGACCTAAGGAACCTTCTACAACCAGGTCACCAAATCCTTAGATGCAGGGGTCACAGTGGACATCGTCTTCCTGGACTTTCGGAAGGCCTTAGACACTGTCTCTCACCCTGTTCTCATTAAAAAACTGTGGGACTGTGGTGTCGACACCCTCACAGTCAAATGGGTTGCTAACTGGCTGGGGGGCTGCACACAGAGAGCGGTGGTGGAGGGGTCATTTTTGACCTGGAGGGATGTGGGCAGTGGGGTCCCCCAGGGCTCGGTCCTCGGGCCCGCACTGTTCAACATTTTCATCAGCAACTTGGACGAGGGGCTAAAAAGCACCCTGTTCAAATTTGCTGATGACACTAAGATGTGGGGGAATGTGGGCATGCTAGAAGGAAGGAATAGGCTACAATCAGAACTAGACAGGTTACAGTGGTGGGCAGACGAGAATAGGATGGGATTCAACACTGACAAGTGCAAGGTGCTGCACCAGGATGGTTCCAGCCTCTCTATGTTGAGACAAAAATAGTATTGCAATGTTGAAGCAGCTCACAACTTTTGATATTTTACCCGTGTCTGAGCCATGAAAGAGTCCATCACAATCTGGCCAACAGTCAAAGATCTTCTCCACTAAAGACAAGTGGATTTATAAAGTGGAATATATTAAAGGTTTAGTGTAGAACGAGGAAATGATAAGTGCAGATTTCCCTAAGTGGAGGCATCTTTGTAGAAGACTCCAGAGTTAAAGGTGAGATACCAAAGATAGAAGCAGCTGAGAGTAAACATGTCATGAAGAGCGGGAATGAAGTGGCTCTGAAAGTGGATTCATGCATTTTCTACTAGAATTTGCTGATGTAGCTGCATTCACTTCAGTGGTACTCTACCACTAACATATTTTAGAGGCCTGATCAAAAGACCCCTGGTTGTCAATAAGAATGTTTCACTTGCCTTTGGTCAGCTTTGAATCATGCATCATCAGAGATCATGTCCAAGATAATCCATGCTGAACAAGAACCGCGGTTAAAGAGTTTCATCCCCAATACCAGCTTCTGCCTCTCAGGATGGCAGCTGCCCCGCAAGGCCTGGACTGCTCTTCACCATCTCAGAACATGTGTTGGATGGTTTAAGGAAAGCATGCAGTCTTGGAGCCTCTTCAATGATGCTGGCTGCAGCTGTGGTACTTAAGGTCAGACAGCTGACCACATCATTTATGAATGCCCTTACGGCCCTCCTTTGGGTGCCCGAGGTCTTACTGACGTTGACCATCCTACCTGTTGCTGGATTTCTGGCCCTTGTGCTTCCAGCACATGAGTATAGTGATACTCACTTCATCATCATCACCACCGTGTCCAAGATTTAAGAATAAGATTAAGACCTGAAGATATCAGGCATCTAAACAAATGGATGCCTCTGCCACAGTCAGAGACAGGGTGCTGGGCTAGAGGGATCATTGATCCAACCCAGTATGGCACTTCTTATATTTTTATGTAATGGGAGTTATGGAGCTACATAGTAACCAGGTGCCTTAATACCTTTAGAAGGTCTGCACCTAAAATCTTAACACAAGCCTAGAGCAATAGCCCGAAGAATTAACATACACATCAATAGATAATAATCAGTGAAGAAATCAGTGACATCAATGTATCCCTGGCTTGGAACAAGGGGAGAATTACAGTGATCCAGGAGTGAGAAAACCAGGGGAAACTGAAACGAGGGGAAACAAACCATCTACACTGGGGCCAGGGGCCAGAATGGCGAAGATTGATCCAGATGCTTTTCTTTTTTCTCTTCCTTTAATTAGCATCTGCCAAGTTGGGAGCTTGAAACTGAAAATAAATGTTGCTTTAGAAGCTGAATATCTGAAGAACAGTGGGCAGCACTGTTCCCAAAGAAGACTGTCCACTTGTTGCTATTTTAGATACCGTAAATACAAAGATCAATATGGTACATTTTCTGCAACACGAGGCACTGCAAGAGGTAAAGGGCTGTGAAACTAAATAGTAGACTTTCATGTCTGCTTCTATAGGATACAGATCAATGAGGCAGAGTGCAGTCCTCATCACCAATTTTATCCTAAATAAATCCTTTTTTTTTTTTCCTAGAGTGGCAAAGATAGTGAAATATATTCACTACTCCTGGGGTCTCCTAGCAGTTCGTTACAAGCCTATTCTAACTCTTAGGTACTTGTAATGATTTCTAGGCAGTCTGAATGACAGAGCAGGCTGATAATTAGTCCTCACTACCTCTTCCATGGGCTCTAGAAAAATATCTGAGGTTGTCCCCTATTGAGTGAGAGTTTCATAGATTGTGTCTACGCTGCAGTCAAAGATCTGTCTGTAGATATCATTTAGCTACTCTAAGTACCCAGAGAAGGGAGAGGCAGCAGTGCAGACTTCAGCCCAGGCCAGGCATCTGAGATCCCCACCCAGGATCCTTTCTGTGTTGGTACAACCCATGCTGAACTTGATGCCAAACTTTGTATTCCCAGTTTAATCCAGAGTAGGTAACTACCCTACCATTTTACATGGCAGGGAAGAACTTCAACAGGGGAAGAGAGAACAAAGCAGAGCCCTGTTGGCAGGCTGGTCTAGGGAAATCTTCCTCTCCAGCCCCCTGCTTCTTTACCTTTTCTGTGACTCAGGGGTTTCCAGAAATGCTGTTTTCTTTGTCAACCATCTCCTGGCAGAGGTGAAAATACCCACCCACCAGGCCAGAAAAGGGAAGCTGGATGGAGCTGTTCTCTGCAACCCAGGACCTAGAATCTCTCCTAAACTTTACATTCTCTTGAGCTGACATCTCTTTTGTGGGAACGGCATGCCCATGGTCTACCCATCATTTTAGTTGCTTTTATGCCTTCCTACATCTGGTCCTTCTTCTTGGCAAGATGATGAATTTCTCCCTTGAAGCAAAGAAAAGGGATTGGACATTCAGGTGTCACAGAGCAGAAGTAGGGAACACTCCGGGGCGTTTGGCACCAGACAATGGCATCCCTTCAAACCGTCTTTCTTTCCACCCACCTCTTCCCTGACAGATCAATTGGAATGAGTGCTTCACTTTTAATTTCTCTGTAGATTCAACGTGCCCCAGGCTCATAATTCTGGAGAAGCAATTTTAACCAGGGACTGGCATCAGCTTGAACAGGGACTCACATAGCAGCACGGCATTCTTGTGCTTGGTTTTCTAAACCATCTCTGGGAAACTTCCAGTACATTTCACAGGGCTGGCAAGATCTATGCTTGTGAAGCCAAAAAGATTCTTTTGCAAAAATGAGTATAACCTATGGAGGGAAGTTTGGAAAAGTGCTTTAAAGCAGCACATCTCAATATATAATTTGGAAAATCGGTTTCTGTTCTGAAGGCTTTAAATGTCAAACAGAAAAAAGAGTTAGACATTTCTTTTCAGTTTGATTGTCCAAGTCATATTACTTCTCTACTTGTGGGATGTTCAGAACAGTAGGTCATTAATGTTCATGGCATCTAAAGCTAAGTCTCTTCTGAGGATACAGCAGAAGCTTGATCCAGAATCTTGCAGTGACAGATATGTCGGAGCCTGACAGTCCTAAGAAATATCTTATTAGTCTCCTGATGAAACCAGGAATGTAAATTAAATGTGGGCGAAACACGAGCGCTTTGATTTGTAGAGTGCCTTGGAATGTAACGTACAGTATGCCAGTCCAATTTAAAAGGGAATTTTTCTTTCTTATTTGGTTGTGGGAGAGAATGTAGCTAAGGTAGAGGAAATGGAGGAATTCAGGCAGCAAGAATTATTCTTTCCTCTGCTCTGCAGCAAGAAGCAAATTAAACAGAGATAGAGAAAAAAAAAATCAGGGGCCTTGTAAATTGTTCCCATAGAAAATTGAACAGAAAATTGAATATCTGTTTAAAAAGGAGCAGCACCACAAGGTGCATTAGTAACACCTACAGCAACAACATTTACATTTAATCACCACCATCATGTTTATTTGATTGGCTTCCACAGCTGCAAACACAGAATGGACCCAATGTGCAGTCTAGAAAAATCAAATTCCAAATGATGCAATGCCATTAAAGAACTCTGCTCCCAGTCCCAAATTATCTTCATCGGGCACAGGCAAGAGGTGAAAGAAAAGAACAAAAAGCCATGTTTCATAGAGCTGTCCAGCTCTTGCCTTAGCCAGGTGGAAGGATGCCCTTGGATGGAAAGCTTATCAGAGGTCAAATAACGGTCTTGCATTGCAATTATTTGCTTGGAATTAGGAGGTAGTGCTTCAAATCTTGTCTCTGCTACAGTCTCCGTGTATAACTCTAGCCTGGTCACTTTAGCTAAGTACAGACAGTAAATCAAAAAGCCAGAGGCTGAATTGATTCAATCTTTGCAGGTTAGTCTAAGCTGCATAGATTGAACAAATAAGCAAGTGAACATTCACTTTTGATTCTGGAAATGCAGTCACATGCCTGCAGTGGCCCAAGCCAGAAGCTGAGGGGCGCTAGAGTATGCCTCCCTGCTCCACTGGAGCAGACAACTTGGGCCAAGGCTAGTCCACCCACCATGTGAGGTGGGGTTTGCGGGGAGGTGCAAAGCATCTTGGGACACTGGGAGACTGAGTTCACTTGAATCTGGAGTGGATGTGGGACAGAAGATCACTAAACCCATGTAACTTAAATCAGTGAGGTCTGATACTACATCCATTCAGATTTATAGTAAACCAGTTTGGGCTATTTTGAAAGCAGTTTATGTGCACTGAACTTGTGTTGTGTTACAGATTTGACCCACTTTCTGATCACTTATACCCGTTTATGTGTAATTTCTGTTCCTAGCTTTAGTTCCTGTATCCTAATTCGCACCTGTAACATGATGATAATGCTGCCAGTGTGCAAACTGTTAGAGGCAAGGACTGATGTTAGAGTGTGCATGTATGGTGACTGGCACAAAGGAGACCTAATCTCCAGCGGGGTCTCCTAGGGTGACATTGGGTGAGGGTTGTACAAGGGTTAAGTCCCCACAGCTGGTGTGGGGATCAATTAACACAGCCCTAGGTGCCTTGCTGAGGAACCTCTCTGTTTATTGACTAGCATGTTTGTCTGTGACCTCCAGGCCCAAGGACAGCTTGGGAGCTGTACCCCCTATCCCATCCCTTTAGGTAGCTTCTGACCTCTGGCTTATATTCTGCTCTCAGCCAATTTTGCTTTGTCTCCTGGTTTCTGCCTTTGGCCCTAACCATTAATCTAGGCTGCCCGTATTCTAGTCCGTACACACTGAAGTAGTAGCAATGACGTTAGGAAAGCATGAGACATCCCTGTGAGTTAAATGGGTTTCCAAACTACAGATTGGTTGTAGTCCCTGCTTCATTAAAAGCAGGTGTGATTCTCCCTGGTTTTATACTAGTGACAATCAATTGACTTTGATGGAGTCTTTTCTCACTTATGTTACTGCGAGACAGCTCTGGCCCAGTGAATGAAAGGTTGCCCAGAAAATCCTACCATAGGAACAGTTCAGTCTATCACATCTTCTCTTCCTCCTGTACAGACACATCCCTTTGCACATTAATATTTCCAAAAAATTGTCATGCAACAATGTTTGCACACTTACTACTGAAAGTTGCATGTGCAGTAGCTGTACAGTTTGGTTGTACAATCATACAATTCTGTCTCCAACTAGCCAATTATACACTCCAGCCCTTTTTGTGTGTGAGGCTGAGATTATACAAGCAAAATCAGAAATTAGGTTTGTCAATCTGGTTTGTCAGTTTTGCCTCGCCTATGTTAAGATTCCTGCTCTGTAAAAAAAAATCCTGACCCCAAAAGCATCTGATCAGTTAAAAAAAAAGCAGCTTTATTTTGGCTTTCAATCTGAAAGTTAGAATAACTACCTTCCTGATAACATATCACACAGCTAGATCCTGAGAAAACTTGTCCAAAGTGAAGAGTGGGCCATAGGTAACCCAATGGAATTGCATCAAGTGCTTACTTTTTTTTATGCTGAAGGCTCAGGAGAATTCAGTTTATTACTGTGATGTGCAATGCTAGTCCTGGCCTTTTGCCTCAGGGCTGCTCATGTGATTGCTGGCTAACAACTGCTTGTGAAACTGCCCTTTCTCCAAATGATAATAATAATAATCGTATAAAATAGCCACACACCTCAAGGAGTCAGGTCCCAAAAAGTAATCTATCTAATAAAACAGCACAGAGGATGGCCTTACCGATGCTGTCAGAATACATGCTATTAGTTTAGCTCTGAATATCAAGAGATTTTTAGTCCACTGGCCTTGCTAGCTGTAGAAACTGGCTTGACACAGACCCATTTTTCCATAGATTGACAAGTAAAAACTGAGTTCTCTGCAGTCATTGGAGGATAGTTTTACAACCAGCAGTGATTTGTCAGCAAACTTTAATGCAGATTTATAACAAGAAGCTCTTTGTGAGTGATCAACCTCACATACTGTCTTATTTTCAAGACCTTTGTTGAAATACTGAGGTTTCCTTTTTAACTAGGGCTTTCTCCCACTTTTTATTATTATAGTTTTCATCCAAAAACAAACTCCAAATTATCCTGGATATTGAATCCCCTGTATTTATAATAGTTTCCTTATCCTTCATTATACTGTGATCATGGTAATGATAACTATGGTGTAATTAATGCTGTATTGCAGGCTGAAAAGCATCATCTTCTAAAAGCCTCTTAGTGTTCCTATGTTTGTTCACAGCAATCAAGTAATGTGCATACAGCATGGAGTATGGGGTTTGCTGTAGTGGAAGACCTCGGGGGTTCATTCCTCACAATATCTCATCTCCGACAGTGGCCAATCCCAGATGCTTCAAAAGAAGGTATAATTTATCCGTAGTCCATAACAGTTCATTAAGTGAGTAACTCAAACATGCCGCAGAGAAAATGTAGTCCACTGCAGCATACCATCCACATCAGAAAACATCTCTATTTCCATTGGAAAGACAGACAAATAGATTATTTTTGGAGTTGAGACTTCAAGGGAAAGAATCCCACTTCATCAAGGCCCTGAGGAAACCACCAGAACCATTGTATCAACATGAAAGCCAGGACATAACCACTCCTCCTGTTCTCCCTCTCGACAGGGAATGGAGCTCATGGAGCTTTAGAGGTCTGCTGTCGTCTCCTGCCTTCTGCCTGTCTCCCTCTGACCAGCACCTGGGTTGCACCTACACATGAACTTTACTGTGCAGTAGCCTATTTTAATGCACATTAAAGCATCACTAAAAAAGGTGTTATTTAGCTAATGTGCATTAAAGTAAGCTAGTGCATATTAAGCGTCACTTAAAAACCGTGCTCTGTAGTTAATGCACATTAAGTCACGTGAAGGTGCATTTTCCTAGTACCTCACAATACACTAGATTTAATGTGCATCAACTAAAGTGCATTAATGCATGTGTACACGCACCCATGGTCACTGGATTGGCTTCTCTGAGAGCCGCCTACAGACATGTAAAAGGGTCATAGCACAAGAACTAGAACTACCTGACTGTGATGGGCAACAATACTTTAAAGCTATGTTTCATGCTTGCTTTTAAATGGGATTTGAAGGCCTTGAATCTCATTGTAACTAGCAAATAGGTGGCTAGAGTTCTTATGTGTAACCAAGGTTAGTTACTAGGGGCTACATCCAGGGTGTTTAGCTGGTGAAAAAACGTAGCATTGCAGTGCCTACCTTCTAGCTGCCTGGCACCAGAGCCCTGAGTTAGTCATACACAGTCCTCCTAAATTGCACGGGAAGAGTCAGGGAGTGAAAGATTGAGGTTTTGCTGTTGATGTGAAAGGAATTTTATCTAAGTATCCCAAGTCCTGGTTGAGTGCTCTAACTACTGAGCTATATAAACATGTGGCACCATGTTCTCCTCCAGCCAAATTTGCAGATAAAATAGCAGCCACAGACCTTTTAGTGCCGGGAAATGTTTATGGTGGATACAGAGGCATCTTCCCAGTTGAGATGCCTCTAAGTTTAGGCAGCAGGGGAGTGAGGGTTTTCAGGATCACAACTGTGGATTTAAGGCATCTGATCTGAGCTTTGAATTTCCACGTGAAGATCTCAAAGTACCTTACCAGCACTAGTAGTTAAGCCTCCCAAAACCCCACTGATGTACAGGGGTATATCTAATTCCATTTAAGGTAGTTAAACTGCATATAGGCTTATGAACACTGAATTATATGATTGTGGTTAACAAGTGCTACCACCTTTGTAATAACCACCATCTCTTGGTCATCCTTGGATAGTGAACCTGGGACTTCCAGGACCAAGAATAAGACTCTAGGCCAAGAGTCAGTGAGGATCTAGTCAAGGAACTTCTGGAGGGACTGGATGTATTTAAATCAGCTGGTCTGGACGATCTCCACCCCAGAGTGCTGAGGGAATTAGCTGAGGTCAGTGCGGGACCCCTGGCACGGAAGAGGGCCAATGTGGTTCCCATCTTCAAAAAAGGGAGGAAGAAGGACCCAGGAAACTATAGGCCAGTTAGTCTTACCTCGATCCTGGGGAAGCTTTTTGAGAGAATTATCCTGGCACATGTCCACAAGGGGCCAGCGGGGGAGGTGATGCTTAGGGGCAACCACCGTGTGTTCATTAGAGGCAGGTCCTGTCAGACCAAACTGGTGGCCTTCTATTACCAGGTCACAAAATCCTTAGATGCAGGGGTAGCAGTGGACATAGTATTTCTGGACTTTAGGAAGGCCTTCGACACTGTCTCTCACCCCATTCTCATTAAAAAACTGGGGGACTGTGGTGTTGACACCTACATAGTCAAATGGTTCAATAACTGGCTGGAGGGCCATACCCAGAGAGTGCTGGTGGATGGGTCATTTTTGACCTGGAGGGATGTGGGCAGTGAGGTCCCCCAGGGCTCAGTCCTCAGGCCCGCACTGTTCAACATCTTCATCAGTGACTTGGACGAGGGGGTAAAAAGCACCCTGTTCAAATTTGCTGATGACACTAAGATGTGGGGGGATGTGAGCATGCTAGAAGGGAGGAATAGGCTGCAATCAGACCTAGACAGGTTACAGGGGT
>NW_017729031.1:36836817-36839771 GCF_001723915.1 Gavialis gangeticus
CACCTTGCTGGGGTCGTTTGACCCCAGTACTCTCTCCTGCCATGGCAGGGGGTCGGACTTGTTGATTTGCTCAGGTCCCTTCCGACCCTACTAACTATGAAACTATGAAACTCTAGAGCAGGTGTGTTCAATCTTTTCCTTGCAGGCCAAATGTGGTCCCCGGAGCTATTGCCTCTGGCGACCAGGGCTCCCCAAGGGGTTACGAAGTTTGGCAGCAGGGGAGTGGTGGCCATCAATGTGGCCACCCTCCCTCCTGCCAAATTCCTAAACCCCAAGCCCCATGCACCCGGTCAGAGCCAAGCCATGCCCTCTTTTCCCTAGAGAGTTGGGTTGGGGCTGGGCCATGCACTGTCTTCACTGTAATGCTGGGCTGTGCCCCACTTTCTCCCATGGGTCCAGACTATGCTGCCTTTTTCCCAATGGGCCAGGGTTCAGCTGGGTCATGCCTTGTTCTTTCCCCACCCGAGGGCCAGGTGAAGCATCCTTCCGACCCCGGCATGGCCAGACTCAGGCTGGGGTGCCCCCCACCCCCTTCCAGATGGCCAGGTGGCCAGCCCTGTGCAGGTGGTGGACTGGAACCACCATCCAGCTGGTAGTCAAACCAGGTAATGCCCATCCAGGCTGTCAGGGAAAATGGTTGAGTACCATTGCTGTAGATAGCTTGAGAATGAGGTCTTTTAGCACTTTCTTGGCCGTATGACTCACAAGCACATTTTCATTAACTTCCAGGGAGCTGTTTAGGGAATTCCATTCAATTTACTGCAGGCAACGTTATTTTTAGTTGCATTCATATCTGACTGGAGAGAAGGGGTGTTTTTATTAGTATGATTCTCCTTCACCGGTCCATTCAAAGCATTGATTTAGATCAACATGTCTGGCTTAAAGACCTTGTCAAACTCTGGAGCAGACTTTTGCAATCATTTCCAGTTTTGGAGCTTCCAAGTTTAGTATTAAGTCCCTCTCATTTCTCCAGCTAAACTGCCAGGCCTCATAGTCCTCTTGCACTGCTGGTACTAATGGGGCTTCAGTTTTGTTGAGGGAGATTTAAACCATCATACCATCATCGTAAAACATACAGCATGTTCAAAAAATGACAAATCTGTCAAATAAACTCCATATATCCAGCACACAAGAACTGTTGTCAAAAAACTGTTCCTAGACTCACACCATCTATTTGAAACCAAGACAAGTTTCATCAAGCAAACTGACCCAGTCAAGTAAAGTGGATGTCCAGAATGGTAGAGTGAAAAATAAAGATTAAAAAAAAAGAACACCTATGAATTCTGTATTCTCTTTGTATTGTCCCAGGCTCCTACATACTTATTCCTGTACAGATAGATTCTGATTGACAGAGCATAGTAAGTGAAGTGTTAATGTCCAATCCCTAGGGAAATTTTGTCTGTATTGCATTTTTCCCTACATTGCATTGTAACTAAGTCTATGGGAGAATGGTCCTTATTAAATCTCAAGTGTCAGTTGCTTGTTTTATCAAGAATTTACCTCCATCCCTGGCCCATATTAGCTTTTACAAGATGAAAGGCTGACAGATGGATTGGCTTCTTGATTTTGTTCTTTTGCAAACAAGGACAATAAAAAAAAAAAGGACAAACATACTTGAAATGTGTTGCTTCCTCCACCATCACAAATGTGTAGGGTGATATAGTTGGTAATTTGTGCTTTGTTTTTCCAGCTATTTCACTGAACGTATACTGTTCTCAGACATACACAGAAACCAAGCACTATGGAATGTTTTAAAATGAGAAGTGGTGCACTCAGCAGTCCCAGTTCATTCAACTGCAAAGCCCAAATTCTTTGACTCTGTTAGGACAAAATGATAGATATGATGGAACGCACAGATTTCAAGATGTGAACAGTGAAGCAAAGCATCCACTCAGAAATGGGATGAACTAAGAAAATTAGCCATGTTTCAGGAATGGGGAGCTCTTCGCGTGCATTTACTACAGTTGAAGTTGGCAAAGAAACATTTTCCATTTCTTTAACATGTGACTTGCAGAAATGGATTTTCTAAATGAAGGATTTCCACTACTAAATCCTTTTAAGTGTGTCCTGGTTCCCAGAAGACAGCTTGAAAATTGCTCCCAGGCAAGAGACACTTATTTCAAAGTGTAATATTCAGTGAACCTTTCAAAATATCCTTAATAATGAAACCCTTGTGTAGGGACATGAGACTAATATAAGTGATTTATCGATTACATTTCCTCTGAAATATGAACTGGACTGGTTAACTGAATGCCCCTACAGTACCTGAGAAATGCAAAATAGAAGGGGTGTGGAGCAAAGATGCAAAGAAAAACCTGTCTCAGCAAATTAACAGGTGTGTGAATTCTGCTCAGAAATGTGGCAGTGGAAATTATGATTTAAACTACTTATTAGCTTGGCTCTTCATTTCCCCTCCCAAGTCCATAAGACAAGCCATAACTGCAGTTATACAAAATAAATTAATGTAATCAGTGGCAGACATCTTTTTAATTTATGTGACCAGAGATCTGCATTATATATTTAGGGTCCAATCCTGCAATCATTACTCACCTGCACAGTACTAACTCATGCAAGTGGTCCCTTTTACTTTAGTGGGATCACGAGTAGGTGAAATCAAAGCCTTGTGCAGAGAACTAGCACTATATCTTTGCATCACTTGGGTGCCTAAAACAGGATTTAAATAGGATTTGAATGATGCATTCATCATGAATTGGCCCTCAACATAGGTGTAAATTGCATAGTAAATGCTGTGGCAGAGCTGTTAAATTGTTTTAACATGGCTCCAGAGGCATGTGTGCAAGCTTTGGGCTGAAGTCTACTTTTACTTGACCAAGCTTTAAATGGGTCATTTGTGGTGAAGCATCAACAATGGCTGTGTGTGATGGCAAATGCATCAGTTCCTTCTGTGCCATTGACTATGCAAACATAACTATGCCAGAAAAGTTGAGCTTGAG
>NW_017729031.1:36844771-36855712 GCF_001723915.1 Gavialis gangeticus
CCTTGTGCAGAGAACTAGCACTATATCTTTGCATCACTTGGGTGCCTAAAACAGGATTTAAATAGGATTTGAATGATGCATTCATCATGAATTGGCCCTCAACATAGGTGTAAATTGCATAGTAAATGCTGTGGCAGAGCTGTTAAATTGTTTTAACATGGCTCCAGAGGCATGTGTGCAAGCTTTGGGCTGAAGTCTACTTTTACTTGACCAAGCTTTAAATGGGTCATTTGTGGTGAAGCATCAACAATGGCTGTGTGTGATGGCAAATGCATCAGTTCCTTCTGTGCCATTGACTATGCAAACATAACTATGCCAGATAAGTTGAGCTTGAGTTGGCTTTTAACCTTTCAGTGGGCTTATCTACACAAGCATTTAATGCAGCTAAATAAACTTTGGTGCAGCTTGTGCTGGAGCTTATTGCTTGCAGGTGTTATCTTTGCATGTGTGCCTGGTACTACAACACACTGAGCCAGGGTGGAGCAGCCCCCACTGGTAGGGGGCCCAGGGGTCAGCCTGCCAGCCCAGGGCTGCTCTGACCTGGCTCAACATGCTGCAGAGGCTGGATGGGGCATGAGGGTGCTCCGGTACAAGGCTAGCTGCCAGGCAGCCCTGGCAGTGAAGCACCCTCGTGCTCCAGCCAGCCCCATTAGTGTCTACACATGAGCTGCAGCAGAGTAAATAACTCCACTGTAGGATAGTACTTGTTTTGGACAGTACTATCCTATGGAGGAGTTAATCAGTTTACTCCATCCTAATAGCACCA
Organism: Gavialis gangeticus; assembly: GCF_001723915.1. NCBI lineage: Eukaryota > Metazoa > Chordata > Crocodylia > Gavialidae > Gavialis > Gavialis gangeticus. The sequence goes on from NW_017729031.1 coordinate 36,845,538, forward strand.
CATGTGCAGATACTGACATTTTACTGCAGAGCTAATTAGCTCCACAGTAAATGTCTTGTGTAGATGTGCCCAACTGGAACAAAGCTGCATTGCCCTGAAGATTGTTAAGTTTGCCCAATAATTTTCCATCTCTCATTTCTATGCACCAACTTACATTTGTTTTTTAGTCTGATTAGGCCTTTTTGGGTTCTGGTGGTGGAGTGCATGTTGTTGGGCCTGAATTATTGACATGCAGTCAGAGAGATTATTCCTCCACAAAGTTAGGGAGCATGTGAACAAGAACAATGGGGTTTTCTGTAGGGGTATCATTCTAACGAGAAATACAGTGGGATTTTTAAAAGTGAGCTTTCAAGAACCCAGAGGAGTGGGACACAGTTTATAATAGGTGTTGGCTTCAGTGAGTTGACGAGGAGCGAATGGCAGAATTGTGTCGAAAAAAGAAAAATCCCCTGTGGCATATATGTCTGTCAGTGATCATAATCAAGCAAACGGGATAATATTTGTGATTGCAATAGGACATCAAGCAATGGGGCTCTGCTCTGCAGCTGTCAGAACATATTATTGTAAAATAATTCTTTAGGAGGAGGGCCCAATATCCCACTGAAGTGATGCATCGAAGTGCTATCCCAGGCATGCATGCTTTTCTGAAAAAGTACTCACAGCTGGCTCAGTTTATGTCAGGTTAAGTACATGAGGATTCTTGCTATCCCTAACCAGGCAGAATGGCCTACCAGACTGAGAATAACCATAGGTCAGTGATACTGTATTTTGGCTTTCACACTGGCTTAGATGGGGACTCAGTTAACCATTCTCTGCTTCAGTTTCCTTATCTGTTCAATCTAATTAATTTCAGGAGAGTTTGGAGGATTAATTAGCTTGTGACTGCATAGTGCTTTGCAGCTCAGTGCTACAATTCCACTACAAGATTTGAATACAAAGCTCTATAACCCAATATTGGCATTACCATTTTAGATATTCCCTACCACTACCATCAAAGACCATCATTGGAGAACATTACATAGCTTCCAGGCTCCAGAAAGTAGGAAACCCAATACAGTTGAAAATGTCAGACTACATTTAATTAGTATACTAAATGTTAACGTGTATATCAAATTAATCTTTGTTTGATTTATTGAAAAATCCTTACTTTCATCAATGTTCATATTGTTTCTTAGGGCAACGGTGTTGAGTGAATGTATATGTTACCCAGTGTGCACCTGAACCCATTACACTAGTTGTTACAGTGACAACAGAGCAAATTGTATTGACAGAGCCCTCTTGAACATAATTAGTCAGAAAGGACCATCCTGAATCAATTAATAGTGTAACTCAGCTTTAATTTTGTGGCATTCCAACATTCAGAAAAGCAATCAATTTTGTGGCATGAGACCAAGCCTTGCACAACTTACCTAGACACATACCTATTGGCCTCAGCAAATTATTTATTACACCAGCTTTGAATCCATCTCATTGATTTTGATGGAACTACAATTACCTCGTGGGGTAGTGATTTGGAGGCAGAATCCTTCAGAGTTAAAATAGAGATTTGCCTCCCTTCTTACAGTTCATAGCAAATAGAAGCCATAGATATAGACATATACAGACTGGGAATGATTAGACTGCAGTAGTGCAGAGAATGATTTGGGGGTTATACATGCACTTTACTGTGCATTAGTCTATTTTAATGTGCATTAAAGCATCACTAAAAAGTGTTATTTAGCTAATGTGCATTAAAGTAAGCTAGTGCATATTAAGTGTCACTTAAAAACATTTTCTGTAGTTAATGCACGTTAAGACAGGCTAAGGTACATTTTCCTAGTACCTCACAATACACTAGATTTAATGTGCATTAACTAAAGTGCATTAATGTATGTGTAGACACACCCATGGTCACTGGATTGGTTTCTCTGAGAGCCATCTATAGACATGCAAAAGGGTCAGAGGACAAGAACTACCTGGCTGTGATGAGCAACAATACTTTAAAGCTGAAAATGAGCCAAAAATGTGCTCTTCTAGCAAAAAAAAACCTCAACAGCTCACTGGGTTGTCTTAACATGAGTGTCACTTGCAAATAAAGGGAATTGATTCTTCTGTTCTGTTTGCTATTGGTCAAACATCACCTGAACTATTGTGCTGAGTTTTGGGCTTCAAGGAAGGTGTGGACAGACTGGAAGGCATCCAGCACAGAGCAAAACAAATGGTTAGAGAGGCCTGGGATACATGGCTTATGTGGAAAGGCAGAAAGAACTAGTATTGCTTAGTCTGAAGAAAAGAAGAGTGCAGGGGGATGCAGTAACAGTTTTCAATACCTGAATGGCACTTACAGAGAGGATGGAGACAGGCTTTTCTCTGTGGCCACAAAAGGCAGGATTGGAAGAAGTAGCCTCAGACTGCATCAGAGGAAATTGAGGTTGGAGATTCGGAGGGACTTTTTGACTATGAGGGTGGTCAGGCATTGGAACAGGCTGTCTAGAGAACTTGTGGACTCTTTATCCTTGGAAGTTTTCAAGAGCAGGTTAGACAGACACTTGACTTGGATGGTTTAGTCAGGGATGATTTTGCCTTGAGCAGGGGTTTAGATTTTGATGACTTTGTGAGGTCCCTTCCAGCCTTACTTTTCTATGAGTCTATGAGAGTCTTCCTGGTCTTATCTAAGAGCTCTGTGGCCTTTCTCTGAACAGAGTTAGTACTCTCAGCCCATTTTCCAATGTACAGGACTCCACAGCACAAAAAAATTGTGCCATCTTTGATACCCAGTTTTGCTTTATGAATCCAAAGCCTGGATGAGATGAGGAAACTGCCCCATCCTGTCTTAATAACTCATTGGTGAGGTACAAAGGTGTAAGCTGTGACAGGGAGCATGATCCACAGTCATCTTGTGCTGCTGTAGTGCAGATTAAAGCATTGACTAATTTGTATGGGTAGAAAATGTCTGTCTGTGGAGTTATAACTCTAGCATCTTTTCCTCATCACTCCTTTCCATAAGCATTTTCCCACTTCGTGTTTAAAGATCACATATGCCAGATGAGTGAAATGCTAGTGGCATCTTCAGATAGCTAGCGGGCCTCCCTGCTGAGTATGTTGCCAAGACACAGCAAGCTAAAAACCCAGGGAAGTATTTTTAGAACTGAAGCAAGTTTTTTCAGTTATCGCCTGATTATTCATGATGAGCTTGACCCCTTGGGTCATGACTTGAACTCCACTTTGAACTGAACACTTCTGCTTTAATATCTACAGGAGAGGTGTGAGGCCTATGTGAGAGGTTCATTATGTGGCTGCTTGAGCTCATAGATACACATTTCCATCACTGACATCTAGACACTATGTGGGCGGGGAGGGGGGTGAAGGAGAGGAGCAAGGAAGCTATTTTCAGAGAGCAACAAAATAATTTTTTGGACAGTGAATATTAGGGAAGACTTTCTTTAATGTTCCATTTAAAATTGGCTTATAAACGGCTAATTCATTATTCCCCTCAATGATGTAAGCTTGTTATAGACATATACTATGTGCTACAAATGCATTAAAAGAGCTACCAATGGGTAAAAGTTTCTGGGGGGAACGTTTGTTCACTAGAGCGCTCCAAGGGATGATGAGGTCAAACGGTCATAAACTACTACAAGACCATTTCAGGCTGGACATAAGGAAGAATTTCTTTACTGTCCGAGCCCCCAAGGTCTGGAACAGCCTGCCATCGGAGGTGGTTCAAGCACCTACATTGAACACCTTCAAGAGCAAATTGCATGCTTATCTTGCTGGGATCCTATGACCCCTGCTGACTTCCTGACCCTGGGGCAGGGGGCTGGACTCGATCTTCTGAAGTCCCTTCCAGCCCTAATGTCTATGAAATCTATGAAATATTTATCTATCTATCTATCTATGCACATTATATAAATATATAATATTATATATAGTTATATATCTATTAGGGCTGTGCAAAGCTTTGAGTGGTGATTAGATTCAGAGGAGATTTGGCCGATTCAGTGGCTGAATCTCTAAATCCAAATCGAATCAGGGGACCAATTTAAAGGTCCAAATCGATTCAAAAGTCTCCGAAGCTTTGGCAAAGATTCGGAGAACTTTGATCATTTGGGCAGTCCCTGCTGCAGCCGCTCCAGGGTGGTAAGTACTAGGGCCGGGGCTGAGGGAGCTGGGGGAGGGGACCATTGGGGTCCCCTGCCAACCCCCACAATCCCCGCCCACCCCAGCTCTGTACTTTAAAGAAAAGCCCCAGTGCTCACGGTGTGCTGCTGGGCAAGGGGTGATCCCCACTACGCCCTACTGTGCCATGCGGTATGTGGGGCTCTGCATGAGCCCCCCAACCTCCCCCTCCTGCTCCCCCAGCCTCACCACAGCTGCCCTGCCTGCCAGGGCTCTGGTCCTTTAAGAAGAAAAAAAAAAAGCAGAGAAAAGCCCTGGGACTCACCACTCCTGGTGCAGCCTTGAGGCTTGGGGGCTCGTGCAGAACCCGCACGTGGTGGGGGGCAGCGGGGATTGACCTCACTGGCAGCAGTGGTGAGTCCTGGGGTTTCTTCAGTTTTTTTTCTCCTAAAGGGCCAGAGCTGGTCCTTGTGGGGCACCCATGGGGGAGCGGCTGGGGAAATGGGGGCATTTTGGGGGCTCATGCAGAGTTCCCCATGCAGTGTGGGGCAGTGGGGAGCTCCAGGGATCACCCCCTGCCTGGCAACACCCTTGGAGTCAGGGCTTTTTTTGCCCCAAGTGCTGGGAGCTGGGGTGGGCGGGGCAGCCATTGCTGGGCTGGGAGAAGGGTGGGGGATGGGCGTGACCTAGGGGATTTGGAGATTCAGAGATTCAGCTGCTGCTGAATCTCCAAATCAGATCCGGTCAAATTGAATCAAGACACTGATTTGAATCACCGACTTCAATCACTGTCCCTCAAATTAGCTGAATCCGAATCTGAAGCGAATACTAGCTGCTTTGCACAGGCCGTATATATGTGTATACACACACATACACACACGCATCTGTAGTTGCATGACAAGGTGTGTGTATCTCCAGCAGGTCCAAGGAGGTGATCCTCCCCCTCTATGCGGCACTGGTCAGGCCGCAGCTGGAGTACTGCGTCCAGTTCTGGGCGCCGCACTTCAAGAGGGATGTGGACAGCATGGAGAGGGTCCAGAGGAGGCCACTCACATGGTCAGGGGGCAGCAGGGCAGGCCCTACGAGGAGAGGCGACGGGACCTGAACCTGTTCAGCCTCCACAAGAAAAGGCTGAGAGGGGATCTGATGGCTATCTATAAACTTACCAAGGGGGACCAGCAGGCAATGGGAGAGTCCCTGTTTCCTTGAGCACTACCGGGAGTAACAAGGAATAATGGCCATAAATTGACTCAGAGGTTCAAGCTGGACATCAGGAGGTGCTACTTCACAGTCAGGGCAGCTAGGAGCTGGAAGCAACTTCCAAGGGAAGTGGTGCTTGCTCCTACCCTGGGGGTCTTCAAAAGGAGGCTAGATAATCACCTAGCCGGGGTCATATAATCCCAGCATTCATTCCTGCCCGTGGCAGGGTGTCGGACTTGATGATCTGCTCAGGTCCCTTCTAACCCCACCAACTATGAAACATCATAAAAATCCCTCTTGCAACTAGAACCTTTTTCTCTAATTCCATGCATCATACCACAGTCCCAAATTAGGGATCAAACAGGTGCTGGGTGTGGCTATAAAGAATACACTGTGTGATTAGGAATCAATCTTGATGCTGGAAACAATTTAGAGTATGCTTAATTTTAACCAGGGCAGTAGTCTCACTGAAATCACCTGAACCAGGAACTAAGCACATGCACATATGTTTGCAGCACCAGAAGAAGATAAAATAGCTTAAGGCTAAGTGAGGAATCTGTAAAATAGAATTTAACTCAGCCACCAGATTTTTTTTTCAGACAAAGCATTTAGACAGGGAGCTCTTAAAAGAAGGATGTTACAGGAAGCTTGCATGACTTTTATTAATCAGGGCTGCCACAATTTAATGTGCATTTAAGTCTCTACCAAAACAGTAATACCTGATTTCTCTTCCCAGCAATCCTGGGGAAGTGAGACATATCTGAAAAATACCTGCAATATTGTTAGGAGAGCTCAATTACTTGCATCCTACCCCTTTGGGTACATTGTACTGGTGAGACAAGAGTTTTTCTAGCTGTCAAATTAGGCAGGAAAATATAAAATGGGTGCAATGGCAGCCCATAAAAATGGAGAGAAAATACTCAAATAATCCCTAAGTGAGACAATAAAGAAATTTTATCACTTTGTCTGTCTTATCAGTTTCTGACAGTTGCCCTTTGCTGGCACTGAAAATCAAACAAATAGCATGCCCCGTACAGATGGCCCTTACCCATCACATTGCAAACATGGACTGAGTTTATTAAGAGCTGGGGAGTCGACATGCAGAAGCACATTTATATCTCTTTCTTGCAGTTTCTATGGTAGCTTTGTAGTGTCCACTTACTCCATAGAGAACCACCTCCTCTTGTCCTTCATTGCATCGTATGCAACCTGTGTTCTTACTTTTAAGGCATCACATTAATCTTACTAGCCTTGCAGTGGGTGGTCTTTCTGTAACCCTTCTTCCAGGCACAGGTTGGCACTAAGAAGGGCCAAGTTCACATTGTAAGGCACCCAGTGGGTTATACCAGCGGCTCAAGCCCTTACACAGAAATCTAGGAACACTAAATTTGGTTGGGGCATCCCACACAGACAAATCCCCATTCTTGCAAGCAATACAAACCTACAAATACAAATATATTACTAAAACACAAACAAAAAACCAGAAGAAAACCAAACCTTAAGCACAATGTAAATGTTATCTCTACAGCTACAGTCCATCAGTTGAACCCCTTTAGAGAAGTGTCCCCTTAGCCCAGACTGGTCTGGGACTTGAGGCTGCCCAGAGGTTAGTTCCAGGGTCCACGCTGGAGCTTTCTTATGAGTGGGGTTTACCACATATCAGGAAGATGCTTGTGGTCGACATCTTGGTTGTGATGCCAGGGGCCACTCATCGTTCCTGGAGAAGTGGTAGAGTGCCAATCTTGGCTCCCATGGAAAGGCTGTGTGAGGGAGTGACTATGGCTCCAGGTAGCAGACATCCCCACAAAAAACGTCTGGGCTGGATTATACAGCCTGCTGAGACAGAAACTGCAGGACAAACCCAAAATGCAATCAGGTTGATTACTGGCTACAGCTGACCCCAACCACTATCTTGGCTGGAGCCAAGGACCATCAAAAGAGGTAAAGGGGGGAAGCCAGGCTTACCTTCTGGGCCTGGGCTGCAGGGAGTCTGGCTCACATGGCTCCACAGGGAGCAGAAGGTTACAAACCTCAACCCCGGTCCAAAGCTAGTAGAGCCCCAACCCTTGCCAATTTAGCAGAATTACAAACTCCCAAGTTTCAGTCCCGTGTAAAACTGCCAAGCCAAATGCCTGGCCAGCCACCCCAAGTGTATGAGAGTGTTACATTTCATTTCCCCATTTCTTTCCCTATTTCTTTCTAAAGCTCTTTCCAATGCACTCTCTGAATTGTCCATTTGATCTCTTTCTCCTTCTTCCACTTTGGTCTTTGCCTCTGCTCATGCTATCCCTTCTATGTGGAAGAGCCCAGCTTTTCTTGTTCTCCAAACAATCAATCTCCTCTTTCAAGTCCATCCATAAAATCTACTTTGACCACAAATCCACTCCATCTTGCTTGCCTCCCAGCAGATCACCATTATCTTTCTTAAATGCGCCATGTGTCTTGTCTTTGTTTGTTTCATTTCCTTGTATTTGGCCAAGGGAATGTGTCTACTTTTGGGGGTTTGATCAAGTGGTTGTACTGTTGTAATTAGTCCTGTGTGAGCAAGAGCCTTCAGAAGAGCTCCGCTCTTTGATTGATAAGTTTTTTTTTTCTCTATGGGAGGAGCTCCTAGCTTGACAAATCAGAAGTGAAGCCTCATTAGGTTAATTTGGATGCATGTCTTTACATAATGATATCTTGTCAATATTTTAACAAGGGACTTCCTTGAGCAGCTCAGATGTTACAGGTCAAGGCGCACTGTAAAAAAAAAAAGAAATAAAAGCAGAGGGCAAGAGCAATTTCTTCCTTTAGATTGTAATAAAACCAGGCATGTCCCAAGCATGTGAACTTTGCATGTAAATGAGTTTCCAGTGATCTTGGAAGTCTCTTTATGTAGGAAGGTGTTTTATTTTTTTTTAACCTTGCTTTTTATCTTTTTTAAAATTTCTTTTTAAAGAACAGTTGATGCTTACTATGGTCTGATTCACACTAAAAGCAGGAAGAAAGTCTGGTGTGTTTTTAAGAGCTCTGGGGGATAAAAGAAATCTCTGGGAAAGGTAATTTAGTAGTTGGGGGGGTTAGGTCCGTTAGAGGCATGGACATCAAAGATTTTTTTTATCTCCTGTTGGAGGGACAAGCATAACAAAAATGTTTTGGCCACCTCCAAGAGCCTTCTCCAGAATATCCACAGTGCTGTGACGGGGAATCCTGGAACTGTTTCTTACACAGCTCCTTCTTACATTTCCCCACCTAGGAAACACTGATTCCCATTCTGCATCTTCCCATTCTCTATTCTCCTTGAAGTCCCGCAGCTGAAGTTACGATGACTGCAGTCACCGGAGTTTTTAGCGAGCACGTTTGTAATTAATTCATGGGGATCACATCATTCAGCACAGCTCCTTGGCACAGAGCTGCTAGTCATGTAATTGAAGCCTAACCCATTGCTGTGGCCCTAGGAAACTTTAAGCAAAAATAAATGTATAATGAAATCTTCATTCTGAAAATAAAGCAAGGGTTTTTAATTGGTTTTCATTAAGCTTTTAAAAAGTCCACTTGGCACTTTTAGTGCTGTAAACAGATGCAAAAAACCCCCAAGTCATTGTTTAGTATTTCCAGATGATTCAGGGTTTTTCTCATACCAAATCATTTGGTTTGATTTTTAAAGAATGCATAGGGATTTTGATTCAGTTTGGAACCAGCCATGCGGTTACTCTTTCAACATCGTCTGTTGTGCACAGGCAGCAATTCCTTTTTATTAGCTGCGCATCTTAAGTGCTGGAGGTTGATATGGCTGGTGATGCCACGCACTGAAAGGAAGGTAAGCTCACTGCTCAATGTGTACCCCTCCCAGTTGGGCAGGGTATCACAGGCTTTTCGTGGACACCACCTGTCAAGCACCAGACTGGGGCTTGCAGCGGTTTACCTCTTCTGTTACTCAGACATCTGGCCAAGTCGTGCCTAGAGCTCTTGTTCTAGACAACGACTAGCAGCAAGGGGTAGGGGATTTTTAGCGTGTCAGCTACTCTGTGGGCACATGTACACATGCTACTAATGCAATGCAATTAACTCCAGTGCAGGTCGCACTGGAGTGTATTACTCCTGGGCACAGCACTTACATGTGCACCCAGGAACGCACCATGGTGAGCTGGGGTGGTGAGGTCCTGGTAGGTCAGCTTGACAGCGTGAAGCTTCTCCCCCCACCCAGCTCAATGTGTTGTGGAGGGGCTGGTTGAGACATAAGGGTGCTTGAGTGGATGAAGTTAATTAGTTAACTCCAACATAATGCTGAACGTGTAGACAGTGATGCTTTACTGCAGAGCTAATTAGTCAGCTACGGTAAAGCACACATGTAGGTGCCCCCTGCAAGTAGCAACCTATGTCTGTGGTCCACAGTAATAGTGAAAAAAGGAGAGGATGCTGTGGTTCATCTCTCTGAGGGCCAAGCTACCATGATTTAACTTTACTTCACTAAGAAGTAAGAGCATGTACACAGGCAGCTGACACAGTATATCCTCACTTCTTTTTACTGAGGGTAACTCATTTGTGTTCACACACCCTTAGTCCCAAAACCTTCCAGCGTCCCAGGATTTACAGGGATCAGAAGCAGCTTGAAGGGGTAATTCTAAATTTAACACATTGGTATAACTCCGCAGTCTGGTGGAGATCTCACCCATCTTCTAGTGTCAATCTAATAGGGGATCCCACAAATTTACACCAACATAAATGACAGCAGCATTCAATCCATTATTCATAAACTAACACACACGTGCCCCCCTCCTCTCCACCTCCTACCTGCTTCCTCTTGAAATCTTGGCTCAGAGAGAAGTCATCTGAATTGGATAATGGGGAAAGGCACAGTGTGAACCTATTTCATTACTGAGTAACTACCAGGGAAG
>NW_017729031.1:36855881-36859303 GCF_001723915.1 Gavialis gangeticus
TTCCCCAGGCGTGGGGGGGGGGGGTACTAGTGTCTTGGAGAACTATTTTTATTCTATCAGGAAAAAAATAAGCTGTTTTTAACTTTGGAGAAGCAAAACTTGAATTTCCTGCTGTGGTATCCTGTAAAAGGGACTGTGAAATTGGTCTCAAGCAAGGATGTACCATCACCTCAGGACTGGCCTCCCTTTTAATGACTCAGTTTTCCCCAGTGGGTTGTAGAAACTTGGCTTCCTGACCTGGGGGCTGCTATTTCTGATTTCAACAGAGCTGAGCAACTCTTCACAGAAATGTATAATAGTCACAAATTCTGATGGGCAAAAGAAGCCTGTGGAAGAAGAGAAAGGAACATTAAAAAAAGACACATTGGCTGCATCTACATGTGCGCTTAACTGTGGAGTGAACTAATTAGCTGTGGAGTAAAGCATTGCTGTTCACATGCGTGATGCTATTAGGCCTCAGTAAACTAATTAACACTGCTAGTACTGTCAGGGACAGTACTATCAAGGCTTTGCCCAGCTCGGCCTTAAAAACCTCCAAGGATGGAGACTCTACCACCTCTCTGGGTAACCTGTTCCAGTGTTTTACTACCCTCCTAGTGAGAAAATTCTTCCTAATATCTAACCTAAACTTTCATTCCTGCAGCTTGAGCCCATTGCTTCTTGTTCTGTCATCTGCTGCCACTGAGAACAGTAGCTCCAGTCGGTGTCTAGTCAGCCCAGGCAGCAAGGGGCCAGACTCCTGCCTGCTACTTAGCCACATGGCTCTGCACTTTCAACACCCTTGTGCCCCAGCCAACCCCTCTGCTACCCAGTGCTGCCACTTGGAGCCAGGGGTTGACCCCATGTGCCTCTGGCCCTGGCATAAACTGTTCCACCCTGGCTCAAATTGCAGCAGGCTTGGGTGCACGTGTAGACGCTGCATCCAGGAGTATTTTACTCTAGCTCAGACTGCTCCAGAGTTTATTGCTTCAAATTGATTGCACATGTAGATGCACCCACTGGGTTGGGATTGAAGAGGTCTAGTTTCAATTCCTGGGCCTGGCAAAGATTCTCAGAATGACCCTTGGAAAGCCATTTATTCCTTTTGTGCCTCAAATCAGTCTGTCTCCATCCTGGGGATAACCAAACGTTCTCTTTGTCTGGCTTTTGTGTTTAGATTTTAAGTTCTTTGGGTGAGGGGCCACCTCTGATAACGTGTACACAATGTATGGCACAATAAGACCCAGACCTCACTTTGACCCTCTAGACTCTACTGTACTATGAATAATAGTATACCAGAGGTGCTCAACCTTCAGCCTGTGGGCCAAATCTGACCTGAAGGGCCCTGTCAGCTGTCCCAAGAGGATCCCCACAAGACTGGATATTTGGTGGTGGAGGAGCACCATAGCATTAATTGCCATGACTCTGGAATCTGTAGCAATTAATGCCAAATTTCCAGAAATGTGGGAATGCTTGCAAGCCACATGATGCAGACCCATGGCCAGATCTGGCACACATGACCAGGCTGGTATTCAGGGATGTTCTGTGGTTGGATTTCACATGCGAGGTTCGAATCCCACATGAGGTCACTTGGTGGCTGGATTGCTTGAGCAGATCTATGGTGGTGTGCTAGCCTGTGTGTGCAAGCCAACCCTTGCACTGATGCCACTCTGGACTCTGCCCATGGGATTCAGCAGGATTGGAAGGTTGAAAACCACTGAAAATAAATCACTTGTGCATTAGTTTCATCTTTCCTTTTCCTAAACTGACTGTTCTGAAACACGCTGCTCTCCATATTCTTCCTAGATGTTCTAACTCTTCCAGCTGCTTTCTACAAACAGGTTGTGAACTGTGTGTGTGTGTGTGTGTGTGTGTGTGTGTGTGTGTGTGTGTGTTAAATCAATTCAGATTAGCTCCTAGAACCTGAAGTTCAAAAGCTTTGTTCATGGCTGTGTTCATTTCTTATTATCAGGCTTACTGGTCATACCCATGGTAAGGCTGCTTCATGATTTTCTGGGAAGTTGTCTTCTATTTTTTGTCATGGAGCTAGTAGAAAGTTGGTTCTCCACTAAAAACTTCATTTTTGCTGAAAATTAAAAATGTTTGGGGAAAACTGTAAGATATATGCATGTTCTGAATCTGCATTTGTGAATCTAAAGTTATTTTCTAGTGAATCTGCTAAAACCAATGAATGTACAGCTTTATTTTATGCTCACAATATAGTCCAAGCTTGCCAGTATTGCACCACACTTGCTCACATTTTGGCTTTTCCCAGCTTTTGGGACCTCATTTCTTTATGAATGTTAAAAAAAAAAAAATCTTTATGAAGGCCATGTGACAAATGCAACATAACCTGTTTAACCGAAAAAAAAAATAATTTTCTAACCCAAAATATTGAAATGCATGATTTGTGTTTGAACCAGAAGCTTTGTTTTTCTTTGGAGCTTTTGTTCTGAAAAAGTGGGATTTTCTTTTTGAAGTGCATTTTTTTTCACAGCTCTGCCTCCATGTAGTGGAAGTGTTTATAATAGAGCATTCTTGTCTCTTGATTTCTCGCACTACAAAGAGTTCTCCCTTCCTTTTTGCTTTCTGAGTGGGTATCATGCTGGTGCTGCACAGGTAGACAATCCTGAATTCTGTGCTTGTAATAGACATGTTGGTGAATGCTTGAATGCAGGGCAGTCCAAATGGCAGCCCTTAAGCCTCATGTAGCCCATGAGTGGTTAAGAGAAGGCCTCTGGGCCAAGACTGGAAGAAGGCCAATGTGGTGCCTATCTTCAAGAAAGGGAGGAAAGTGGATCCGGCTAACTATAGGCCCATCAGCCTGACTTCTATCCCGGGGAAGATCGTAGAAAAGTTTATTAAAGAGGCCATCATTAATGGACTGGCCGACGCCAACATCCTAAAGGATAGCTAGCACAGGTTTGTTGCGGGTAGGTCTTACTTGACCAATCTCATTTCCTTCTATGACCAGGTGACCTATCACCTGGACAAGGGAAAAGAGATTGATGTCATATATCTTGGCTTCAAAAAAACCTTTGATCTGGTATCCCATGATCACCTCTTGGCGAAACTGGCCAATTGTGGCCTTAGGTCCACCACGATCCACAGGCTGGACAACTGGCTCCGTGGTCGGACCCAACAGGTAGTAATTGATGGAAGTCACTCATCATGGTGTCCTGTGACGAGTGGGGTCCCCCAAGGCTCTGTCCTTGGACCCATATTGTTCAACATCTTCATTAACGATGTGGACACTGGAGTCAGGAGCGGACTAGCCAAGTTCGCTGACAACACCAAACTTTGGGGCAAAGCATCCACACCAGAAGACAGGAGGGCGATCCAGGATGACCTGGACAGGCTCAGCAAATGGGCGGACAAGAACCTGATGGTGTTTAACACTGAAAAATGCAAGGTTCTCCACCTTGGGAAGAAAAACCTGCAGC
>NW_017729031.1:36864303-36877942 GCF_001723915.1 Gavialis gangeticus
TGCGTCCAGTTTTGGGCTCCACAATTCAAAAAGGGTGTGAAGAAGCTTGAGAGAGTCCAGAGAAGAGCCACACGCATGATCAGAGGTCAGGAAAACAGACCTTACCAATGACAGGCTGAGAGCCATGGGGCTCTTTAGCCTGGAAAAGCACAGGCTCAGGGGTGATCTGATGACCACCTATAAGTTTATCAGGGGTGACCACCAGTATCTGGGGGAACATTTGTTCACCACAACGCCCCAAGGGACGACGAGGTTGAACGGTCATAAACTACTTCGAGACCGTTTCAGGCTGGACATAAGGAAGAATTTCTTTACTGTCCGAGCCCCCAAGGTCTGGAACAGGATGCCATCAGAGGTGGTTCAAGCACCTGCATTGAACACCTTCAAGAGCAAATTGCATGCTTATGTTGCTGGGATCCTACGACCCCAGCTGACTTCCTGCCCTTTGGGCAGGGGGCTGGACTCGATGATCTTTGGAGGTCCCTTCCAGCCCTAATGTCTATGAAATCTGTGAAATCTATGAAATTCTATCTTGGAGTGATGAGGCAAGCAGTGGTGGTACTAATAACACATGCAAGTTACTGCTACTACCGCTCACCCCACTGCTAGAGGTAGGTTGTGTAGTCCACAAGAAGCCCCACAATCCAGATCCGGACTACCAGCCTGAATGAGCTGGATGGCTCTGCTTGAATGAATCGCCCCTCTGAAGTCAATAGAACTATGTCTGTATGGAAGTGATAGGGAGATGGCAGTCTAGGAGAACGTAGCACCCAAAGAATGAAGTGAACTGTACCTCTTTGTGTCATAGTCATGGGTCAGTCCTCTTTAGTTGCTTTAAGCCACTCGGGAAGCATGAGCTTGCCATAAATATGACTTAACAGAGGACACTGTGCATGGTGATTATTTCATGAAAAGCATGAACAGTGGCCCATATTGTAAATTTAATATGGGCCACTGCTTATGGGCCACTATTTAATAAATATTTAATGACTTCTGTGGCTGAATGTTCCCTTCTGCTCCCTGGACTGTAATATGGGCCACTATTTAATAAAATAAAATTCTGTATTGGCTGAGTATACATATTTTTTATTCCCTAAGCAGTCCATGGTCCTACTTCTCCTTTGCTTATTTCTTCTCTCTCTTCTTTCTGAGGAACGGTGTCCTTTCTTCTTTGCATCCATTGCATGGCTGAAGACATGCTGATATAATAAAGTGTTCACATTTGAATGAATTTGTTTTCCCTGCAGTCAAAATGTATTGCAAATCCCTGGTCTTGGCCCATGTTTTAAAGTCATACACGATGCTTCAAGGTGTATCTTACTGGTTGGCTGCATTTTTAGAACCAGAAGAATTAGTGATTCTGTTTATTTCCATATAATTTAAATGGTGGAAATAAGAAGGAATGGTGGCTTTTTGTTTTTTTTTAATGGTAAAAAGGTAATAATGAACTAAACTTTTTTTCCTGTCTTTGATAGCAAGGTTATTTTTCTGTTGCTTAATTTTTTTTTCAGAAGACACAAAGTGACAGCTTCTTCCCACAGCGAGTTTTTCTCTCTGTGTGTCTGTACATGCAAATAAACATGATATTATTTTTTTTAGAATGATTTGCATGAAGCAGGGGTAACAGTAATGAATTTAGGAACTGCAAATGTGCACGTAGTGATCAGTGTATTTAACAATGTGTTCCTGCCTGTAACACTTTCCTTACCACACACAGTCTATTTTGCTTTTTGTCTTGGTGTACGGAGACCAGATGGCAAGGACAGGTTACAAATTGGAAGGATTTTAATGTGACCTCTACCAATATACCTGATTTTCCTCTTACATATCCATATACACCCATATACATGAGGAGTAACTCCACTGGAGATAGTGGCATTACATCAAAGTCACAGACTGCCTGGCCCCTATATAAACCACTTTCAAAATGGATCAAACCAGTTTAAGATAAATCTGGATGCAAGTGATATCAGACTTGATTGATATAGGTTAAATTGTTTTATTGAATTTCTGTCCCGGATCCCCTCCCGATTCAAGTTAACTCATAGTCTTCCAGAACCCCATGCACCTCACCCTAAGCCCCCTTGGCAGGCTGCGTGGGGTACCCTTGGCTCAAGCTGTCTGCTCCAGCCCAGCAGAGAGGTGTGCTGTAATGCACTCCTAGCTTCTGGCCTGGGCCACTGCAGGCATGTGGCTGCATTTCTGGATTCAAAAGTTAATGTCTGTTCAGTTGCTTATCAGTTCAATCTATGCACCTTAGATTAACCTGAGAAGATTGAATTAATGCATCCTTTGTCTTTTTGCCTGTCTGTACTTAGCCAAAATGGTAATAGGTTCATTGGTTGTCTTCTATCTGAGTCTGATGAGGAGGCACCTGATCCCAGTAAAAGTGGGAAAGGCAACTAACTTGGGGAAGGGAGGTGAAAGAAAAGAAGCTGCAGAGAGGAAGTAAACCACTATTAATGCCCAGTAGAAATGCATGTAGTTTGTAGGATTGGGGCTAGGGAATGGAAACCAAGGATGAGTTAGTAAGAGGGAGCTACAGGAAGCCTAAAAGTTTGGATTGGAGATTGTAACAGGGAGCCTTCCCAGGGCCAGTTAGAAGTTGGCCTGCCCATCCATTTCTGGGCTAACCACTCACCTCTCTCTCCTGCCACACCTTGATGGAAAATGATTAAGATATTACCCAGGTGGGAGGCTACTCATTTCCTGCCCCAATGTCAGAGTGTGTTATCTGTGGCTCCAAACCTGCCCTGCATCACAGCCCATACCTTGCAGGTGGCATCTAAGCTCTTAACATCTCTGGTCCCACACTGGGCCCCATAACCCTCCAGTCTGGACACCAACTAGATCCCTCCTATCAGGTGGCCTACTGCACCCTCACTGTGGGTTGCCTAGCTCCCTGCACTCTTCCCTCACTTGGGTATGGCCTCCCCCTGGGATGTTTGGCCACACAGGCCCTGGTCTTACTTCCAAGGCCAGAACCCCAGGCCCTCAACCCTGAGCATCCCTTGCAATGGGCCCCTGGACCTTTTGACCCTTCTGGTCCTGGCTCCAGCATTGACCAGTTGAGGGTGCCTCAAGTCAGGCTTCTGAGCAACTAGCCCCCACTCTTCTACATGGGTCCACCTTCTCAGGCTCTACTATGGGGTTACATACCTGGTTGTGGGAGATGGAGTTGTTAAGGTGCTCTGACCCACCTTTTACCAGGGTGGTAACTGGCCTGGCATTTCCTGGTGGCTGTCTCACCACAAACAGGCCCACCAGGCCACCCATCCCCAGCAGGGTGCAGTTTTAGGTCATGCCCAGGACCAGGAGCCTCCTCCATCCCCATAGCCCCAGCCCATAAACCTCCAAGCTCTTCCTGAGCCTCAGGTCCAGAAGCTGATGTCTCTCTCATGGCTGCCAGCAGCAAACTGCTGCTTCACCCTGTATATAACCTAGGTCTCAAAATGGTCCCATACTCAAGCATCTGGCTGATGCCTTCTCCAGCCCTTAAAGTGGCAGGCACCAACAGTGCCCTACCACAGAGATTGTGGTTGAATGCCTGGAATAAAAGGGAGTGGGGCAGCAAATCTATTTCTCAGGGGGTATGTCTACACAAGATGCGTCACTGTCTACATGTGCACAGCAATTACTGCACAGTAGCTTAGTCTAATGGGCCATTTTCTACTACTGGTAGATACATGTACTAGAAAATGACACATTAAACCAATGTGCTGAAGTGAGCAGGTCCAAGGAGGTGATCCCTCCACTCTATGAGGCACTGGTCACGCCACAATTGGAGTACTGTGTCCAGTTCTGGGTGCTGCACTTCAGGAGGGATGTGGACAACATGGAGAGGGTCCAGAGGAGGGCCGCTTGCATGATCAGGGGGGCAGCAGGGCAGACCCTATGAGGAGAGACTACGGGACCTGAACCTGTTCAGCCTCCACAAGAGAAGGCTGAGAGGGGATCTGGTGGCCGTCTATAAACTGGCCAAGGTCGACCAGCAGGCAATGGGAGAGTCCCTGTTCCCCTGAGCACTACCGGGAGTAACAAGGAATAACAGCCATAAGCTGACAGAGTAGATTCAGGCTAGACATCAGGAGGCGCTACTTCACAGTCAGAGTGGCTAGGAGCTGGAACCAACTTCCAAGGGAAGTGGTGCTTGCTCCTACCCTGGGGGTCTTCAAAAGGAGGCTAGATAGACATCTTGCTGGGGTCGTTTGACTCCAGCATCCTTTCCTGCCTATTGCAAGGGGTCGGACTTGATGATCTGCTCATTTTCCTTCCGACCCTACCAACTATGAAACTATGAGCATGTAGACGCTGACTTGGAGCAAATTGCTCCTGGTCAGCCCAGGCATCAGGGGGCCACAGGTTAGCCCCGAGCTCCAGGGTGTGGGCAGGGGACTGAAAACATCTCCCTGTCTGCTCCTAGGAGCAGCTCGAAGCTGCATGGAGTTCAGAGTTCTGGGGGGTGGGTGTGGAGCTGTCCCCAGCTCCCCCTTCCCCTGCCCCCCAGAATCCTGATCCTCTGCCATGCTCTTTGCCAGCCCAGTGCTGTCCCCAGTGCCCCCTGCCAGCCCAGGGCTGGCACCCGAGCGAGCCTGGAGCTCCCCCGGCTGCTGCCTGTGGGCAGTGCAGGGCAGGAACAGTCCTAGACTGAAGTACTCCTGGAGCAAATTTATCCCAATGCAGGAGCACATTTAGACATGTTTCCAGGTGCAGTTTAATACTCCAGAATTTTCTGCACAGAAAATTCAGGAGCATTAATTGCACATGTAGAAGCTCCCAGAGTATCCGCTAAGGAGACTAATTGAATATGGGTTGTTCTGCAAGCCCTAAATAGAAGGGAACTGCAGGTTACTTGAAACAGCAGGGCTCTGTGTTGGAGAAACAAAGGAATGGTTTTTAAGAAGATGCTGTACTGGAGTCATCCATCTTTATGAGTGTGGTGTGGTGAGCATCTTCCCTGCTAACGTGCTCTCTCTCTCTGCCTTCTAGTTTTGCCAGATGGATGAGTTTAGAGTTATTGCTGGAATTTTCTTAAACAGGTGTTACTCCACTGGCCTTCATGTAGTGACCCTTGATCTATGATAATGCAAATGTAAAGAATTAAGTCCTGTGTATGAAACTGCATGGCTGGTAGAAAATGATGCTCCTTACTCCTTTTCCCGTGTGCAAGGGCAGGGGGTAGATGGCATCGTGCGTGGCTCTCTCCCTTGAGCACAACAGCCAGGGTACAGAAACCAGTGCCAGTGCCAAATGAAGCAAGAGGAACCAGAACCCAGGCCATGCTTCTCTGAGTCCCTGTGTCATCCTTGCCTCAATCCTGACAGGAGCTGCACTTCACTCCGGGTGGATTGAGTAGTGAATATTCAGCCCTGAGGTATAAATACTGGAATTTATAGTCCTCTACGCTCATTTTTGAACTCTTGGGGATATATATATTTTTTTCCCAGCTACAGCACAACCCTCCAAAGCCTAAAGAGCCACTGTTTCTTTTGCACAGAGATTAGAATGAGATGTAAATTAATTTTTGAAGAGGGTGAAAAAATTGGCAACAACCTTGGTCATTTGTTTTAAATTTTCATTTTAATTAAGTTATTCTTATCTTGAATTCCCACACAATCCAATTACCTGTGCAAATTTTAATGCATTCTCTAAATTCAAGCATTCTCCTTCTATCTATTATTAAAACAGTTATTAGTTTCATAAACCTTAGCACATAATGGAGGGGGGGAAGAGGGGGAGGGGAAAGTGGCATAGCTCCACTGATTCAGCAGATCCTGCGCTATTTTAAAGCCTTCGTAAAATCAAGAGTAGGGTTTTAAGCATTTACAGAGTATCTCCATACAGAAGACAACGATTTAAAGAACAAAACATCATGTAACTCTTGAAAAAATTTGTAATGAACCTTTTTTTTCTCCTTTGGGAGCAGAATGCATAAAACTTGGCACCTCTGGGTTTCGAGGGTCTGTATTTGATTTTGTTTTGTTTCCTCTTAAGTTTTGTTCATTTGTGATCACACACAATCAGTTTGGATCCAAACCCTACATCTCAGAGCTAATTTAGCTACATTTAGAGATAAGTTTGAATCTACAATTTGGGATTAGGACCCCTGTTTTAAAAACTGTAAACATTATGACTTTAGAGTGTCACAATTGTAGGAACAGGTGAATTTTTGCTCCTTTTCTGATCACTTCAAGTGTGCCTCCTTCTGGTGTCAGTTTGGTCCATTTATCTATCATGAGTGGTATTTCCCCAAGTCCTCTTAGACCCAACCATGGACTATGACACTCTGTGCATGTCTAAACAAGATGTTAAGTGTGCAGTAGCTTAATAATACTGTGTGTGCCAGGAAAAAAAATGTGCTACTATACTACCGTGCAGTTGTATTAGGCTACTGCGCAATAAGTATCACTAAAAACCCATGTGCCGGTGCTACTATGCAGTTACTCACTGCGCATTGATTTAGTACTTGGTTAATCAAGTACTAAACTTAATGCGCAGTAACTATGGTGCATTAATGAATGTGTAGATTGGCCCTTTGAGTATTGACCATACTTACCCTGCATTTGAATACAGGCGGTTCTTTCTTTTAGGAAGCCGTGGCAAGTGGCACAGGATAACCAGACAGTGACATCAAACCACCAGTGATTTATTTTCAGAAGCAAGTAACTTTAGAGAAAAGAAAAACACTCTATATACACACACACACACATATACATATGTGTGTGTGTGTCTGTAAGACTTAAACCTTTTGTCCCTGTGGGTCGGATGAGCAGGGCTGGATATGGTCTGTGGGAGGCTGGCATGGCTGGAGCCCGATTCTACCATGCAGAGCTTGGAAATTTGGGGGTAAGGGAGTAGTGGCAGTGTTAATTGCCACTGCTCTCCCACTGCCAGACCTGTGGGGTGCTCCGCAGGCCAGATCTGATACTGGTAAAGTATTGTTTTTCACAGCACATTTCCACTTCAGCATACTAACAACAGGTCCATGATGTCCAGGATCCCAACTTTTTAGCTCCGGCAAGTGCTTAATATTAGAGTTCATGCTGTATATAGACAAGAGGGCAGGCAAATCAGCCCTCCCATAGTATCTATGTCCACAACTGCAGTGCTATTATAACTCTCCCAATTAGCAATAGATGCATTTGTTAAATAGCAGGAGGAATAATCAGTGCTATTCAGTGAACACAATTATTTTTCAATTACCATTCATGCTCTGATCAGAGAAGGCTGGATTTTTGGTTCCCAAGCAGTGCAAAATGGTCATAAAGCAGCTAGAAAAGAGCCGTGGGCATTCTCTAATGGCACAAAGCTGGCTTTGTTGTTTCTGAAGGTGCCCCATCAAGGTAAGGGGAAGGAGAAGATGTGCTGGAGGTGTTGCAACAGCTACACACAGGCAGGCCCAGGAAGGAGGGGAATGAAGGATATGATCTTTGGTGTAACAGCTCAGATATGTCCTTCTCCAACTCTAATGGGTGCCTTGCCCAGTCAGCTCTGAATGAGACAGGTGGAGCTGGCTCTCTGCAAGCAGAAAATGGGGAAAGCTCCTCCATCTCTTATGCATTTAGTGTCTTGAGCTAGGCCCACAGTGCCTGGGTTCATCTAAGCCCCCTGAAATCATGGGGGAAACTGGACAGAATCACGTCTCTCCCTCAGTCATGGGTCCACAGGCCCCATCAGTGGACAGACGTGAATAGGCCACAACTCTCCCTTGGTCATTAGTCCACAGGCCACATCAGTGCACAGATGTGAATAGGCCACATCTCTCCCTCGGTCATAGGTCCACAGGCCACAACAGTGCACAGACGTGGATAGACCACATCTCTCCCTTGGTCATTTGGTCTGTGCGCTTTACAAATTGCCCATCTTTTTACAGGGATACATTCAAAACATGGATCTGATTGTAATGGCAATGAAGATGCACTTTAAGAAATGCATAAGCATTAAACTGACTAGTGAGAGATTTACAGTATGAAATATAGTGGGTGCGCGTGGGTGTGTATCTATAATGTATAACGTGTCTGTGTATGTATGCACATCTTTTTGGGTGTAAAAGTGAAGTGCACTGCCCATTTTAATCCAGAAAACACTATGTCTGTCCCAGGTATCAAAGTTTTGGGAAAAACGGATCTAGATCATGCTGTGTGTCAGAAGACCTTGAAGAATGCAGCAAAATACAGGCTCAGTGTAGCCTTACTACATGGTAGTTTTGGGCGGCTCTTGGAGCTCTTAACCCTACATTAACACCCGAGACTAGTTATAAGCACTCATTATGGAGTTCAAAGTGACACAGCTCCAGGGCAGATTTCTCTCTGATCTGTGTTACACTGCGGTGTAACCACTGTAGGCTACACCACAGTGTAAACACCCCACCTGCCCCTGCCTTCCCCTCTGCTGGCTCAGATCAGGCCCACTGCCCTCCCCAGATCCCTGCTCAATACCCCCTACCCACTTCACCACCCACTTACCTGTGGCAGCCTGAGGCCTCTGTCCTGGGGGAGCAGTCAAGGAAGGGTTAACATGAGGGATAGGGAGGAGCCCCAGGGGTGGGGGGGTGAGGGATTGGGAGAGCCCCAGGAAGCAGGAGGCCTGGAATGAGATTTGGGAGGGGGATACTTCCCTTTCAGTCTCTGGGCCCTTGTTGGCCAGGACATGAGACTGCTCCAAACTCCAGTTAGCACTAACACCCATCCACATTTGTGTGGCTCACAGTTTAACCTGTAACAAAGCCCTTAGACTATACCCAAAGAAGAATCTCTCATTTTTATTTCTCTAATAATAACCAAACAGTAGCCCGGAGCCTCCCCTACCCTTCCAGACCTAGGCATCCTTTACTAATTACAGCATTTGCCACAAGGTCTCAGCTTCAAGGTTTCAATGCAGACCTTAGAGTTTCTTTCACAGCAACCTGATCATTCCTACCTCCACTTCAGTGCCTTTACCACAAGGTTTTATATTGATCCCCTGTCATGGGTTTTCTTTTCTAAGGAGCCAGGCCTTGTAGTACTCTGACTCTCTCTGTACAGCTTCATAGGCTCCAAGTCCTTTATTGATGCATGGGTTGAGGTTTTTTTTTCTTCTGCCCTGCCTGGTGTCTGGTCAAAGCAATCAATAAATGAGTGCAGTTGTTATAGTTCCAAACTTTCCAAGGATCCATTCTTGGCAAGGCACTGTGTGCATAAGCAAAACTAAAAATAAGTAGTTGGATGGAGTGTTTTGGGGGCTGGATAAGAGAAAGAAGAAAGTGATCATTACTCAACTAAGTATATGCAGTGCATATCCTTTACTCAAGCTATACAAAGCACCTCCAGGTCCCAGCTCAAGCTGAGCTTGACGTAAGAGCTGAATGTGATCTGGGCAGCGTAAATAATAGAGATACCAAAAGCAGGGCACAAATAAGTAGCTACACACAGCTAGATGATTGCTTAGTAGCAGAGGAATTAGGTGTTCAAAACGACATGATTTGCATTATTCATAACTGTACCAGACAGCCAGATCATAGCATACTTTTTTTTTTCTTGCATCATATTTGACTTTTCAGCCTCCATAAGACCTTGATCATTCCAGAAATAATCCCACCAAAGCTTTTCCTTACAAATCTATGTTTTATTAGATCAACTCTGCAGTGTAATTATCCTTGGAAGTAGACCGTTCTTTTGATTGACTCTTGTTAGCCGCGAGTGCAGCAGAATTTAGTTATGCCTGTCTTCTGATCCCTTTCTTACATCTGTGGCTTTAGGGTAGGCCTCAGAGTCAAATTTAATTCTCAGTCTTTCTGCTTCAATTTCTGATCTCTACTGTTACAGGCAGAAAATGTACAGAGCTCAGTGTTGAGAAGACTTTATAGGTGCAGGCACTGGGGCAACTCCATCCTTGGTGTGACTTTACTGGCTGCCGTGACTTTACCTGGGGATGAATGTGACCCACAGAGCAAGCGTGGCACGTATACATTTCCTGACAATGAAACATGCACATCCATTGAAACTGGCTTTTGAATCTTTTGCTTCTTCTAATGGGACTTAAGTTACCCCATGGTTACCTTGTATGGTCCTGAGTTTGCAAACACTTATGTGCATGCTTAACATTGTCTGGGACAGCTGGAGCCCGTGAGACACTTCATACATTTAAATGAAACGCTATATGTAAGTGTTTTGCTGGATCAAGGAGCACGTGTTTGTCTATGTGATTGAGGAGGGAGGAATGATGATGACTAATAATATGAAATCCTGGAGACCAAATTAATTTTCCTTGAGAAATACAAATAGTGAGACAGGGCCTTATGCTTTCTGACATGAAATGCTGATGAATAAACCATTGTGCTTCTAAGTTCCTAATGGTTGTTTAGAAATGTAGCACTGCATTTATTTTTTCTCCTCATTTGTACCTCATTCTTGCCCTCTCCCGTTTAGTCTTTCAAGCATTCAATGCCAGACTGTTCAGTTTGTGTTTGCAGGGTATAGACACAAATCACTTTCTTTCTTTCTTTCTCTCTCTCTCTCTCTCCACAATCTCCTATTCTTTGGGATTTTAACATACGGATCAACACCGGACTAATAATCTCAATCTAAGATGGGCATGGTCTGGTGGACAGGATGCTTGCTGGTCTGAGACTCAAAAGACCTGACTTCTGTTCCCCAGCTCTGCCAGTGAGTTGCTAGGTGAACTTAGTCATGTCACTACTCCTCCGTGCAGCTCTGTTTGCCCTTCAACTTCTGTCCGTTTAAAATCTGTGTTCTTCAGAGAGGAGCTTTTTAACTCTGTGTATAAGCGGCAGGTAACTCATTGGGACCCAATCTCAGATGGGTACCTTGGGTGTTTCCATAAAGCAAATAAAAACAAGCCCAAAACACCAGCCTCGATTGGGAATTGGGATCTACTTATGCAATTCAAATTGAGGTGTAAGGGGTAGTTCATATTTCACACTTGACTGCATGGCTGTAACCTCCAAAATGGCAAGGAATAAGTCAAACAGATATCTCTCTACCAGAGGCAACAGACAGCTGAAGTCACCTGTACACAGACACAGTTTTCTCTCCCACTTTACATTGCAAAAGGCTTGCAAAGGGGTATGCTTGAAGGTAAAATGTACCTTGCCTAGTGCCATGGAGACAGAAACTTATCAAAATATGTGCCAGGAAAGATACCCGCTTGATGATCTTTGTTACTTGTTAGTCACACTTTAAGTATTTTTAAAGATCTGTGCACTGTTCCTTATCACTGTGTTTTAAATATTTTGCTACTTGAGAAACCCCAAGAGTGTGGTCTGTACAGGATTAAACTCAATGGCTTCTTCACACTCAAATGAAACTCCCTGGTAGCCTAGTAGATACTTCATAGCTCTTAATGTATCTAGTTTAAATTGAATTTATGGAGAGAAACAGACTGAGTCACTTAAATTTGAACTGCTATTTTTGGATGGAGAATATAAAATATAAGTAGTGATCCTAAATAATCGTGTGTTCTAGCAAACTATTTCTCATAGGACACTGAATGGGGGAGAGAAAAAAAAAACAACAGTTCTACTATTCCCTTGAAATAAGTCCTAGCCATTTGGCGCACTTACATAAAATGTCACTCAACAGCAAAGCAAATAGTAAAGGGTATTTCCATCCTTCAAAGAGCTATGAAATTTGACACATGTATTGGTCCCAAAACAGGACAAAAGTCAAAGCATCCATATTTTCAGAGAATGAAAATTCTGAATTTGGAAGTGGCAAATAATTTGCTTCATTTGTTCATAGTTTCATAGTGCTTAAGGTCAGAAGGGACCTAAACAGATCATCAGGTCCGACCCCCTGCCCCAGGCAGAAACGGGTGCCATGGTCATATCACCCGAGCCAAATATCTGTCCAGCTTTTTCTTGAAGACCCCCAAGGTAGGAGAAAGTACCACCTCCCTTGGGAGCCCATTCCAGAGCCTGGCAGCCCTAACTGGAAAGTAATGTCTCCTGATGTCCAACCTGAACCTGTTCTCTAACAATTTATGGTCGTTATTCCTAGTAACCCCAGGTGGTGCCTGGGGGAACAGAGCCTCCCCCAATTTCCGCTGGTCCACCCTGGTGAGTTTGTAAACGGCCACCAGATACCCTCTCAGCCTTCTCTTGGCTGAATAGGTTCAGGCCCTTTAGCCTCTCCTCATAGGATTTGTCCCACTGCCCCTTGACCATGTGAGTGGCCCTCCTCTGGACCGTCTCAATCTCTCTTGAAGTGTGGCGCCCAGAACTGGATGCAGTACTCCAACTGTGGCTTGACCAACGCCGGATAGAAGGGGAGGATCACCTCCTTGGACCTGCTTGTGATGCATCTGTAGATGCACGACAAGGTGTGGTTAGTCTTCCTGACCGCTTCCTTGCATTGGCAGCTCATGTCCATCCTGGAGTCAACAATGACTCCAAGATCCCTTTCTGCTACCACGTTGACAAGAGGGGTGCTTCCCAGCCTATAGGTATGTTGTTGGTTCCTTCTCCCTAGATTCAGCATTTCGCATTTGTCTGCATTGAATTCCATTCTATTCTCATATGCCCACCCCTGTAACCTGTCTAGATCTAGCTGGATTCTGTCCCTCCCCACCAGAGTGCCCACTTCACCCCACCTCTTGGCGTCATCAGCAAGTCTGTACAGCGTGCTTTCCACACCCGCATCCAGATTGCTGATAAAGATGTTCAACAGCACAGGCCCCAGGACCAAGCCCTGGGGGACTCCACTGCCTACATCCCTCCAGGTCAAAAATGACCCATCCATCACCACTCTCCAGGTGCAACCATCTATCAAGTTTGCCACCCATCTGACTGTGTAGGCATAATGCTTGCAGTCACCAAGTTTTTTTTAAAGATAATGTGGTAGGAAACCATGTCAAATGTCTTCTTAAAGTCCAGGAAGATGACATCCACCCTGACACCCTCATCCAGGGACTTTGTGACCTGATCATAAAAAAAACCCAGGTTAGTCAGGCAGGACCTGCCCTCAATGAACCCATGTTAGTTGCCCCTGAGCATCTCCTCCCCTGCTGGGCCCTTGCAGATGTGCTCCTTGATAATATTCTCAAAGGTCTTCCCAATGACCGAGGTACGACTGACTGGCCTATAATTTCCAGGGTCCTCCTTTCTCCCCTTTTTGTAAATGTGGACCACATTGGCCCTTTTCCAATCCTCTGGTACCTGGCCAGTTCCCCATGAGTGCTCATAGAGCCGTGCCAGGGGCCCTGCTATGACCCCCATCAATTCCTTCAGCATCCTTGGGTGAAAAGCATGTGGACATACTGATTTAAATATGTCCAGCCCCTTCAAATTTCCCTAACTAGGTCGTCCCTGACCCTAGGTATGGTGGTGCCTCCCCTGGGTCCATCTGCAATTCTAGTTGGGGAAATGTCCCAGTCCCTGTTCAGGAATATGGAGACAAAGAATTCATTAAAGAGGTCAGCTTTTTCATTTGCCACAATCACCAGATTGCCAACCCTACCCTGTAGAGGCCCCACATTACCCAGTGCCTTCTTCTTACTTCCTATGTATTTGAAAAAGGACTTCATGTTCATGCTGATGTTCATTTTTGCGCCCACCTAGAATCATAGAATCATAGAAAATGAGGGTGGGAAGGGACCTCACGAGGTCACATCTAGTCCAACCCCCTGCTCTAAGCAGGACCAG
>NW_017729031.1:36877953-36881946 GCF_001723915.1 Gavialis gangeticus
CCTCTCTGGGTAACCTGTTCCAGTGTTTTACTACCCTCTTGGTGAGAAATTTCATCCTAATATCATCTGACCCATTCTGGTGGTTCAAAGTTCCTTATGCCTGGTTTACTTATTCTTCCATATTGGCCCTCGTTTCCTACCAAGCTAGATGTTCCATGATGCTTTCCAGTCCCTGCTTGGGTCTAAGCAACCACAATGATTTGGAAGAGTATGAGAGATTAATTTCGTCAAATGACAGAACAAGTTTCCGATTGATTTCCTTATAGAAATTTCTGCCCAAGCTGTCTTCTTATAGGCATTTTCATATTCACGTGAAAAGCCACTTTTGGATGGGAAATCATTTAGTTTCCATACTCAGTAGCATTTTTCAAGTATTCAGAATATGAATATACCTTTTCACTGGGCTTTGCCAACACCCTGGTTGTGGTTTTCTGTTAGTATGGCTAAAATGAACCACTGGTTCCTTGGGATTCTAGTCCATCCAAGGGGGTTCAGATGTGTTAACCTTGGCTTATTCTTCAGTGGAGAATTTTTGTCTGCCACATGACATGAAATAAACTAAGGAAGTTATTATGAACTTTTGTCTGAACTTGAAAGCTGATTTTGATTCCCCACTACATTTTGTAATTGTCTTAAATTTATTTTCCACAATCATTCACACTCTTAAGCTTCACTGGTTCCAAAAAAATACATTGAGACATGATGGTGATGGTTAGAGTAAAAGAATTGGGATAGAAATGCTCATGCAAAACAAATGTTAAGTCTGAATCCTCCCAAATTGCTCCCTGCACACTTTAAGTTGTATATATTGGGTCGTAAAACATGCAATTGGCTATGCATAGTTTAAACTGCATCAATTATTTGCATAAGTGATCAGACTGAGAGACAGAAACAGTATTATACATAGTTTATTCAAATGGCCAAGTCAGGTTCAAGCACCAAATATTGATATTACCCCTTTTACCAGCTTTGTCAGCAAACTTAGGGAAGCTTAGGTTCTTCCTAAGTTGCAAGGCACTGTCTCATGCCCAAGAAAATTCCTGTTTTTTGCAGCTCTCAGAGGATAATAATGCATTCTCTAGAGCAACTGGAGGCTGAACATGTACATTTTATTCGTAGTGAAAGGTTGCAAGCTAATGAAAGTGTATGCCACTTTACAAAGGTTCCTAAGCACAAACACAGTTAGACAAGGCAGCTCATTCTCAGAGATAAAACAAATTAACTACTCTCACATACATGCTGGGCATGTCTGCACCTTCATTAATGCGCCCTAATCGCTGCACATTTAGTTTAGTACTTGCTTAATAAAGTACAAACTAAGTGTGCAGTAAGTAGAGTTACTGCACAGTAGCACCAGCATCAAGTTATTCTGTAACAATTACTGTTCATTATCCTAATAGCACTGTGCAGTAGATTATTAGCACGGTTTTTAACTGCCATGCTACTGCACAGTGTTATTAGGTTAATGCGCAGAAAGCATCTCATGTAGACGGACCCACTGGGTAAGGATGACTAGAATACTGTAATGCTCTATCTTACATTAAATAGCTTTGCGGATGTGTTGGGTAGACAAAAATAAGAATCTCCATAACTTATGTAAATGGCACCATAAATTACTAATATATTTAGCACCTTCTTGTCCTTTTCATTTTCTGTGTGATTTTAGATGGGCAATGCTATGAGAAAATGGAAAACAGCTGGCTCATCACACCTCTGGATGAGACTTTAGTCAACATTTCGGAATAATGTATCACATGGGCCCAAACCAACCTAGTGATCTGGGATTCAGACACTATTTACGTGCCATATCTTCCTTTGGTTTTTTGGAATCAATGTAAAATATGTGATTTGATCCTGTGCCCATCGCAATCAATAATGAGAGTTTTGCCATTAACTTTATCAAAAACGGATTTATGTTCCTAAAATTGGACTTGTTAGGAGCTTATTTTTTATTCATAATGGGTTTTTAAGAAGCTTTAAAACACACTTATTTTCAAGTGGATCTAATCAGATGATTACCAAAATTCAGATGCGTATTTGCATGTGGCTTATTAAAGTATCAGCATGTTCTAAATTGCATTACATAAAAAGCTCTCTGATAATTAGAGAACAATACTAGAAAGCTACTGCTGAACAATTCAGACTTTTGAGGGCAAAAAATCCTTCAAGAGCCTAACCACCTCCTCTCAGCTATGAATGTTAAATTATGACTGGAACTGTAAAAAAGAGAACAGGTTTCAGGAAGGACCTTTTATTTAGGGTCTCACCAATGGCTGAAGTATTTAACCTGGGGCCAGGTGGCTACCAGACAAACACAGGCTTTCCAGCCTTGGAGCACTTGATTCTAGGCAGGTTGAATAAATGCCCCTTTCTTACAGTTCTTGCTGCCGGTGGCATCACTGATTCCTAATACAATGCTGAACGTCTCCAGCTCCCAAAGCATCTTTCAGGATAGCTAAGAGCAGTTCTGTAACTCCACTTTCCTCCTGGCTGGCTTTCACTATCCACCATGCTTTGTGGCTTAACAATACTTAAGAGGGTGTTTTTTTTTCCCTCCCACCCCACCCCTTGACTATGATGAAGATCATGGCGGAAATGGAAAAGCAAACCCACACCCTGATGGGAGAGAAACTAAAGAAGAGACTTTCTTACTGATGGGACATCACTCTATTCTGTGTCAGCCACTTGAGATAGTTGTTCGTTTTATTTATTCATGCATTTATTTATTTATTTATTAGTTTGATATAAAACCTAATAAATAAACTCTGTGGTGATAATCAGAAAGCTGCTGATGCAGGTGATAGTCGCCGAATGTATGAAAGCATCAAATGAGCAGTTGGTCCGGTCGAGAAGAAAACAGCCCTGCTGAAAGACTTAAATGGAAATGGCATCATTGATCAAAAAAAATAACTCAAGCATTGGATTGAACACTATGGAGTTCTCTACTCCAATGAGAATGGAATCGAACACAAAGAGCTTGAAGGATTACCACAGCTTGAAGTTATGATGAATTTGGACAATGAGCAATTAGAAGATTAGCAGAAAGCCATTAAATCGATTCCTGGGAACAAGGCAGCTGGCAACGACTGCTTGCCTGCTGAAAGCTACAAATATGCCAACAGCAAATTGCTTCCAAAGCTTCATGAAATTATACTGCTCCGTCGGAAAGAGGAAGCAGTGCTGCAAGATTTCAAGGATGCTCGGTTTGTAAAATTATACAAAAACAAGGGGATAGAAGCGACTGTGACAGCTATAGCGGTATCTCCGTGTTGAGCATTGTCGGAAAAGTTGTCACTCACATTATGCTCCCCAGACTGATGTCATCTCTAGGTGGAAGAATCTTACCAGAAGTGAGCTAAGACATCAACAGGGACATGTCTTAGCCCCCATGCTCTTTAGCATCTACTTTTCATTCCTGCTTCTTCATGCATTGAAGAACTGCAGTGATGCCATTTATCTTTGAACCAGACTAGACGGAGGCTTGTTCAACATCACATAGTTTAGAGTGAAAACCAAAATGAAAGAGCTGGTTCTGAGAGATTTCCTGTTTGAGGATGATGTGGCCTTGGTTGCTGTAGCAGGACACTAGGGTGCCTGCTACTGGTAACAGTAAAATGGGCTCAGCTGCCACTCACCAGGGCAGCACAGGTGGGGGTTGCTGAGCCAACCGGTTGGGCCAGCTGACCGGAAGGGGGCAGGGCCTGGCCTTTATAAACAGAGAAGGATGAGGCCAGAGTCAGTTCCCCTCTGGCAGCCTCAGAAGCAGGAGCTCTGCTGGCGCAAGCAGGGTGAGCAGAGCTCTGCGGGCCCAGTAAGGAAGCCGGATGGCTTAATTGGTTGGCCTGGTGATACGGGGTGGAGAGAACCCTGACAAGGATACAGACGAAGGATAGCCAGGTCGGCTTAGGTTTTATGTTATAGCCGAGGGGCTTTGCGTTTCTGTTTTGGTTGTGATTTAAGACCGGAGGACCGGGTGAGGCTGTAGGGGTGGAG
>NW_017729031.1:36886946-36890392 GCF_001723915.1 Gavialis gangeticus
TTGGCACAAGAAGCACGAGTAGGAGCCTGGTGCGGGCTATGCGGGCACGGGGAAGAGACTCCGGTGCGGGCTAGGTGAGCACAGGCAAGAGGCCCAGGGGGCGTGGGCGCGAGAAGCGCGAAGGTGCGAGAAGCGCGATGTGAGAAGTGCGAGTAGGCCCAGTGGGCAAGGGCGCGAGAAGCGCAGCGTGAGAAGCGCGAGTAGGCCCCAGTGGGGCATAGGCCCAAGAAGGCGGGTCTGGGGGCCAGGTAAGGCTAAGGCCGCCTGAGTCCCGAGCGTGAGAAGCGCGAGACTAGGCCCGAGCGTGGGTGAGGCGCGGGAAGCACAAGCAAGGCCCGAGTCAGGCGTAGGACCCTGCAAGGGGTCTGGGGGCCAGGTAAGGCTGAGGCTACCTGAGCCCCAAGCGTGCAAAACGCGAGGAGCGCGGGAAGTGTGAGTAGCGACCTGAGTCAGGCGGGGATCAAGGGGCGCGGGCCTGAGTGCGGGTGGCCACGAGACACATGAGAGGTAGGTCCCAGTCAGGCGCTGCCTGGAAGGGGGAAGCCTCGAAAGGGGGCGAGCCCAGTTAGAAGCCCGGTGAAGGCAAGGAGCGCGAGAAGTGCGAGCAAGGCAGGCCCCGTGCCAAGGAGGGCTAGAAGGCAGCCTCCCATTGATACTATAAAATCAAAGACGTGGCGGGTGAGACAGAGGGTGCTTTCAGGACCCAGACTTGGCACGGTAGGCAAGGGCGCTAGGGGAGGTCACGGCACCCCAAAGGGCGTCCTGCCACAGTTGCCCACAGTGAATATTCCCTGCAAAATCTCTTGGGCAGATTTTCTGCATCATGCAAAAGCTTTGGGTGGACAATTAGTCTCAAAAAGACTACGGTCATGTACCAAGGAGTGAAAGAACCGGTGCCTGACATCTCTCTGGCGAGTAAATCTCTTGGAGTCATCGACAGCTTTTGCTACTTTGGTTCTACGATCCACAGGAATCTTGACCTTCAGGCTGAACTGACTAACAGAAATAGAAAAGCAGCCAAGAATTTGGGGCTATTACAGAAACGTGCATAGGATAACAACAAACTATCAGCTAAGGTGAAGATGTGAATCTACGAGACTTGCATGCTGTCATTCTTGCTTTATGGTTCAAAAGTGTGGATTAAATATGCTAGGCACATCAGGAAAACGAGCAGGTTCCACATGAGATGCTTGCACAACATCCTGAAAATAAAGTGGGAAGATGGAATACCAAACACAGAGTTACTACAGCATATAGGTCTGACACACAGAAACTAGTGTCAAGAAGAGGAAGTTTCAATGGCTTGGCCATGTCAGAAGAATATCTCTAAGAATATTTTCTACAGTGAGATTCAAGACTCTTTAGAAAGTGGGGTTGCCCTCTATGCTGGTATACCACAACGTGTGCAAAAATGATGTGTTTGGGTGCAGCCCAACATGAAGCAGCTTTGATCCAGAGGATGGAAGCAAAGCAATAAAGAAAGAAGCAGTGTGCTGTAAACTTGGACTCAAATTCAGACACACATGGATCTGTGAAACTTGTAACAAGCTCTGTCACTCTCAAATTGGGGTTGTCAGCCACAAGCAGATGCATGAGGCACTTGACTAGACTTCTTATGCATATACCATGATCCATCGGGTCAACAGTTGCCCATATCCTCCTCCTCAATTACCTGTATCATCTTCCTCAGAAATGGCTTGCAATATAGAACAAGATAAATTATAGAAACAGATAAAATATTAAAATAGAATAACAGACTCCAACAACTCCACAAACAGTGCCCCAAACTTGTCACTCCTCCTCTACCTCCTCCCCTCTCTCCACCTCCACTAAATGTCTGTCCAAATAAAAGGTCTTCTCTTGCTTCTGGAAGATGTCAGGTTCAGGCTCATGGAGGAGGTTGTTGCAGAGCTGAGGAGCAACCACTGAGAACAACCTCCTATGTGCTTTCACCAAATGAATTTGGTGTTCAGATGGCAATGCTCTCAGCTGACCATAGGGATCATGATGGATGATAAGAGAGGAGGTGGTCCCTTAGGTATATAGGGCCCAGGCCTTTTGGGGCTTTATAGCCAGTACCTTAAATTGTGCCTGGCAAGCTTTCGGAAGCCATGTCCCACTCCTACAGAAAGAAATTCCTCTCCAGAGATGGCTGAATTTTTGCAGAAAATGTCAGACTCTAGTTCTGAATTAAAAAAAAAATGGCGGGAGAGTTGTATCTTTATATTCTTTCTATAGGTTTTTACCATCTATTCGTTAAGGAAGCCTTCCATGCCACATAAGCAGAAAAAAATATTTTCTACTTACAGGGTTGTTGACGCTGGACTCACAACCCAGTCCCAATACTTTTGCTCTGGGCGAGCACAGCCTTCAAATCAACCACAACCCAGGCCAGTTGATAATAGGCCAATTTTATTGCTATGCAGTGACAGGAAATAAAAGCAATGCAGGTAAAGCAAGTACAATGTACCTTACCCAAATTTCCCAGCACCCAGGATATATCCAAGGTGTGTGGTCTGGCTGGCCAGTACATAAATGTGACCTTGAGGTTCTTTGCTTGAGTGTATGACATCAGCAACCTTGGAGGTCGGGGTTGCTGCCAACTGCACCCCCCCCCCCATAATTTTGGAAAACTCTTCCTTTTGTATTCTTTCTTCTGGTAACTCTTGATGACTCTTCACCCCTGAGCATTGTTAATTGGTCTTCTTTTGGTCAGCACACAGTCCACGTCCTGTGTTGTCAGCCAAGACCCCACTTTCATAAACCTATCACATGCCCACATCCTAATTTGGGGCTTTACTGGTGTCCTCCTAATTTGGTCTGTTCCCTCAAAACCAGAAAGCTTAAAGTTTTTTGCAAGCAGACAGTGTAGTCCTGAAGCCCTAGAGCCAGGCCTATCTCTATTATGAAAATAAAGTTTGGATGTTTTCAGTTACCCCAGATACGTAGCCTTGCTGTTTCCCTGCATGGGTTAGATACCCTGTCTGCTTCTGAAGGCTGGGAAACCTGTGTATTAGACCCAGGCTTTTAAAAATCAATTAACCCTTGCTGTTATAACCATTATTCTAATACATATACATAGGTTATATATATATATATATATATATATATATATAACCTATGTATATGTATTAGAATAATGGTTATAACAGCAAGGGTTAATTGATTTTTAAAAGCCTGGGTCTAATACACAGGTTTCCCAGCCTTCAGAAGCAGACAGGGTATCTAACCCATGCAGGGAAACAGCAAGGCTACGTATCTGGGGTAACTGAAAACATCCAAACTTTATTTTCATAATAGAGATAGGCCTGGCTCTAGGGCTTCAGGACTACACTGTCTGCTTGCAAAAAACTTTAAGCTTTCTGGTTTTGAGGGAACAGACCAAATTAGGAGGACACCAGTAAAGCCCCAAATTAGGATGTGGGCATGTGATAGGTTTATGAAAG
>NW_017729031.1:36895392-36908075 GCF_001723915.1 Gavialis gangeticus
CTCTAAATGCCATTTTCTAGCCAACAAAGGTGAGGAAGAAGAGAAAACAAACGAGCAACAAAATTGCAAACAATGATCCAGATTTCCATTTGTTGAAGCTGTCTCAGTTTCTCCATCCTGTCTGTTTGTATCCTCACTGCTTCCTTTTGAAATAAGGACCTGCTTCAGCAGATTTTTGGCTTAGAAATAGAACTAAGGGCTGCTACTGAGCTATCTTTATGCTTGTTGGTAGGATGATGTATGCATTTTCAAGCAATCATATTTTCCAGGGAGGGTGTGGTTCTTGAAGCAAGCTGCAGTTATCCACATTTCAACCTTGACTTATCTGCATTTCAGATCTCTCCAAAGGAAGTAAAATGGAAATTCAAATATTTATAAAAATCGGATTTGTTCCTCTGAGCATCCCTATAATAGCCTGATTAATCCTGACGATAATAGGCTTAAAGAAGCGATTGTGGGAGAACAAAGAGTTAGAGTTAAGTTAATATTTCTTCATCTGTTAACATTCTGTTCTAATTTACATTTAGTAATTGCATTAATATTAAAAAAAAGAAGCAGTTGCACTTGAATGAATTAGATGTGCTGCTGGGGAAAAATGATTCAGTGAGTCTTTCTGAGGATGATCTAAAAAGGCACATCTTTTATATGATGTATTCAAACTAGCTCCAGGTCCAAAAAGGCATTTAGACATGGCAGTGCCCAATTACTAGACCACCTGCTACCTTGTGGATTCCTCAACCTGGGGTTAAATATGTGGGGAAGAAACAAGAGTAAAATGTATGGGGAAAGGGCTGGGCTTATCTGATCTGGCCAGAGATAGGCAACTATTTCTGGCCAGATAGGCAACCTGCTTTGGCATAGGATCACCTATGAATCTTCTCTTGAAGTTAGGTGTTGAAGTGTAGTTTTCCTATTCAAGAAAAAACAGTGGAACAGCACCATTGCAGAATAGCTAAGTGTCTCAAGGGTAGTACGTGCACGTGGGTCCTGGGACATAATGATTTAGACCCCTGCTTGCCTTGTTCAGAGTAGAGACTTGGGCTAGGGACAGAAATTAAACATAAACCAGTAGAAGTAATCAGAAACTGGTTCAAATCTGTAACACAACAGAAGTTCAGTGCACATAAACCACTTTCAAAATGGCTGAAACCAGTTTAAGATAAACCTGGATGGATATAGTATCAGACTTCACTGATTTAGGTTAAATAGGTTTATTGAACTTCTGTCCCAGAGCCCTTCCAGATTCAAGTTAACTCACAGTCCCCCAGCATCCCAGGATGCTTTGCACCTCCCCTGTAAACCTCCCATCACAGCATGAGTAGGCGAGCCTTGGCCCAAGCTGTCTGCTGCAATCAAGTAGCGAGGCGAGCTCTAGCACCCCATGGCTTCTGGCCTGGGCCACTGCAGGGAGGTGGCTGCATTTCTGCAATCAGATGTGAATGTCTGTTCACTTGCTTATTGGCTCAATCTACCCAGTTTAGACTAACCAGGGAAAATTGAATCTATTCAGCATTGGGCTCGTTGACTGTCTGTACTTAGCCTTGACATCAGGTCTTCTATATCTAAAGAGAAACCCTACTTGTTAGGATTCATGACGTATTAACAGACACAGACCTCGCTACCTTGAGAATTGTACTGTTGCTCTTTTGCTTGAGTGAAGATGGGGTCATTGCTTAGATGGCTTTGTACATGCCTACCTGAGGACACCAAGTCACTTAAAGGGTTAAGCAGTATATGAGAATCAGTTTTGAGGATGGCTGTGGTGTCTGTAGGTTGACCTGGGTTTCTAATGAGATAGATATCTAAGTATCTTTGAGGTTCGGGGCATTCGAGTTCATCCTCTGCTGTGGTGTCTGACCAAATGGCTATGAAAAACATGGGTCTGAGTATGAGAAAAATCAGAGTCAGCTTTTATTTCCCAAGATGCACCTCTATCCCTTGACAAGGTGGCAGACTATGATGTGTGATGGGGGAGGGTGAGGGAACTTGTCCTATAAAAAAAAATAGGAGCTTGATTCATCTGGACTACAACCCACAGGATATGCTACTACAATATTTCAGCCGGAAAATCATAGTTATTTCCTTTTTTGTACAATTACTCCCTGCCCCTCCCCCCCCACTGACAATACATATTATTACGCAGAAAAAAAAATTAGTTCAATACTTACTAAAAGGTTATGAAGCTTATGGTGAGCAGGCAAACTTCATCCATATAGAAGAGATCTACATTTTATCAACTCTTCTAGACCTTGCCTTGACAATGATGATCATCTCTGCTTTATTCATCCAGCCAACTCAGCTCCTCCGCAGACAGCGTCGAATAAATTTTTACTTTCCCTCCAGCAACAAGACTTATGCACACACAGTTTGTTATAGCTACATGTGCTCACAATGCAGCTTTGTAACTTATAACGAGGCATGGTTTTAGGTGTCACAAATACCAGGCTGGATAATGGTGTTGATGATACCTGGCACTTCAGTAGCACCTTCCAGAGAAAAACCGCACTTGTGCTAATTAATTAGGCCTCCTTGCAATTAATCATTATTAATCCTCTCTGTAATTAATTATCATGACTGTGTGATACAAGAGATACTTGAATTATTTGAAATTTTTATTTTTTTATGAAAAAGGGAATAATGTTAGGAAATAGTTGTTGCAAAAAAAAAAGCACCAAATCCCATCATCGCTACATAGTGTTATTGTTCCCATTTCTAAGGGACAAGACCAAATCCTATAAGAAACTCTGGAAGAGTCACTTTACTATCATTCTGCAAAATCCCTCCTTAAAACTCTTCTTTGCTGTGATGTCAACAACAAAAACCCCTTAATGATGGTCAAACTGAGACCTCTGCCTATCCCACTGACCAATATGCCTGTCTGTACCCTTTGTTACTATGTCTTGGAATATAAGCTCTTGGGAACAGAGAACGTGTTTTTGCTGTATTTGTACAATACCTAAATGTATGTGGTCCTGATTCATGGCTAGGGTATATAAACACTTCGATAATGCTGTAAAAACATAAATAGTAAACTAGAGGGACAGACCTGTGAATTGATTTGTAATGTAATTCTTGTTCAACGAAAAATGCCTTTACAGCAACATGAACATATTTTAGGTTTAAATTAAAAACTAAAAAACAAATCAAAGAACATTTTGAATAAAAATAATATTTTTCATCAAACATTTTTGCAGGGAAACATAATTTCCTACCCACTTCTAATTAGATGTCATATGCTCTGTTCTTGCTACTCTCTCCAGTGTATGTAACGTAATATTTCAGTGGATGTATGGTCTTCCAAGAGGCTTGTGTAAGAAAACTGTAGTACACTTACAAATGTTTGCAGTGACTGGATCTGAAAAGACAAGTCATCACTTTAAGCAGCGCGGATATGAATCAAAGCCCGCTGGCATCTGTGGAAAGTCTCTCATTGACGTCACTGAGTTTCAGGTTAAGCACTGTGGCTAAAAATTCAAGCCTATTGATTTCAATTAAAATTTCTGTGTCTTCTGCACTCCACAGATTCTTTACAGGTTAAAAAAAAAATCCATCAACCAGGGGAAAATGTACATTTGTTTTGAACTTATGCTCCTTTAATTCCCCTTGGTGTTTCTCAAAGGAATCATTTTCTTTACCTGGGGCAAGTCTCCTATAGTTATTAAAAGTTACGATGTGGGCATAACTCAAAGAACTACTAACCAGTGTACAGGATGGGTGTATTGTTTCCATCCACTGTGCTGCTCTTGTGTCTAAAGCTTCAGCTTACATTAAACCAAACTGAGCATCGACTGTGCTTTTAAGCCAATGTATCCAATGCACGTTATGGCCATCACTTTCGAAAGATATGACGTCTGTCTCCACTGGTCTCCGGGAAGGAAACTCTTGAGTGCATGCCAGATATCCCCATTTATACACACCAAACCCAAATTGGCAGGTGCAACTGTGGCAGGCATCATTTAATGGCTACATTTCCATGTTTGGCAGGAAGGAGTATGAAGAGGTTGGGGGGGCTTAATAGCAAATGTCACCAATAGCACTAGGAGTGCAATGAAGACAACCCCTTAATCAGCTTGAATAGCTCATGAAAATGGTTAATATGACTGTGGCCTATGATAGCACAAGTCTGGGACTGATAATCCCTCAGGACCTTTCCACTTTTGTGCTTCAATGATTCTTGACAACCAAAGGTGAATATGGTAAGAGTTGATAATCCAGTGACCTTTAGTAACCCAACATACATGATTCCTGACCGATAGATGTTGCAGTCATGCTGACTTCCCCTCCTCAACTTGACTATTTATTTGTCTTCCTGCTTGAGTACTCAAAGTCACCTTCTTGATGCCCAGACTGGCTCTGGCCTTGTACTGCCCTATCTAAGTGTTTCGCATGTGCTTTCCCAGGCCCTGATTCAAAGTCAGATGATAATTTCAGTGGATTTTGTCATAGGTCCCAATTGCAGTATTTGTTCTTTTTTCCTTAAATGTCCCACATTACAGACAATTAAACCTGAGAGAAAGAAGATTAGGTGTCTGGAGGAGTTTGTTTTCTGAATATTATGGACACATTTATTAAACCACACTTTTGGTTCTATTCCAAATACTTTCTGTCCCCCATGGCCAAGGTGGAATGGAGTAAAAGGGGCATAAAGATTTTCCCCTCACATCTTCTCTGGGGCTGCATTGATCAACCGCACATATTTAAAGGAAATCTTAAATACTCCTAGGACCAGATCCTCAGCAGGAGTAATTGCCATGGTCCTACTTTCTTTGAATGAACTACAGTGGGTGCATCTACACAAGACGCTATGGCGCAGTAGCAACTATGTCGTAGCTCATTGCTACCACGCAGTAGTATTGCCAGGTACTAACTGTGATGAGTAATAATGAGCTACTGCGCAGTAGCATCAGAAAAAAACACGTGGTGATGGTACTATGCAGTAACACCAATTACAGCAAGTACTAAATGATTGCAGTAACAACTGTGCAGTCTGCCACACCTGTAGATGTGGCATATGATTAGCACAGAAAAAAGGACCTGGCCAACATAAATGAGGGGAAATAAGTAGCTCTCACTGTACCACAGGGCTGCCTTGTGAATGTGCCTCTTCTGAGCCTTTATTTCTGTTCTGTGCAATGATCATTTTGGACAGCAGTAAGTGAATAAAAACTATGCATGCTTTGTACTTAAGCAATAGCAACCACATGTACACCCAGCATGGGCAGTAGCCCAGGTGGAGCTAAATACACTTTAATCATTTGAGAAACTGGCTCATACATGCTATTCCACATATCAAGAGTCCCATATGGTATGCATTTGTATTTTTATCCAATAACGGTTTAATGTAAAATGAAGAAGTTCTTGCAGCAGGGTCTCTGTCTAAATGAGTACCCCTAGTCATTGGACTGCAAAGTTATGCTCATTCTTGTACTGCCCATCTCTGACCCAGTGATCCTCCAGTTACTTTCTGCACAATACTACTACTTAAACAGAAGGAGCTGAAAGTGTCCCCAGCCTGGTGTAAGGTTTATGCTCCAGGGAAACAGCAGCTGAGTCCTATCAGACAAAAAGGAGGGAATTGAAGTCATTTCTCCCTTGTTCTAGGTGCTCTCATGCTGGGTGTACATGTGGTTGCTATTGCTTAAGTACAAAGCTATTTAATAAGGGATGCACCATGCCCAAACTGCTCTGGCTGCCTTTTAAAAGGAAGTTGTGGCTGCTGCTATTCAAATGGCTCTGGGTTGAGTCCCTCAGGGGATTTTGGTGGGAGGGGAATGCCTAGTTCCCAGATCCCAACAGGGCTTAGGCATGAGCGAGCTGTCAAGCATCTCAGTCCCGTCAGGACTGAGATGCTTCTAAGCATGAGCAGAAGCAGAGCTTCAGGCACCCGAGGGAATGAAGTTGAAGGACAGGGGTGTTTGGAGAGCTCAGGTCCCTCTAGGATTAGGCAGCAGCTGAGTGGGGCCTTTTCAGGTGGATTTAGGCACTTGACTTCTCTTCAAGTCCTAATTTAAACACCTCTTTCTTTTTTGGGACCAGGCTGCAAATGACCTAAGTCCCCCCCAGTGGCCACAGTGTTTAGACACTGGAAGAACAACTTCCACTCAAGTTAAATTTACAGTGGTGCTCAGAAAACAGACAAGGGGGGAAAAATGTCCTGCAGTTAATCTCATTGTGTGCAGCCTCAGGTGAGAATGAAAACAAACACCGGCTATGGAGAATTGGAGTATCCA
Source organism: Gavialis gangeticus (assembly GCF_001723915.1). Classification (NCBI taxonomy): domain Eukaryota; kingdom Metazoa; phylum Chordata; order Crocodylia; family Gavialidae; genus Gavialis; species Gavialis gangeticus. The sequence continues at coordinate 36,901,623 of NW_017729031.1, forward strand.
CAAGGTTTTTGTGGGGTTGGGCTCAGGTTTTATGTATCACTGCCCAGAGCATACTTCTGATTTTAGGATGGGCCTCCAGAAAGGGCATTTACATCGGTGCATGCTCTGTGTGTGTGTCTGTCTCTCTCACACTGCAGTGGGGTCTCTGCTCCATCACTGAGGACAGGGAGGGAGTCCACGGCCTGCTGGCCAGCCCATTAAAAGATTTAATGATAAAAAGGGCACGTCTACATGTCACCTTACAGTGATGTAGTGATGCACTCCATCACCATACAACATGCCACATCACTGTTGTAGCCATGGAAGTCTACACGTGATCACCACCTATATCATCGTAGTGGCGTGCTCCCCAGTTATAGCATGCTGATATGGCGACTTAGGGGCAAAATCCAACTGCGCTGCATGCACAGTGCAGTAACTGCCCATACGGTGCCATGCTTTAGTACTTCCAAAAGGAAATATTAAAGCACGGCACTGTAGCAACGTCACCGTGAGGAGAAGTATAGATGTGCCCAAAGGGACAGAAATAAGATGGTGGCCTGCCACAGGTGTAGGCAGTGATTGGCAGGTCTGGGGCAGGAGTAGAGGGTCAGGTGACCCAGCGAGAGGCTCCAAAACCCAGGGCTTGGCCCAGAAAGGCAATCTGGATATAGGAGCTGCCAGTCCAGACTGCCTGGAGGAAAGGACTATGCACCACAGAAGGGCAGGAGAGCTCTGTGCTGTGAGTGACACGAGATGAGTACTTTGAACCTTCTGCATTTGTGCTACCCCCGGGTGATAATTAACCCCGGCAGGGAAGCTTGTGTTTGACAAGCCCTATGTGTGGGAGTGGATGCTCATAATTCTGATTTATGTTTGAAGCATAGGACCGGGCTGGCCATAAGGGGTGTATTGGAGGCCTCTGGGGTGCAGCAGAGGCACCCAGGTTGTTGCATGCAGGCAGTAGCCCAAACCCATTTCAAAATGGAGGAGTGTGGCATGTCAGAAATATCTGGCAGCAAAGACTGGGAGGAGTGGAAACCCCATGCCCACAAAGGGGGTGCACCAAGGTGCTGAGTGGCAGAGGGCTGAGCTGGAGCTAGGGCCTGAGAACCTAGTGTCCTGGTGCAGTGGATCCTGGGCTTTGGGACCCCGCCAGATTAAAAGTATGCTGAGGCCTGGAGGACCTGAGTTCAGACAAGGACCTGCCCCAAAACCTACATCTGCCTCTTGGGGCAGCCTCCCTATGAACCTATAACAGCCAGTCGTGGCAGGTGTAGAGATAACCGTGATGGGACAGGACCCAGTGAGCGCAGAAGTGAAAGTGGGGAGGTCAGAGCCTGGTGGCAAGTGGAACCGGGGACCTTGCATCAGCACCAAACCTTTTACATTACACACACATACACACACACTTACTGTTTTTTATGTATTCTTGCCCAGTATACCATGTTTTTCAGTTCCACTCCAGGCATACCCCATTTGCACTGAGGTGTCTCCATGATTTGTTGTGCTGCTGATAAGTAATGTAGTGGCTGATGGAGAGGGGGGACATTAGCAGCCTGACTGCCGTCACCTTAATGAATGTGTGCTTGAATTGCAGTTACTGCAGCTGTAGGCTCAACTGGCAAAAGGTTTTGTTTGTCCTTTGCTTCCACTGCATTCAGTCTGAGCCTGTTCTCTTAGGATGCCGAACAAACCACAATTTTGGGTGCTTCTTTCCCTTTTTAGACTTGTTTCTTGGACTAATAGTTTGCTTTGTACAGTGGTGTGCACTTTTACAGAATCCATAAGAGCTCAAGGAAGGAAGCTAACCTTGAACTCCTAAATGCCTCTCAACAGTCATTTCTGAGGCATACAATTTTATGCTTCTGTTGCCACAGGTTCTTCGTTTACAGTTGCATAATTGATGGCTTAACCCTCTGTCCCTTCAGACCATTTTAAAATTCAATATAAATAAATCCTCTGAATCAAATGCCTATGGCCTTTTGCTCTTTGCAGTAAAAACTAGGTGTGTGTTGCTTCTCCCATACGAAAAGGTTTTTTTTTTCTTTTTTTTTTTTTTTCCCCTTGTTCAACTGTTCTTAAAACCTTTGGAAATCCATTTAGCTTTGAAGTTTCCAGTTCCCTAGTTATAAGGCTCTGTTTAGCACGCTGCATCCCAGACATTGAATTTCATGTAAGCAGCATTTTGAGTGATGCTAGATGAAAACAAGGTGAAGGATTTCCTATAATCACACAGATATTTAGCCTGCTTTTCAGGCTGATTAGCATTTTTTAAAACTATCTGGGGCTACCAAAGCTAGATGCAAAACTAAGATAAGCACAAGCATGAGGTCCATTTTTCTGGTTCTGAATCCCGGGTAACTTGTTTTGTGGTGTGCAGTGTTTTAATCAGGTACCTCCTAGCCTGGTATGCATCATAAACATCAATGGGGACAGCCTTAAAAATGGCAGGGCCCAGGGCAGAAGTAAAACATGTGTTCCCTGCAACACAAGATAATTGGCAGCCTAGTGATTTATTACAGTTGCAAAGAAATGCCATGAAATAATAATGCAAACAAGTTCTTTGGGTAAATCCAATGTCTTTTATTAGAGCAACTAAATAGTTGGAAAACATTTTTGGTCTAATAAAAGGTATTGGATTTACCCAAAGAACCTTGTCTGCCTGTATCCTTAGACGAACACAGCTACAACCTATACTCATGAAATAATAATGTGCGCTTACATGTACTCTGGCATTTTAACAACATAACTAAATATACAATATTGTACCTGATTCTTTAAAAAAATGGATTTTCAAGGTTTTTTTTCCCCCCAATGTGTGGAGCCCCACGCAGTATGGAGCCCAGGTCCCCATCTCTTTCACCTGACCCTAAGGGAAACTCTGATTACCAGGGTGGTAATGAGAGTGCCCACAGGGTGCTGGAGGGTTTCCAGGCAAGGTGTTTTGGGTAGATGTGATCTCTTTTATTAGACCAACTTTGCTGTGTAAACCAAATTAGCTGGTCTAATAAAAGAGATCACATCTACCCAAAGAACTTTGCCTGTCTATGTTCTTAGACCAACATGGCTACAACCAACAACCCAGCAACATGGAGGGTTTTCAGACGTCCATGAAGGGACAGCCTCTAGTCTGTGGAGTTTCAAGTTAAAGGAAAGATGAAGAGAAAGGCAGAAATCTTTAAGGTTCCCCATGTGTTCTGCAACAAGCTAAAGTTATTAATGGACCCTTGCCTATGACCAGAGTAGGAACCCTACATAACAGGCCATGTGAATGAAGGCATGGAGTAAAAGGCCATCCACAGGGTGTCCACAGATGCATGGTGTATTGAAGAAAGAATAATCTCTTTTGTTGTATTCTCTTAACTTTTTGCTTTGTGTGGGGTATGATGCCCTATTTCACGTCCATTCCAAACTCTCCAGCTTGTGAATTATATCCATCGTGGTTGGGTTGAACCTTTGACTTCATTCTGCCAGAAGGGGTTCATGGTCTATATTTTGAGTTACCTCATCCCTTCACACCCCATCTTCTTTTCCTCTCTGTAGAACAGAACATTAATAGCCAAAACCTTTGATAAATGGTCATCTGAAGATGAAAAGCTTTAGAATTGAATCAATAGTTAGTATTTCACTGCTTTAGCACCCTACAGTCTTTCATTCCTGGGATGCTTCTCCCATATGTTGTCAAGGGAATTTGTAAAAGTTTTCCTACATGCATCTTTACACCAAAATCACATAATTGAACTATTGTTAGCTTCCTGGGAGTGGATTCTAAAGTGTTCATTATGTTTCAAGCTCCAAGTGGAAACAAAATCAGGGCTAGATGTCACATGTGCATTGTGTTACCCATTTTAACACTACACAACAACATATGTCAGGTGTTATCAACTTAGATATAAACACTGGGTCAGACCCTCAGTCCATGTAATTTGGTTTGCTGCATTGATTTCAGAAGGCATACCGTTGGTCCTCTAGATTTTTTTCTTCTATTTACTCAAATCTCCTGTTATTCATAAGAGTTGAGTATTTCTTTTCCTCCTGAGTATCTACATGTATCATTTTGGACAACATGTGTATGTGCTTCCCAGTTCCAGAAACTAAACCCTACAACTTAGTTTTCCAAATTTACTCCCAAATCTGTGCTCACTGACTACCACAGGGAAATCTAGAAATATGGATTTCAAGCCAAGAAGAAAAATCAATTTATCTTTCTCATCACTGTGCGATGCATAATTTGCATTGAGCTTTCATGAATGTGGACAAGGATGGGTAAAACTCACAGAACCTTATAGGTATAGAGCTCTGGTGATATGGGAAATGTGTGAACAGAAGTAGGTGGCTCCAGCCAGAGAGATGCTAGATTGAAGCTAAAGTTACTATCTATTATGCATTATGGGCATTTAATAAAAGGAAATAAAAAACACTAAATACAAGTTACTTTCACCTGCCACCTTGAACAAGATTTTTTTCTACTGGCTGGTGTATCCAAAGGGAAAAAAGTAAATTCAGCAGTGAAGGAACTGAAAAAAAAATAAGGTAAAAGCTGTGAGAGATATAAATTAATATATATGTACTTTATGTACTCAATTTATCTTTTTAAAATGATTTCCCTGAGAACTTGTCTTCTACACTTTTTTTACAGTAAACTCAAAGAGAAATTTCAGGAATTAAATATTCATTAGTGTTTTTAATGACTATCCGTTTTTAGGAGAGAAAATAATTTATTTTTTTATCAGTAAAATTCAGACCCTGAATTAGATTTATTATTGCTTAAAATATCAAAATCTGTTTTTTTAAACCAAGAAAAGCATTAACTTTGACACGTGTCACTTTGACATAAACCAGTGATGTTTTGAGAACTATTTCTATCCATAGCTTAATAATTAAGCTACGCTGGGGCTGTCTATATGTAACTATTGCATTGCACACTACATTTAGGATACAAGGCTTGATTATTTTCTTCACTGTATTCTGCCTCTATATTGAGAATGCATTTACATAAGATTACAGAAGATATTTCTGAACTTGGGATATGGCTACGCCATTAAACTCCATTCAAATGGCATACACCAGGACAGCGGTGCCAAAGAAAACCAGTCTCTCAGGGCGTATCCACATGAGCACACACATGTCGCTTGCAGCATCTCAAAGCACCTTTGAGAGATAATGCAATAAAAGCCCTTTGAGATGCTGCAAGAGGCACATGCGGGAATGAAAAAAGTTTCCCACATTTGCACTGTGGGGCACAGAATTAGACCCCTGGATATTCAGGGGTCAAAAAAAAAAACCTGGAGGGCAAAAAAGCAGGTCCGGGACCATGCCCTGAGGCAACCAGAGGCTCAGTCCTCCACAGAGAGGCTCTCATAGCCAGCCTGAGCATCTCTATGGCTGGCCCTCACCCTGGTGCAAGCTGCAGGAACCTGGACCCAGGCTCCTGCCAGGTAATAGGGAGGGGGCTGGAGGAGGGGAGCATGGGGGAGTGGCTGGCCCCGCCCACTCCCCCAGCCCCCCTGGATTGCTGCCCTACTCGGCCCCAGCCCCCACCCACTCCCACTCCCCCAGGCCCATGATGGCTGCCCCCGATGCCCAGGCAGGAGACATGCTTTGACAGTTGAAAGCAGACCACCATAGCTGGAACATCTTCTGGGTGATAGCTGCACAGATGGCTGGGCAGGGGGCACGCACAGCAGTAGTGCTGCACAAACGCTAACTTTGCAGCCACAGTCTACTGGCAGCTGGCCGAGAGGGGCAGATGCCTCTGCTGTCTGTACAGTCCCCATCTGGGTCTGGCAGGTGCACAGGAGGTCACAGCCAGGCAGCAGCCCCCACTGCCAGGCTGCTGCAGTGGATAGAGGGGGCAGGGAACACAGGTGCTGGCCCCGGGCTCTAGCTCCCCCTGGCTGCAGATCCAGGAGGAGCCAGGCAGGGTTATTTTGCCCCAAGTGGCGCAATTTGCCCCACACCAAAGTGTATGTCTGCGCATGTGCGGTGAGGCAAAAAGCCCCGGCTCAAATTTATACTGCTTCTATCTGAGCTGCTGCAAGCACACGTGTTTGCATGTGTGGATGTGCCCTCAAGTCTAAACTACAGAGGGACTACAGAGGAAAGGGTCAGAGAAGGAGAAGCCATAGCAGTATGGAAGGGAAAAGAGGAGGGATGCTGGGGTCCTTAGTAGTTTCTGACCAAGGCTTAAGGAATTATGGCCAGGAAGGATGGAAATCTGAGGCAGGAAAGGCCTGCAGATGTGTGTATTGTTCGTCTCAGTCTGTATATTTTAACTCAGAATAGTCCAGCTCATTTAAATGAAGCTACTTTGTATTTATCCTGATGGAAATAGAATAAAGATCAGGCCCTGGAACTGGGTTTTACTAACACATTAAAGCAAACTAGATGTTCTGTACATTTCATCGTACTTTTTATGTTCATCAGTTCCTTTTTTTTAATCCCTGAAAGGCCAATTGGGATAGGCAATAG
>NW_017729031.1:36913075-36914348 GCF_001723915.1 Gavialis gangeticus
TTCCTTTTTTTTAATCCCTGAAAGGCCAATTGGGATAGGCAATAGCAATAAGAGCTTTTCACATTTTGAGTGGAACTCATTTGAGGTCTTTCCACTACATAACTTTATGGAATTGGTAAGAAGGTTTATATAGTCACAGCCTGTAGGTTCAAATACGAATGGAGAGCAAAAGGTAGCTCTTACAATAACTTTGAAATTTCAATCAAATGCCTCAAAAGCAACTTAATATGTTGCAGTGCAGTGCCTGTTTCACCTTCATGCAGTCTGGGGCTCGCAGTACACAGAGACAGTCCAGTTGAGAACACCAGACTAATGAAAGTTGTTAGTAAAAGAAATGAGATGTAAGAGTTTTGTGGCTGATATCTTTTTTTGGACAACTTGCATGGTTTGGAGAGTGTTAGACCTGAAGGACAGTACTATGAAACCTAGAAGTTCATCTAAATCTATCTCAACCATGTTGTTAATCCACTAAAAAATATCACCCACAAATACTCTTGCCTCACACACATTTCCTGGACCCTCAGGAAATCATTTCAACACCATTTCTATAAAATCACTTATAGACCCATAGATTCATATATGCTAGGGTTGGAAGGGACCTCAACAGAACATCGAGTCCAACCCCCTGCCTGGGCAGGAAAGAGTCCTGGGGTCAGATGATCCCAGCCAGATGCCTATCCAGACTTTTCTTAAAGACCCAGGTGCAAGAGTACAGGTAGAGTACAGGTCCAAGAGTACAGGTCAAGGACCAAGCCCCCTGGAACCCCACTACCCACATCCTTCCAGGTCAATACTGACCCGTCTACTACCATGCTCTGGGTGTGACTCCTAAGCCAATCTGCCACACACTGGACCATGTAAACATCTGTCACAGCCTCTTAATTTATTTATGAATAGAATGAGATGCCGTATCGAAGGCTTTGCTAAAGTCCGAGAAAACGACACCCACCTCTACTCCTGCGTCTAAGCATTTTGTGACCCTGTCATAAAACAAAACCAGATTGGTCAGGCACGATCTACCTGATATGAATTCATGCTGGTTGTCCTGCAGCATTATTTTTCCCACTGGACTCCCACAAATGTGATCCTTCATAATCTTTTCAATGTGAAATGTCCATCTTTTCAATCTTTTTTGATAGTTTCATAGTTTCTAGGGTCGGAAGGGACCTGAGCAGATCATCTAGTCCGACCCCCTGCCATGGCAGGAAGAGCACTGGGGTCAAATGACCCCAGTAAGGTGGTCATCCAACCTCCTCTTAAAAACCCCCAGGGT
>NW_017729031.1:36914596-36927651 GCF_001723915.1 Gavialis gangeticus
TGAAGTGCGGCGCCCAGAACTGGATGCAGTACTCCAGCTGCGGCCTGACCAGTGCCGCATAGAGGGGGAGTATCACTTCCTTGGACCTGCTCGAGATGCATCTGTGGATGTGTTAGTTGGTCTAATAAAAGGTATCAGCTCTGAACCAAGAGTTCTAGAGTTTTGCATTTCTTTTTGTCTCAGACCAATACAGCTACCAAATGCATCCCTTGCTCAGGTGTTCATTCTTAATGACCCTTAAAGGTAAGCTGTTAGAAGACTATTGAAAAATGTTTGCTTTTTTTCAGAGGGACAAATTTTTCTTTACCACTTTAAAGAACACAGAAAACACTGCAGCCAGTGGCAAGTCTCAAATGCAGTCATAACCATCATTTAAAATTACCCCTATATTTGCCACCCTATGTAGTTAATGGCAGATGAGATGTTCTTGGCAACCATGATTCTGACTTCGTAGATAAGTCAGGCAAATTTCCTGTTGCCTGTTCTATGGTACTGCTCTTATACTCCGAGGAACAAATTATTTTTCCAAATACGTAGTAACTTGTTAATTACAAACTGTAGTTGTAGTAGTGAGGTCTTGTTTCACCAGAGTTCATTAATCATAAATTAAGTACAATCAAGGAAATATTAAATTGCCTAAGGTTCAGCTTCCCGCCTCTTTCATTTGCATGAAAGTAACTGCGTCTACTTTAGTAATTTTATAGGATCTGAAGGAGGAGAATTCAGCTGGTACTGTGACTCTTTAAAGTTTTACTGCTAGATCCTAGCTTGTAAAATGTTTAGTCTACTTAGGACATGTTAATGTTGAGTCATAAAACAGGGCAGCTCCATCCAATTAACAAAATAATCAAGTACGATAGATGTCTTAATGAAGAATCTAGGAAGGATATATGGTAGCATGGATTAGCAGCATGAGGCTCATATATCACTGGTTTATCAACCCTTAAAAATATAAGAACCAAAATGTGAAGCAGTGGGGAACGACTTTCTTCCCCTTTGCTTCTTATGCGGACCATGGGGAGCAACACTGGATGGTGGGAAGAAAGGCCAGGTGGTAAGTTCCAGCTCTCCACCACTGTGCAATACAGGATACTGGGCAAAATGGACCCATAGTGTGACCCAGTAAATAGTCCGTTCTTATGTTCTTATCTGTTCTAACTCCCTCAGGTGGGCACAAAATGGATGGTTGGTAGCAAGGAGTAGGTGCAGCCAAGGACCCATTCCTTACAAAATGCAGGGGCTCTGTGCCAGTCCTCTGGGCTGGGCCAAGTCTCTAATCCTAACCTTATCAGGAGAGAAGTTACACCATAGCAAGGAGGGACACAACCTCATTCTTTTGTGTAGCAAGGGGAAATGCAGACAGATTTGTGATTTATCTCTGCCTCTACACAAAAATACCTGCTGCCTTTACTCACTTTGAGATAACTGTCTAGTCCTAGGTTGGACAGAGGACTGTACCATACAAAATGAATAAGTAGATATTTTGCTCCTAGATATTGAATAACTAGCCCATACTGAGGTGTTTATATATATGGATTCATAAATCTTTTAAACCTAAATACTGTTACTCTGGAGAATAGGTGAAAGGTCACTGAGTGTAGATATTTTACTGCATTTGAAGCTATTTAACCTCCTTCATGCATCTACTTGATTCTTATAAAAGTTAAGATTGGGCCCGGTCCTGCCATCACTGGCTGTTTTAGCTAGATAAGGGGTAAAGAATGAATCTCTAAATAGCATTAGCATCTTAAAATAAAAGATATTTGGTTATATATATTTTTGATTATCTTCAGAGTACTTCAATTGTAAGAAGTTTAACTGGGGTTATCACAGCGAGAGGGAAGTAAAGATAATTTCTCAAGGGAATGGATTTATCAAATCTTAATTCATTATTTGTTCTTAATCCCACTGTCAGTTCCCTAAATTACTGCATGAGTATATTTACACAACCCCCCCGAATCAAATGTAAAAAGAAAAAAAAAAGGCATGCACCATTATAAACAACCATATTTATACAACTCTGTGGCTTATAGTAGGAAGCTAACATGGTGTTCTTCTCTAGAAAACTTTAAAAATGCATCTGCTGTCAGGTTTTGTGGAGGATTTTTCTACTTTTTGTGATGTTACCATTAAAAAAAAATGGGAATCCTGTGCATAGGTTGGAAATAGGCCAATGTTGTTTGCATTTTCAGTAGTTCCTGGGAATCAGAGCTGTTGGTATCAGAAGGGCTATTTTATACAGTTTTTATGTTGCTCATGTGAATCAACTGTAGCCAATATCATTAACTTCACTGAGGCTTCTCATGAGGGCTGGTGATCCCCAAGCATGAGTGGTTTACTCTATGACTGTTCACATATATATGCAAAAAGGTTTAATCCTGCTAGCATGGGAGACAAAAGCAATACTATCCCCATGGATTGAGCTAAAGAGGCCCAATCCACAGCATATGAACTGAAGTCACTCGGGCTCTTTTCCCTGACTTCAACAAAATTTGGATGAGGTGTTAGGAGAAGTGGCGCGGGGTAGCGGTAAAAGCCCAGTCCTTGCCAGGAAACCATCTCTGTCCCAATTTGGGTCCCAGACCTGGTGCTCTTGAAGCCAGCAGGAGTTTTATCTTTGCCTTCATTTACAGCAGGACATAAATCTTTCTGTATCATCTTAAGCACGTCTATCTAGTCCTGATCCTGTAAGATGCCAAGAACAGAGAACTCCTATTAAAGATGACATGTAATCAACCAGGATATATCAGAGCTGAGACGTTTCATTTCATATTAACCGTAAAGTTCATTGATATCCTTAACATTACTACTCTTACTTCTTCTGTTCATCCATAGCATTTAAATAGCTGTCAGTACCACAGTCTTTTAATGTAGTCAACACCTTTGAGAGACACCAAAGTGTTATTTTTTCTCCATTTTAAGGATGAAGTACTGAGGCATTGGGTATTGTCAAGGTCACACCTGAGGTCTGGGACGAAGAAAGGAGTTTTGAACCCAAGTTTCAAAAAGCCCAATTGCTGGGCCATGAACTATATTCTTTTTTTTTATTGATATAACTCTTATTGTTACAAAAAAGTGTTGACTTTTAATTTCCTGCCCACCCCTGCTATCCTATGATGCCATTCTTCGGCCTTCCATTTCCTACAGTCATAAAAAAGTCACCCCAAATCAAATTTGAATGCCCTATAATCACTCGATGGTCTGGGACTTCAAAAACGAGTCCTCTTTATGGAATATTTTCTAGATCAGAATAGCTTGATCTGTCTCACAAAAATATGAGAAGAAAAATTTACAAATTTGCTAGCTAAAGATATCAGTGTTGATTCAATACACTTAAACTTTGTCAATAGACTCTAAGCTTATTTGACTTGGTGCTGTGCAATATTTCCATGAAGAAACTAGACCAATCTAAAACCATCGTGGAGCACGTTAAATGAAATTAAAAACTGACATACCCAATAGGTCTCAACTATAACAGGGGATTGTCAGCCAGTGGATGCATTTCTCATGGGGTTCCTCTGGCAGCAGTTCTTGGCTCAGCACTGTGTAATATTCTAATAACTTGGAAGAAAGCATCACTTCATTAATGATAAGTTTTACAGATGATACTAAGATTGGGTAACTGCTGAAGAGGATAGGTCATCCACATGATGTGAACTGAATCGCTTAGTAAGCTGGATTCCAGCACATAACAAGTTATAACAGGGCCAATGTAAATCCATACATCCAGTAACAAAGAACATCAGCCATGTTTACAGGATGGCAGACTTTTCCAGGAAGCAGTGATTCTGCTAAAGATTCATAGTGGTTATGAAGATGAGTGAACAATGCAATCAAAAAGGGCTCTTGTGACCCTGGCATATATAAAGACAGAAATCTTGAGAAGGATATTATATGTTCATTTGGCATCAATGCAACCACGTGCCATTCTGCCATTCATAGTTCAAGTTAGACGCTGAAAAAATGCAGGAAGATTAAAGGACTGGAAAACAGGTCTCCTAGGGAAAGGCTTAAGGAATTCCATTTATTCAGAGAATTTAAGAGGTGACTTGATCACAGTCTATAAACACCTGTGCAGGGGAAAATAAACCTGGTAATAGGCTGTTCAGTCTAGCAGATAAATGTATAACAAGATCCATGGATGAAAATTGAAGCCTGACAAATTGAGAGTATGAATCAGATGTACATTTTTGGGCCTTAGTATAAATCACTGTTGGAATAAAGACTGAGTTTGACTCTCCATCACTGGCAATTTTTAAATTGGAATCAGATGTAATTTTCTTAAAGATACATGCTATTTCAAGCAAGAATTAATCCAGAGTAGTTCTGAGGTCAGACAAAGGTCCCTCCTGGTCTTATTATATGTGAACCTGTGTATCAGCAATGAGAGGTTACAGGGATTGTCTCCTGTGGTCTATTCTTTGGTCTATTTTCTAAGTTTTAAGTTGACTTCCACTGCTTCCCTTGGGAGGCTGTTTAGCAGCAAATTATAATCATCATCCAAACAATTACTGAAGCCCTGTATGAAATGATATGATTGGGTTACATAGAAGTCAACGGAGCTTCAGAGTCAGTAACACGGCGTGGTAATATATAGGCAGCGCTTGTGTTGTAGAGTACTGTAATTTACTGTGCCATTAACCATATGCGTACCATGGTCAGAAATCAGTGGTAGCAATTGTCGTATGGAAGCCCGTATTGATATTCATTTTTTTCCCCTCAAATGTGGGCATTTTTAACCCCCATTTTATCTTGAGGCCAAATGTGCAATTGGTGTAAATAAGCACAGATTCACTGAAGTCATAAAGTTGTGTTGATTTACACTGGGTAAGGTGTTGGTCTCCATGCCTTTTCTAAAGCAATTCATTGAATATCTTTATGGCTGGGTACCTGAAGATTTGCTGTGTCACGTTCACTCCCCACAATCTGATTTCACTATAAAATCACTGGTGTTACTCTAGATTTATCCTCATGTGAGAGAGGAGAGAGTTCCCCGTCCTAATTTTGTGTGTGCATGTGTGTGTGTTTTAAACCTTTAAAGGCTGCCTACAAGTTTGAGAAGATAATTTTGTACCCAACAAGCCTTTGGGAGATGAGAAAGAGGATTAAGAATGAACAGAATCTGGAAAAATCCTGAACTCCTTGAGACGGACGTTTTCCTAAGCCCCTATTTCTCTTCAATACGTGTCTAACAAGCAATGGTCCCTTCCTATTCATGAATGCCTAGTTTTCCCCCAGTGTGAGTCCACTCCCCCACTGGCCAACCCAACTCATTTGCCAGGTGGCTAGCAGTCAGAAAACAGCTGTGCAGTCCACCTGTGCCCACTTTAGCTCATTGAGGGATCTGTCCTTCCCAGATCCCGAATAGCCTCCTCACTCCGCTTCTCTCCAAGTTTTGCATTCAGGAGTCACAACAAAATCAAAATTAACGGTGGCTTTGACCTAACGTGCACAAAAAAGGAAGACCCTCCAAACATAGTTTTAAATTAGAAGCTGACACACATTGAAGTACCCAGCCTATGGGTAGTGAAGTCATGGCTAATTTAGCGTTTACCCTTGCATTGCTTTCCACTACGATCAATGTTTTAAACCCCCAGGCAATAAGGTCTGAGCTGATGAATGCTGTGGTCATCAACGGGTCTGTTAGTAGATCGTACAGAATTTGTCTCTCTTGTAGTAAGTGATGCTTTGTCAATCACTAATTCTTTGAAAGGTGGAAGGCTGTAATAAATCTGGTCCCAATCAATAGCAGAAGCTCAGGTATCTCAATGCTGATGTGAAGCAAGGCCTTTTCAGTACCCCAATGGCTTTCTGTTGTGGCTGGCAAGAGTAAATTAGAAGAAAATGGAGACGACAGCTACTCCATAAAACAAATGCATCCAATACCAATCAGCACACATCCCCCCCCACATTATAGTCAAGGCTAAATCTCTATTAATGAACCATTTGAAATAGCAAAATTGCCTCCTCTAACTGCCATAATTGTGAGGGAACCTATTGTTTTCCTAACTGAAGCCCAGGCAACAAAACGTGTGTATAGATATAGATATATGAATAAAGTTGTTTAGGAGCTATCGTTTGCACAATGAACAAGTCACCCCAAAACCTGAACATAGCAGTGTGATGCAGTTATATATATTTCATAGTTATGGGGGACGGGTGGAAAGGAACCAAATGTAAGGAACAGCCATCCCAAGGGTAAGGGACCTATAAATAATGTTTCACACTGTTAAGTAATCTCTAAGGGTCTGTTAGGACCTGCATTTATAGGAAATGTTTCATAGTTTCTAGGGACCTGAGTAGATCATCTAGTCCGACCCCCTGCCATGGCAGGAAGGAGTACTGGGGTCAAACGACCCCAGCAAGGTGTTCATCTAACCTCCTCTTAAAGACCCCCAGGGTAGGAGCCAGCACCACTTCTCTTGGAAGTTGGTCCCAGATCCTAGCCACCCTGACCATGAAATAGCGCCTCCTGATATCTAACCTAAACCTACCCTCTGCCAGCTTGTGACCATTGTTCCTGGTCACTCCTGGCAGTGCTCGGAGGAACAGGGACTCCCCCAGCGCCTGCTGATCCCCCATGACTAGTTTGTAGCAGGCTACTAGATCTCCCCTCAGCCTTCTCTTGTGTCTAATGTCTAATTATGTGTTAGCAAAAGTTTATTTTACTAAAATGAACCTTCCTCCCTAACCCCACAATGAAAGTAAATGCGTTCCATTTTACTTATATCTTGCTAATGTCAATGCACTGCCAGTCAGGACTGAATCTGGCTCAAAGCACATGCTGTAATTCAAGTATTGCTTGCAGCTGTTTGTGGCTCTTCTCCCCTGAAATCAAGGGCTACAACTGAGAATCACTGGACTGTTCCCAAACCTTTTGCTGACCCTGAGCAGAGATTCAAGTTGGTGACAAAGAACAAATCGAGACCAAATTCCCTTGACTTTTGGTTTCATTATGCCATTTACACAGTTCTACAGTAAATCCAATGGAATCCACTTCTTTTTTTTTCTCCGCCTTAATGGATTGAATTTATTATATATGCCATGAAGAATAATGCTTTCAAACAAAAGAATGATGTATCCATTACTAAAGGGATGGACCCAAAACTTTATTTGTAAGAGTTTGGGGGCTAAATTTGGAAAAGGAGAAGCCTGGAGCTTGTGTTCAGATATATTGGATATAATGTCCAGGTGATCAGAGAACATGCTTGTGAGCCAAAGGCAAAATGTGCTGCTATGCCAAATGAATATGGAAAACTTGGACCAGACACCAGGGCTAGTTACAAATATTCGAAAAAACCAGAGGCAGAATTTATCTTAGTTATGCAGTTTTCTGTAAGCATCGTTGTTTACACTGGTTGTGAACAGAGCACACATTCACCCTTTGGTGGTGGGGGGGGGCACAAATCTCAGACTAGGTTCCACCATTTTTTCAAAGCAGTTTATTTATGCTGAACTTTTGTTCCATTACAGGTATAGGCCAGTTTCCGATCATTTATACCAGTGAAAGTGTAATGCCTGTACCTGGCCAAGGGGGTGTAAAGCAGTATAGCTTAATTTACTTCAAAGGCCCAATGCCAGTTTAAATCAGCTGAACTTGTGGCCCATAGCATGAAAAATCATTAGTGTATTCCTGTCTTTTGATTATCAGACATTGCCTCCATAGTCTACCTAAACATGTATCTAGCACCGTACCTAGACTCCTGACGGCCCCGGATGAACTTTTAGTATTGGGCCCCCCTTTACCAGAGATAATGATAATAATAATTTTAAAATGACCATTTTTGGGCCCCTCTATCCAGGCCCTGGGCGACCACCCAGTTTGCCTGGGCCTGTGTCCGGCCTTGCATATATCCCTGATATCTAATAGCATCAGAGTTTCCCTTTGTCTCAGTGTGGCCCCGGGCATTACAAGAATAGGCACATTACATTTTTTTTATAAATGGGAACATTGATGGCTTGCCACAATAAAAGATCTGCTTTACATTTTGCTGCAATCGTCTGAGGGTTACAGCCATGTGATAAATACTGGCACTGGCTCCCTTGCTTTCCATGTCTTGTCCCTCCTCCCAGCAGTCTGAAAGCTAAGAGCCTTTTAAAGGTCACGGTGTTCAATAAATTGTGCTTAGGATGCATTCCCATAGGGCTGGATAGAAGGTCAGTGGAAACCAGTAGATTTGACAGCAACTGGCAGGCTAGCACCAGAGCAGCAGAAAAAGCAAAGACTTTTAATGGACACATGCAAAGACACTTCCTACCAGTGAGCAGTCTTGAAAACCTACTCATCAGCAGCTAAGTCTTTTTGACAGAGCAAAACATGACGCATCCTTTGAATCTTAATGGATTGCATTTGCTCCACAGCAGTGTTTATAGCGAGCATGGTTTTATACATGATTTGTTAATTAAGCAAATTACTGTTAACAGCGTTCTCAAAAACCCATTACCTTTATATCAATTGACTTTTTACAAATTAGCATGATTAATTTAAAAAGCATGAAAAATGAGAAACAAGGCTAAGAATATACAGACAGAACTTGAGGTCAGTATTTTGGCCTGTGGACATACTGATGTATAAAAAACATCACTACCTGAATATTGCAAAAGAAAAAAATACGATCAGAGAGAAACATGGCCAACTTGACAATCACGCCTTGAAAGTCCAAGCAAGCCAAAACAACAGCTACAAAAAGTCACATTAAAAATGTGTGCTTTATTTCTAATAGTATGGGTCATTAACCATAGGAGCAAACTACCTAGGAAAGAAATGGCCTTAGGGTAATACTGTGGCTGCCTTTCTGGAGTGCGTGGTTTAATCAAGCACAAGATATTACAAGGATTACAGAGGTAACTAGTGGTCAGCCTAGAGGATATAATGGTCCCTTTTGGACGCTTTTACCTGACACTTGAAATTTATTCGAGAGCAGTTTGAGATCTTTTGCTTGCTCAGCTCTGTGTTTATGTGCATCTGTCTAATGAGAGACAACCTCTGCCATGATGAGTTTGCAAGAAGACAAGATGGAAAGGGGATGGGAGAAAGAAGTCCATTGCCTGGAGAGATTAAGCGACTTGCCCAACAATGCACAAGTCCAAGGAACAAGATTCACTTTCTAGAGGCCAAGTCTACAGACCAAGCCACCACACCACCCTCCCCATGTGTCACACTTCAAATTACTATAAGAAAGGTTGGAAGAAAACATATTTTCCCTGCACTTCTCTGGCTTTCTTTGAGCATTTGACCTTGTGTACATTCTGGTTTCCATTTCCCCCTGTACAATCAGCTAGTCAGCATCCCTTCTGGTGTTTGTGTGGGTCTTTTAGACAGCCGTCAGGGAAAGAAAAAAATATATATATATTTTAAAAAATGGAAGGATCTACTTGCCAAAAATTGGCTTGGGGACCCCAGAGCAAGCCTACCTCCTGAAACTGCTTTAACTAACCTCTTCAAAATTGACAAGCTTTCTAGCTGAGAGCATGCCCTTATGCATATGCAGGAAGAACTGTATAATTTGAGTCAGGTCTGTGTGTTTACTTCTCATTTTATTTGTACAGTATGTAGGCGACCAGTTATGGAAGTAAATTCAAGTACTGCAGGTCTGTTTGTATGTGTTGACCCAGTTTCCCATAAGACAGAAAGAGTCTGACAGCTGAAGTTTTTCTATATCTTTGAAAGGGCAAGGAGTGAGTATTTTGACAGGATACTGTACATATTTTGGGTACTTTGAGGACTTCACTGCTGTCAGAGTCTACAAGCAGGCATCAGCCTTTGCACAACATGCCAATTTGATATATCCCACTGGAATCTGAAGATTTCCCCAGATCATTTCTGGGAAATGGCATGACTTCACAGAGTTTGAGCATAACCTGATCTACTTTGTATTATCAACATTTTTTTTTTATATTAAATGTAAAATAAAATGGGTATCTTGGTAATATTCAATCTTGGATGACTTGCTACATTAAGGAGCTTCACTCACTAATATGTGCTCTTCTGGACTACAGAAGGACTATATCAAATGGGGCAAAACCAGTCAAAACCACTAGTGCTCATATTCCTCTTACCCCTATATTCCTCCCTGCCTGACCCCATTCATAACTACATTTGTCTGCTATATTTTATCAGTAGTATTTTTGTGATTTATATTCTACTGTTTCCAAGAGTGGCTTACAGCAACAAAGAACCCATAAGCTATCAAAAACCAGCAGACTCTTTAGTCAACGCTCTGAAACAGGGGTTCCCCAAATTTTTTCCTATTGTGGATCCCCTTCCAAATTTACCAACTGCCTGTGTACCCCTACCAGTATATGATTTATAGTTTAACCTTTTAAAATGCTGATTAATATTATAATGAAAATTAAATCTGCCATTACACAATTTCTCCCCAGTACCCGCCCTCCCCCAGAGATATCTTGCATACGCCCAGGGATAAATGTACCACAGTTTGGCAACCCCTGCTCTAAAACATCACCACATCCTGTCCATTAGGCACAATTCAGGGAAATACTTATGCTTAAGTGCCATGGAAGTTTATATTATAGTTATTATAACTAAATCCAGTAAGGGGATGTACAGACATTCATTTAAAGTGCTCCAACTCCCCAGGCCAATTTGAGGCAAGTCAAGTTTGATGCACCTCTATGTTGTACAAAGATTATGCTAGATCCCTAACCCAGATTCATTCCCTTTATGCTACTGAAGTTAGAAGAGCTCTGTCAAGCTATGTCAGCTGGGAATCGAGTCCCCTGTCCTGTCAAGTTCTGGCCCCTATTCTCAGGAAAAGAACTGTTACGTTATGTTTGTCCAACACCTTGCCCTTGCTCTTTTTCTCTACCAGCACTAAAAAATCTTCCAAATGTTTTCCCTCTTCCTTTCCATGCCTTATTATTCAGTGTAATCAATGGGTGACCTAATGTTGCTAACACCTCTAGTTGTGCTAGTTCCCCAGATTCCATATTGGTTATCTAGGAAGTACAATGCAGCATTTTGCAATATACCATCAGTCATAAATGTTGGGTACTTCTGTTGTTCTTAAGAATGAACTAGATTCATTTAATCAGATTGAAGCATTAGGGGATAGTGGCATTATTTGCATAGGAAAAAATACTCTGATATACTGCTGGTAAATGCAATAGGATAAAAGGTTGCACAGCAACTTTTAGGTGCTGGTAGAGAAGAAGTAGTGCTGGTAGAGAAGAAAAGCAAGGGCAAATTCAGAGTTCCCCATCAGAATCAGATCTTCGCTTATTTTTACAGGTACCTTCCTTGTATCTTTTCAAATTTTCCGAGCTGTGCATGACATGGTAGTTCTTAGATGATAACCTCCTTGAGGCAGGGGCTGCCTTTTGGCTCTTCATTCATATAGCCCCTCACACAAAGTGACCCTGGTCCATGACCAAAGTTAGTAGGACAATCTGAACCATAAAGCTAATGCCATCACATCCAAAGAGGTTTCAGTAGAGACCCCAAACTGCTATTTTCATGATGTTGAAACACAGAAATGAAATCAAGCATAAGTTATCAGGTGCCATACTGGCAACCTTATATCTTTTAACAGGAACAAGCAGCATAATAGTTGCTACCTGTTTCCAGCAACACCTGGTAAGAGCAACAACCTCTTTATCAGCAACCTTCTCCCTGGAAAAAAAATTCATACCCTATATTCAGATGTTACTTCTGATTTCAGGAAGAGCTGTTCAATAGAGAAATAGCAACAGGATGCTGATGTGTTGCTAGTAACAGATGTTGGTTATGTAGCATGCATTATCATTGTCATATCCTACTATAGAGGACAGTGAAGTATTTTTAAATTTAATTGAAAAAAAAGATAATTTAACAGCTAGCAATTCAGTGTTCTAACAGCATGATGTACATTAGGTGGAGAGAAATAGCTTGACTTTGAATATTCAGGAAAGCAGTAGAGTTGATCAAAGAGAAGGACAGGCATTCCTTCTGCTTTATTTTTGTAATTGGTTAGTTTAAGAGTGGTTTAGTATGCATTTAAATTGAAGATGAAATCTCTCCCCTGCCATATAACAGCAAAATGATGCTCCTACTGGGAAGTATCAGCAGAACGGCAGCTTCCGCTGAGATACTACTCACAGTTATGGAGCTAGTAAAACAGCACTGTATAAATGTAGTAAATCTTTACTAAGTGTCTGTAGGTCAAACTTTGTAAAAGAGAGCATAGCCTGAATCACGAAGTCAGGAGCTAAGGTAGCTACCCTAAGATGCTTGTGCCTGAGTAGTCCTCCTGGTGAACCTGTAGCACCCTGGCTGTCAACTAGTAGACTGTAGAAGTGTTGTGGGGAGGCCAAGGTCAGAGACAGGGATATAATGAAATCATCAGATTGGCTACTTAGCAAGGCCAATAGGCTAATTAGCAATGCTTGAGACAAGGGAAGAGGATGAACAAGGAACAGCAGGGTGGGAGGTGAGAGACTGGAGATGGGCTGTGGAGCAGCAGATGGAACTGAGGGGGAGACTGTTGGTGGGGCTGTGCATTGTCTGGAGGTGGACCACGGGTTAAAAAACGATGGAGAAGCATGGTTGGGGTGCACTGTCCTGCTCAGAAGGAAAAGTCTGAATTTTGAAATTCCTTGTGGAGTAAAATTTTAGGAAAAAATACTTTGACAATCTTGCAAGAGGCTTCTCAAGATGAGGAGGTAAAGCTGAAATGGTAAAATGAAAATGAAGAAGTTACAACATAACAAAACAAAGCATTTTGGCCTTTTTGAAACAAAATAGTCTGATCTTTTTTTTTTCCCCATTTGAAACATTTGACTACATAAAGCCCAAGAACATCTGTTGCCGGGACCCCTCGGCACGCGAGGTATACTGCCTACCTGAAGCAAGAATTCAGGACGTGAAAGGGATGCTCCAAACCATTATCCAGCCCACTGATTACTACCCCATGGTCTTAGTCCATGTGGGCACTAATGATGCGGCCAAGAGGAGCCCTGATCCTGTGCATGGAGGATTACCATGCTCTGGGGTGTGTGCTGAAGGAGATGGGTGCACAGGTGGTCTTCTCTTCTCTTCTGCCAGTGAGTGGACGAGG
>NW_017729031.1:36929689-36936702 GCF_001723915.1 Gavialis gangeticus
ACTTTTTGTTATCCTTAATCCCAGAAGCTAATCTAAACTTCGAAAGTCATCTTTCCAATCCCCTGCATGAAAGGAGAAATGCTATTCCTAAATCCACCATGGCTTCAACATATTGACTTCTGAAAGCCTGGCCCAGATTCCAATAATGCTTATGCTAAGGGGCAAGGTGTGCCTTTACAGTGACCATCACTAACTTTGTCTAGGACCCATTTGCAGCTGTGAATCTGACAGAAGAATGTGACTTCAGCATAGGTTCTCAGGTCAGAATGCTGAAAGTATTTAAACACTTACTAATGCAGATAGATGTCTACTGGGATTTTTCACAAGCACCTAATTACCATTGATGATAATGGGTAAAGGTAAAACTGTGTCCTGAAACCCTTCTATGTAGATCTACTTTTTAAAATCTGACCCTTCTCACATCCACAGGTGTAGGAGAGATCAGAGGATGTGTTTGCCCCTTCCGGGAAAAACCAAAAAAATAACAGGGAAAGAAAGTTAAAGGCCATTCTGTTCAAAAAAAGTCTTGATATGTAGAACAGGCTGCCTTGCTAGACAATAAATTTTAGGGGCTTATGTACACGCCACAATTTTTGCCCTTTCATACATTGCAACTGCATGTCTGCTTGCATGAGTGGGATTTCCCAATGCTTTAAAAGTCTTTCTTGTGCATTATATTAAAACTCCTCAGACGTTGTTCAGTTTGACTTTCCAGGAATTAAAGTGTCATATCCATGGATTCACTGCATGCAAAATTGGTGGGGTGCATTTGACTGTTCTTCCATGGGACACACTATTGCCATGACATAAGCAGCCCCCTAGAAGCCAGAGACATCTGGTCTGAAGTGTGGTGCCTCCATGCAAACCCAAGGCCTCAGTTTTCTACTTCCTGGAAACATACTTCCAATGATGCTTTCAATGGGACTTCAACAGCTGGGAGATGCTCGTTGGGCAGTCTCTAGGAAAATGGCTCAGAGAGCCATTGGGGAGATTTATTGCTATACCAGTAAGGGAGGAAGGGGAGCTACCTAGGAGCACTTCTTAACCATGTCCAGGTACAGAGGATGCATTCTCCAGCTTTCAGCAGAAAAAATGAACCTGCATCCTCTCCGGTCACTTTGCTTTAGCTGTACGATATTTGTAATCTGAGCTCTATTAAAGATGTTACACAGCACCCTGCCTGCCTCTCACCCACCTAACACTTGTCCTACTCACTTCCCATGTGCCCCTGTTATGCAGATCCTCAGACCTGGACAGCAGGCAAGAGAAAGGAAATGCTATTTCTAAGGCTGTGTTTGAACCTTCTGTAACATATAAGAGGGTGCATGGAGAGTTTCTCCATGTGCAGATCTGAGCCATACTCTCTGGCCCAGAGTCTAGCCTCTGATTCTTACAAAGCCTGACAGGGAAAGCAAATGCAATCATACAGCCCCAAATTCATTCTTGTTACACAAATTATAACAAGAAAAGGGGAAATGAAAACAAAGTGAATTCTTGTTACAATTATCAGATTGTAATGCAATAGTTCCCTTTGGATTTTCTCTATTGCCAGTCAGGTCAGGCAGAGTAATCACAGTCAAACAAGAGTGTCATTTAAATAGTTTGGGAAAATGGTTTGGGGGCTCACTGAGGTTTTCTTTTTTTTTTTTGGAATAAACACTTCTGACCTGGATGACCCTACCACACTAAAGACAGCTGCTGGTAAGGCCTTGAGATGGCATAGCATGAGAATAGATTATAGGACAGCAAGAGCAGATGATGGCCATGTCTGATATATTGTACAGTTGCTGGGAAACAGCGTTTAGTTATATCAAGTTGCAGGCAAGATTGCTTCAAAAAAATAGATCAAACATCTGGAAAGAGGGAATCGATGTTAAAGCCTAGGATGGGGAAGGGCACGCATAATGATTGGGACAACTGAACAATGGCAGAAATAAAAGCTTTCCAGTGTTCAAAAAAATGCAAAACAAGGATGATTTGGTTCAGATTTTGTGCTTCTTTTGTTATAAATTACAGAAAGACAGGGCAGGAAGGATCCCCATGAGGTCATCTAGTCCAACCCCCAGCTTAAGGCAGAATCATCCCTCTCCCACCCTGAGTACAAGCTCCTAAAATGGGACTTAGGCTTCTAAAATACTTAGTACCTTCTAGGATTGTACCCAAGATCCTTACTTTGGAGAATTTACAGTTCAGCTCAGACACAGAGGATACAGGGGGAAAACTCTGCAATCCAGGAAATGAGCACAGCCATATTGTGGCAGATCACTATTGGTCATGGAACAAAGCAGCAAAAGGATTCTTTTTCTTCAAAAGCATTCAGACTTTTCAGGAAAAATATGAAATAGATTCAGTTTGGGCCTTCATACCTGTCCTTCTGTTCCCTTTACTGCCCCTCTTCACTTTGCCTGTCTCTAATTAGCTATCACTATTCTGTATGCATTTTAAAACAGAAAATGTAAATTAAACAGATAACAAGCAGCTTCGTGTGCCTTAAGAAACATCCTGGCCGGATGCAGAACTTTCATCCTATGGGTCACAATCACTTTATTCCCTGCTTGTATTCTTCCCTTCCTTGTGCTTTCTTGGCAATGTATCTCAGATAAGAGAGTGACCAAGAGAAACAAATTATGCTTTTGGCTTTTTCATATACAACCTACATGAGCATGGCCACATTTTCAAAGATCACAAGTAATTTTGGTGCTTCACTTTTTAACATTTAAGAACTTATTGATACTTAACACTTGGGATACAAACTTTAAGGAAGCCTGAACTAGCAGATGTTGTTGAAAGTTTTGCTTTTACCTCTTTGAGCCACGCATTCCATATAATAATACATCCCTATCTCTATCATGTGACTGGTGCCATTAATATTCAAATAGCACTCAAAACCTGTGGGGAAGAATGCAGTTATAAATAAGCATTTGGAAAGCAGCAGGATTGAAATTGAGCTTGTTGGCTTGGTTCTTGTAGCTATATTTTATAGTGTTGCTGCTCCTATACTTGTGCCTACTGTGTGCTAAACTTATTTCACCAACCTCCTGTGCTATATGTCAGGGATGAACAAAACTTGCTCAGTCACTTCAGGAATCCAAATCTGCATCTAAAACTGAAGCTGAGCGAATCTGGTTTGAAGCTTCCAGAATACATGATTCACTTTCATGTGGTATTACTCATGTTAGTGCTGGTTGTTATATGTGTTATTAGTGGTCCAACTAGAAGCAAGAAATACTTAATATTCAACAATGGAGGACCATTCTCATGTGTTTTTTTTCAGACAGGTATTTATAATCACAAGGAATGCTGATCACTTAGCGTGCATAATTGTGTGCGTGTAATGGGGGGCAATCTGACCGAATTCAAAGGCTAAACCTGTTTGGAGGTTTGCCTGCATTTGCTATAGAATTGCATAAGTGCCCTTGTAGCCCCAGTTCTATTTCACTGGCAGTTAGGCACCTAAGTACCTTTGCAGATGGTCTCCTAAGTCACTTTTGAAAGTGAGATTTTGCTTCACACATTAGGCCCTTTTGAATATGTTACCCTGTCTCTACATTTTGCAACCCTCTTTACAGTGGAACTTCCTTTTATGTCTAAGAACTACCTAGGAATTTCCATTTCCTAAACTGCAGCCCACAGCTTTTCTAAGAAACTTCCTTGTGTTAAGATTTTCCCAACTTATAAGCAAGTATACTCTGACTGCTGAAACACACACATGCATGCACACACACACACAAATGAAAACATCAACTAATGGCATTTTTTTCAGAATGATCCCAACACTGAATTGGGATTTGCTCTTTTGCAGAGCTGGCCTGACTGTTTTGGAGATCCACTCAAGGCAAAACTTTGAATGTGAAGGGCCTAGGTCATCTGACCTTTCTAGCTGCCATGGCAGCTATACTTCCACTGACTTCTGCCGGAGCCAAGAGCCATTTTCTTCTCCTGGGTCTTTGTGGGGCAGTGGAAATCACTTTTGGGGCACATATTGTATGAGAGGGTCATCAGCAAATAGGTTTTATCAGCAAAACTTGTCCTATCCAAAGGT
This sequence comes from Gavialis gangeticus, assembly GCF_001723915.1. NCBI lineage: Eukaryota > Metazoa > Chordata > Crocodylia > Gavialidae > Gavialis > Gavialis gangeticus. Next base: position 36,933,732 of record NW_017729031.1, read on the forward strand.
GCATCTTATGGCAGACAGTATGAATCCTAGGGCAATGGTTGTGCGCTTTGCCAACAAACCTCAGGTCTTTGCTCATCCTTTTACCACAAGCATATAGGAGCTAAAAGGGTCCATTTGATACACTGAACCCACTTCCCATGTTCACAGACAACCAGGCATAGAAAAGGGTCCACAAAAAATAAAGACGCTACCCTCCCTCATGCACCAGAGCCAACAGAAGCCAACCAAGCTACCAGGCAAGGTTTTTTGGGTAAATCCAATATATTTTATTACATCAAATTGGTCTAATAAAAGAACCCAAAGAACCTTGCCTGGTAGCTTGGTTGACTTCTGTTGGTTGGTGCATGAGGGAGGCTATATTTTTTTTTGTGGAGCCTATATTTTTGGTCAGCCCTATATTTTATTAGGCCACCTTGGTCAAATAAAAAATATTGGATTTACCTAAAGAACCTTGCTTGCCAATGTCCTTAGATCAACACAGCTACAACTTATACCCCTGAAACAAAGCTACCACATGCTAAAGGAAGAGAGCAACAGAGACAAGAACATGCCTAATACCTCAGCCACTGAAATGGTGCCAAGGCAGGAAACTCATTTGGGAAAGGTATCTGCTCAGATGATCCTAGGGCATGGACAGGGGCAGATCCATGGGGGGTACACCTCCCTTTGACTCCAGGGAAGGCCATTGCATCTCCCTTTGATCCCTTCACCCAAATTTTGAAAGAACCATCTGGGAGGGACAGTGACATTTCTATCAGGTAGTGATAAGAGAGTCCATTTACTTCATGGCTGGTTATCATCTCCCTGATCCCTATTAATCTCTCTCTTTCCACTCCTCAGGTGTTAATGACCATCTATTCTTTATAATGAGCCACCAAACCATGTTCCCAAACTATTTAAACTACTTGATGTTTTGCTATTCGAACTATCCTTTCTTCCACAATGTTGCTGTCTGGCAGCCATTCCTGGTAATGTCTTTCTTCTATTTCACCACCCCTTTAGACTGTTTTTAGCTTTGGCTAAAATCTTAATGTTTAATGAATCTGAATGAGAAATGGACGTTTATAATGACCACAGGATTAATGATGCAATATCTTTTGACTATTTTTTGCCTAATTTGTTGCAATTCTTTAATGTTAGATATACTGTAGCAAACTAGCACATATTCCAGTAGATCTATTTGTTTTTGCTTTGACCATTAACTGAATAATATAAAGCTAGCCCGCTATCATACTGGTAAAAAAATTCTAGTTTCTATTTAACTGGAAAAATGTGCTGTTACGATGTACCACACCATCTGCATGCTTTTTTTCAAAATCCTGGATCTGCCTATGGAAGTGGAATTAGCAATAAATCCCTTAATGGTCTAGCCTGACTTTCAGGAATATTCCTTCCTGACACCAAATCTGGCTATTGGTTTTCTCCCAAATATGAGAGTAAAACTAAGTGCACACCCAAGAAGTTTTTTAGGGCTTTATCTGGGCAGCGCACTCCAGAGGAGCTCATTCAGGGGCAATGCAATAGGGACAGTTACAACATCTTCTTTCTATTTCTCTGGGGGAGAAGATGAAAGACGTGATGGATTTCTCTTCTACTTTGTCTGTGGAAGAAGAAACGATCTGACCATTTAGTTTCTATAATTAATTTCCTTTGAATTAGCAAAAGAATGAAGCCTGATCCAAATTCCTTTGTTGTTTAAAACTAATATTTACCAGGAGAAATTTATATCACTTCAAATATAAGCACTTACTAAATATTCCATTTTGTCCCGTTCCCAACTTATTTCAGCAATTTTCTGATAGGGAAATATTTGTCCAACTTAGCACTTCAAAAACAGTGGGGAAAGATGAAGAAGCAATACTGTAACTGACTTTTATTGTCATTGTCAGAGGAAAAAACTGGTTTCATTATAAAGACATAAAACATTTGAGGGGAAAATCGCAACAGCTGTCTGCTATCAATGATATGTCAATAACAGTGCTAGCTCACTTTGTAGTGTGTCTTGGCTGGCAGCAGGGAGCGAGGCTTTGAAATCATTTCAAATTTTGAAACACATCAAAATGTGACGTTTGGCAGCATTCATGAAACACAAAAATTGATGTATTTGAATAAACTGGACTGTGTGCAACATCGTGCTCTACTGGATGCAATTAGAACAGTTCAACTGTGCATAAAGGCCCTATACTGCTTACAAATGATGAAGATTCTCGTGTAAGTGGAGTAAAAGGTGTCCCCTGCCTTAAGGAATAGGTGATATATCTTTGCTGTCCTTGTGATATTGCCCAGATGTGCATCAGTTTGAGAAGCAGAAAGCAGAAATGACAACATATGTGTTATTTGTTAACTCTTAGTGTAATAAAAATGTCTATGCCAGGTCCTAAGCATCCTGATGTGATTTAAAAGTATGTTAAGTTAAGTATCAGGAGTGTTACAATTAAAATAATTAGCACCATGGCAACTCAGACGCATGCATTTTTTATCAGCCACATATAGCTGTCTGTAGGATTCTGCAGGCAGACTCTGCAAGGTGCCTTGGAAAGTCATCGTATTTTGGACAGCTTTGCACAAAGTGGGCAATTAGTAGTACAGCAGTTGCAAGAACCAAAATGCACAGTACTATAAACTGATTCCAGATCCAGAGATCTGTGGGGTGTTCAGGACTATATTCCAGAGACCTGGAAATATATTGCTTTGTCTGCAACTGGTTTGGAGATCATAATGCTCCTCATCCACTTGTCCATTATAAATTCAACGAGAAATTTGTACCGTGGTCTCCAAGAAAGATGAAAGGTTGGCAAAGATGATATGATCCAAAAAGTCTGAGAACTACTGATCTAGGGTGATTTCTGGTCTCCTTTCAAACCCTTTAAGCACCAGCCCATACTGAGGTACAAATGCCTACAAACCCCTCACATCTACAGTTGCCTCTCTCACTGGGATTACTGTGAGGGGACATTTAATGTGGGTTCGC
>NW_017729031.1:36941702-36943215 GCF_001723915.1 Gavialis gangeticus
AATGCCTACAAACCCCTCACATCTACAGTTGCCTCTCTCACTGGGATTACTGTGAGGGGACATTTAATGTGGGTTCGCTGTGGGTAGGTCTTCCTTGACCAATCTTATTTCCTTTTACAACCAGGTGACCTATCACCTGGACAAGGGAGAAGAGATTGATGTCATATATCTTGACTTCAAAAATGCCTTCGATCTGGTATCCCATGGTCACCTCTTAGCAAAAGTGGCCAACTGAGGCCTCGGCTTCACCACGATCTGCTGGCTGGGGAATTGGCTTTGTGGTCAGACCCAGAGGGTAGTGGTTGATGGAAGTCAATTATCGTGGTGTGCTGTGACCAGTGGGGTCCCTCAAGGTTCTGTCTGGGGCGGCCCCAGCTGCATTGGCCCCCAGGGAAACTAGCCAGGACCTGAGCCCTGGCCGCTGCCCTCTGGGTGGATGCTTCTCCCCCGCCATGGGTTTGTGGAGCCAGCTGGAGGGTGCTGGGCTCAGCTCTACGTCCCCCTCTGGCACCTGTTCCTCGCCCGCCCATCTGTAGGGGGGGCAAGGCAGCATCTGGAAGGGGGGTAGGACCACCTGAAGTTTGGAACTGTTCCCCTCACCCCCAGATTACCAGGTGCCTAGCGCTCCGGCCCCTTACCTCGTCCTGCTCGCCGGGGCAGGTGGGGGGTGCTGGGGCGGAGGTTCAAAGACTCGAGCATCCTGAGAGGTCCGTGTGAGCGGCCACGGGGCGGTCTGCTGAGAGAGGGCGGACACGTGCTGACATGCCCACACCCTCAGCACTCCCTGCCCACGTGGCCCCCAGGGACAGAGAGGGGTCACCCTGCCTTCCTCTCCGCAGAGGGGCCTGGAATACCGTTGCCCATGGGCTGTGGCTCCCCCGCCTCTGTTGTCTCATTGCCCGGCCCGGCACTCCAAACCCCCCATCCTATCGCCATCACCCCCACCGCACCCTCGGGTGGGGTGAGGGCTGGCCAAAGTGAGTGGAAGAGGCACACAGCCCCGGGCGTGGGAGCACTGAGGAGCTATCAGAGCCTGCAGCATGGCTGGCCGTGCCCCCTGAGCCTAGCGCCTGGACTGACCCCACAGCAGAGGGCTCGCCTCGGTGGCCATGGCCCTCCTGCAGGTTGTTAAACCTCTATCTTGTGTTTCTATGATTGGTAGGGCTCCCGCTGAGGGCAGAAACACTTCCCTCCCAGAGGAGGCTGAGGGGGGACCTGTTGGCTGCCTACAAACTCATCAAGGGAGACCAGTAGCAAATAGGTAGAGCCCTTTTCTCCCCAGCACCACCTGGGGTGACAAGGAACAATGGTAATAAGCTGATGGACAATAGGTTTAGGTTACAGATCAGAAGGCAATATTTTATAGTTAGGGTGGTATAATCTGGGAAGTGCTCCTTGCCCCTACCTTGGGCAAATTCAAGAGGAGGTTGGATAATCACCTGTCTGGGGTCTTGTGAACCCAGCATTCATTCCTGCCTGTGGCAGGGGGTCAGGCTAGGTGATCTGTTCAGTT
>NW_017729031.1:36948215-36949384 GCF_001723915.1 Gavialis gangeticus
GGGGTCTTGTGAACCCAGCATTCATTCCTGCCTGTGGCAGGGGGTCAGGCTAGGTGATCTGTTCAGTTTCCTCCTGACCCTAGCTACTATGAAACCATCTTCTGAGGTCCCTTCTAGCCCTAATGTCTATGAATCTATGAAATCTATGAAATGGCCAGGGATCTTTCCACCATAACATCATAATTACTCCTCTGGAGTCAAAGGTTGTTCAGTAATTCTCTGTCTTCGTCTTTCATTCCTCTACTCTCCTCCCTCCCTCCATTCCTTCATTCTCTTCTCCTGACTCCATGACTATGACCACTACTCTCATTTGGGTTCGGAAGGTAAGTGACAATGGTATCTCAGCTTTGCTCTTTTCCACAACCTAAAAATAGGGAAAATTGTTGTTGGAAGAACTCTGTTGTTGGAAGAACTCTACAGAAGAGCACAATGAGCACTCAGGAATTTCCATTTTTTCCATTTCCATTTTTTTTCAATGGGGCAGGATATTTTCCATTAAGAATCTCAAGAAAAGAAGAAAAAACTGAATCTATATTCTGTTTATAAATAACAGATCCAGACTTTCTTTCCATTACTTTAAACCTATTATTTGTTTAAGGTCCTGGTTTAAACTTTACCAACTGAACTCAATACAAAACTGTCCTTGACTTTCAGAAATGCTGAAATCTTCTTTCTTGGTCACTTTCCACCTATACACCTTTTCATAGCTAGTTGATCTCCTCTGGTGGGCTTTAAACTAAGTTAGTCAGGAGATGGGGATCCACAGGAAAAAAAAAGGGAAAAAGGGTGGGGGGGTTGTGCTCTATGTTAGGGAACAGTATACCAGTTCTACCTTCCAAATGGGACCAGAGGAAGGCTTAACTGAGACCCTGTGGGTCAAACTTCAAGGAGGGCGGGGGGAGAGGGATCTGGTGGTAGGGATTTACTACAGGCCACTATATCAAGAGGAAGAGCTGGATCAGGAATTTGCCAGGCAGCTGGGGGAGGCCATGTGTGCAAAGGATGTTGTGGTCATGGGTGATATGAACTACCCTGACATCAACTGGGAGGAGTCAGCCAGGTCTAGCCACTAACGAAGGTTCCTGACATGTGTACAGGACCTACACCTGGTGCAGGAGGTACTCGTCCTCACTAGGGAAAATGCTATACTGGATCTGGTGTTAGCCTCT
>NW_017729031.1:36949395-36950099 GCF_001723915.1 Gavialis gangeticus
GCTGGGGTCTTATGACCCCTGCCACCCCCAGTGCTCCTTTGTGCGCATGGCAGCGGGTCAGACTCGATGATCTGTCTAGGTCCCCCCGACTCATTGATTCTATGATAGCCAAGAAGGCATGTTGGGAAGCTTCTGTTGATGGGAACTGGCTCCTTTCCTTTTATCTGCAAGACAGACAGATGACCTGGTATATATTTAGAGAAAAATATTTTCAAGGGCATAACTATTTTAAAACTGCATGAAATGGACTAAATTTCAAAGTGACAAATTTTCCACATGTTCCTGTTAAAACCTGGCTAGCTCACCTTCCGTTATAGCAGTGCAGAAGGTAGGACAGGGTGGCGTCTCAGTTAGGGACAGACATTACACATAAACTGGTTTAAGTGATCAGAAACTGGTTTAAACCTGTAACAGAACAGACATTCAGTGCACATAAACCAGTTTGAAACTGGTCTGAGATGAATCTGGTTGAATGTAGTTATCAGACTTAACTGATTCAGGTCAAATCAGTTTATGCAATGTCTATCCCAGACCCCTTCCTGGTTTAAGTTAATCCATAGTGCCCTGGCATCCCAGCATGCTCTCTGGGTTGGGCTGTGCTTGTGTTCCAGGGGAGCAGAACTGACCCCTCCCCCTGACTCCCTAGCTGAGCAGGGACAGGCAGGGGCAGGGGTCTGGTTAGATGCTGGCCCAGAAGAGAGCAG
>NW_017729031.1:36955099-36956244 GCF_001723915.1 Gavialis gangeticus
TCCATAGTCCCCTGGCATCCCAGCATGCTCTCTGGGTTGGGCTGTGCTTGTGTTCCAGGGGAGCAGAACTGACCCCTCCCCCTGACTCCCTAGCTGAGCAGGGACAGGCAGGGGCAGGGGTCTGGTTAGATGCTGGCCCAGAAGAGAGCAGGGAAGAAGTTTTTTCCCTTCCTCCCTCCCCTGTCCCATCATCATGAACTTGCACTACTACAGCAGTGGTGAGAGTGTGTCCATCCCAGGCAGTAGCCTTGGTTGAACTGGCCAGAGAGGGGTATAATTCCCCCCTCACTGGCCCACTGCCAGGGACCAGATCCAGGGTCTGCTGGGCACTCCTCCCTCACTGCTGTAGCAGTGGGGCTTGGCACAGCCAGACACAGGCCATCATGGCCCCTGAAGCAGAGGGGGCAGAAAGGGATGTTATTCCCCCCCTCTACCCCACTGCCTCCAAGGGACCACAGTTTGGTCTACCCACCCAAATTGCCACCATTGCTCTCCTGTCCTTGCCCCCTGCCTAAGGGGTCCTGCTGGCCAGCCTCTAGCCACTCCCCCACCCCATCCCACCTCTGTAGCAGTGAGTGGGCAGGGCTCTTGATGGGGGAAGCAGCCCCATCATGGTGGCTGGGGAGGATGAGCCCCCTCCCAGTGGGGGGGGGCACTGTGGGGCAGGCAGAGCTGTAGCAGACTGCATGCAGGAGCACCGGGGCTCAGAGGGGGCCAGAGCCCTCCAAGCTGCTGCCGCTGTAGTCCTCAGCAGCTTTCCCTGCTCTGCAGCATGACCACCCCCCCAACTGGGAAGAGGCTCACACTCCCTGTCACAGTTGCTCCTCCCTCACTGCTCCAGCAGCTGGATGGGGGCAGGGCCCAAGCCAGGCCAGCAGGGCCCCTTAGGTGGGGGGAGGGAGAGGGGTTATTCCCACCTGTGTCTCCGGGGCACTGCAGAGTGGTCTTCCCATTCCAACCACTGCCGCTCGCTCTATGCCCAGGGCACATGGCAGGATAAGTCCCTTCCAGCATCCCCCCTCTCTGGTGGAGGGGGAAGGAGGGGACTTTGCCACTGCTTCTGCTCTCTCTGTGCCTGGAGCAAGCAGTGCAATGTCAAGGTGGGCAGACCCTGCTGCAGTGCTCTGGGCCATGGGGGGGGGGGG
>NW_017729031.1:36956495-36960686 GCF_001723915.1 Gavialis gangeticus
GTAGTAGTGTGGGGGGGGGGGGGCAGGCTGTGTTGATGGGGGCAGAAGTCCCTGTCATAGTGTTGGGGAGTGCGAACCCCTTCCTTGCAGGCAAGGCCACACTGAGGGGTGAGGAAAACTATTGCAGACCATAGCAGCAGCAGTGTGGAGGGCTCTGGCCCCCTCTGAGCCCTGGTGCTGACACATGCAGTCCAATGCATCTCTACCCACCCCATAGTGCAGCCCCCCACCAGGACGAAGCTCACACTCCCCAGACACTGTGGAAAGAACCCTTGTCCATGCCCTGCCACCTCAGGAGGCCATGCTGCTTGGCATTTGACCGCACCTGGCCCCACCGCTGCAGCGGTGAGAGGGGAATACCTGGCAGACCCAGCTCAGTCCCAGTGGGACAAGGAGAGGGAAATTAAACTCCTCTCTGGCTAGTTTACCCAAGGCTATTGCTCAGGCTAGCTACACCCCTTTTCCCAGCAAAGCTTCCTTGCAGCCAAGGGTGTGCACTAGTGCCCACTAATACAATCGGTAAGTACCGCACAAAGTCCCGGTATCCGCTGCTGATTATCTCATCAGTGGCTTATTACAGCCACTGCCTGCGTCTTTCTCCAGCAGCTGGCGTGCAGGCTCCACAGCTCTCCCATGGTCGGGGCTCGCCCTCTTGACCCTCAGTGTCTCTCCCTACTCGGGATGGGTTCTGGCTTCCCTGGACTCTTTAGGGGTCTGGGAAGGGGTCATCCCTCCCCGTTGTCTTTTCGGATTGGCGTAGCCTCCCCGATCCTTAATGCCAGCTGTGGATCCAGCCAGCGGCGTGGCTCCACTTCTCCCTGCACTCACCAAAATGCAGCTCAATTACCTGGGCAGTCATCCGTCTTGTATCTGACCTGTCTTCTGGAGTCCCAACCTCACGGCTCTCCGGTATCCCAAGTCAGAATCCTCTTCCACTTGTCCTCTCCTGGGGTCTTGATTAACCCCAAGCTTGTCCTCTTGTGACCGAAGGCAATTTCTCCTTCACCTTCTCTCCCTTTTAACCTTCGGGTCCGGGCCTCATTGGTTCTCTGTGGGTTACAATTGTAATTGTCTTCAGCTGCCCCTGTTCCTTTAGTAACAGGGTCTCAGTCAGGGCCCTGTTACACTATGAATGAACTCACAAAGCAAGGATTTCAACAGAGGGGAAAGGGACAGTGGGAGGAGACACTGCTAGGAAAAGTAAAAACTGGGAAAGGGACAGGAGGAGACACTGATACAAGAAGTAAAAACTGGGTTGATTTGGATCAGCTGAGATGAGCAAGTTGATTAACACCTTAAAGGACACATAAATTAACAGCTAGTCCAGGTAATGGAATCAGAAACCATTGCCGTTGTTGAGACACAGTTATAGCTGTGTAAATTCATGACAAGACTTAAATTTGGTAGAGTTAGGCCAGCTTTGCTTCAGTATATCTGATCTCCAAATGTTCCTTCCTGAGTCATATAATTCAGGAGTCACTCCACTGTCTTTGTATAATCACTGGTAATCAGTTTCTACAGGGCTGAAAAGTCCCTTCATCACAATTTTCCTTCCTGATGAATTCTCTTTTGACCTACATTTACCCCCATAATTCAGCATTACATATTATTTTCATATTAAAGAGGTGGTTTTTTCAAACATGAAGCTCCTGCTGGTGCTGTTTTTTGTGTACTGTATGTAAAACATCCTCTGCAAAATCATTGCTACAATCACAGTTTCTGCTTTATTGCCTGACCACTGAAAACTACTGATGTTGCTTTGAATGGATCACTTTGAAAATTAAATCTTTACATACTGCCCCTCTAGTTGCAGTACAACTATCCTTGATGTCAAGGGAAGATGAGAGTTTGGACCACGGGTGCTTAATGGGCTAGTCTGATTTGACAGGACATTTGTTAAATACAGTGACATCAACCTTGTTAATGAGCCCAAAAAGGAGAAAAAGCAGGCTTCTGGATCTGTGGATGATCATTGAAACTATCTACTCTAAAAATAAATTCTCAATAAACTAATTCCATGAATACGAACAATATTTAAGTTTGGGGTATTTTTAAAATGTCTCCCTGGGAAACATTTAGACTTATTAATATTCTGGTTGGCTCCATCTCTTTTAATGTTTTTTTTTCTTCCCCTGCTGATTTCTACAAAGTAGCCCAAAATCCAGAACCAAATGTATTTTAGTGCAAAATGTGCTTCCATTAACATGCTCTCCAGTGAAAACACAGATGAAAAAGGGAATTAACAATAATGACATCTCAGAAAGTAGTAGTAAGATAATAGCTCTAATATGCCATGGTTGATATTATCCCTGCACTTTGTAAAGGAAGTTACTTATATTGGTACTTCCTGATATGAAAATGAATCAACTGCTGGCTTATGTCCTCTTTATAATTTAACCTCTTTAACCTCTTAGAGGGCCAAGTTCATATACAACAAGATGAAAATATAATGTATCAATCTTAAGTCTAGGGTAATTTTCTAACAGATTAACCGATAGTTTGCCATGCCTTTGATTCTCTCTTTCTTTAATCTCAAAGGGCTACTGTTTTATTAAGTGAATTTGATGTTTATCAAACATTGGCAAAAGATACTAAAGCATACTCTGCCTACAGAGGAAGTCTGGGAGCAAGCCCCTGAGAAGTTTCCCTCGCATTGCTTCTAGATAAGACTATCATGACTATTTTAGTGAAGCCATCTGGCAGGTAACTTTTGCCTCCATGTCCATTCACTTGTTCAATCTGATGAGACTGCCAAAAAGGTTGCATCTGTAAAGAAAAAGGCATAAACCAATAATGTCCAATTTCAAACAGCCATCAGCAGGTAATAGCTCTCAACCCTGGGCCAGATGAAATTAAAAGTAGTAAGATCATGATCCATGTTCACCTATGTTTTTGATGTTCCTGTACATCTCCACTCCCTGGTTAGTTTTGAACCTGTCTGGGAGCACAAAGGCGGCAGCTCTATAAGAAAGGCCATTCTTGCAGGATCTCCAACGTTCCCAGATGAAGGAAAACAAATCTCATAAGAAAAATCTAGTCTAGTGCTGGAAGCAGCTTGGCAAATTAAGGCCTTGATCTTTGCAAGGCTGATGGAGGATGGAGCATAGCAACTATTGCAGTGGTAGATTTGGTACAAGAAAAATGAAATACCATGTATGGCCTTCTGTCTCTCATGGAAACAAGTTCTCAAGCTGTGCGTGTGTGTGCAACTGCACAGGTCAGTCAAAAAACAGTTATTTATTTACTCATAAGTGATTAGCACATGGAGAGAATGGGTGTGTACTTGAAAGGGACATGGGATCTGGGTATAATGATAAGGCTCTTAAGTCCTTTACTAAGCCATCTTCCTGCTGCTAAATTTAGTAGATTGGTGGTTAAACTAAATGAGAAGTTTTCTGCTGAGAAGTTTGGACTTAGCCATGACTGTGCAAAACTTTGTATGCTTTAGAGTCAATTACTATGATTCCATTAATTTCATGATGAAGCCACCAACCTTAAAATGATTCTAGCCATTTTAGAATACATGCTGCATCTACATGGCATGGTGTAATGCCATGTTGGAGAGACCTAAACTCACTCAACATAGCTTAAGTACCGGAAAGAGTATAGTTTTGGCATGGTCTTCAGTCCATTCTAAATTGGCTACCTTGTTTCAAATATCCAAACAATCTCATTCAGAGCTAGCTTGGGTGTCAATACATGGCACCACATTGTGCTATCTAGACAAACCTAAAGTGTCCCATCAGCTGAGGAGAGACCAACAGAGGGTCCTCAGTCATAGATTCATAGACGTTAGAGCTGGAAGGGACCTCAAAGATCAAAAAGTCCAGCCCCTGTCCCAGGGGCAGGAAGTCAGCTGGGGTCAAAGGATCCCAGCAAAAGAAGCACCCAATGTTTCTTGAAGAGTAGGTGCCAGCACCACTTCCAGAGGGAGTCTGTTCCAGGTCTTGGAGGCTTGAACAGTAAAGAAATTTTTTCTTATGTCCAGCCTGAAATAGTCTTGGAGGAGTTTATGACTGTTGTTCTTGTTTTATCTTGGGGCGCTCTGGTGAACAGATGTTCTCCAAGATCCTGATCTACACCCCTTGTGTACTTATAGTCAGCCACCAGGTCCCCCCTGAGCCTACGCTTCTCCAGGCTGAAGAGTCCCAAGGCTCTCAGCCTCTCTTCATAAGGCCTGTTCTCCTGCCC
>NW_017729031.1:36962481-36964130 GCF_001723915.1 Gavialis gangeticus
GCGGTGCCCAGAACTGGATGCAGTACTCCAGCTGCAGCCTGACCAGTGCCACATAGAGGGGGAGGATCACCTCCTTGGACCTGCTTAAGATGCATCTGTGGATGCACGACAAGGTGTGGTTGGCCTTCCTGACTGCATCCCCACACTGCCGGCTCATGTTCATCTTGGCATCAATGATGACTCCCAGATCCTTTTCTGACTCTGCCCTGATGAGAAGGGAGTTCCCCAGCCTGTAGGTATGGTGCTGGTTCTTCCTCCCCAGCTGCATCACCTTGCACTTGTTGGTATTGAATCCCATCCTATTCTCATCTACCCACCCCTCTAACCTGTCTATTGTAGCCTATTCCTTCCTTCTAGCGTGACCACATCCCTCCATATCTTAGTGTCATCAGCAAATTTGAACATGATGCTTTTTACCACCTTGTCCAAGTCACTGATAAAGATGTTGAACAGTGCGGGCCTGAGGACCGAGCCCTGGGGGACCTCACTGCCCACATCCCTCCAGGTTGAAAATGACCCGTCCATCACCACTCTCTGGGTGCGGCCCTCCAGCCAGTTGGCAACCCATTTGACTGTGTAGGTGTTGACATCACAGTCCCCCAGTGTCTTAATGAGAACAGGGTGAAAGACAGTGTCGAAGGCCTTCTGAAAGTCCAGAAACACTATGTCCACTGCTACCCCTGCATCTAAAGATTTGGTGATCTGGTCATAGAAGGCCACCAGGTTGGTCTGACAGGACCTGCCTCCAATGAGCCCATGTTGGTTGCCCCTAAGCATAATCTTCCCCGCTGGCCCCTCGTGGACATGTGCCAGGAAAATTCTCTCAAAAAGCTTACCCAGGATCGAGGTAAGACTAACTGGCCTATAGTTTCTTGGGTCCTCCTTCCTCCCTTTTTATGAAGATGGGAACCAAGTTGATCCTCTTCCAGTCCTCTGGTACCACACCAGAGTACCATGAGTGCTTGTACCGCCGTGCCAGGGGTCCTGCAATGACCTCAGCTTATTCCCTCAGCACTTGGGGGTGGAGATCATCTGGACCAGCTGATTTAAATACATCCAGTCCCTCCAGAAGTTCCCTGACTAGATCCTCACTGACCCTTGGCCTCAATGCGCCTCCCCTGGGGCCTGAGTGGGGCCCACTGGGGGGCCTGTTCTGGTCCCTGCTCAGGAAAATGGAGGGAAAGAAGTCATGAAATAGGTTAGCTTTGTCGTCTGGTGTGATGACCCGATTTCCTAGCGTGTCTTGCAGGAGCCCCATGTTACCCGGTACCTTCTTTTTGCCCCCTATGTATTTAAAAAATGATTTCTTGTTGTCCTTGATCCAGGTAGCTAGTCCCAGTCCCATCTCCACCTTGGCCTTTCTGACTGCCCCCCTGCATCCCCAAGCAATTGCAGTATAATCCTCCCTGGTGATGGCCTCTCCTTTTCCTTTTAGCTAGGAGACATTCTTCGATGCTTTTGGTGAGCCATGGGGGCTTTTGCGCCCTCTTGCTCCCTTTGATCTGTGTTGGGTGGAATTACCTCCCTTTGGGCTTGGAGGATCATCTCCTTAAGGAGCAACCACTCTTCTTGGACACCTGGCTCTCCTCCCCTCCAGGACCTCAGTGCCTCCCCGACTATTCTCCTGAAGTCTAGGGCTGCTGCCTTGC
>NW_017729031.1:36964276-36970030 GCF_001723915.1 Gavialis gangeticus
GGATGGTGAATTCCAGCAGGCGATGATCACTGTTGCCCAGGTGGTCCAGCACCCGCAGTCCCCTCACCAGGTCATCGCCTGTGGCGAGCACCAGGTCCAACAAGGCATCTCCCCTGGTGGGGCTGTGCACCTCCTGGGTTAGATGGAGGTCCTGCGTTTGGGCTAGGAACCTGCATGAGCGGTCAGGTCTGGCTGACTTCTCTTCCCAGCAGATGTCTGGAAAGGTCAGGCCACCCATGATGACCACGTCCTTTGACCTAACGACCTCCATGAGCTGCCTTAAGAATTCCTGGTCTAGCTCTTCCCTTTGGCTGGGTGGTCTGTAGTAGACCCCCACCATTTAGGCCTTTTCCCCTCGCCTGCCTTGTATTCTAACCCAGAGCACTTCCGTGTGCCCCTCCTCTGACTCTGTGCTACTTGATGAGGATGTGTATTCCTCCTTAAAGTAGAGCGCCACACCCTCACATTTCCTCCCTGTCTTGTCCCTCCTGCACAGCCTATAGCCCTTGATATTCACCGCCCAGTCATGCATTGGGTCCCACCATGTTTCTGTGAGCCCCACTATGTCTGGCTGGTGTCAGCTAGCAGGAGGGTAAGTTCCTCCTGCTTCTTTCCCATACTACAAGCACTTGTGTAGAGGCATTTGAGGGCTCCTGAGGATGTGTGCACTGGCTCCCTAATCTCAGCATTGCCCTGGCTCTTGTTGTTTACCTGGGTATATGTTCTGCTCGTCGGTCTAGGCTGGGCTGTATTTGTGGGTGCTGCTTGGATTAGCAGTCCAAGGCTTCCTCCGCCCTCATCTTCCCCTTCCCCAACAAGCCTAGTTTAAAGCCTGCTGGAGGAGATCTGCCAACCTAGAACAGAACACATACTTACCTTCAGGGGAAAGGTGGAGCCCATACCATCGAAGCATGTCTCTCATCGTGATGTGTGGGTCGTTGTCAAGGAAGCCAAAGCCCACCTCAAGACACCTTTCCCGAAGCCGCCAGTTGGTCTCTGTGATGCACATCTCATGCAGTCTTCCATGTCCGCTCACTGGTAGGACAGAAGAGAAAACCATCTGTGCACATATCTCCTTCAGCACACCCCCCAGAGCGTGGTAGTCCGCCATCAGGCGATCAGGGCTTCTAGCTGCATCATTAGTACCCACATGGATTAGGACCATGGAGTAGTAATTGGTGGGCTAGATTGTGGCCTGCATCATCCCCATGACATCCTGAATCTTTGCTCTGGGTGGGCAGTAGACCTTGCGTGTCGAGGGGTCCTGGTGACAAATGGGGCCCTTTGTACCTCTCAGGATGGAGTCGCCTATGACGATCACTCAACGCTTTCTCCTCCGGGACTGCTTAGCTCCTTCAGCCTGTTCGGAGCACGGAGAGTGTGGAGTTGCCTCCTCTCTGGTTGCCTCCTCTCCTGCCTTCTCCTCCAGTGTTGCCAGGGCCTTGTACCTGTTCTCCAGCTGGACTGGAGGAACTGGTACTGTTGTGTTGCGAGCAGCCCTGGTTCTGGAGGTAACCCTCTGCCACTCTGCAGTGGAGGGCACCTCCCAAGGTGCTTCTTCCTTGGGTGCATGGCCCTGCAGGGAAAGGAAATAACCACCAATTTTGTCCTCTGCCTCCCTGATCCCCCTCGGCCTGCTAACGTCCTCCTGGAGCTCCCTCACCTGTGCCTCCAGGGCCCTAAGGCAGGCGCCTACAGGACAGGTATTGGGGTCCCCAATCCCTGCCCCCCCGGCCTTGCTGGGCATCCCCTGCAGGCCAGGGGGTGGGGGAAATGACAGCCCCCCCCCATAGGCTCTGTCTGGGTGGAGGCCTCAGACAAGCCCCAGGTAGGCTGCACCCCCCGGGCAGGGGCCCTAGCAGCACTCCGCATCGACACCATCGTATGAGTTGCTGTTTATTTAGAGCTTAGTAAGGTGCCTTTTTTTGCTTTACTATGGTTTGGCCCTGCTCCAATCTCTGCTCCTCACCCCTCTAACTTCTGTCTCATTTCTCCCTCTCCCACTTCTGGCTCACTGCCACCTCCAACACCTGTCCTGAGTTCCTCTCTGCCTCCAACCCCCTGTTTCTTTGCCACTGTCTTATCCCCACATCCTTTTCCTTTTCCCCTGAGCAACCAGGTTTCTGCCTCAGTTTCTTTCCTGGATGTCTCCTCCTTGCCACCACTTGCTACTCCCCCCCGCAAATATCTCAGCTGTCTGCCTGAGTTTCTAGCCCCAGTCTACCTTAAGTAAACCCAAGCCTCAGCTCCTCAGCCAGCTTTTCTCTAGTCTACCTGTTCTAATCCTGATTCTGGCAACTTCTACTCCCTGCACTTTTATTCTCTCTCTCACCTGAACCTTCTCCCAGCACACACATACACACTGTACCATCCACGTTAGGAACTTACCGGTGTGTATGTGTAGGTGGGCTGTATGTGTGTGAACTGGTGACTGTGTGTGTGTATATCTATATATATGGCATTGTGTGTATGATAAACAAATTAGTGATCTGTGTCTGACTTTTGGGGTGTATAGTGTATGTGCTTGAATTGACGATAGGTATGCATTTGCCTAGGCTGGTTTGGATGTATTTGTGTCTGAGCTGGTAGTGTGTGTGTGTATGCACCTAACTGATTTGTGTGTTTGTATATGTGCAATTGTGTCACACCCTCTTGTCTAACAGCACAATATTGGGATCCTGAGAGTTGGCCTGACCCCACAGGGCTACCTGCTCTGGGGATTAACACCCCCATGGTATTATCCCACTCAAGACCCATGTGGCCATTAACTGCCATGACCCATTCCTGGTCAGTCTGCTCCAGGGATTAACACCTCTATGGTATTATCTCACTCAAGACCTATGTGGCCAAAACTGCCAGGAAGACATGCATCTGGGGTGCAGCCACACATCTAGGCTGGAATCAAAAGAAATTGCAACAGCAACTAAAACTTGTCAGCAAAACTTTTAGGCTGCAACCCTGGGTAGTTTGCTGCATGGATTGATACCTCCATGGTATCATCCCACTCAAAACCCAAAAAAACAAAAGGGGAAGGAAGAGGGAGAGCACAGGGGTCTCAAGCCCTGAGGCAGACTTTCTCTCCCTGTACCTGAGGTTTTCCCTTTATATAGCTTCAGTTTGCTTCTCCAGTGAAGAGGGGAGGGAGACCCCCTCCATGGGTAGCTGTTTCTCCAGCTTCCAGTTCAGCTTTTCAGGTCTCAGCAGCCCCAGGAGAGAGAGACCCTAGCCCAGGTGGCTTGAACCTTAAATAACTTTTGACATCATCCCAGGGTCCTGATCAAGAAACAGCAGCATGTGAACACAGCTAATGCTGACCAATCAATTCAAAAGTGTTCAGTGCTCCTGGATCTGGCCAGAGTCACTAAACTGGTTTTACAGGGTTTTTTGAGGAATGGCCTGGGCACAATGACAGACATGAGAGGTGGTCCTCCTCTAGTCCCTAAAAAGCACAGTATGTAAAAACTAAAAGCTCACACTTTACTATACACAACCCCAAGTATGTGGGGGTATCACATCAGTTTTACAATGCTGATTGTTTTTCAGTCAAAATGTTCCATGAATAATTTCAATGAAATCTCCTTTTTTTTAAATTCTCATGGAAATTTTACAGGAAAATGAATATGAACCAGCTCCAGAAGCATCTCATATAGTAATGGTGGCTTGTTAATAAGGAATAGTGGAGACAGGAGAAAAATGAAATGAAAAGTTTTATACCTTTACCCAAGTGCTTGTGTGTTTCTCCTCTCTCTCTCTCTCTTTCTCTCCCGCAACTACACTGCTACCAGGTGGGTGAGGTATCACATTTTTAACACCTACCTGTCCCTTGCTTTCAGCACTAGATGTTTATGTCACATATAGACAACACCAGACCAGATTACATATTTTGGTTCTTTATGGGAGACAAAGAGAATAACAGATGGTTCCAATTAAAAAACAGCAGGGAAAAAAATCTTGGGTTGTGTGTTATTTTTTTCTAAATGAGCAATCTGGGGCACAAGCAAGTATTGCTGTTTTATTCCCCCCTCCTCCCCTTCATCTTAAATCTGCAAAACATTCAGAGAAATTTCATAACTATTGACATATATGAGATTGGAACTGTAACTAATGCCTAGTGAGACTCAACACTATATAACACCTTTAAACAGCTGGAGGAGGGTGGAAAGTACTAGAAAGTATACTCTGGAAAGTTATGAAGAATCCCCTTCTACATGGCTGTTGTTTGCTGCTGTTACTGAAGGGATGATCTGGCAGTAAATATAAATTCTGTTCATTTATCCTAAGGGATGACACTTATGAATGACTAATGTGAGTCTTCTGGTTTGTTTCTAATGAGAACATATGCAGCAGTGCAAGAATCAGCAGGAAAAATCGAAATCGTAAACACACCAAAATGAAATTAGATTTGTATTCCCATTTCTACACATGCTTTGTCAGTGGAACACATCCACTCAGTATTCCAGTGAGTGATTGTTATACAGTATTAGAGCCTATATTATAGCCAAGATCTGATTCTGTTGAGGAAACCGTCCCAGTAGGTTGCTAGTTAATTGAGTTATTCTGTTTCCTCCAGTGGTAGAGATGAGGGGTGATTTGGAAACAGGAACTTCTATAGGACCCACAGCATTGGCGTGAGAACCTTGTTAGAGGAAATAATGCCTTGAAAGTGTGCAGGTCTATTTGCAATTAGCTAGCGGAGCGACTGTGCTACTGTGAGGGGCTGAGGTTGTGCTTCGGTACAGCAAGTGCCAGGGTCACACCCGGCTGTGATCCAATCTTCCCAGTTTACACAACAGATCACCCAAAGGGGCAAATAAATACATGGATGCAATTAGTAATTACTTTCTCTGAGTAATATTTAGTAATTGATAGATCTCTCTACTAGTAATTAAACACCAACTAAGTCACTTCCTCGAGAATGTACTTACTCATTGTATTTCTGGGTATTTTTTTCCTGATAAATATTTCATGGCCGTAGTTAAGTAATTAAAATGCACTAAGTAATTTTGAAATAAAAGTCCTGACCCTGCAAGCAGTTCATGAATATTATTCCCTGGGAGTACATGGATTAAATTTAAGTAAATCTTAGTAAACCCAAAGAAAAGTCACAGAACTGTTTTAGTTTGTAGCAGCAGCTGAAATGGTAGAGTAACTGAGAGAGCAGGGATGCTATATGTCATTTATAAAGAATCAAATATTCAAAAGCAGCTAGGTGATTTACAGTCCCAGGTTATATTAATTGTCAATTGTCAGCCCAGAGTAACCTTCTAGGTTACTTACCTACTTGTGAATGTTTTGCCCACTTTTTAACATTATTGGTGCCTAGCTCTCAATATTTCAGACCCACATATAATTTAAATACCTTTGTGGACGGTACATTTTCTCAGCTGGGTTGATTGCATTTTGTCACTTGGTTTAGTGCATAAATAGCATTGCTTCAGGATCTCTTGTGCACTGTCAAAGATTGACAGATGCCATTTTGACGTATTGCTTATCCACGGATGAGTAAAAGGAGATATTCCACCGCAAAATGCTAGATGGGGGATTGGGTTTTCTTTCCGCTAAAGACAGAGGATGAGGTTGATAGGCAAATGCTCTGATGAGGGGGAATTGCAAAGTGAAACCAGCACTGTGTACAAAGAGAAAAACTATGGCTACATATTGGAGCATGTGTAGATGAAATGGGGAGCTTAAATTGAAGTGGTGGATTTTTAAAAACATAGCTCCATGTTTCATGGGTTTTACAAAAAGGGATTT
>NW_017729031.1:36975030-37009020 GCF_001723915.1 Gavialis gangeticus
CACTGGATATAATATATTAATAAGCAAATCGTGCATAAATATTTAAGTTATTTGAGTTCCCCGCAGCATGAAATCTGCAAAACATGAGAAAATGGGAAAACACTAAAAAAAAAAAAAGGGATTTTTAGCATTGCTTTATGGACTCTCTGTTAATTTACAGACAGTTAGCAACTCTGCCAGGAACCTGCATCTTCTACATTTCCTGGCTGCAGAGGAAATTCACTAGTGTTCCTTTCCCAGGCTTGGGTACTCTATGGTATTCCTGGATATTGGGTAGATCTGCCAGCATATTGCCCTAAGGTCAAGTATCCTGCAGCTCCAAGAGTCTCTAGTTCAAGAAAGACCCTCCAGGAATCTAAGCTGGAGTCAGCAAAAGCCTGTCAATATTTTTAGAAGGAAACATTTCAGTCACAAAACTGGATTTACATCATTGGAAAATGTCTTATTTCCAGCTCAATTCAAAGGCTCATGAAGCTCCATTCTCCTTTAGGCCACTGTTTACAGTGTTGTGCCCCTGGGTGGGTTGTCAGCAGCAGGAATTGAAAGTTGAAAGATCTTAAAGCATGATTATCAGTGGCCTGAGGTTGCAGTTACCTCCATTCATCAAGACAGCAGAAGCCTCAGCAAGCTCCACCCGTCCCAGCCAGCACTAGGAGGGAAGAGACCACCAGACTGTGGCAGTGACATCTACACATCAGTGTAATCACTAACCTCAGAAAGAAGCAATTTCAAGAGGAATGTTTATGTGCTTAAATCTAAGCACATATTTAACAAACTTTGCTGGAGTATTATCTGAGAGAATGGGTGTGTCTACATGTGCATTTAAGTGCACCTAAATTTAAATGTGCATTAGCTCAATGTGCATTAAGTGGCTTTAGGCATATGTCTACATGTGCAGGTGTTAAAGCACATTAATGCTGTGTGTGTGGACTGACTTGAGACTAAGATTAGTCCACACACAGTGTTAATCCTCTTTAATGCATCTACATGTGTGTTAATGTGCTTTCACTATTTGCACCTAAATTTGATATCTACAGTTGAGGTGTGAATAGCCTAAATTTGTCATTTTTAATGTGCATTATGGGCATGCACATGTAGACGCACACCCTTAATGAGCATTAACTTGAGCTAATGCACAGTAAAGTGTTACATGTAGATGTGCCCGATGTTTGGCTTCCTAGGCCAGGATTTTTTCTTTAAATGCATTTGCCTTTTGGAAGACTGTGCCTACTTATAGCACTACATAAATAATGAACAGAAAGAAGAAAGCAACCTACAGCTTGAAGAAAGCTTTTCTTTTAAATAATAAATCCTTCCTATCACTACATCTTAAAGGCTAGAAGGGGTCAGATATAGCTCTCCTATTCAGGATACCCACAGATGATCAGGAAAGCAAGCAGAGATGATATAAAGATCACATGAATGAATCCAAAGGACAGAATGTAATGGTGGGTCAGAACGAGAGCCTGTTCTCATTTGTGTTGCTGTATTTCTGGATTCTTTCCAAAGCATCCCAAAGGGTGGCACTTAGTGTTAATTGCTGAACTAGAACATTATTCATATAACACAGGCAGGGATCAAAACTGACTCTAAAGGCAGAGGTTGTGACAGCTGCAAGATAAGGTAATATGAGAAAATGTAGGGGCAGAAGCAAAAAAATCCCAAAAGATAGTATCTTAATTGAAAAATAATGGCAGAATATTGGTGACATTTTTGTCAGTCCAAAAGGTATACTTTATTTGCTTCCATCTGTGAAACAATGGTTGATTTCAACAATTAAATTCTGTAGTGGGAACCTTTGTGTTTTAAGTTGACATGCCTCTTAAATTTATATTATATTTTACAAATGTAGTAATTTAAATGAGTATCATTTAATTGTAAGGACAATGAAAGAAATAAAGGAACCCCATGAAGCTGTCATAGAGTACAGGCAAGGCCAGGATTGTCTTTTCCCATGTTTTTATTATAGGGCATTGTTCTTCAAAAGTCGCTATGAGGTCATGTATATACATAAATTCAAAATCCTCAGATTGGTAGCTCACTGGGAAGCAGAACTCTGCTTGCTAATCCTGCCTTAGCTTTAATTCATCTCGGGATGATTACAGTGAAACATACATGCTAGTCAGTTATAATGCACGCTGCCTCCTCCCAATCTGTCTCTCTAATCTCATGCTCCCATCAACAAAGTATCTGGGTACCTTCTAAGACAAACTAGCTTTTTCCCATAAGACCCAGAATTTTAAATGAATGAAAAATTAAAAATTATTATTTAGATTGCCGTAGTCGTTAGGGCTTCTTCTGTGCTCTACATTGTACAGACCCATGATAAGAGACAGATCTTGCCCTGAAGAACTCACAATATATTTACATATGTCGACGTTATAGTCAGAGCCCGTGTTCTTATTTGTGTTTCTGTCTAAACCTTCCTGTCCTCCACACCTTAGGCATGTGTGTTTTTATGCTTTGAACATACAGAATCATGTAGAATAATAGCAAAATAGGACTGGGATCTCAGAAGGTCATCTAGCCCAGCCTCCTGTTCAAGGCAGGATCCTTCTTATCTAAACATCCCAGCCAAAGGTATTTAATTCTACACTTAAGAAAAATCCAATGACAAAGATCCACAACCTCTCTAGATAATCTATTCCAGATGTTAACCAGTCTCACAGTTAGAAAGTTCTTCCTAACATCCAACCTAAATCTCCCATGTTGCAATATACACCCGTTACCTCTTGTCATGCCTCCTATTGGCAAAGACAATAGTTGATCACATATTCTTTGTACCCAACCAGTTTGTATTTGAAGGTTATTATCACCCTCCCCTCACATCTTCTCCTTTCCACAACAAATAGCCTCAGTTTTTCTGACCTTCTCTTGTACATTGTGCTTTCTAACACTCTAACTGTTGTATGCTTGCTCATGCAGCACATGGGGCAGGATAAAGTCCTTTCACTGGGGCTGGAAGCCACCAATTTAGCACAGAGGGTGTAAGCAAAGTCCTCCGATAGCCTTCTTACAATTCCCATTGAAAACGAGTTCTCCCAAAACTGACTGGGAAATAATCCTAGAGCTTCTCAGCACAAAGAACCACAGGATATGGCCTGGGCACATGAAATGCAGGAAAAATAAAGATCTGGTAACAAAGGTAGGGCTTTGTTGTGGAAAGGCTTGTACTCCAACTACACTGATTCAAGTGCTACTCCTCATAGTATCTTCAGTGGAGACATGTTAGACAATACAGGCAGAAGGTACCTAGGGAAACCAGTATGAAACAACTTTGTACATCACACAGGAGGCTAATGGTATATCCAGGACTAAAATTGCAGGGCTTCTGGCCAGTATCCCTGGCCAGTATCCCCTCTATTCTGCATTAGTGAGGCCACATCTAGAGTACTGTGTCCAGTTTTGGGCCCCCTACTACAGAAAGTTGACAAGTTGGAGAAAGTCCAGCAGAGAGCAATGGAAATGGTTAGGGGGCTGGGGCACATGATTTGTGAAAGGAGGCTGAGGGAACTGGGTTTGTTTAGTCTGCAGAGGAGAAGACTGAGGGCTGTGGGGTGGGGATTTGATAGGTGCCTTTAACCACATCAGGGACTGAGAATTGAGCTGGACTGTTCTCAGTGGTGGAAGATGACAGAACAAGGAGCAGTGGCCTCAAGTTGCAGCAAGGGAGGTTTACGTTGAATATTAGGAAAAACATTCTCACTAGGAGGGTGGTGAAGCACTGGAACAGGTTACTCAGAGAGGTGGTGGAGTCTCCATCCTTGGAGGTTCTTAAGGCCTGGCTCAACAAAGCCCTGGCTGGAACAATCTGGTTGGGGATGGTCTTTCTTTGAGCAGGGGATTTGACTAGACCTCCTGAGGTTCCTTCTAACCATAATTTTCTATGACTCTCTCTCACTTCTAGAACTAAACCTCATATTATCTGAACCAAACAGAAGTGTGTGGGGGAGATGGGAAGCAGGAGAAGGAAGGCAGGAGCTATGCCTCAATGAGTACCTCCCTTTTTGTGTCATTCATGCTTGTTTTCTATGGAGCATGTATAGCAAATCTCATGCCATGTTTGTTCATGGCAGGGCTTACCTTGAATGAAATATTTATTAAAACTGTTTGGACTTTTTTAAAGAATGTAAAGAGATGTGGAAATGAATATTCATGAAATCTTCAGTGAGGAATGTTGTGATTCTTGCAGAGACAAAGTTCTTGAACACATTCAAATCAAGCAGTGCTCCATGCACAAAGCAAAAATCTTGCCATTGAGTCATGGCAAACCCACTGGGAACAGGTGAGCATTCTTAATATGCAACCCACTTACCCTCTGACACAACATTCAGGTAAACATTAAATGAGTTTATTTATATATGCAAATATTAGTGATATGTGGAAACTACTGGGAAAATGGGGGTGGGTAGGAGAAATGGTTCAAAACAGGGAGAAGGTTGGGATATAAAGGGTTAAAGAAAAATAACAAAGGAAGACAGGGAGATGGATCTTGAGTTGCAACCTTCCCCATGGCCCTGATTCAATGAAACACTTATATGCATATGTCACCCTACTCCATAAAATAAGTCAACAGACAACTCTCTGTCACCACCTACTACAAAAAACTAGAGGAAGATCCTACTCCCCTTTTCACCTTAAAACTACCACCAAATCATTTCCATCTGAATAACAAGAGAAACTACAGAACTTGATCCCCCCACTACCTAACCCAGGGACTTTTTATCTGCTCCCTAAGATCCACAAACAAGGGAACCCTGACAGACCTATCATATCCAACCATAGAGCCCTAACTGAGGAAATATCAGGTTTCATTGAACAATCTTAGAACCTCTTGTCACAGAGTGAGT
The DNA here is from genome assembly GCF_001723915.1 of Gavialis gangeticus. Lineage (NCBI taxonomy): Eukaryota > Metazoa > Chordata > Crocodylia > Gavialidae > Gavialis > Gavialis gangeticus. The sequence goes on from NW_017729031.1 coordinate 36,979,881, forward strand.
CCGAAAGAGTGAGTTTTGTCCAGGATACAACAGACTTTCTACAAAAACTTAAAAACATAGACCACCTTCCCAGCAACACCCTCCTAGCCACCATGGATGTTACTAGCTTATATGCCAACATCCTACACTAGGATGGGATGTATACCTCACCTATCTACCAGACCAAGATTACAACTCAAAGCACAGACCTAAAGATATTACTGAAGTTATACACCTCACATGCAACAACTTCACTTTTAATAACCATCACTTCCTCCAGACCATGGGCACAGCTATGGGCACCAAAATGGCCCCACAATATACCAACCTCTTTATGAGCCACCTGGAAGAAGAATTCCTCAAAGACTATACCATCAAACCCATGCTATACGTAAGATACATCAATGAAATCTTTGGACTGAAAACCTGCAATCTCTGACTGATTTCCATCAGAATTTCAATAACCATCACCCCTCAATCTGGCTCTGTCTTGAATACTCTGGCACCAACATGTCCTTTTTAGACACTATGGTCACTATCCAGAATGGTAAAGTCCAAACCATCATATACAAGAAACCCATGGACCAACATACATGTCTGCACAGGACCAGCAATCACCCTAAACACACCAGGAAAGCTGTAGTATACAGTCAAGCCCTCCAATACCACCAGATTTGCACTGAGGAGAACACCCATGAGTGTCACCTCACCAATTTCCAAATGGCTTTCACCTAACAAGCACACTCCTCCAGAGAGATATATCATACTTTTGAAATAGCTACCCAGATACCACATGAAGAACTGTTGCAGTATAGAAAGAAGATCCCCACAAATAGCACACAATTAGTTATGCCATACCATCCTTTCCTAGAATCTATACAAAAAATCCTCAAACAATTGTAATTCATACTAAAAGAAGACCCAGTTCTTAAAGAGATCTTCCCAGTACCATCCATCCTAGCCTTCAAGCAAGCACCAAACATTGCCAACCTCATCACCTCAGAAGCAAACTTCCTATGGCCCAAAACACACAGAATGGATTCAGACCATGCTGGGAAAATTAATGTAAAAACTACCAACATACCTCCACCACCCTCACAATAGCTTCACCCCACAACAGAACCACCAGCATTCCTGGATCTTACACCCGCACCTCCAGAAATGTAATACATCTCATCCACCTGATGGATAACAATGTAGGAGAAACCAAACAACAGCTGTGTACCAGAGTGAATGCACACCAAAAATCTAGCAAGGACACGAATACCCAATTACCAGTTGGGGCACATTTCTCACAAGACAAGCACTCTCTTTCCAATCTCTCAGTTCAAATCCTCAAAGGGAATTTACAAAACACCTTTTGCAGATAAGCCTATGAACTTCACTTCATAAATCTACTGGATACAAAAATAATCATGGACTAAACATAGACATTGGATTTATGGTACATTATAACCTGCCTAACATCTGATGACCCCTCTACTAGTTACCAGCTACATCTTATCACAAGATTTACATTCTCCTTCCCATCAAAAGTTTGCAAAAAAGAATTTTTCCAACTATTTGAGTTGGTCTAATAAAAGATATTGGATTTACCCAAAGAAGCTTGTCTGCCTATGTCACCCTAGACATGGTTGACTTCCAGGGCATAACTTATATGCTGGTATGTCTACCTATGGTTAAGTACTAGCCAGCTCAGGCCTATGTCCTTTGTCTAAACCGTCTCTGCACATTGACTCCTTTAGAACTAAATCACAACTGACTATGACATCAACAACCAAATCCCCTTTTGTTTCAAAGGATGAAAAGTAGGGCCTTAGCTTGTTAGACTTTTTAGGGCAGAGATCTCTCCCCTTAAATGTCTGCAGGGCACTGAACATATCTACCATACTAAGAGCCATGGGAGTTTGCAGATGCATTTCTGAGGGTGCAACATGAGAGAAGTCAGGCTGCTGGAGTGTTAGGCTTCCCCCTAGGTGCCAGATTTCTGAGATGAGGCATTTTTTAAAGGCTGCTGCACAGTTTGGCTCTGTGCATGCTACAAGACTGCGATGCGCATCTAAAGCAGCGTATTCCTTTATGGCTGGTGTATTACACAGTGGGAATGTGCTACAAAATACGAATGTTGCAGATCTCACCTTTGTTGTAAACACCCTATGAGGAACTAATAGACAATGGGATTATAGACATTAACTAGCAAACCAGAATGGGAAAGAAACTAGTGAAGAATCAAAACTGCAATATGAATTAAAAAAAAAAGGGAGTGTGAAATTAGCTTGTGCTAATCACTAAAGTAGCTTCCGCTACCCCACAAATGACATTGGTTTTTATCTTCCTCTGCCTTAAAAAAATGCAAATTTCCTTCTCCATCTGCTTCATGGATCCGTTGAATAAGATCAGTCTTTAAATTTGAGAACTAACAGAAGGTCAGCTGTCAAGATAGTTATCCAGACAAGAGGTAGGAAACTTGCTGAGCCAAAAATAAATCTAGACAATTATGTGGGAAATACTGAAATCCTAAATATCAATTAAAAGCTATACAGATTTAACACTGAGGAGCAGAACCAGTTCTTGTGTTACCCCTTGTCACAGTGTGAGTGGAGATGTCACACTCATATTATTCTCATTGCCCTTTAAGCTTGCATGTGTACCTTTTTGCAGGGCTATGCAACAAATCTCCAGTGCTTGGCTGTCACAAATTGGCAAAACTTATCCTCTCCAAAAGGACATGGTGACCTGACAGTTGGCTTATCTGTGAGTCATCAGCCAGTGTATCACAGCAAGGAGTGAATATGGTTTTGAGGTTAAGGGAATAGTTTAGGAATCAGGAGAAAGGGCTTGGATTCCTTTTTCTGCTCTGGAATTTGTGTGTCCTTTTGGCAAATGCCTTGATTTCTCTGAACCTCAGTTTCTCCAGCTAGATTATGGCCAGTGGGCCTCTCCAGGCCTCCCAGAGGTCCTGTAAGGGTCCCCTCTAAATAAGACCATGACTTTCTTTAACTAGATGTTTTTTGTAATGGAGATTTTACCAGTTTTTATGGTGTATAAGTATTTCTTTTTCCTGAAAAGGGGAAATCTACAAAGAAAACCAAAACTACAAATAATCAAACCCATTATAATAAACATTTACCATAATTCAATCAAATTTATGTTAAAAAGGTTTCCCCCTATCATATTATCCTTTATATGGCTTTGTGTTCTATACACAGATAAGCCTTATACACTGGGGAACATGATATGGTAGGTAATTCTCCCTATTATGCAGATGGAGAAACCGAGGCACAAAGAAAGGAAAACACCTTGTCCCAGGGCACAATAGGTATTGGTGATGGAACCAAGCTTAGGACCCAGGAACTTCAGACTCAGCTCAGTCCTTCCCCTTCAGGGCAGTCAGTATATGAGACTGAGGACTGAGTGGGGAGACACTCCTATGGGAAACGCTGCAGGGTTAGTAGCTTGCTGTAGCCATCGCGCAGATGAAACACCACTCCAAAACTTGCCCTGCAAGGGGTTAATCCCAGGCCCCTTTCCTTGTTCTCTCCCTCCCTCTCTCTCCCTTTGGGAGAACAGGTCAGAACATGCTAATTGGAGAAGCTGAAAGTTGCAGGGATTTACAAGCATGACAGATGAAAATATAAGGGGGTGATAATTGAGGGCTAATTATCTTCAACTGGCCTCCAGGTGCTCTCAGCAATATAATACAGAGAGGGAGAAGGGTATATGGTTTGAAAGAATGGGAGCTTTTTTGCTTGAGTCACTACAGAATCTGGGTTATAAAGAGAATAAGACTCAACAATATGAAATCAATATGAAGTGGTTTGTTTGTGAAGTCTATCTCCAGTGTCTCCATCTGTCCTGAGTCCCTGCTTTATAAAATAGGGGAAGCCTCTATTTTGCAGAAATGATTTGGGGTTAGATTACAAGACTGTGATATACTGGACGAATATGGTGGTGAAAGCTAGAGACGTGCCAGACATACAGGATACCTTTCTATTCTCTACCGAAATCAGGAGGAACATTTCCCAAGCCTCCCCACTTAGGAAAATGTGTTGCTTACCTGGTTCTTCCTCCTCTTTCTGGTTGGCAAAGAGAAGATGCCTCTAACGGAAGGAATAATGGAGAATGTTGCTTTACACAAACATATTTATTGAGACATAATGTAAGTCGAACATTTTTTTTTAAAGAAAATATTTCAAGTTATCTATGTATATGTGTGGAGGGGGGAAGACTACAAGCAATATAGAGAGAAGTACTGGTTATACACATGTTATTTTGAGTTAGGACTAGCCTACGTCTCGAGATATAAATACCTGCTTCAACTGGGATTAGTCTGTAATCCAGCCTGCACCCAGCTCCAAAATGTTGCAGCTACCACAGGTCTCTGTTGTGCTGCAGACATCTTGAGGCTATATGCCAGCTGCTCACAAACCCTTATGAAATATTATTCCATATCCCTTTAATACGTGGGCTGGGCTGATCCTATGAGGTTTGCATTGAGGTTATAACGTCTCTACTGACATTCTACGATTCAGCCACTAGATGTCTCTTGTGTCATAGTTGGTTCCAGTTACATTGCAGTCCATGGTAAATAAAGAAACAAAATTGCAACTCAAGTTGTGGGGCGGGGGTACAGATGAGCCACTTTTCGTCATTTCTATGGAGCACCTCACATTTAAGAAGGACCCTGCGTCTCTGGTTTTCATATGGTGGCCTACAAGTGTAAGGAATGGAGTGGCTAACTCAGAAGCTCCCGTTAAGGCTGATGTTTCTATGTTCCTAGGAGATCTAGTCTACTCTGAAAGTTGGACAACAAAGGCATGTAAGCATTGCAACACTGATCATTGTGGTGCCCGATCCCCCTGAGCAATGAATGAGAAGAAGCAGATGCCTCGGAAGGGGACTTGCAGCATCTAACACACTGAGTAGGGAGCTACCAAATAGGAAGCTCAGGATTGTGGTGTATCTGATGTCCTAGCCCAGTACAGAATGTGGGTATCTTTTTCCCTTTGCAATTTGCAGCCTTGAGTCCTTTCCTGGACTTAGGCATAAAAGCCCTTTTGTTTTAAGGGTGCCTCTGCCCATTTTATCCAAAAGCAGCTACAGCACTCATACAGGGTTGAGAGGCTAGGGTCCCCTGGCATCTTCTGCCCACAACCCCCTTTTTTCAGATTAATGCCCTAATCAGCAGTCTGTAGGCTAAATGCAAACCTGAAGCACTTGTTAGAGCAAGGGCTTGAACCCAAGTTTTCCTTTCCCAAGGTCAGTGTCCTAACCAGTAAGGTCAAGAGTCATGTTCACTTGCACAGTCTCTCTGGCCCAAAGGATCTTTGTTTACACCATGCCAAGTGAAACAGCTTCTGCAGGAGCCCCCAACTCAACAGTACAAGAAGCCAATATCTTGATAGCTAGAACAGTCTCCAAGGAGGTAAGAGGGTTTGAATTCCACAGGAAGATGCTGTTCCCTTTTAAATGGTCTGATTTTTTAAATAGTTACACTCATCTATTTCACCTGCTGTTTGATCTGCAGCTACTCTGATAGCTTGTTTTTGCTCCATGAGTTAACTGTTCTCTTCCTCTTCTTTAAAGTGATTTTTTTTTTCAATTACAAAATGGGGTTAAACAAAAGTCAGTGCTTTACCTGGTATTTAGCTTATGCTGTACCTGCTTCTTTCTCAGACCTGAGAAAGGGCATTTTTGGTGCCCCGAGAACTTGTCCAGAATCTCTCCCATAAGGATTACTCTCTAAAAGATGTTGCCAAAGAAATCCTACTTCTTGCATGTTCCTGGACCATCATGGCTACAACAGTACTACAACCCTACTAAAATATGAAGTAAGATTTGGGCACCTGAGTCATTCTTGGGCACCTAGCTCTAAGTTTTTGGAGTCTACAAAGTCGAGGCAAATAAATATCTCGTCAGAATTCCCTGTTTCTTCTTTGACAATCTGCGATTTTTGTACAGTTTCATTATGGTAATTTTCCTGTAAATGGCCAAATTATTCCTGAGTGCTAAATCAGTGATACCCTAGAAAGCACTAACATGAAGTTGTTTCTGCATTATCGTTTAGTTATCATGCAGTTGTTTCTGCATTATCATTTAATGCTTTTTTTTTTTTTTGGCACAGCCAAAAAACCCGCTTTCCTTATATTTAGGCATGATGAATTTATCAGTTCTAACTGCATCCCTATGAAATCTCTGTAGATCAAGCATTGCTTTAGGCTTGAAAAAGAATTAGCTCAGTATGAGCCCTCCCTGCTTGGCAGCTAGCCCTAGGTTCACCATTTTCAATCAGCTCCTCCTCACTTGCTGAGCCACAGGTAAAATAAAGAGCTCCTTTTAAAAGGAGAGATGTGTTAAACCTGTGATCATTAGCTGGTGTGATGGATTTGCACGGAGGTGTCGCAGGAGTCACATCAATGATTGAGTACCACCTGATAAGCTGTATTATGTGGCTTATGCAAGTTGTCCCCCCAAATGAGATTTCCCTTCTGCTTAAGCAATACCACATCGGAGCAAACCTGTAATGATCAGAAAAGTTATTAGTTAAACTAGTTAATCTTTTCAAGCTGAAGTTAAACATAAAACAAGCACTAAAAATCTACAGGGCTTCCATTCCAGGCAGCTCGCCTGTATTTTTTCCCCCTTGGCCTTTTTGAACTACAGTGAAATTTTAACAGGCTCTCTTGGGGGCTGGGAGAGTGTGCAAAGTTCAGCCATTCCCTGGTGTCCAATTCCAAGATCCCCAGAAGAGCGTTGTTAGGTAAGCAAAGCAGTCATTTTGATTCCCTAGTTGTCTCTGTTCCTCCTTCATATGTCTTCAGGGAAGACTAATCCTTGATGAGTGATAAATTTCCTTTCATGGAGCTTTACTGCAGGGCTTAAGGTCCCTCTCGGAGAGCTGGTTAATTATAAATCACATGCAATTTCTGGCAAAGCTTAGGGCTCTTGAGTTGTTTCTTCTAATGAACAATAACTTTGGGTATTTTTCATTGTGCAGCATTGCATTTCCAAGAAGGGACTAATGTGTTCTCAGTTTTTTCTAAGGTCAGTGAATAAACTGGCTTCAGGTAGCACATGTTCATGAATGATCGAGGTTACATACACCAGAGGAGTAAATTTCATTCTCTACTTTCAGTAGGGCTGTGCGAAACGGCTATGTTTTGATTCGGTTTAGGATTTGGCCATTTCGGAGGGACGGTGATTAGTTTGGATCATTGTTCCATTTCAATTCGGCTGAATCTGTTTCAGAGTTTCGACGCTGTTTCAGTGATTTGGCCATATGCTATAATGGGGAATCACTAAAATGCCTATAGTGTTGTCATTTCTTTCCTGATTGAGATGAAAATTCTAGGGATGGTAGCCCTTTTGTAGGGCATAAAGTCTGCCAAGTTTCAAGAAGATAGGTGCAGGGGTTTCTGCATCTGGGATGACAGCAGGCTGCTGCTGCCGGCTGGGATCAGTGGTTGGCACAGCCCACGCCTAGTGCCAGCAGGACAGGTGCTGCCACTGGACCCAGCTGGCAGTGGCAGCATGCTGTCATCCTGCACACACATCTGGGGGCCATGCCCCCCGGGAGGGCTGTGGGGTTGTGCCAGACTCCTCCTGGGGGGGGCCTGGATATGCACATGGGATGACAGCAGGCTGCCGACCCTCCCCCAGAGCACTGAGACTGGAAGGGACCTCAGGGACAGATCGCAGACACTGGTCAGCTATAGATGTCAATATCAGAGCAGTTCTTCCCCTCTGTCCCTCACTTCCTCCTCCCTCTTCTTAGTTTGTTTCCCTGCAAACCCAGCTCCGAAACGCCGACATTTTCGGAACCATTTCGGATGGTTCCGTTTTGTTTCAGAGATGTTTCAGAGCCTTCTGTTTCGTTACAGATTCAGTGTTTTGGGTGCCGAAACGGGCCAAAACACCTCCAAAACAAAATGGCTACCGAAGCTTCGCACAGCCATAATGATCATTTCTATCAGTGAGATGCATCCTTTTCTAGCCAGAAGGACAGGACCCATCCATCACCTCAAGGGCCAAGGAAAGGACCACCCACTCCAGAAAGTCAATGTTGTTGTGGAAGGAAGCAGCAATGAATAGATCCCTGTTCTCTTTGTAGGACCAGTGTGGATATTTTACTATATCCTTTAGGTTAATAACCTCAGATCTGATTACAAGAATATTTGAGGGTTACAGAGCCAAAAGAGAGCTTGGTTTTGACCTGAGTGTTTGTTCCCCTTCAACCTGTTGATAATCCTTTTTCTCCACTCCTGCCCCAAGTCCCCAAAATAGCAGCTAAGGTAGTCACAATGGCCCAATCTTGTCTTGCAACTGGACTACCTGAGAATATTAATGTAAGGTCATGCAGCACTGGAGTAAATGTCTCAAATGGGATAATGCTATCACTCAGGCAAAATAAACCTATGAAGCTGTACTTGCAGTGTTACTCATAGTTCAAGGAGCTTTCTGTGAGTAGGGGTGGCAAACTATTGGCCTTGCCATGTAGGATTTTGAGGGCAAGTGCTGTTTGTTACTTTTCAGAATATGCAGAAAAGCTTTCAAACACAAACCTAAATGGTTTAAAAAACCCAAAGACAAAGGACCAGGTAGGCCAGTGTATAATCTCCTGGTTTTTAGACTAACTCATGACTAGGACAAGGGTATTAATTCCTGATTTTTGACAGCTTGAAGTTGACAGTGCTGCTGAGCGATACTACAGTCAGGGGCCTTGTATCAGTCTTTTGCTGCTACCATAATAAAATTAATAAACCATAATCACAGCAGATGTAGGAGTACTTCTGCACCGTACGCTGTGCAAATATGAAGCAGATACCTTCTAATTGTTAGACAAATCTTACACTCCCTTTGATGATAGTCTAATAACTTTTTACTATCCTTTGGAAAATAAGAGTAACTACACCCTGTTCCTCAAAGAAATACATGCAAAATGGCTTCTGATCAACCTTTAAAAAGAAATAGGGCCTTGAAACCTACTGGGCAAATCCCAAGAAGCCTAGAGCAGCTCAAAAATCTGAGAAAAAACTGAGCAGACATTGGCAATAACAGGATTCCCAACTCTCCTGATTTTTGTCATTGTTGTTAAAGTCTACGCTTCGGGAATGTGAAAAACTTAGCTCTTTCTTTTATATACATAAATATATATTTATTCAATATAAATATATAGAAAAGAAAGAGCTAAGGTTTGCACATTCCCAAAGCGCAGACTTTAACAACAATGACAAAAATCAGGAGGCTACAATAAAAATGTTGCTTTCCTTGCCCAGTGGTTTTGAAAAAATTACAAAGTTGCTCTAATTTTGTGAGCAATTTGTAAATTTAGATACAGTAGATGATACCAGGGAAATCCATTTAGTTGTGAATAATGTTTGCTAGGTTTAAAAAAGATCAGTGCAGTTCTTATCTCACTCTTTGCTCTCAGTTGCTTCTCTGATACATTTTTAGGAAACATGGAAACATACACATGAGATATATCCCTTCCTAACTGGCTTTAGCCAGCCTGTGGGCTTTCAACTTCGTCTCTGTAACTCGTGTGCAGCTTATTTATTCATCCCTTTTCTCCTTGGTGAGACTTCAGACACATCCCAACAAAATTGTTTCAAAATGATTAAACTCTGTTTTCAACATTGCAGCTAAACTTTCACCTTCTTCTCTACTAAATTATCTCTGTAGCCTTGGAATACATAACTTGAGGATAACCTCATACAAACAGTTATGTATGAGAGTAATTTTACTGGTGGGAGTAACTTGACTGTAATAAATAAGAATAGGCAAGCACTTGACTTCAGTGGAGAGACACTGAGCTGACAGCAGCTAAGGGTATGGCTCATTGGGCGCATCTACACGTGCAGTTGGCATGAAGCAATAAACTCCAGCACATATTGTGCTGGAGTTTATTGCTCCTGTGCATGCCGTTTGAACGTGTACCTGGGACTGCACCATGTTGAGCCAGGTCGGAGCAGTCCTGTCAGGCTGCGGACGGGCTGGCTGGGGCATGATGGTGCCCCAGTGAGGGGCTAGCCAGCAGGCAGCCCCTTGCACTGAAACACCCTCATGCCCAGCCAGCCCTGCGTGTCTACATGTGCTTTGTTGTGCACTAAAGAACTTTGCCATAGGGTAGTACTTGTATTTACAAGTACTTGTATTTATAAATGCTATCCTATGGTAGAGTTTATTAGTTTACTGTGGCCTAATAGGGCTGCACGTGTAGCTGTGAAGACTATACTGAGGAACCAATTAGGCAGCTTCACAGTAGATACACCTTCTGGTCACATCCAGACAAGCACAGCCGTGAGGCATGTGGTGCCACAGACCCATCTGGTGCACCACACGCTGCATATTCAGGTATTTTCCGCACTGCAGGGTAGCAGCACAGGGGATTTTTTTGACCTCAAGAGATCCTGGGGCCATAAAAACCAATGCAGAACAAGTGGGACAGTGATTGTAGGGACAGCGTGTGCTGCCCAAAACCGGAGCCTGCCTGATCAGAGCTGCATTCAAGCTACCAGCCAGGCTCTGAGAAACAGGATTGCCATAGCTGCAGCTCTTTGAGGCCCCCAGGATGCCAGGTAAGGTTGCTGGGGCCAGCCCAGTGCTGGCCCCAGCCTCCCCAGCCCACCCGGGGTAACCTGCTGTGCACCAGAGGGCACGTGGTACAGGTGTTCCCTGGGGGCAAGTAGCAGCGGTGCAAAATGTGCTGCTGCTTCTTGTCCCTGGGGAAACAAACATCCACACTCATGTGGACGTGGGATCTGTGTCTATTTTTAATACTAGATCCTGGTGTAAGTCCAGTGGGACTACACTGAAATATAGTAGCTGAGAACCTGAGCCCGTTACTTCAACTCAAACTCATTAACTCCAAAAAAGGATTTCTCAAAAGCCTATATGTTACAGCTTAGTTATTCTAAACTGCATCCACAAAAGTGTAACACCTTAGATTTAAACAGAAACAACTGGCTGAAACTATATTTAATACAACTTTTAACTTTCCTTTGAGGTTTTGACCCATAAAGGATTCTTTTTTTTAAGTGGCAGATCCTCACTCACAAAGAGCCATCAGTTTATAGTAAATATAACACAGCAAAGGAGAACAGGAAACAGCCTTAGCAAAGAAAAAGCTGAAAATGCAAAATCATGTGGAAAGCTCATTATTTCTGCATACATCCCACAGTTAAAACAAGCAGAGACATGGATCTTTTCCCCTACAAATTTGAACAATGATTTGCTTATATGAATTTTTCTTATTTTTTTCTTTTTATCTACCCATCTAGATATTTGTTTTCAGAAACACAACAACAAATGTAAACTGCCAGACATGATTTAGGGGTTTTCTGAGGTGGCTGACTTTTCTTAGCTTTCAGTGGGAGGGGGAAAAAAAGCCAAAAATCTGTTTGGGAGGTTTAGGTCTGAAAAATGTTGCCAAAAACAAACATTTTTTACATGCAATTCTCCATAGTGGCAAAAAGCCATTTTTCACTGAAAACAGCTTTTAGGTGAAAAACCTTTACTATCTCTATAAATGGTATCATTTTACATAATCCTGCAAATACTAAATATCTCGAATCTGGCATGATTTTAGAGTCTGGGTAATAACGCTTTAATTCCTGACAAAGGACATTAGGTAGGTTTGGTTCCTGTGGGTGCGCCCCCACATGCAGGGGTGTGTGCTTGCAGCACCAAAAATCTGTGCTGCTATGCATAACCTTGCACTTGCACTTTGTTGTGGGGCAAAATACTCTGCTTTGGGGTAAATGTTTTTTTCCTGCTCCTCCCAGCTCCTGGACTGCTGGAGGACCTGGGGTGGATCTAGAGGAGGGGAGATGCTTTGGCTAGCAGCCAGAGCATCTCCTGGAAGGACCGCGCCTCCATGTCGGCCAGTGCATGCTCCTGTGGCACGTACTGGGTCACTTTTTTTTTGCAGCATTTTTTTGTTTTGTTTTTTTGCTACCAGGATTTTAACATGCTGGGCATGCTGTTTGTGGCACCCCAAAGAGATTTGCAGAGCCAGAAAGCAGATGCACCTTCACATCTGGACCCACATCTGTGAGGTAGATTCACGTCTATTGAGACTTGCTCTACTTCGTATCCGTTGAGTTGCTCTCTAAATTTCACATTTAAAGAGCTCCACTCTCAACACATACGAAAAAAATAATCCAAAAAACCCTCCTTTCAAGGCACTGATTTTTTGCTTTGCCTTTCATCATAACAAGCTCCCTATGTATGGTTTCAATCCATGTGCTACCATATCACCTGGCTTCCATAGGGCAGCCTCTCTGCCTCTTTTCCTTCTTGCAGAATTCAGTAATCCTGGAGATCTGGCTGAGCCTAATCCTTTTGGATCTGAGTATTCCCCTGTGTGAGGTTTAAAGCTCCCTTAATGAGGCAGCCAGCTGAAAATTCTCTCTTGATGACAGGATTCTTGGCTGACACGAAGCATGTATAGCTTAACTGTGTGACACCTCCATTTGATATAAGATGTATAATGGGAACGCATAAGTATGGAGAAGGGGTGCCCAGGTATGAAGAGCTGTGTCTGCAATGCACCGTGAAACAATCCCCATAGAACTGCTATAGCCAGAACAATTTAGATCTAAGACCTGGCTGACCACCCTGAAAATGTGGTGTAACATGGCTCCGATCACCTTGACAGTGCTTTACTGGAAGCCAGCCGACAGGTTGAAGTGCTTTTACATAATTTTGCTGAGAGACAAGACAGTTTTCCTTTTAGAGGAATAAAACGCCTGTATATTTTACAGGGTGTTGGATACAGTTGAGGTGTTTGTCTTAGAAATGAATCAGGAGCATTTTAAAATGACTGTGTAGAGCTTTAGCTAGAATAAATGTGGTGATTAAGTTATTTCTACATCATTTCTGGCCAGTAATACACAGATAACCCTAAACCGTATTCCTCAGGCTTGAGGTGATCGTGACTTCTTGACTCCACACCACCAAACGCTGCTTTCTGTTACTTTTACATCTTCAGCTTTATTTTTTAAGCTAGGATGTCATTTATAGGCTGTTGCTGAGTGCTCACTCTTTTGCATGATCTAGCTCTTCCTCAGCTTAGTGAAACCTGTAATATATATGCCCTGAGGGGCTCTTTTTAAGGCAAACAATTGCCCTTTTATCTCCATATTAAATGTCAAATCTGTCAAAAAACATAGTTCATGCTATTCAAGTGTGCTAGTCAGAAGACCATCCTGACATTTTGTTTTTCCTGATGTAAATACTCCAAGACAAAAAAAGGAACAGCTACAGTTCTATACAGCTCTGATTTACACAATGCTACTCCTATCCATCTCCATTTATAAAGTGCCTTCCCAAAGAGCTTTCCAGATCTTGCCCCCTTCCTCTGATACGTCTACGGGTGGATAATGTGTGTGTGTAGAGATGCATAGATATGCTCACCGTGTACAAGGAAGGCATTGTGGTAAAATCTGCATGTACACATAGATATAGTTAATCATGTACAGGACCACCATATGAATTACCATATTGTTCCATATATAGATCCCTCCTAAATGTCAGCTGATCACCACACATTTTGGGGTTCACTTTTTGGAAGAGGAGCGTTATTCCCCTGAATGTAAGTTAACACAGTGGCTGGCTTTTAAAAGCAGCATGTTCCATGCCATATTGTTCCAATTATAGCTGCCTCTGCCTATAAGTTAACTGTCATTTTTATGGTTCCTTTGGAGGGAGAAAAAATGCGACTTAGAATCAGAATAAATGGGTATATCATGTTTCTGTGATGAAGTGCAACCACCATGGGAGAGGGACAGAGAAGCTTGTTAACACAACTCAACCTGACTCCGCACTTTTTATAACACAGAGGAAAGAGCATAAGCATATATTTTCCAGCCAAGCCTCCAAGGTCCATGCATGGAGAAGGAACGTTGTTACAAAGGTGGAACAAGACAGATGGGTGCCTAGCATGGTAATTTCTAGCTGCTGGTGGCACTGGCATCTGCAGCAGTATTTAACAACACTGAATGGTTATTTTTATATCCCCACATCCCGCCTAAGTTAGTGCCCAGGATTGCTGGCCCAGTCACCCAACCTTCGTTATACTACTGCATTGTTACTTAAAATGTTTTTCAGTGGGTGTGTTGACACAAGGAGCTTTATTGTGAATTAGACTAAACTAATGCATAGTAAAGTGTCAGCATCTACACATGTGCAGCAATTACTTCACAGTAGATTAGCCTAATAGATACAGGTACTAGAAATTGGTGCATTAAACTGATGTGCCAAATTGCGTGTGTAGCCGCTGACTGGGAGCAAATTGCTCCTGGTTAGCCTAAGTGGCAGGGATCAGTGGGGTGTGGGGAGAGCTGCCTAGGTTTAGTGGGATGCTGCCTGTCAGCCGGGACCTCTCTGCCCCACCCTGTGGAGATCGGGACCAGCCTCCATGCCACCTGCCAGTCCAGGACTGGCACCTGGGGAAGACTGGAGCTCCCCCTGGCTGCTTCAGGGAAGCAGAGCAGAGCAGGAGGAGTCCCAGACTGAACTGCTCCCACTGGAACCAAATATGCTTCTGGTGGGTGCACAGTCAGATGCATGCAGGGGTGCAGTTTAATACAGCTGAATTTTCTGCACAGAAAATTGAGGTGCATTCATTGCACGTGTAGACATGCCCAGTGAGCACATCTTTACTGACCTTTCTGACATGATCCCAGTTCTATCTACACAAATACCTGCAACAGAAATAGTGGGTCACAGGTACAGGGTGTCAAAAATGTGGAGGGAAGTCTAATATGAATCTTTTGAGCCAAGTCAATGGCAAAATTCTTAGGGTTTGTTCATACTGCATCCCTTCCAAGTCAGGGATCGCAGATAAAGAGATAACTTGCACTCATTCACTCCTCTGTGCACACCAAAGCTTAGCAATTAGCTTATTCTGAATTTAGACTCTAGTATTGCTCTCAGGAGAGTCCAATAGCAACAACAGGGTACATGCTTGGGGTCACTCAAGAATTCTGTAGGTCATCCATACAGCCTAACTTGGATTTGGATAGGGACAACATAGGAGCAAGTTAATGAAGTTTATTTCCACAATAGTAGTCTTGTATTTGGCTGGGAGGTAACACAGACATGACCTAAATGAACTGGGTAATGGCCACATGCATCACTGGAGCAAATCAGAGCCGCTCAGATGTGGATGCTGCAGTGTGTGCTCTGCTGGAATTAGATAACATCTTCTTCCTACTCACATGCTCAAGGCAAAGGCATTTGGAGAGGGAGGAGCTGAGCTTTATCCCCCAAAGTGGCATAAAGTTCCAAGCAGATGTGGTGCAATAATATCCAGTGAGTGCTAGATGCTCACACACAGTGGGGACTTTGGTTCATTTACACATCACCCAAACTAGCAAGGCCCTTCATCACTTCTGTATTTCAGAAAGGCCCTGTTGGGCTACAAGCTGGCAGCAGTGGCTGACATCTGCCTATGCTCGAGCACCCACTGGCTGGGCTTTTAATGGTTTCAGAGCATCCTCCTTAGTATGTCTTCACTGGGATGTATATGCTCCAGGTTATCCTGTCACTGCTGTACATTGCTGTAGGGCATGACAGTGAGACAATAGAACGTAATGCAGATTACTGTAGTCAAGGTAACACCATGCTTTGAAATGGTCCCTGCTGTGCTTCTCAGAGTTGGAATAAAGAAACACCATTTGCCTGACTGACTGGGACCTCATTGAGGAAATAAACCATTTTCACACTCCTCCAATATCATATTTTAGCACAGAGAACTGTGACGCTTAAGCTGAAATTGCTAATGAAAGCTACTTAAATCTCCTTTGTTGGTATCTGCAACATGGTTCCTCCATATTCTACCCTATAAAAAGCTACCGTACCAGCTTTACTTTAACAATATAGCATTTTATCAGCACTGAGCTGAGTGAACAGTGTCACGTACTAGCAAAGCTAGTGACAATTCATGCTACTTTAGGTGTTTTGCTGCTTTTTATTTTTCTCTTGCGGCTGACAAGTTTCTTTACTTTAACATGTTCCCCAAGGGAAAAATAGTTTTTTTTCAGTTTTCAGATGGCAAAATATTGCTGTGGTAGCTGGCTGGTAAAATTACCTGTGACCCTAACTCAACAAATCTTTGGGGGTTCTGAATTTTGTATGAGCTCAGTACTGCCATTGCAGCAGCATGAAGATCATCTGTGGAAATGCAAAGTTCTTCTGCTGAGCTGATTTATGAATTTCCAGGGACACACATGGAAAAATTTGCATGCAAAAAATGTAGAAGGCAAATGCAGAGTTTCACTGCCTTGCTCCTAAACCCAAGCACAGTGAAAATAATGTAAATGTAATCCTAGACCTTGAATCATGAGTCTGCGTGGCAAGCAGTGTGTGGAAAAGTATCTTTAAGCCAAACTTGTGAAATCCCAGGCCAGGGTATAAGCCATATGTTACAAATCGGGGAAACCTAAATGTTGCTAAGTTTCCAATAACTTCAAGAATTCATTATGTCAGTTGAGTGTTCCTGGGTGCATCTACATGTACGCTTTACTGCTGAGTTGACTAATTAGCTCTACACTAAAGTGTCATCATCTACATGTGCACCAGTATTAGGGTACAGTAAATTAATTAACTCCACTATAAGATACTACTATCAGGGGCAGTACCATCTTACGGTGGAGTACTTAACTGCACTGCAATGCATGTGTCGACAGTGACAGGGGCTGGCTGCTGCCTAGCCCTGCACTGTAGCACCCTCGTGCTCCTGCCAACCTGTCCGCCACCTGATGCTGCCACCCAGACACCAGGGCTGACCCCCTGGGCCCTCTGCCAGCCCAAGGCTGCTAAGCCCTGGCTGTAGCTGCTGTGGTCCCAGGACCATGTGTGGATGCTGCACCTGAGGGTAGTTAACTGCAGTGTGAACTGTGCTGGAGTTTATCACATTGTCCTAATGGCATGTGTAGATGCACCATCTGTGATTCAGAATAAGCCTAACTATGCCCCTTTTTGCTAGCCACAGCCTCTGTGGGGCTGGTATAAGCACTGCTGCTATAACACTACACCCCTACACTCAGAAAACTCCCCCTTATGATAATCAGTTATTTAGTCTGGAGAAGGCAAGATGGAGAGGGGATTTGATAACAGTCTTTAAATACCTGAAGGGTTATTATAAAGATGATAGAATTAGACTATTAACTGTGGTCATAGGGGACAGGACTAGGAACTCCAAACTGTATCAGAAGGAATTTAGGTTGGAGATTATGAAATACTTCCTCACTGTGAGAATGGTTAAGCATTTGGCATAAGTTTCCTGGAGAGGTTGAGGAATCTCCCAGGAAATGTTCAAGACTATATTAGACAGATACTTGACTGGGGTGGTTTACTCAGGGATGATTCTGCATTGAGGATCAGTGAGGTCCCTTCCAGCCCAATTTTTCTACAATCTGGCTGTATTTACACATGCACTTTACTGTGCAGTAGACTAGTTTGCTGCACAGTAGAGCATCACATGCTCAACAATTGAGCAGGTGTAGACTAATTTACTACACTGTTGGATAGTCCTGTCCAGACACAAGTACTAACTGATGGTGAAGTAAATTACTGTGTTTAAATGCATGTGTAGATGGTGACACCTGGATTAATTAACTCCGGCACAAATTGTGCTGGAATTTATTCAGCTGCATTAATTGCATGTGTAAACATGCTCTCCTATGATATTTTTCGAGCAGGTTGGAACTGTATGATCATACAAAAGCTTTTCTAACAAACTAGAAAATCTGGCTGATCTGTTTATAAAAGGTCAATCTTTTGAAGAGCTAGAACACTGCACACATATTAGTCAACTAAACCTCACAGCACCCCAGTGAGGTGAGTAATAACATCTCATCCTAATACCCAAAGTCAGATGAGATGTTCCCTTCTGCTTGTTTCAAAAGGTGATACATTAGTTTTCTCTAAATGGAGACAAGCCAAATGTCAGGTTCGTCTAACAACTTGGCTTGTCTAATATTTTCACAATTTCTTCTCCTTGTGCAAATGCTGTATAATAATATATATTTTAAAAAAACATGCTATATTCAAAAACAGCTTTAGAGTCTTAACTTGGTTTTGATTTTTCTCCTTTAGGATTTATGCTTCAACCAAATTTGCTTGTAGCTTGTAAATGGCATAAATGATGGAAAAAGGGAAAACTTATCTCAATAAACCTTCTGTGGTATTAATGTATCCATCTTCTAACATAGTAAAACTCAAAATAAGTGTTTATAATAGACTTGCAAAAATAGTGCTTAACATTACAAGTCATGACACACAACTTAGATGGGAAAAATTCTTGAAAGGCATGACAACATCAAGGAAGTCTAGCAATTTAAAGTCTAAAAGGATGAAAATCAAACACTATATTTAAACCTGATCCATTTTAAGTGTCAGCACTTTGCTTGATGTCATTTCTAACTGCAATGTTAGTGGGTCAGTGGAGTTTCTTTCTACATAGACCATGAGTCTTTTCCAAGTCATCACAGTTTGCAGAGAAATTGATGGTTGAAGTGGAGATGTTATTTAAGGCAGAGTAGCTAGAATCATTCACATGACTAGCAATGTTAAATGCAATGACCCTTTTCCAACTCTTTATTTTCATGGTCAGACAGGGTTCACTTCTTTGGTTGAAGGAAGAAGCTATGTTTGAAAAGATCCTCTTTTCTGTGTGCCCTGAAGCCAGTACACTAAAAATATATAGAGCAAGCATTATTAGGGTACTTTTTCTGCTAAGTATTATTTCTCTGTTATTTCTCTTGTTAAAAATATAATTTTATGTAACTTTTCTAGCCTTTATGTCATCAGGGCTAGGAACAGAAATTACAAATAAACTAGTATAAGTGATCAGAAACTGTATCAAATCGGTAACTCCGCAGAAGTTCAGTGCACATAAACCATTTTCAAAGGGACCAAAACTAGTTTAAGATAAACCTAGATGGATGTAGTATCAGACTTAACTAATTTAAGGTAAACCAGTCTATCCAACTTAGGGTAAACTGGGCTATCCAACTTTAGGGTAAACTGGCCTGTCTCAGCTCCCATAGCAAATCAAATTAAGTCATAGTCCTCCAACGTACCAGCTTGCTTTGTGGCCCCAGCTCTCAGTTGCAGCTGAACATGGCAGCCCACAAGCATTATAGAGCTGGGGCAGCAAAGTCTCTGCTCCCCCGCCAGACCTGTACACAGCACAGGGGAGTGAGTGGGGAGGGAATTGACCCCCGCAGTGGCTGCAGTGGGTTTATTCTTCCCCCGCCCATGCACTCCCCTCATGCCTGAAAGGCTGGGGACTATTGAGGGTGTGGGGCCCTGGACTTTCCAGCTGGCAGAGCTGGGTTGTGAGGGGAGAGGGGAGGGAAAGCCTGCTCTTGAGGGCTTTCACCCCCCAACTGACCTCTGCTGGGGGAAGCCAGGATGGAGTGGGGGTTCATTTCCTGCCCTCCCACTTGCCCTTTCCCATGGCTACAGGAGCTTGACAGCATTTGTGAGCACTCCCACCCATCTGGCAATGGCCAGTGCAGGCATTTGCCTGTCTTGGCCAAGGGAAGATTAACAATTAGTTCAGTTCGGTATCGGTTCAATCTATGCAGTTTAGAAAAACCTGTGTAGATTGAATCAATTCTGCCTCAGGCTTTCTGACTGTCTGTACATAGACAGTAAGGTTAGGTGGTGGTTGCTATACAGATATATAATGAAATGCCCCAAATAACTTACAATTTCAGGAAAAGGTGCAACAGGTGGAAGAGACAATCAAGTGAGATGGGGCGGTTGGGCAACACGGGTTAAAAATGTAAATATAAAAGGATATGAATAATTCTTAGCTGGTCAGTAGACTGGATCACCAGTCAAAGCTTGCATCTTTGATGTATATTTATTGTATATGAAGAGTCCCATCTATTATGGGTCCTGTTGCATTAATCAGAATCACAGCTGTTTCTCAGCAGCTTATTAGGTTTTGAAATATGCTTTCTTTCCACACTGGAAGGACAATAAAACCTTTTTGAAATGTTCATTGATACAAAATTATGTCAAAATGTTGGTTTTCGTGATCAAAAACTGAGCTTCTCAGGTTTTGGGGGTCCAGACCTGTTCACATCTTGGTGTGTTAGGGCACTGATTTTTGATGTGAAGGACTGAGGTTCAAGTCCCTGGTCTTCCTGATTAAAAGGAGAGTTTTGATCCCAGATCAAAGCAAGCAGTTGAAACTGGGCAATCTTTATCCATGGCTGATGCTTTAACCACAGGCTACAGACTTTGAATTTCTCTCTGACAAGAGAACATCAAAAGCAAAATTTCTCCAAAAAACATTTCAGCTCTGTTGAAATTTGCTTAATAGGGAATGTCCCGACTAGCTCTGTTCATAAGTTTATAGACACAACAACATCATTGTGGTGCAGTCCTGTACACATAATAATAATAATCATAGCTTTGCACCTGTCTAGCCATTACCGAGTTATACACTGCCGAATGTGCCAGACTTCTCAAAGTTAACCCCTTATTTTCATAGCTATGTAGAATGGTTCATTGGAGGAAGAGGCAGCGATTTTTGTCTTTTGCTTGTTTGGCCAGAAGTAGCTTTTCTCGGGGAGTGAAACAGAAGGGGAATATTCATCCTGAATGCTCATACTGCAGAGAGGTTACCAAAGATTATCCAGCCCTCCGACCACTACCCTATGCCCCTTATCCATATGAGTACAAATGACATGGCTTGGAGCAATCCCAGCCGGGTCATGAGAGACTACAGGGCTCTGGGAGCTGGGCTTAGGGGTTGGGGGAGCAGGTGGTCTTTTCCTTGCTCCTCCCAGTTGTGAGTCATGGGCTGAGGAGGGAGAGACGGGTCAAGGTAGTCAACCAAAGACTGCAGCACTGGTGTCATCGTGACGGCTTCAGCTTTCACAATCACAGTCCACTCTTTGGTGAGAGAGGCGGTGGTCTTCTGGGGAGATATGGCTTCTACCTCACTCTGTTGGGGAGCAGGCTCTTCTCAGCCACACTGGCTGACCTGCTTGACTGGGCTTTAAACTAAATTTAGCAGGTTAAGGCACTTAAGGGAACCTACCCCTACCCTAGCCCCTGGAATGATCTGTGGGGAAGGCAAGGGCCCCCAATGGGACACTTGCCTGCCTGTACACCAATGCCAGGAGCTTGGGGAATAAACAGGAGGAACTGGCCCTCATGCTAAACAAGAATGATTATGACCTCATAGGGATAACGGAGACCTGGTGGGACTCCACCTATGACTAGGACACAGGTATAGATGACTATACCCTGTACAGGCTAAATCGTACAGATAAAAGGGGTGGGGGTGTAGCCCTCTGTCAAGGCCAGATACACATCCCTCCAAATTGACATCGGCACCCAGGAGGGATGACTGCAGTCTCTCTTGGTCAAAATACATACGGAATGTGGCTCAGGGGACATCATGGTAGGAGTCTACTACAGACCTCCTAACCAGAAACAAGAGCTGGACCAGGAATTTGCCACGGAACTGGCTGAGGCTGCATGCCCTCCGTGCATAGTTGTAATGGGAGAATTTAACTATCCGGACATCTCATGGGAAGAACACTCAGCCAAATCTAATCAGTCTCAAAGCTTCGTCACGTGCATGGATGAGCTGTACCTGACTCAAGAAGTCTGTGGGCCAACAAGAGGTAAAGTGTTGTTGGACCTGGTACTGGCCAAAAGGGATGACATCGTCAGTGACCTAAGAATCAATGGAAAACAGGGTGATAGTGACCATGAGCTAATCACCTTTACTATCCATTGCAAAGCTGGAAAGTCAGTCAGCAATACTGAAGTCCTCAACATCAGGAAAGCTGACTTTGACAAGCTCAGGAGGCTCATTGTTGAGGCCCTAAGAGACGTATCTTGCTGGGGTCCTTTGACCCTAGCTGACTTCCTGCCCCTGGGGCAGGGGGCTGGACTTGATGATCTTCAAGGTCCCTTCCAGCCCTAATGTCTATGAAATCTATGAATACTTCACCTTCCTATCAACTTCTGTGCAGGAAGGGCTCTCACAGGTTGTATTTCCCCTGGGTTTGCTTCCTTATCCTAACACGGAGCATAAACGATGGAGGTTGCATCTTTGTCCTCTTAGTATAGCACTAATTGTTTTTTTTCCATAGTAGAAACCTAGCAATTCCACCCTTTTTTTATTTCAGTCTATTCGTCTGCTGAGATGCCCAGTCTGAAGCATGCTCTCCTGGCACTCCGGCTGGGTTGTCCATGCTGTCATATCTTTCAGCTTGTAATGAAAAACAGCTCTTAATTATATATAACTTATCTACAATTGTTTATAGTAGCAGTTCTTCTGTTGCCCTTGCAAGGGTTTTGTGGCTGGCCTGTTCCTGTTCTGCCTCCTGCAAGGTCCTGGTGACCTCACCCAGAATCTAGTGGGGTACCACAATCCTTGACACTCGATGTTGCATATAACTGGTCACAGAATTTCTCACCTGCAGTGGTGGAGAAGGAGGTAGGCCTACCTCTTACAAAGTATTGGTCCACGGTCAATCAGTGTTCATAGAAGTAGTAAGAAATACCTTCTTCCCAACCAGCATGAACTCCACATTAAGAGCACAATCTACTCATGCAGGCCTAATTAAGGATATGGCTTGAATGCTGAATTCAAAAGTCCCATATGTTCTTACTGAATTTGTATGAAAAAAACCACAGACAGTGTTTGTGAACATGTTGTATTGCTGGATTAGACTAAACCTCTGCCCATTTTCAAAGGTACAAGACTTGGAAATTCAATTAGTTTAGTTTCTGTGCTTTTCCACTCAATTGTCTTCATTGAAACGGACAGGGGTTATTATCGTTTCAAATTCCAGTTCTGATGTATACACTTACAGTCCACAGTAACTTCCATCCTGAATTCTAATCTTTGAAGACAGTCTGTGGATAAATGGATACATCTCTTAAATTATTACCAGTGAAATTTTCCTTTAGCTTAAATTGCATTTATGTTCAGAAAAGTAACAATATAAATAATAAAAAAGAGGCACCATGCCATTTGACCAATCTTCTTCCTGTGTGGGTTTGAGTCAGATCTGCTTAACTTGTTATTACTTTTAGCACTGCCGTGTCAATACAACTGAGAGTGGATTTTTAACAGCAAGAGGATTGTTGACTAACAACCAGCTGTAAATTTTGTATTAGAGCCAGGCAGAAAATTCCTTTTGAAAAAACGTTTTGGAGGGAACATGTCTCTTTTGTTGCAATGGGATCTTCTATGTAAATAGTCTGCTTTTGTCTAAAGTGTTCAGGTCATCAAAAAAGAAATGTGTAAAATGTGTCTTGTTTCAGCCACAGAAAGCTGAAAAAAATATCATCCCAAAGCAAAACAGTAGTTGTAATTCTGGGGTGGAATATTTTACTTTCATGTTGCTAAACGATTTTTGGTGAAATTTCATAGGAAAAATGCTTCCTGATGGACACTCAACTGTATTACTGGTAGGTCAAGCACCAGTTGATTTTCCAGTCACAGGTGGTTCACTACAGAAATTGTACTGTCTCTGGTTGAATTTCATAGCACTCTGTGGAGGGAAGTATAGTGAAACTGAAAAGCCACTTCACCTTCACTATTGAAATGGGATTCAGTTGTTTAAAAAACATGGCATGCCACAAAACTGCCTAGGGCAAGAAGTTTAGAAACATGTTATACGCAAATGCAGACACATGGAAATCTAAGAAAGCAGAATGTAGTCCCTTAAGCTGGAATAAGACTAGGGCCCCAGATCACTGACTCTATTGTTAGACAGCCATGGAAGAGGAGTCTTTGAGATCCTCGAGAGCAGGTGGTTTTGCATTTTGCTTTGAACTAAGTATGGTATCTCTGGAGGCACTTATCTCTTCCCAGAAAATGGAACACGCTTAAAATCACATCAGGCTGGGCTACTTATATAAGTGGCTAACACATATGATCTATGAACATCTTACTTTCTCTGGTAGTGTAAGGCAGATAATAAAAGGGAAAAAGACAAAAGACATCGAGAAAGCTAGTGGTCCCAAGGAAGGGTGGCAGAGGGTCCTAGTGAGATGGAGTCAGTGGGCACAGGATGAAAATTTGATAGGAACATTAGTACTTTTTTTAACAAGGAGCTATTCTTCCACTAGAGGGAAGGGTGGAAGGATGTTAATTGTAGAAGGGTTCAGAAAAAAAAATGCATATGGTCAATGAACTTAGAGATATATTAGACTCTAGGAAATCCCTTGTTGTCCTTGGCATTCAGTTCTCAAATAACAGGAGGAGACTATTTATTTTCTGTTCCTGTTCAAGTTGCCACATGATTTTGTGATCTGAGAGAAGTGCCTTGTAATGGGTGTTTTACCAGCTCAAATGTAAGAAAAGGCTTCCAGGCTTTGGCTCTGTTCAGCAAGCAGATTTCAGTTGATCATATCAGCTATGTTGCAGTTATGTCACACAAAACAGTGCTTTGATAGCAGAATTGATCCTTCTGCTTCTTTCCCCATTTTTACACTATTCTTTTACTGGATGGCAGTGGAATGACTCCAAACAGGAGCCATCAGACCAAAATCATACTCAAGAGGCATGTCTACACATTCATTAACGCACCATAGTTAGGGTGCACATTAAGTTTAGTACTTGTATAACCAAGTAGTAAATCAATGCATAGTAGCACCAGCACATGGGATTTTAGTGATGCTGACTGCTCAGTAGCCTAATACTACTGCGCAGTAATGTATTAGCATGTTTTTTTGCTGGCATGCTATTATAGAGTGTTATTAAGCTACTGCACAGTTAACGTCTCATGTAGATGCACCAAAGGAGGGGAGAGTCCTTAAAAAAAGTTTACTCCGGTATTACAATAAAGCAGGATGTTCTGTAATAACAGAAGAGCATTTGTACTGTGTCTAAGTAAATGAGACTTTGTTCACCCCTGCCTCCCATGTGTATATGCTGTATTTTCCCATGACAGTTATGGCATATCAGTCACCACCAGCTCCTGGCATGTTTTGCCACAAATCCAAACCATCACTGGTGTTTATATATATGTGAGCATAATGTAGCTCCATCTAGAGTTATATCCTTATGCTCCCATGCACTCATGAAGGACTTATCTATGCTTCACAGCCAGAACCGTGCTATGGGGTTCCCATAGGAGCCTGGGATAGACGATTCAATTGTTTTTTGAATTTATTATTTGGCAAGTAAATTATTGTCTCATGGGTTGCCCAACAGTAGCAGTATACCACTGTATAAATGGATGGATGGATGGGTGGGTGGGTGGATGAATGGATGAATATATGCTGTTGTCATGTACTGGAAGCAGATTCCAGCTGACTTTCCATGTCTCTGGTGTGGAAAATGTATAGCTCTATCGTGCTAAAAGGCCTTATCCAAAAAACTCCTGGTGCCTGTCTTCACTGAGCTACTCCCCAGATGGGGAGAGGCAAACAAAGTGCCAACCGCTAGGATCTGCAGATTGCAAGTGTCAGAAGCTGATCCAGTGGAGGGTCAGGGGAGATGGATTCTCCTCCCTCTACTTGCTGGTGATACTGTAATTACTCTATGGGATCTGGAGCCTTTAACAGTGCACCCAAGAAGGTAACAAGAGGTCTCATAGATGGAGTGTAGCTGGGGAGAAGTTGTAATCATTGCTACAAGCATAAATTATTTGCTATTTTACTAGATCAAAGGTCGAGCCAAGCCTAGGTAGCTCACTGGCTTCTCATAGAAAAGGAATAAAAGTATTTGTAGCATCCAGTGCAGTGATGTGTCTATCATGATTTTCTTTGATTCCTCAGCCCAAAAAACTAGATACCCTTTTCCATATGGTTTCCCTGGAGATGATCTTTGACATGGCTCCAAAGAAAGGCTCAAATCCATGCCTCAGGAACAAGTGCAAGACTTTAGCCACTGCACACAGATATTCCTGTAGCACTAAGCAAAAATACAGGGCTTGAGAAGTGCCAAGCGCTGTTATTATTCACTTGTTTGTATTTCTGGAATTTTTAACAAGCTCTTATATTGTGCAAATTTTGGATGTTCTGTGTTCTGCTATTTATATAGAAGAATGAAATCAACACTGCTGCTACCACAACACATAATAAAATAATAATAACAATCATAATAAAGCATCACGCATTCGTATTGCATTATGCAGGGAAGCTAGAGCAATCACATAAATGGCAGTTCACCACCGAAATGCAGCCACTTCTGGAAGGGAGCACAGCAGGTGTTTTAAAGTTGTACAACAATTTAAGGGAGGAAAGGAGGAAGAAAATAAAATGCAACCTAGATTCAGCTGACACTGTGCATAAATTTTATACAGCTGTATTCAATTTACCCACAAGATTTTCTTACTTATAAAAAATCAGGCACATTGACACATTTCTGGTGGGGGAAAAAAGAAATCAAATCAGAGTAAGTGATTATCCCTCTCTCCCTAATCAATACAATCACCCCAGCAGGGCGACTTATTTAAAAGCCGTCATCATATCTGCTTTGTGGTAAGAAGGGCTCTTATCACCTCTCCGTGATTTTATAGCTTTGGGTGTTTTTCTGATGCCTCTTACATTTGAGGCACCGAGCCATGGAGCAGGGTCGCGGATGTGGTCTGAGACAAATAAGTGCAATCTAGAATGTATTTATGAAACTGGAAACTTTGAAAGCTCCCAGACTTGCAGCTATAAATCGTACCCCTATAATAAATCACTGGCATGCATTTGAAAGCTCTGATGTACAATAGATCCTGGTCTGCCTGTGTCTGTCTCTCTTACCTCCGTTACTTGCTCCAGCTTTCTACTGAAGATCCCATTTACATCTCTTTGTCTAAGGGCTGTATTTCTCATTCATTCTCTATTGTCAAGGGACTTTTCCTCCTTTTTTATCTCTCTCCTTCAGGGGCTCTGCATCCATCTCTTCCTGTGTGGAAGATGAAGGAGTGCAGGTAAAAAGTGTTGATGCAAATGGGTGATAAGAGAGACTAGGGCTATGAGTATACTGACTTCCTGCTGAACTCAGGACCACTCCTGAGAAACAAACTCCACTCATTTGTTCCTGCTTCATGAGTGCAAAATCCTGGTAATTAGGCAGTGACGATGACTTCAAGCAACCTGGAATGCAGGTCCTACTGCCATCTTCACCGTTTCCAGCTAGGGGGAGTTTTAGTGTTGCTGTACTAAATAATCTGTCCTCCCATCACCATCGGCCACCTTCATCAGCCACTTGGATGAAGCAGCCTTCATCCAAGGCTGGGGCATCACACAGCTTGAGGGAACGTAACTCAATTTGTTTTCCATTACTCCAGACTGTGGATTTGCCCAGACCAGGTACTGAGACCAACACATTCCCATGAAGCAGTTCAGCATTTTCAGGTGGGAACATTGTCTCATCAGTTGTAATTTGGACATTTGTCTCTCCCCATCTCCCCAACTCAGGTTCCCGATCAAGAAATGTTAGCTAATGAGCAGGACTGTGCAAAGCTTTGGTCGCTGATTTGATTCAGAAGAGATTTGGACTGATTCGGTGGCTGAATCCCGAATCCAAATTGAATCAGGAGACCCATTAATCTCTCCAAATTGAATCAAAAGCCTCCAATTCAATTTGGAGAGATTCAAATAGAGAGTCCGTATGCTATTCTGCAGTCTAATACTATTACCATTGTGCTGACAGGTGCTAATGGTTGTCATTCAAGAGGCGGTGGATTGATATATCATCATAGACCTCTTGACAGCCAATGAGGCTGACAAGCATTTTCTTTTAGGTTCAGTGGAAGGAGTGATTAAGCCCTTTTGCATAGTGAAACAACAATAGATACAAGAAGCTGCTGCCTGAGGACCTCACCCACATGACCACACAGCAGCTGGGAAATGCCATGGTTGGGAGCACAAACCTGATAGGAAGTAGAGAGACCAAGTTTCTTGGGCATTGAGCTTGCTGTATGGAAGTCTTAGGGGTTTTCTGAACCAAGAAACTCCCTGCTTTTTGTTATTTCTTCCATATTTGGCAAAACTGGACTCCATGTCAATTAATTTATGAATAAAAAAGATCATGTCAAGAAAAACTATAGTCATTTTCTCACTGTGATAGGAAACAACTTTGCAGGATCCCAAATACTGACTAACCACTTGGGTCAAAGAAGCAACAATCACAATGATAATTAAGTCATTGTGACAGACTTACCCAATTGAGCTCCAATGTGTCCAGGGGCTCGAGAATCCTCAATTCCGATTGGTGGAGCAAATTCACCAATCAGAAACAAGCTGAGGGAAAGTGGGCATCACCCCTTCCCCAAAGGGAGGGGGAGAGGAGCTCTCTGACCAGACTGTGGACTGCAGCAGGGCAGGTCCGCTGGACTTCAGGGTTGGAGCCCCCGAAGCGTATACAAGGAGAGCATGCTCAGTATGCTGGGGGAGAGGACGCAGTGAGGGATGGTGAGTAGAGAGGAGCTCCGGAGAAGGCCATCCTTGGGTCCCCGCCTCAGCCTTGATGGCGTGCAGATCAGTGCATGGTGCTCAGGCTCTGGGGGCCACTCAAGGCAGCTTGGGCCTGCGAGCCTAGCAAGCAGCTGGGTGGGTGGTGCATGGACTGGCACACAGACAACCGGCCCTGGGAGCAGCTTGAAGATGCTCAGGCCCCACACGGTGAGCAGGTCAGTGCATGGAGAGCTGACCTCAGGAGCAGCTCGAGGCTGCTCAAGTTAGCCCTGGCTCTAGGCCCTCCAGTGTGGCTTCAAATTAAACTAAAAAAGCCCCGATGCCCAGAGCAGGGCCTGGTAAAGGGAAGAACCCCTCGCATGAGGCCAGGGAACCAGAGCCAGTAAGGGCTCAGCTCCTGTAGGAGCACCCTTGGTTCCCAGTGCAGGGCACCAGACCATCGAGAAGATCTGGAGAGAAGCCCTCATGGGACTGGCCACCAGCGGATGAGCCTTGGCTGCTTCAGAGTGGGAGCAGGAGTTGCTGGGGAAGCAGGTCCCACAGGAGAGGTCGGCTTGGGAGAGGAGGGTCCATTGTGGGAGGGGGCATGTCCACATCCTGAAGGGGAGGGGCTCAAGGGAACACCCTGTGGAGTGCTGAGTGCACCCCATATTCTGTGATTGATGTTGCTTCATATTGTAGAGGTTAATATAATTATGGGTACTCCTTAAGGGGGTTTCATAGTTTCATAGTTTCTAGGGTCAGAAGGGAC
>NW_017729031.1:37009474-37014310 GCF_001723915.1 Gavialis gangeticus
TTCCGACCCTAGAAACTATGAAACTATGAAACTATATAGTAAATATGGGCAGGCCATTATTTGATTATTTCACTCATTCATGCAAACGTTCATGTTTATGTCTGTGCAAAGAGGTAAATTGCCCCGAAAAAGCATGAGGTCACAAATTGCCTGAAAGCAGCATTTTAAAACATGCCTTTCTGTCCGTGTGGCTGCTTCTCTGGGTGACAGGCTCTTTGCAGTCACATGCAATAATAATAACAACAACAGTATGTTTTTATTATAGATTTAGTGTTATTGAAATGATAAGTTGGCATCCACATTTCCAACCTCATGTGCAGAGACATCCATTTTCATCAGCCTCAGCTTTGGGAGAGCCACGTACTGTAATACAGTCTATTAGAATATATGTGCTGTATCATTGCACATTATGGATAAACTTGCAGATTTTCACCTAATGTTTGGGGGGTCATAAAGCAGGGCTAGAGATACAGAAATGGCTATAATCTCTTTAGCTCTTTTATGCACTTCATTTACAAAAAAGCATAAAATGGATAGTAAAATATTTACAAGTACTTTGCCGTTCTCAAACAGCAAAAAATTGAATTGTATGGTCTCTCACTTTTGTAATGTCTTCCCTCAAGCCACCAATGGACAGATATGACATGGAAGTGGGCTTTTAAACATGTGAAGTTACATGCTCTGAGCGCTAATGACAACCTTACATCTGTGCCCACATTTGTGGCTTCAGTGGAAGCCTGCTTCAGGGACAAGGGACAAGGGGGTTTTATCCTGACACATATCAAAGAAATTTCCTATTAAGATATGTCCCTTACTAGCTTAATTTGGCAGAGCACTTAAACAGGTGTCTGATTTGGAGCATATGCTTGAGTAAGAGAGAAACAGCTTTTTAAGTGTTGTGCTGGTTCAGGCCCTAAGGTCATAAACCAAAGCCTGCTAATGTCTTTCAATGGACTTTGGATCAGATCCTAAATCTCTGTGTACAACGCTGAAGCAATACCTTTAATAATCATCATTTTGCATATCTCAGAAGGGGTTGGTTTGAGTGACAACAGGTCTGATTTAGCTCCTAGCTTATAGGAACTAGTTTGCTCAGCTCTAAGCTGCTTTTTATTTCAACTGGTTGAAAAATATCTTTACAGTTTCACTGCTCCTAGCTGTAGTATAAGGCCCACAAGAGCTCTATAAGAATAATCCTCTTTCTGTTGCAAATCATAATAAGAACACGGTTAACTAGTGCAAGCCGGGTGGATTTATAGATTGATTCATACATTTGCCTATGCCTCAATAAAGACTTAACCACATCCCATTGTTACAGTATTTTACACAACAAATTGCATTCTATTTTTCTAGGAAAGAAATCTTTTTATGGATGCTTCAGATGCCTTAAAAGTTCTGTATATGGCATGGGGTAGTTGTGCCATGCATATTACATTTCTATTACTATTGTTTTATCACTTGTTAATAATAATGCAGTCTACCACTCATCACAATGCTCATCACGGTGCTCCATGCATAGTTTATCCTGACACCCTTGTTCTTAAAGCCAATTTTTTATTCATAAAGGTGTCTGAAGCCAACAGAACTGACACAAAAATCGAAGTAATGTGGAAATGCAAATACATAGCTCGGGGTTGCACACAGAATGCAAAACAAAACCAGGTTTTCTCAGTCTAGTTTTTAATAAGCCTTTGTCCGACAATAAGGATTGTAAATGGTCTGAGGCAGAAATGGCCTTCGTTTATGTGTTGGTATGTTACCCAGAGCTGAAGTCAGTTTGGATGTTTGCCTGATCTCTGTGTTAAATCCTTCTTTTAGAAAATGGAGAAGGCTTTTCTTTTGAAATGTATGCCCTTCCCCTACTCAAAGGCTAAATCACTCGCCCCTTTGGTGCCGGGGAGCCATGGGTTCAATGTCTTTCTTGGCCAAGGGGTTCAAAACCACATCATTCACCTCTCAGAAGAGTCCTCAGTCTCTCAAGTCCTGGGGTGTTTTAAGGTGGGAGCATTTTCCACCTTTCCTTATGAAATGCTGCTGCTTTGCAGAAACTAATTCAAAATTTGTTGGGTCAGGGCACCCACTTGATAGAAGGACAATCCTAGTCCTAATCCCTGCACAGTTGACTGCATGTGCCTTTTGGCCCAAATCATACCCCAGGTCACCTGGCTAATCACAGTGAGGACATCAACATCAGGAATCGAGTGTCACAAGCTCCCTCTCTTGGGCACTGGTTAAACTGCTGTGTTTAATTACACCATCTAGGCCATGGGTTAACAACGTAAGGCCCATAGGCCAGATCTGGCTTGAAGAGCCATTGGACCCAGCCCATCGAGCCTGGAGGCTTTGGCAGCGTTTGGTGTTTAGGGACATTGGTGGTGGGGAGCTTTGTTGGCACTGCTTCATGACCAGGCAACATGGAGAAGTGATAGCAAAGGTGGCCGGATCACTGACTGCCGATCTAGGACCACCTGCTTTGAAACTCTCCTTTCTCTCAGCAGGCTTCAATTTTTGGCCTCTCTGTAACATAATTCATTTGGGATGTGTTTCTGCATATCCCAAGTTTTGTGGCATTTGTATCTCCTTCGACTATTTTTTACATATTCCCAGCCTGTTTCTGGCTCTGTTGATAGAGATGTGTTTTTGGAACTCATTTATAATTTAAAAAAAAAACAAGAATACCACTCCTAAAGGAAGGAAAATGCAACCATTTGGAGTGTAATTGGCAAAGATTACTTTTTTTTTATTATTACTGTTCAGGCTCTGAGTGTATGAATGTGAGCTCATAGCATCTCTGCTTTAATGTAGTTACAGATAATAAAACCGCTTTGTAGCCTGCAACTGTGGAGTGATTACAGCAGAGTTATCAGAATAACTCACAAGAGGTTATTGCACTTCTATGAATTAGAAGATGAATAGAAAGCAAAATGGGATGAAAAGGTTGCACAGCCATTTTGGTTAATTGAGGGGTGGAGGTGGGGGGGCTCTGTCAAAGATTTCTTCTGACTTGCTGCATCATGCTGGGTAAATGCATATGTCTTTATATACCTTTGCAACTGGAGCTGGAGTCCTTGAGACTTCTGCTTTCACACACAAAGGCATCTGAATGGAGTGAAGGAATCACATAACGGCAAAATATTGATGTTATTTCTTGGTCACATTCAGATTGCTCTCCAGCTTGGAAAACGGAGGGGGAAATCCCACCCTCATTGAAATGAATGGGAATTCTGCCATCCCCTTCAGTGGAGCCAGAATGTCATTCATAGTTCTTATTCCTCTACCAAACACCAACAGACCTGGGCTAAATTTAGATAATGCAGTTGGCGTTGTTCTATAAGTCAATAAAGCTAACAACCAATCTTCCTGAGGCAGGATTCTTGCTACTTAGCCGCTCTCTCAGTTTCCTCATTAGCATGAGAGATGATGAGTCATTGCCACTAGTCAAATTATCTAGCTATGATGTGATGGAAACTCTAGAAACATGCATGTAGAATGCTACTACTTACACAGACTTTGCATTGCAAAAGAGCAAATACCACATCCCTTCATGGAAAGGATAAGTAATATATTGTGTTACCTACTGCAAAAAGAATTGAGGCATTGAAAAAAATTGCTTTGCAAAAAAATTGAAAAGGCATTGAAAAAAATTGCATTGCAAAAAAATTGAAAAGGCATTGAAAAAAATTGCTTGAACTGCTTTCCAGGAATAAATAAATAAATAAATTATATATATATATATATATATATATATATATATATCACTTATCATTTATCTGCTGCTCTCAGCTGTCAATCTAATTTTCCTGCCTCCAGTGATCATATTTCTGCTGTCTGTTCCTTAACAGATTTTGTTTTGATTGCTTCTGTTCAGAGTCTGTCTATCATCTCACCGTCTAAACCGACCATATGTGTGCTTGACCCACACCAACCCCCCCCAAACCCTTCAGTCTGAGTTCACTCAAGAAGTTAGTCCTGTTATAATGTGAAGATTTATTAATTTATCACTAGCAGCTGGCTCTCTACCACCTGCCCTGAAATCCACTGCTATTATTTTCATTGGTGAGGAAAAAGAAACAAATTTAGCTTCAGACAGTCCAAATCTTCCAGCATTTTCCTCCTAAGGGTAAAGTAGATGCCTTCCTCCTGAGCCCACCTGAGCCTAGCACTCCACTGCGGGAATGATAGTAAAAGCACCCCTGTGTCTGTAGCAAAGGGCATATGAGGAAATGATATACTAGCATCACATCCAGCCATGTTCATGTGACAGGGGACCATCCTGGGGCTAGCCATGATGTCAGCCCACCCATCTGTCTAGGCCAGTCTGCCCACATGACTTGTCTGCCATGCCTTAGCTGTAATTAAATAGTTGTTTCTAGGTGGGAGGATGCCCATTTAATGCCCTGATACCAAGGGTGTAAAACACAGCTCCAACCTCCCCTTTACCATGTCCCATGCTTCTCAGATGGCATTTGAAAATTACTTCCAATTCCCCTAACCCCATTGCTGGGCCACATTTGGCCTCTGGCCCAAATGTGGCCTCCAGTGTCCTTAGACATGCCTGGTCCACATGCCCCCTCACTGGGGCCTCAACTCTGCCCTCTCACTGGGGCCTCTGCTCTGGCTGACCTACAAGTAGTCCTTATGGCCCCCTTGGACCCTACTCTATGTGGCTTCCAGCAGCTTTACCCCCTCACTGGGGCCACTATTTTGCCCCCTCACTGGAGCTTCTGGGCCTTACACCTCTGGGGTCTCTGGTCCAGCTTGGTGGACTTTGGCCCTGTTGCAGGATGCACTCAATGGGCCTGGACCCTGCCTCAGGCCCCATTCTGTGGACCTGAG
>NW_017729031.1:37019310-37031855 GCF_001723915.1 Gavialis gangeticus
ACTATTTTGCCCCCTCACTGGAGCTTCTGGGCCTTACACCTCTGGGGTCTCTGGTCCAGCTTGGTGGACTTTGGCCCTGTTGCAGGATGCACTCAATGGGCCTGGACCCTGCCTCAGGCCCCATTCTGTGGACCTGAGCCCTGTGCTTTTCTGTTGGGGTGTGCTCCCCTAGCCTTTCCCCTCCATGGACTACCCACAAGGCAGCAGGGGCTGATCCTATATGGCACCCCATCCTTGCCTTTCAGTGGGAAGGTACAGGTGTGGCATTTCCTGGATACTGCCCTGCCACAGGCAGCCCCACCACTCCATCCAATCCCAGCAGATTGTAGTTTCAGGTCATGCCCCAAGACCAGAAACATCCTCTCTCCCCATAGTTCCAGCCCTGACCTCCAAGTGTTCTGGGAGCAGCAATACATCAGCCAGGTGACATTTATCCTTCAGTTCCTAAGTTGCAATTGGCAGTCCTTCTCCTTGGGTCTGATCTTATACCCTGGCTGCATAGCCCTACACCAATCAGGCAGCCTCCTGGGTACCATGTGGCCACCTGATTGGGTCTGCTCCCACCTGCAGGTTGGTCTGCAGCCTGCTCAAGCCCTTAAAGTGGCAGGCACCAAAGGTGCCCTGCCACACTTGTTCTCCCTGGCCCAAAAGACTAGGTACGTACAGGTACTCCTCACATAATGTCATAATTACATCCTTAAAAAATGCAACTTTAAGCAAAAAGATGTTAACAGAATCCAATTACATCACAGTAGCTACCTATTAGCAGGTGACAGCCAAACAATGTTATAACCATAGGTGGAAGGAGGAAAAAAAAATTGGGAGGGACTGAGTCCACACACACACTTGTGTGCACCACCACCCCATGGGAAAGTCTGCAGGGGAATGAATGGGAAGAGCGGGAAGAGTCATGGGGTGCAGTGGGGCTGGGGTTGTGTCGGGCTGTGCTCAGGCTGGGTTAGATCATGGGGCAATCGGAGCCTGGCAGTTGCTCCAGGGGCATAAGAGGGAGGCTCCCACTGCTGCATGCACTGCAGGGGTGGGGGGGCATGTTCCCCCTCCCTTGGCTCCCCCACACAACACCCCTGGATGAGTCACTGGGCTCTGATTGCCCCACAACTGGGCCCGGCTGGGGCTCCATTCACAGTGAATGTGGTCCCAGCTGGGCTGGGTCTTGGGACAATCAGAGCCCAGTGGCTCCTCCAGAGGCACAGTGCACTGCCGGGGAGCCAAGCGGGGAGCACATGCCCTCACGATCCTTGCACAGGGCAAGGATGGGCTGCAGCTGCAAGCTGGGCTCTCCCTGCTCCCATCCTCTGCTGCTTTGAAAGTGGTGTGGTACCATGTGCCTCACTGGAGTGTTGGGACTCACATGGTGCCCTGCTTCACTGCTTTTGAAGCAGTGGCAGTGAGGCACAGAGGCAGGGAGTAGGCAGAGCTCAGCTTGCAGCCGCAGCCCACCCTTGCCCCATGCAAAGATCGGGGGGCCATGTGCCCCCCACTCCCCTTGGCTCCCCTGCACTGCACCTCTGGAGGAGCTGCCAGCCTCTGAGTGTCCCATGACCCACTGTAGCCAGGATCCCATTCACCGTAAATGTGGCTCCGGCCAGGCCGCGTCATGGGACAATCCCCACAGTGCAGCAGGGAGCAGGGTAGGGTAGGGGTGAATGATTTTCCCCTGCCCCTACCCCACTGCCTTCTGCACTGTGGGGGTCTTGATCTGCCTCCCCACCACCCCAAGCCCAGGTAAAGAAAGAAACTTATCTCCCTGCTGGCCAGCTGCGATCCTGGCTGTGCAGGTTTCATAGATTGATAGATTCATAGAAGTAGGGTTGGAAGGGACCTTGTAGATCTAATCCAACCCTCTGCCCTGGGCAGGAGAGAAAACTGGGCTCAGATGACCCCAGCCAGGTAGACATCAAGCCTCCTCTTAAAGACCCCTGGGGTAGGAGCCATCACCACTTCCCTTGGAAGTTGGTTCCAGATCCTAGCCGCCCTAACTGTGAAGTAGTGCCTTCAGATATCTAGTCTAAACCTACTCTCTATCAACTTGTGGCTATTATTCCTTGTTACCCCAGGGGGGGTGCTCGGGGGAACAAGGTCTCTTCCATACCCTGCTGGTCCTCCCTAGTGAGTTTATAGGTGGCCACCAGGTCCCCCCTCAGCCTTCTCTTGCAAAGGCTGAATAGGTTAAGGTCCCGTAGCCTCTCTCGGTAGGATAAGTTAGACTAATGGGTCTATAGTTGCCTGGGTCCTCCCTCTTACCTTTTTTAAAGATGGGGACCACGTTGGCTTTCTTCCAGTCATCTGGCACCTGGCCAGTGCACCACAAGTACTCATAAAGCCGTGCCAGGGGCCCCGCAATAACCCCTGCCAATTTCCACAACACCCTGGGGTGGAGAACATCTGGACCTGCTGATTTGAACACGTCCAGCCCCTCCAGAAGCTCTCTAACCCAGTCCTCCCTGACCTTAGGCCTGGCGGTGTTTCTCCTGAGTCTGTCTTGAATCTCAGTAGGGAAGTCCCAGTCCCAGCACAAGAAAATGGAGGCAAAGAAAATGGAGGGTATCTGAGTGTGCACACCCCTCCCCCTGCTGCAGCAGCCTGAAGCCAGGCTGCTCTCTGGCCATATCTTCTGTATGTTCCCTAATAGATCAGTGACATAACAACAGGATGACATTGAGGAGTACCTGTACTTATAGCTAGGGATAAATTGTTTGAATCCAGATGCTCAGATTGACATTTGTCTTGTCAGAGGGAAATACTGTAACCACTCTGCCACTGCACCCCCCTGAAGATAGAGAAGATGATGTATGAGACTATATGAGATGATGCAAGAAGATTGTAACAGACCTGTGAATTTTATGACAGTCTCCACACTTCTCATATGGTGCCATAATCCCAAGACCATCCCACCTATTCATTTCTCAATGGCAGATGGTACATCAGTTTAGCCAAGTAATGAGCACAGGCCAAATGCAACAAGAGATAGAAAATGGAGCCTTGTGTAAGTGAGTTAAGCAAAACCCAGTCCTTTATATTATTGGGCATCCATTACTTCCTACACAAAACCTTCAATTCTTCCATTTGTAGCCTTGTCTCATTGGAGCCATAGAGCAGGAAGGTTGGAAACAAGCCCTTTGCCATTCCTCTCCAAAGTCACGCACCAGGCCATGAATTCTCTCCTTTCCAGTTTCATTTCCTGCTGAAATGATAGAAAATATTCGCAACCGGAGAGCTCTGCACTCGAACACAACATCATAAATACTAGGCACAAAGGCTGGTTGCAGCAATTATACCCACGGGGAGTCAGGGAGGGAATGTTAAATAAGGCACAGGTATTTATGAGTTGAGAAATGTAGAGAGTTAATTTACCAAGTCATTCTAACTGCAGTTCCCACTGTGGACGAACCAACAGGCACAAAAGATAAGTCAGGGCATAGCTATACTCCTTGATTAGGGTTCACCCCCACATTTTGATTTGATTGCATAATTCTCAGCCTTTCCTTCTCACTAGCCAAGCGATAAGCAACATTATTTACTAACCACTCACATTGTTTGCTTTATCTCTCCACTCACTGAGAACTACAACAGGATGTTTATCTACTGAGAAAAGCCTGCCGCACATTTTCTTTTTGCAAAACATTTGGGCTGCCTTTGTAGTAACCATAGCTGCAATTATCCTTGTCAGCATCCAGAGATAGTGATTTTTCTATTTACACTTCAGGGATGGCCTTTTGAAGTTTAATAAATGAAGTCAGCAGTTACATTATCATTTGATAGACTCATCTCCAGTGTCCAGATAGCACCCAGTGAACTACACAATGCAGGACAATCCCAGATGGAAGGGAAAAAAATTAGAAACATTGTTACACAATTTTTCAATCACTGCAATTTTTTTTTTCCCCTTGCATGGAAAAATTAAAAGCGTCTGTTAAGATGAGTTTTCTTCATTTTCTTGTTGTTGTAGGAAGAAGTTCCCTAGGTGGTCCATCAGCAGGGGGCCCAATTCACTGAAGATCGGTGCTTTCAGAAGGAGCAAATCAGCAGAAAATTAGCTAGGATGTTTGCAGAACTTCAAACCATCTTTAACTTAATTCTAATCTCATCCTCTCTGGTTCCCCTTGCAGTGAAATTTTATATTTCAGCAAATGCCGATGTCTTTATATACTG
The DNA here is from genome assembly GCF_001723915.1 of Gavialis gangeticus. Classification (NCBI taxonomy): domain Eukaryota; kingdom Metazoa; phylum Chordata; order Crocodylia; family Gavialidae; genus Gavialis; species Gavialis gangeticus. The sequence continues at coordinate 37,023,484 of NW_017729031.1, forward strand.
GGGGCAGAATTGCATTTTGCCTCATGAACAACCAAAGTGCACCTTGTCACCAACTCTGAATTACCCAGCTAAAGTGCAGAAGCAATATTTTGGTCATCCAAAATATGTTCTTGGTAGTTGTTCCAGGGTATTCTCCAAATGGACATTCTCCAGTCTCTTGCCCCTGTACTTGTTCTCCAATACACAACTACAGGCTGCAGTGCTCTCAGTTGAAGCCAGTTGCATACATCTCCTCTGAATCTATCCATAATTTTCTTCAGTGGGTAGCTGGCCATTATAGTTAGCCATGAATGGTAGATAAATGATAGAAAGTAAGTAGACTGATCGTAGAAGCACTGGGCCTAGTATTCCACTCTGGCCCTTGGGAGTATGAGGTTAAAAAGAGTGTAAATTATTACCAAATCCATCCACAGTGGTAGTAACATTTTGTGTACACTTGGCACAGGTTTTAAACCTATCCCAAATGCAAAGTAGAAGAGAATCACACCCTTAAAGTTTAGCTAGCTAGAACATGCAGTGCATTCAAATGAAGACGGGGGGAAAAAGATGCATTTGAACTGAGCCAACCTATTTACAGCTATTACTGAGTGATATGCATCATACTTTCTTTTTCCCTTATTACACCTGTTTTGTAGGCACACATTATAACTAATGAACCCCAGAAGGCAGCCCCCAACATTAAATTGCTGGTTTCAAATGACCTGCTAGCAGAAACAAGATCACAAGTGCAAGCAGAGTACAAACCAAAGTAGTAGGAATAAATGGACTGGTGTAGCTCATTAATTAAGTGGCTGGCAATTCCACTTTGAGCACTGCCAGATGTTAGCCTGGGTCGCCCACCTTGTTACATGATGTCATGTAATATAAAGCGACATGATGAATACAAGCAGCATACAAGAAGATATGACACTAAAGAAATATGAATACAGTCATCTGGAACTAATACTTATGACTCCTACAGAATAAAAAGCAATTTTTAAATACTCACAAAGACACACAAGCAGCACTTGTTGTTAGCAAACTTAGTTCTGATTTTTTCTGGCAAGCAACAGGTAAAAGAATTAATGATGAGAGAGATGAGAAGAGAAAATACTGCAGGAAGTGAACTGGTAAGAGATGATAAATAATCATTTACACTTCAAGTACTCCATCTAGGCCAGGTATTCAGAAGACTTTACCAACATGATGAACATGTGCTCTTCTGTATAATAAAATATTGTACTGAAGAGGAAAATGAATGATAGGGGAGTGTAGGGTCTAATCCTGAAATGTGCTAAGTGCATCTTATGCCTGAACTTAGGTCCTCTGTAGCCACTCAGAATCACAGAATTACAGACAATGAGGGTGGGAAGGGACCTCAGGAAGTCACATTTAGTCCAATCCCCTGCTCCAAGAAGGACCAGCCCCAACTACATCATCCCAGCCAAGGCTTTGTCTTAAAAACCTCCAGGGATGGAGAGTCCACTGCCTCTCTGGGTAACCTGTTCCAGTGTTTTACAGTCTCTTGGGTGGAATGCTGATCCAATCAACATCAACGGCACAGCTCCCTTTGACTTCAGTGGCCTGGGGTGTCCTTGTTGCTTTTGGGGAGTTTCCATCTGGATCCAGGCTTGAAAACCAGGACTCAGGCCTGTGCTTTAGACAAGGCAAATGAGAGAGTGGGTGTATTACCCTAATAACACTGCACAGTAGCGGGACGCTTAAAATCCATGCTAATAGCGTACTGCACAGTGTTATTAGGCTAATGTGCAGTAAGCATCACAAACAAAAACATACGCTGGTGCTACTGCACAGTAACTCTAGTTACTGCTCATTTAGTTATTACTTCATTCAGCAAGTAAGTAAGTAAATGCTCAGTAACTAAGGCACATGAATGAATGTTAATAGATGCATCCAGTGAGACCAAATACATGCAGGGGAATTTAAAGTAAGCACACCTTTGCTCCTTCACTCACCTTGGGAATCTTTATTTTTAGAAGCAACCAAAGATCAGTTTGAGTTTTAACAGGTTTTGTCATTTTGCATTGCAGTGTTACTTAGATCTCAGGATTTATATTATCTGTGAATATCAACTCCGAGTCTGCAATTCTACATACTATACCATGATAAAGGCTCCTGTAATATTGGCTGAGTCTGCTGTGCACACAAGTGCTTCTGAGATGTCAAACAATACACCAAATTCTAATCAACAGAAGTCATCATGGTTATTTTTTTATTGCTCCCTACATCCGCTTATTTTCATAACAAAAACATTTTGCTTTATGTGGGAACAGATGTATTTGTGACTATTTGCTCTGAAATATCCAAACATTACAGTAAAGCAGCAATTTACAGTTGGCTGACTGTGTCTCGTCTTTAGTATACAATTAGTGAACAATGAAGAACTCATTATCTTCTTATTTCATTACAGTCAGGGAAACAAACAATTAAATTTGGTGATAAAAACAAACAAACAAACATCTTGCTTTTCCAAAGCATCTGCTATTCTGACAACAGCCTTCTCTGAACTCGTAGAAGGGAAGTTGTCTTTGAATGGCCCCTTGGCATTCATAATGGTAGGACATGGAATAATGTCCAAAACTGGGAATTTATAGAGCGACGCTTCTAATCTCACATGGTTTCAAGGGTATGCATGGAGCTTCCTTTAGGATCAGGCTTTGAAGGTGCAATTCAGCAAAGCAGTGATGCAAGTACTGAATTATGAGATGTGTTTAAATGCCATTGAGGTCAATGGAACCAGTTACACACTTCAGCATAAGTATCTGTGGGTATATACATACGTGTGACATGTGCTGCGTTGGGTTTTCAACTAACTTTTGCTGGGCCAAATGGTGTCTTCAGTCTCTAGTCTTGCAGCTAGCACTAGGGAAGGGACACAGATAGATAGGATACTGGAACTGGTATGTTGGCCTAGACCCTTGTCCTAATTCAGTGTCCTCTCTTTAATAGGTACAGGATGTTTTGAACCGATGTGCAGGAAGGCTGATAATGGGGAATAAAGGTTACTTTTAATACCCATCTACTTATCTACCAAGCCAAACACTTATATGTATACGTACAGTGTATGTATAGTAGTATCCAGGCACCTTTAAACTATTAAAAAAAAACCCTCCCTCTCACTCTTTGTGTACAGAGAGTACTACTTTGTAGTACTTGACTGTGTATGGTAGCATAAGTGTTTATATCTCTTTTCTGTTCTATTTAATGCAACTGTGGGTGTTTACATTAATCACGTTGATGCCTCATTCGTTTTTTAATCCTTCCAAATGCTTGGAGTTGATAGTTTTCTTGCTACAAAACAATGAATGCAAGTAAATTATGCATTATGCAAAAAAAAAAAAAAACAAAAAAAAAAAAAACCCAAAAAAAAAAAAAAAAATTTAGTTTTTTCCAAAAAAAAAAAAAAAAATTTAGTTTTTTCCAAAAAAAAAAAAAAAAATTTAGTTTTTTCCAAAAAAAAAAAAAAACAAAAAAAAAAACAACCCAAAACAAAGAAACAAACCAAAATAAAGAGTTATTTTTAACATTTAAGTAGGCTACTTTTCACTGCTTATGTTTTGCCCCTTGTCCTTATATTATGAAAAATGATAAATAAGGGATTCAATTTGCTATCTGAATACCCTTCAGTGGAGGGGGTCCATTCTTATTTGTCTTTTCAGTGAACTTTCCAATCACCATATTTTCAGTCTTTCGATCGGGGATGATGGAGCGGGGAGGGATCACACCCCTTGAAATCTATACTGCCACTATTTGAGCCCCATCTGTTTCTCCTATCTTGTTCTTGAGAGAACAGCAGCTGGAAGTGACCTCATAACTTAAGGCCGAGCCATGCCAGTGATTTACATAATGACACTGCACTGTTGACAGTATTATATTCTTTACACATCTTGGCATTTTGTTTCAGTTAATTAAATGTGACTACAGTTAATTTAGAGCCCAGCACTGTGTACCTGTATTATGCCTTCCAAAATATGTTGTCAACAAGGACATTTTTCTGCTAAATGAGCTATCCATTCATCTAGTTTTGTTTGGGATTTCCTTACATTTTTTCTAGTTTTGTCTAACCACAGGAGTGTTTGGGTCATTTGCAATTTTTGTCTGCTTGCTCAGTGTCCCTACAATTCATGAATACAGTAATCAGTGCTAGTCTGATGTCCTGATTCGGTTTAACTTGGCCTTTTGGGTCTTGTTCACGTGCTCAAAGGCATTGTTAGATCAGGGTCTGTGGTTCCACCCTGGTGCAAGAACTGGTCCTGGGGGATTTCCTGTTTGTGGATGATGCAGCTTTGGTTGTCTACAGTGAATCTTCCCTGCAAAATCTCTTGGGCAGATTTTCTGAGTCATGCAAGAGCTTCAAGTTGATAATTAGTCTCAAGAAGACTGTGAGTACCAAGGGGTAGAAGAAACAATACCTGACATCGCTGTGGAGGGTAAATAGTGTTATCAACAGCTTTTGTGACTTGGGTTCTATGATCAGCAGGAAGCTTGACCTTTATACTGAACTAACAGAATTGGAGACTTTCAGGTTATTACAGAAACGTGCATGGAATAACAGAAAACTATCAATTAAAGTGAAGATGCGCATTTAGGAGACTTGCATACTGTCATCCCTCTTTTATGGTCCAAAAATGTGGACTACATATGCTAGGCACATCAGGAGACTGAACAGTTTCTGCATGAGATGCCTGTGTATGATCCTGAAAATAAAGTGGGAAGACAAAATACCAAATGCACAGGTGCCGGAGCGCGCAGGACTGACACACTTAGAAACCACCATCAAGAAGGGGTTGCGATGGCTCTGTCATGTCTGGAGGAAAGGAGGAGACCATATCTCCCAAAATATGGTTCAAGATGGGTCTAGAAAGTGGGATCACCCTCTATGGCTGTATTGCAATGTGTGAAAAAATTATATGAAGTCATCTGACATCAACATAGAAAATTGGGAGAAGCCCAACCTCATCTGGAGGGAGCATCTGGCACTGCGTGCAGCCCAACATGAAGCAGCTTTGATCCAGAGGATGGAAGCAAAGTGAGAAAGAAGAAAGCAGCATGCTGTAAACTTGCGCTCCAGCTCAGACAACACATGGATCTAGGAAACCTGTAACAAGCTGTGTCACTCAGATCGGGCTTGCCAGCCACAAATGAATTCATCAGGCATCTGATTAGACCTCTTGCGCGTTACACCATAATCCAGAGGATCGATAGATGCCTATATCTTTTGCCATGCAGATAATCTGCTCTTGCTCTTTGTTTTCTGTTCCTAGCAAGATTTTAATCTATGGCAGAACTTTATACTGTATGTCTCCACATAATTCAGCATGGTGGTGAAAGGGACCTTGTCAAAGGCTTTTCCAAACATCAAATGGCCTGCCAATGGATTATCTCCATTCACTATTGACATGCACAAATCATTCTAGGATCCTGGGCTTTTCTTTGCCGAATTAATGGTTGTTTATCCATCTCATATCAGATTATTGTTTCAGCTATTTTGCAGAATACTGAAATAAAACAGAGTAACCACTAATGTCTTTTTATAAAGGCGGGAATGATATTTGTGACCTAGCACTTTGTAACTGATTTTCATAGAGATTACATTTATAACACATCAAAGTCCCTCTTAAATCCCTTCAGGACTTTGGATACTTGTCATCTGGTCCTGTTGAGATTTGTTGCTCTTTAATTTATCACCCTTTTGTCTTCTGAAGCAGCAGGGTCTGGCAGTGTCTGACTGGTATTACCTGAAAAGTAGAGTTCAGAGGTAGCCATTTCATCATTATCCTTGAAAGGAATTAGCATTGTGTTTTCCTTCTCCATAATTGCTCCTCTTACTTGATTTTCCTGAATGGGCATCCACAAGCCTGAATTCTGTACCCCATCCAGCCATTGATTTGCTAAATGGCTTTTAGCAAATCGATCTATTTATGAAAGTTTTCTACAACGTGTAAAGCACCTTGAGATCCTCCATGGAAAGAAACTATAGAAATGGAAACAAAGGCCATTCTAAAGGATAAAGACTTCTGTTATTTTCCAATGGATACAGTCAGTAGACCCTGACTCCTGCAGAGCTGAATATCAAAACATATTGACTCAAAGAAGTAAATTAGGCTTAAGAAAATACATTAAAGCATTTCCCAGTTTGAGTGATGTTGGATGAGAGGAAGAGCGCACACTTATTTCTCACAGCAAAGTGCACACCTACAACACCCCTGGTTTAAGAAGCCAAGATAAAACAGGCACAGCATGAGTCACTGTATCGCTAAGAGCTGTCCAGGAAATGGAATTTCTCTCCCATAGGTAATTCTTGTGTTTTGACATCCCTTTTTCTGTCTCCTAATGGGACGCAATGTTTATATATAAAAACGTTTAAAGGAAGATGTCAACTCAGAGATGACAGAAAGGAGACATTTTTGACATTTTTCAATCAAAAAACATTTCATTTTGAAACATAAACATTTCTAACATTTCAAAACCTGATTGTAAATGTTTTCCTTGAGAAAAGTCATTTGTCTCTAGTTTTTCCATTAAAAATATAGTGCGAAATTGAGATATTTCCAAGCAAGAATGTTGTTTGCAACAAATAGTCCTATTTTGTCTTGCAATTGGTTCAGTCAATACATTCTCATTGTCTGTAGTACCTAACATAGCAGCTTCCAGTTTGGTTTGATCCTGGATGATTCTGGTGTTAGAAAGCATGACACACTGGAATCCACATCTAATAGAGCCCCCCTGGGTACAGCCTGCCTGTTAGATGTTAAACTTGCTTTTCTAAGTGTATACCTCTCCTTCCTGCACTTCTCTAGCTGGACATCAGACAGGGGATAAAATTATTACCCTCGATAAGAGGAAAATATAGAACAGCTATTCATAATAGCTAATAATATGAATAGTAATGCTATTTGCACGGTACCACTCTACCACCTTCACTGTACTTTAAGGCTCCATACAATGCAATAAAAATCAAGCATGATTTGAGAAAGTCATTGCGAAATTTGTGCGTTTTAAACATTGAAATCAAAGGGATGTGGGCCTTTACTTTCACTTGAGACTTACACAGTCAGCCTTAGCCTGAGATGTACCTATGTTGACTTATTGTTCAGGCTTTCCTCCATGATGTGTGAAGCTGAGAGCTGACAATGTTTTCTTCTGTGCAGGGCTGGAGAGTGTTAAACTCTCTGTTCCATGATATTGGTATTATATTGTCACTTTTTCCTTTCAAAACACCTCCTTAAAACTGTTTTATTTTCCAAAGGTGTTTTTAATGCCCTATTGGACAAGGTGCAGCCATTCAAGGAGGTGGGATAGATTTAAGTTATGCAGTTTTCTGTAGGCTAGGTCGGTAGTGAACATAACACACATCTGCCCTTTTGTGTCGGGGGGCAAGGTCAGAAAATCTTAGACCAAGTTCCACCATTTTTAAACCAGCCTATGTGTGCTGAACTTCTGTTCTGTTATGGGTATAGACCAGTTTCTGATCACCTATACCAGTAAAAGTGTCATGTCTATACCTGGCCTTGTTGTCCTGATCTAACTAGAAGAGCTAGTCATTTTGAAACTGTTTCATGGTTCAAAACTGACTAGATTTCTCTCCCCTCAGTGTCTTCCCATAATAGTTTTGGCAATATATTTATTGAAATGAACCTGGGTTTCTTTTTCAAAATAATATTTCCATTCCTTAACTTTTTGTTTTTACTGAAAAACATATTTGTATCACAATGTTTCCTTAATTTTTTTATTTTTTTTGCAATATTATAAAAAAGTTAATGAAACGACAATGAAAACACAATATTCAGAAGATTTTAATTTCTACTGACTTCACTGGAATCAGGAGCAGGCTGTATATGCATTTCATGGTTCTTTCAACATTTATAGATTAGTGCATTCCGGAAGGAAAGGATTAACTTAGAAGGATTGCCCATGTCCTCAAGCTAAGGAGGCAGAGACTGATATTGGATATAGCACTGGGAGGGAACTGAGGATACCCAAATACTACCATTGATATCAGGTATTTCATCTTAGGCATGTAGGTTGCCTATACCTGTGCTCGGGGGGGAGCGCATTTTAATTAGAGCAGTTCCTGGAGAACCACTCTAATTAAAATGCCTCAGCATCTTGTGTATTAAGCCTCAATGCATTAAAAATGACCACAGGATGCTTTAACTAAACCTCATTCAACACGCTTTAGCTAGAGCACCCCAGCAGCCATTTTTAAACCTGTGGGGGTTTATACACATGACATTGCGCTAATGCTAGAGCGTTCTAATTAGAATGTGGAACAGGCTAATTAGAATGAATTAGAGAAGACTTTAATTAGAATGTGGAGCAGACGATTAATCATCTTGCACCTGTAGAAGGCAGGGTAGATTTGCACGTTA
>NW_017729031.1:37036855-37038028 GCF_001723915.1 Gavialis gangeticus
TAGAATGTGGAACAGGCTAATTAGAATGAATTAGAGAAGACTTTAATTAGAATGTGGAGCAGACGATTAATCATCTTGCACCTGTAGAAGGCAGGGTAGATTTGCATGTTAGGCATGTCATTTCACAATCTTGTGCTACTGTAAAGTACTTTGAGATTTACTGATGGAAAATCATATATAAACTTTATCCTGCTGGACCTGTTCCAAAGCTCATTGAGGAGAATGGAGAAAAAAAAAGACAAAACTCTCAGTGGTTTTATGAGGCTTTGAATCAGATCCTCCGTAACATGTCATACATAGTGTTATTAGTTTTTTACCTTAATAGTTCACCTGCTACTTTGCATGCAAGTCACAACTATTAAAAAAAAAGTAATAGTTTTAAATAAAGCAAAGTAGACAATTAAGCAATACAGTCTGGTATCAAACCCCCCCCAATAGTGACACCCACAGTCTTCGATCAATGCAGTGGAACTCTGATTCATTCACTGCAGCAAAATCCTGTGATGACACAATGTTAATTCATTTACTTATCCTTGAAACTAATTATTAATTGGAGTGGCTTTTCAATGACATAAAGAAGCTGTCAGGAAATAATGCTCTGGGCACCTTTGTTATGAACCTGGTTGCAAGTCACGTCCGTTTCAGAGAGAGAGAAAATAAAAAAGTTAGCTTCTGCAGAAAGTAAGGTCAAAATAATAGGGCTTGTCAGCTAATTATTCCATTCTTTGATACCTGTGGTGGAGAACAGAGATGGAATAGAAGCAGCAGCTTTTTCATTGCTGTTTGACATGGCTGAATAGTCGCACAGCCCATGCTGTGATTCCAAATAAAACGGCCTCTCAAAACAAACAACAAAACCAATACCCAGACCCTGAATCTACACCACTCTGGCTCCACTGAAATCAAGGGGAATGTGGAAAACAATTCAGACCCCCTAATAATGCTAGCGAAAAGTTCAGCAGGATCTTATCAATAGCTCTATCCCCTACTGATACCACAAAAAAGGCAATACGTAAGAAATGCATGGAAACTGAGACTAGCTTAGTTACGTAGTGCAAAATGACCAATGATTTAACTCAGAGCAAGACAGGCATAAAGTGATGCCTTAGCACCCTGGGTGCAGTGGTACATGGCGGGGTCAGTGTCATTGGCTGCAAATCTAGTGGCACAGTG
>NW_017729031.1:37043028-37046153 GCF_001723915.1 Gavialis gangeticus
ATGAGGATCATACCCCCTACCACAAAGGAAGGCAACCCCCCCAATCTGATAATCTTCCTGGGGCTGTGTTCTGCCAAGGTGTTTTTTTTCTTTTTTTACCTTCCACCCTGGGGTGGGAGCCCTGGGCTAGTGTCCTGGTTGCTGCTTCCCTCTCCTGTCCCCCTTCATTATGCTACAGTAGCAAGAGCTTTGTAAATATGTCACACAAGAGGAGGCCATTGTGGCACAGAATTCAGATGGGGAGCTCAGTAGTCTGTGAGGAGCATGGGGGATGCTGGGACTCAGAGGGGAACATCCCCCCCGAGTTCTTGGTTTCTTCTAGGAACATAGATACCCTTACGCCCGTATCAGGGACCTAGCCAATTCCACCTGGGTGGTCACACAGCAGAACTGTTGGCTATGTAGGGGTGTGTACACACATACTAAACTGCTTAAAATAAGGTGACTTAACTAAGCCAACTTAATTTATGCCACATCAGTGCATACACACATACAGCTCCTTGACATGGTGGCAGCCATCTTGTGAACTAATTCAACTGAACTAATGTGGGTCAAGATAATACACCTCAGAAATATATTATCTCATGCCACATATAAGCTGACTTTCCTCCACATATGTGTATGCACTGACAATTAAATTGACTTTAAAAAAACTGCCAGAAAGCTAATACGTGTGTATGCACCCTAGAAGAGTGGAAATATGTCTTCTCCTGTTGTCTATCCTGTTCTGGTTAGGGAATACCTAATGAATAGATCCAGAGTCTGCCAGATCCCTTATGTGGACCACAAGATCCCTTACATGGACCACCAAATTCATGGAGTCTCCTTGTTCCCTCCTATCTCCACTGCAATGAAAAGCTCCCAGAAGGGTCTTGGTGTACTGCCTTTGCAGTACTTTCATCCCACACTGAAACAAATCAGGAATCAGAAAGGAAATTCTATTTGGGGAATGCATACAAGCTACACAGTAGGGAGTAACCCTGTGAATAAGAGAGGCAGAGGACATATAGTTGGTATTTATTTTGCAAGGGAAATAATTTCCCTTGGCAAACTCAAGGTTATCTTTATCTACATTCTTTGAAATGCAATCATGTGAATTTAATGTTTGCAAAAAAGTCCCCACCTGATTGTACTGAAGACGGCAGTCCATAACTCTGAACCGATTAGATAATGGGAAAAAATCATTTCAACTTACCAGGCTGAAGTACACTGATGCTGATATGGCAGGACCATATCCTTTCTGGGGGTAATTTTGCCCTGTTGTGAAGACTGGTAATGAGTGTCTCCAGTGTGTGTTATTGGTTTTGTGCACTGGAGAAGGCCAACATGTTCATTCTACATAGGTCACCAAATTACCATTGGATGATACCAATCTTTGGTCACTATGGACCTTATGTGAATTCAATGTGGAAACCCAGATGCTCAGTGGATATACATTGGTGTGTTTCTACTAATGCCTACAAGTAAAGAAGACTAGGCACAACTGTTTACTTTTTGTCTCCACTGGAATGTATTAATTAACACAAGGTAAAACAGGACATTTTCCAGGTGCTTTTGTATTCTGAGAGAGAGGGAGAAGAGAATGTGTTTATGTATTAGCACTGAACTTCATTTTATGTTTTGTAAGTTTTTTGAAACAATTTGTTTTGTCTTCTTTTGCCTGGTTAAATAACCTTTTATAACCAAAGTGAAAAAAATAAAGGAAATCAAAGAGCTGATAAACACTGTGGTGGGATGACTCACATTTTTCTTCTGCTAACAATACAGATTGTGGTTTTGTCTGTACCAATTCAGCTCCTATGAGCAATCAGATATTGCTAATCACTGCTGTAATCTGAATCGTAGTCTTTGAGAGCAGGCTAAAATGGGTAAAAAAAAAATGAAACAAGAAACCCACAATCCAGCAGTGAGGAAAACAGTAGCTACAGAAGTAATTTTGTTACCTATCAAAAGTGCAACTGTGTAAACAAATATACAGCAAAACACTGCCACTTCCTCAGCTATAAATCCAGTTTCTATGATACAGCCCTTATCTGCAACAGTAGTTATTTCCCTTCCTTATATATTCTGACTATGCCAACACATCCTGTCTTGGTCTGTTGATAGCAATGGATGAACAGGTTCAGCTGAAATTAGAACTGACCTGAATCTTCACCTCAAGCCCAAAACAAGTGCTTATTTATGGTGAAAAAAGTTCTGAACTTTTTTTCATTTCTCTCTTTCCAGGTACCTCCATTAGTAAAAGAAGCAATTACCTGAAATTTCATGGAGGAATCCACCAATCTTGCAAAACTGACAAACTGTAAACTGTGTGCTGAAGACATATAGACTCACCTAACCCTACTTGAAAGTAAGAACAGTTTCCAATATAAAACAAATTAACTCCAAACATTCAAAAGTTTAAAATTTTGGTTTCCAGCAGCTTACATATATATTTGGACCGGTGCGGAGGAAGCACACAGTGATTGCAGAATCTGACTTCTTAAACTGAATGTATACAAGCAATATCTTGCTTACTATCAGCTTAGGTGTTATTATTCTTAGAAGCTCACAATATCACTACCTAAGTTTGCTCTCATTGCTTACATTCTTCAGTCTAAGAGTATGCATGCTTTCCTGTGTCTGCAACACAAGGACACATACCAGCATTAGTATTTATCTAGCACACTGACTCATTCATTCATTCATTAGATTTATATGCTGCCTTTCTCAGAAAAGGCTGAGGGTGGCTTCCAAAAACAAAGACTATATATACACATGCACATGTGTGCACACCCCCAGAACAGAACAGCCCCCCAATTATATATATCTCCCTAAAGCAACCCCTACCCCCAGTTCAAAAGCAATCCACCCCACCCCAACCCACCCCCATTCCCCTGCCTCTGTCCAAGAAGAACTGCCCTCTGCCCAACACAACCTCATTTCTTAACCCTTTTAAAATCAAAATTCCTCCCCTATGTTCAATCCTGTGTCAACCCTCTCTCAGTTACCTGCCTCACACACAGGGAAGTTCATTCCCTCCATTCCCACCCCGCGTCCCAGTAACTGTTCATCCCAAACCTGTGCCTCCCCCTCTTGCAAAGGGGGCTGTAGCCTTCCTACCCTACCCGTTCCCCTCCCACACT
>NW_017729031.1:37051153-37053801 GCF_001723915.1 Gavialis gangeticus
CTCTTGCAAAGGGGGCTGTAGCCTTCCTACCCTACCCGTTCCCCTCCCACACTCCCAGGTGAGCTCCTTATTGCCTGTTGTAACCTCCAGGGGCACTTCTCCAGCCCACTACTGAGGGTTTACCAGTGAGTAAAAGCAACCAAATAGAAATCAGATAGCCTTTATTCACCGTTAGTTGGTCAGTTCAACTGACGGGGAAAATACACCAGCGTACACACAAATCCAAAGCTCTCCAGAGAACGGACATCTTTATACATACAGTCTTCTCTGAACCATCCAACCGCACAGATGCCCAGAACTAGATATTATTCCTTTCTCTTGCCTATCAGTGCATGACTGGCTCAATACACTTTCCACATTCCTTGACTCTCTGTCAGTCTCTAAGTCACTCAGGAAGCGACACCTTGATTGAGAACCACTTAACACTTTGGCGCTTCCTAGTTCTTCCAGAATATATATCACAACCTTTTTAAATTCCCAGGATGGGTCTTACACCAAACAATCTTGAGATAGCCAACACTGACCCTCCCAAACCTGCCCCCCCCCCTCACAGATTTAAATATCAATAGCAATGAAGAACTGGAAAAATGAAGCCCAGCCAAAGCTTTGCAGGCCTTCTGAGGCCATGGAGACACACCTGAGATGGTAACTTGTGCTGAAATCTGTGTTACTTCTTTATAGTTATTGTTCCCCAGCTAGCTTGATTATAGCTAGCTTCAGCATACCTGTGCATTCAGAACTGCAGACATGTCTGAAGTCTCTTTCCCTGTCAGAGATGACAGGTTATACTCACATAGAAAAAGAAACCATACCACGATGGCCTAACACTAGAGTTAGCTTCCAGCCCCAGCGAAGACCACGTAAAACCCACAGGCTGAGAATCTGCTGTAGTGCACCAGTTCATTACTATAGAGAGAAATGTCAGTCCTCTCAACCTCAGTGTGACACACAAGCCATCAAAATGTTGCGACAATGGCTGCAATGTGCAATATTAGAGTTTTGCTGTGTAACCCAGGCGGTACTCCAAGAGGTACCCCCTCTCCAATTGAAGAAATCAAAGCAGCTGCACAAGTGCTGTGGGAGGTGTAGGGACTCTCCTCCTCCTATAGAGCACAGCCAGACCACCAATGGGGACTTAACAGGCACAAATCAGAGGGTATAGTTGACATTACAATGCCCCAAGGAGGCAGGATTCAACAAACGTTAGACACTTACAATCATTGACAAAAAATAGAGTTAACAAAATATAAAACACAAACAGCAGAACAAACAATATGGGTTGGTGAAATATAAAAAGGCACAAAATGCAAAATGTCAAATGACAATGAAACATAGGGCCTTGGTACTTGGAGGGGGAGAAAACACAATGGCCCCTTTCCACTGCAAGACGATTTGCTTCTTGTTAGCTCACTCACCCTAAGTCAGGGCTTGAACCTAGACCTCCCACATGCTGGGTAGGAAGGCTGCCACACAGCCACCACTACTCTACCCTGCTAGGGGTCTTGACCTTCCTGGAGCCCCAGCCTCATGTCGCGCTGTCTGGCCTCTGATTGGAGGAGGCTGGGAACCTCTCAGGTCACTGCTCAGATCCTTTCTGGAGCGGGGGAGCCTCTCCTGCTGGCTGCAGCCTCTCGTAGGGGATCCTGGAGCCCAGTGGGAGCCTCTCCTGTCGGCCGTATGCCGCACTGCTGAGGGTCCCACTGCTGCCTGCAGGTCCTGCTCTTTCAGGCTCTTCCAGGGCACTGCTCCTGCCCACTGGCTCAGCTCTTACCAGCTCTGTGAAGCTCCTTCCTTGTGGTCCCTCGCTGGTCTCTCCCCTGAGTCAGCACATGCTGCCCCTTTTATCCCCCTCCAGGTGACCCAAGGGGCCAATTGGGACATGGGGGATGAGGGGGGGTGAGTCTCTGGGGCCTGATTGGTGCGGAAAGGGAATCCCAAGTTCTCCAATCATCTTTTACCCCTTCAAAACCCCTGGGCCAGGTCACTGCCAGCCAGCCTGTCACAGTTGCATAGTTCCTGATAGTAGTTTTTCACTGTGCAGTATATGGGTGTTTGTGGTCTAAATTATATAGATCTCCAACCTGTTGAGGAGGGGAAGGTAAGAGTTGGTTTGGGGAGGGGATCCCAGTGTAGTCCAGTCCAATCAATCTATTGATTCAGAAGAAGACATTACATTTTCTCTGCAGTTCCTTCCATATTCTTAGCTCCTCTTAGGCAGATCCTCAGTGCCTTCCCTGTTCTTTGGAGAGGTAGAGAGAAACATGGCACCCATAACTGCCCATCTTCCACCTTGACCAGATCATCCCCAACTAGATCATCCCAGCCAGGGCTTGGTTGAGAAGGGCCTTAAAAACCTCCAAGGATGGAGACTCTACCACCTCTCTGGGTAATCTGTTCCAGGGCTTCACCACCCTCCTAATGAGATATTTTTTTCTGATATCCAACCTAAACTTCCCTTGATGCCACTTGAGACCCTGTTCTGTCATCTGTCACCACCGGGAATAGCGCATGTAAGCAGTAACCTTAAGAAAATAATAAATCATGCAATAATTACAAAGCTTCAATTTGTTTCATTTTACATTTTACCCAAATAATTTTGCCCCCAATGTTTTTCTTTGGTGGGGGGTGGGGGGGTGGGAAAGTTAATT
>NW_017729031.1:37054058-37057554 GCF_001723915.1 Gavialis gangeticus
AAAGTTAATTCGCTTTTTATGAGAACAGTTTAATTAACATCAGAGTTTTCCAGGCTTGCATTTAAGGAGAGATCATTTGCAGGGCCCTTTGATTCCAGTTTTATCTATTTCAAATTCCCTCCCCCCTGTTCCCATGTGTAGTTGGCTGCTGCTCTGTGCCCTGATGCTGAGTCACACCAGGCTGCATCAACCCTATAATGTGAACTGACAGGGTCTGCATGATGATGTGGTGTTTCCATCGGAAAAAGAACCAACAAAATGACAGTTGTGACAGAGCTGGATCGAAGAAGCTGCTGCTGTTTTGAGAAAGGGAAGAGATCCAGGAGTGTCATGGCTTAGTTCAGATATTTAAGGTTCAGATATTTAAGGTGCCAGCTTATCATTAACCCATGAACTGCAAGAACTGCAGTTTGCAGGCATTAGCCTCTGTCTTTCCAAGGGGCTGCTTGAGCTTTCAGTGTGTCCATAATGAGGTTTTCATGATTTAGACACTGGGCAGGTAGAATTAGGTTCTATTCTTCCTTTTATTGTTTTTTGGCCCAAATGATCTATATGCCTTTGGATAAGTATCTTAATCGCTCTGTGACACCAATCCCCATCTGTAAAAAAGGTGGCAATGCTACCTCTTTTCTCCTTTGCCTATTTATACCAGAAGCGCTTGCAGGGCAGGGTCTCTTAGTTAGCATAGGGGTAGTGTAACAGGCTACTCCCACGGAGCTAGTACAATGTAAATAAAATACTGTATGCCAATAAAGCTGCTGTGCAAGAACATAATTTCAGTGGTTAAAACATCCATCACCTGAATGTTAGGGCTATCAGAATTATGACTGCATGTACAAACTATATGCAAGACACCTCCATACGCCAGTGTTAATTTTAAGGAACTCTTCCATCTTCGATACAAATATTTCTGTATAAAGGACCAAATCCTTTTTGGAGAGAAAAAGCAAAGGTCTATTTAAGTAACAGTTAAAAAGGAAGCTTGTGAGCTCAGAGTTGCTTTAAGAATCCTGCAGACCAACTAAGAAATAATTCACATGATTCACCTCTCCAGAATTTGCAGCTTTTATAATGGGGATTAAACATGGATGGATCAACAGTCTTGGATAAATTAAGAGGTGTTAACAGGCTTTGAATGTAGTTATAAAAGAGATGGGGTGAGAGAGAAGGAAATGGGACATAGAAAGTTTCGTTTTGACTGGTGGTAGTTAAGCAGACAGGTGAGAGAGAGAGAAATTGAGACAGAGAGGAGAGGCCCATTGGACTGGCTGTAACAAATCCAAGAAACATTTGGATGCAAGCAGGATAATTCAGAACTGCATCTAGGAATGCACTGATGTTCCTAGATGGGGCATTCCCAGGAGGAGCTGTTTGAAGGCAGGATGACAGAAAGGCGAGTAGAGAAGACAGCTAGACTTGTGGTTAACAGGATGTTGTCAGGCAACAGCCTAAATTTTGATGTGTCAGGGACTTCTTGTGTGACCTCATCCTGCTTGCCTCTACTTCACTGTCATGAAAATGGAGCCAAACCAGTGACAATTTGTAAGGGGCTATCCAATTTTGGTGTCTTAGGGCATTTGTACACACAACATTTTTTGCTCTTTCTAGCACTGCAATGGCATGGCTTTTTGCCCAAGTGGGATTTCCCGATGCTTTAAAAGTCCTTCTGGTGCATTAAAGTAACATAGTTAGACATAGTTTAGTTTGACGCTCCATGAATTAAAGTGCCAGGTGCATGGATACATTGCATGCAAACACAAAGGCACTTAAAGATGTGTAATGAGCCTCTTTGTCCACCAGATGGTGGTGCAACTTTTTTGTAGTTCACCCCTTCCAATTGCTTCCACTTCTGAATTGCTTTCACTCTTTTTTTCTTGTGCCATTTGCTGGCTCCTTTCCCCCACAGCTACAGCGCCGGCTGGGGTCTGGACTTAATTTGTTAAAACCTACTGCGTGCAAACACTGATATGACGCTCCAAAATAAGTTTAAATTTTATAAACGTATTTAATGTAATAAGGATTATACTCCACGGTACATACATGAGCCCTTAATGGAGATGATCTTCTGAGAATAAGGGAGGAGGAAATTACTTAATACATACCCTGGGGTAAGGAGGGAGCCCAGCTTCCATGCTGTATTGTATAGATGACCTGTCCATGCCTGTATGCTACATCCTCTGTGCCATTTAATTCATTAATGCTTATGAAGCTCTTTGCAAACTCTGTCTGTGAGAAGCTGTACAAAAGTACAAAAGCATTATTGTATCTGAAGTTTAATCTGATGCTCATTTGTTTCCGAACTGGAGGGCAGCTGAAACAGCCTTTCTGTTCCCCTCTCTCCCACTCTGAATTGTGTAAAGCTTGGTGAGCTTCCATCTTCAAATTTATAACCTCTGCTATGTGGATTTTTCCATGTATCAGAGCTGCCAAGCATCAGAGATTGGAATCCTTCCTCCTCGCTCCTTGTTTACTGGAGAACTTCAGATCCAATTTCTCTAAATTTTCTTTTGAATAACTAAAAGGCTCAAGTCCTTTATCATTCTGATTCCTATCTGTTTCACCACCTCCCTGTCTACAATATTTTTTCCATATAATAGTGTCGCCAGATCTGCACAAGGTAGCCTTGATGTAGAATCAGTCTCCAATACAGGGCTAGAATATTAATTCCCCAAGATTTTTTTTCACATTGAATTTCTTTGCTTCTTTTTATGTATCCTCAAATTATTCTGACTTCTTTATTTCTGCTGTTAGAATTTGTACTCAAGAGTTTAGAAGGGTTCCCCCTCACCCCCATGTTATGGCAATAGATTCTTAAGGCCAAAAAAGAGGGGGAAAGAAGAAAAGGGGAACAAAAATGCATTTAATACACATTTGCAAAGAAGCTAAAAACTGTTTATAAGAATGCTTTTTAATATTGGCTTCTGAGCACATAGATTCAAGAAGCCTACAAATACATTCTGGCTGGGTATTAGTTGCAAGAATCCTACAAATACACTCACGTTAGTATCCTACAAATACACTCACGTTAGAATTCTACAAATACACTCACGTGAGCGTTAGGGGTGTATGAAGCGGACCCTATTGGATTCAGATTTGGATTTGGATTCAGATTCGGCCTGAATCAGGGACAGTGATTCAATTTGTTGATTCAGATCACTGTCCCTGATTCAATTTGGCCGAATCCAGATCTGAACATTCAGCGATTCGGACATAGACACAGCTTTAAAAGCTTTTTCTACGTATCTCGAGGTACCAGCACAGCTTGTGAAGGCTCCAGTGCTGGGGCACATGGAGCATCCCATAAGAATGCAGTGGGTGGGACCTCCACATACTTAGCGGCGAACCCAGAAGTGGACTGGAAGTACTTCTGACACTAATACACTAACCTGAAGCACTTTCAGATCTGCGGAGAAGCATGCTGGGAGCCCCCCCTCCCCTCCCCTCCCCCCACACCCCCCAGCTTGGGAATCAGCCATGGGGGGACCCTGGGTGCACA
>NW_017729031.1:37057625-37069718 GCF_001723915.1 Gavialis gangeticus
CGGTGGACCCGGAAGTGCGTCGGAAGTGCGTCAGAAGTGCTTTTCCAGGTCTTCTGCCAAGTGTGCTGGGGAGTCCCCTGCACTTCTGTGCAATCCAGAGATATTAAAAGGTCCTCCAATTCAATTCAGATTTGGAGATTCGGCCACCGAATCGGGCCAAATCGAACCAGGGACCAAAGCTTCGCACAGCCCTAGTGAGCATTTGTATTAGTTGACTCAATGCCCCAGTCTTTCCATAATATCCCACCCAGACAGTTGGTCTGCATATAGATCCAATGGTAAGCTCATTGATGTTTAAGATCTCAGATAGGACTAAGTCAGTGCTGAGTATTAGGGGTGTCTGAAGCAGGCTCTATTCGATTTGGATTTGGATTTGTCCTGAAGCAAAAACAGTGATTTGATTCAGTTCACTGTCTCTGATTTGATTAGGCCAAATCTAAATCTGAAGATTTGATGCTGATTTGGACAATCAGTGTTTCGGACACAGGCGCAGCTTTAAGTGTTTTTTCTACATACCTTGAGGTACCAGTATGGCTTGCAAACGCTGCGACACTGGGGTGATGGAGCATCCCACAGGAGTGCGGAGAGACCCTCTACATGCTCAGCAGTGAACCCAAGAGTGGACCACAACTACTTCTGGTCCACTTCCAGGTCCACTGGGGAGCATGTTGGGGGATTGACCATGGGGGAACCCCAGGTGCCCCCCCAGACCCAGGAGGCACCAGTCGTTGAGTCGGAAGGGCACAGGGAGGACCCCTGCACACTTTCCAGTGGACCTGGAAGTGGACCAGAAGTGCTTCTGGTCCACTTCTGGGTCTGCTGCCAAGGGCACTGGGAAGTCCCCTGCGCTCCTGTGGGACACTCCATGCACCCCAGCATTGCAGCACTCATGAGCCACCTGCCACCTAGAAGTATGTAGAAAAAACATTTAAGGCTGTGTCTGTCCGAATTGCTGAATCTTTCCAAATGGATTTGGAGGGTTCTGATTTGATTCAGAGAGATTAAAGGGTCCTCTGATTCAATTCAGATTCAGAGATTCAGCCACTGAATCAGGCCGAATCGCCACTGAATCAAATCAGGGACCAAAGCTTTGCACAGTACTACTGAGTATTCCCGGGAAAGAAGAGCCTACTCTTAATTCCCACTGGCACTTAGAAAACAAGGTGTGATACAGCTCTGAAAAGTGGCTATGTTGAAATAGCACCTTCTCATGAATATCTTGAAACGTGCTAACTGTTACTTTGTGTCTATGCAGTGCTTATAGTTAAATGAATCCTGATCATTCCACTGTATAAAATAGGATTTTCCACCTTTTTGACCCTCTTAAGAACCAAAGAAGCCATGAGCCAGATCTGATTCGGGGTTGGGCTCCATCAACAGAGTTATCATCCAATCAAATGCTGCCTTTCCTCAAAGCATCCACCTTCCACACACCTTATATCACACAGCTTGTGAAATCATGGGACCAGAAGGGACCTCAAGCAGCATTTAGTCCAATGCCCTACAAGGAAGCAGGTTTGACACTAGTAATGTTACCTGGTATTTTTACCTTCTTCCATCGGCCTCCCTGGCCCCCTCGTTTGCTCTTTTGTTACATGCGTATACATGTCTAACAAATAATCACCATTTTTCCCCCATCATTATTTCTCAGTCTTCATGGAGAGGCATCGGGAGCATGTACACGTGTCCCTGCTTCCCCTGCCTCTGCTTTTCATTCCTTGCATTTGCCTTTTTCTTACCCTTGATTACTCTTTGCATTTCCTTGCTCATCCATTTGTTTCCCTCCTCCCACCACCCCACTTCAAACATATTTATTACTAGATAGCTCTCACAGCCCTTTGGGCATACATTAATTTACCTACGAACGCTTTCCATTTCTCCTCTGTGTCCTTTACCTCCATTGCTCCATGCCATTGATTTCAGCTAACACTTCTTGCATGTCTTCACAAATTGTCTCTGCTGAAATTCAGTGTCCTTATTTTATTTTTTTACCCTTTTTATGGCCACTATTACTTACAGTGTGCACTCTCCCCCTTTTCGACATCTTCAATTTGTGTTATGCCCATCTAATCAAGGATCGCTCCCTTCTTCATTCTCTTTTTCTTTACAGGCTACTCTATAGAGAAAAATAGTCCTATAAACACATCTGCAAACACTTTTTGTCTTACTTATTTGTTTAGTGGGACTAGTTGAAAATTTCTAATAATCCTTTTTTTCATCTTGTAATGGAACAATGGATTTTGGACAAAACAAACATGCGTTTCAGAAAGTGTCAGTTTTTTAAAAAGTTTAGATCTTTGATTAGAAAGTAAAAAATATCCTGGGGGCTTCTGCTTTTTGACAAAAAAAGTTAAAATTTTCCACTGAAAAGTCAATGAAATTGATTTTTTCCCATTTTTGTGGCAGTCTTCAGTGAAAAAAATCCATGCTTCTGATCACTTCTGTTCCTGACACTGAGAATGTCTCTTTTTATAGATTCCTAGTAGAAATCTTTCCTAGTAATTAAGTCTGCAGCAGCCCTGGTTTCAGTCTTTGCTTTTTTTAGCTCTAAAATATTAGGCTTGATTCTCAGCTTTGATGAATAGCCCCAACTCCACTGGACACAATGACATTATGCCCATATACGCATGTTGAGGATGGGGCCTATTGTCACTAAAGCTGTGAAACTCTTTGTCATTTAGGGGCACATGGATTTTGGTAATTTTTTGTTTGATAATTTTTTTTGCACCCTTTTGTTTTGTATGGAAGCCAAGTATATCAGGAAGTACTTTGGCTCCAGTCAAGATGCTTCAGCTGTACACCAATATAAACAAGAGAGGAATCACTCCCCATAAGGCAGAGATGAAACTCAACTTATCCTATGTTTGATGAAGTTCCATGGCTTCCATATGGATTTAGTTCTTTAGCTCTAGATGAAAGGCTATGTGACCAAAAGCCCTGTCTGTCACACATCCTACCATAGGATACTAGGAAAGTCAGGCTGGAAGGGACCTCATAAGGTCATCTAGTCCAGCCCCCTTCTCAAGGCAGGATCAACCCAACTAAATTAGCCCAACCAAGTGTGTGTCCAACCAGCTCAACACTTTTCTAAGGCTGGAGATTCCACATTTTCTCTTGGTAGCCTCTTCCAAAGTTTGACCACCCTTGTTGTCTTAAGTTTCTCCTAATCTCCAACCTAACTTTCCTCTGCTGCAGTTTAAAGCTATTGCTCCTAGTCCTGTCCCTATGGCCACACAGAAAAGCCCATCTCCATCACTCCATAATCTTCCTTCAGGTATGTGAAGACTCTTAGCAAATTTCCCCTCAGTCCGCTGTTATCCAGACTAAATAACCTTAGTTCAATCAGTCTTTCCTCCTACTCAGAGTCATTTCTCCTGCTCATGTCACATTTACAGTCAATATTTCATGCCTATTTAGAGCCAGCAGTGTGTTACCCTTTGAGTTCCTGTGGTCCATGTACAGGCAAAGTTTTGACTCCATAATCATGTCTAAACTTGAATCCAGCTGAAAGTCATGTGGTATTATGGTTTAACATATTGTTAAAACAGCAGTGGCCTAACTAGAGCATCGTGACCCTAGTTGGAGTTGAGAATTGGAGTTGTAAGCCCCATTGAAAATCAACTGGGAAATTTGGGCTTGCTCTGGAAGTGGGTTCACAAGCTAACCACAATTAGGGTTACAGGCCCCAAAATTTGGGAGCTACTGGCTGCTGTAAGCATTGCACAGCAAACTCTCCTTTCTTTGATTAGAATTGGGTTACTCGGTGAAGCCTTACAAGATTTTGTGTCATAGCATGATTGACAAGCCTACAGATGGGAACACCTTACCATTTACTGAGATCTCCCTTGTCTTTCACTAGTGAGATCCCAGTGAGATCAATGTCCCACTTATATAAGCAAGTACTAAATGACTGCACAGTAACCAATGTTACTGCACAGTCTGGACGCTGCATGGATCTTTTCCTGAGCTGCTGCGCAGTAACTTATTGGCAGCGACATGGTTCCTGCCCACCGACATTATGTCACTGTAGCAACAAGCTATGGTGATGTAGCTCATTGCTACGGCAAAGTAGCATCTCGTGTAGATGTGCCCAAAGAGATCTAAGTGACTCACCCGAAGTCTCACCGCAGTTCAATGCCACAGCCCAGGAGAGAAACCCTGTCTCCCACTTCAGCAAATTTCTCTTGACCTCCAGAATAATTTAACCATCAATGTTGGTTTATTTCTGTGCTTTTACTAACTATTTTATAGCTTCATACTTCATATTATTTCTCCAACTGTTTCTCTATCAATCTATCTTAGATGCAATTTTTCAGTCTATCAGCTTCTGGAAAGTCATTTCCCTTAGCTCTATTTTCTGTCTGCCAGCTTTTGTACAGATTCTGCTTGCAGCTGTATTTTTGCTCTTTCTTAGCATGTGCGTGGACTCTTATAAGGATACTACACACACACGCACCCCCCCACCCCTTATAAGTCAGAGTTGCCCAGACTATAACTCTCCAAAGTCCCAGTGTATGACTCAGGCCTTTAAAATACGTGTAAGAGACCCCAAGGCTGGAACATGGCAGAAACAGCAGTGGGACTGGTGTAGGTTATTATATACATATATGTCCTTAATTGGAGATGGTCCCTAGCCAAATGACTTGTTCCTGATGTATCAAAGCTTTGGGCAAGGTTGATATGAGATCTGGGTATACATTTTGCAGTTCAGGCTCACCTTCCATTTTAATATTTATACTGTTTTCTGTCATTTCCATTCTGAAGTGTAAAACTAATATTCTGGATCTAAGTTCTTCAGATATCTATTGCTGGCTTTTGCCAAGCTCATACTTGGGTAGGAAAAATGATAACAACAGGCTTGATCATGGGGGGCCAACCTTCTTGGCAAGTGTGCCACAAAGTAGTCCTGAACCCTCTCCAAGTGCTTTCCTGATTCCCTTGCCTGCTTGCTCTGCTTTCTGCTTCCTTCCCTGTTCTCTCTGCCTGATTTGTTGCTTTGCTTTCTGCTTTGAGCTCTACCTGTCGCTGTGCCACCTGTCCCTCCCTGATCTACTATATGCCACACACAGCAGCTGTCCATGCCACATGTGGCCCCCATGCTACAGGTTGGCCACCATGGGCTAGATTATGATCCTACAACAAACTCCTCTGCCTAAGGGGCCAATGCAATCTTTCTATGATGTTTCAGAAAGAAAACAGCGTCCAAACTGTAACTCAGTGACAAATAGTTTGGCCCCCGCATCCTTCTTGTGCTGGGTCAGTGTGTTTGGGTGTGAAGAGCATTGGGAAGTATGCTCAAGACTCTGCCTGCCTCTTCTTCTCTTCCATTTATGTCGACAAGGGAATGGTTCCTCTAACCATTTATGCTGCCACCTGAGATGTCGGTAGGAAACATGTGTCCAAGTTGCAGCAGAGCCTGTCAATCCTGGATCGGCCTCGTCTGGCATCTTCAGACCCACAGATAAGACTGTGAGGGTTACCAATTGCCAAAGAGGTAGGAAACCTAGTGGATTCAAAAGGCTCAATCAGTCCCTTTGGGCTGATATATGGGAATGCAGAAGTGTCACCACAGGACTTGCCAGCAGCAACTTACACACGCTCTGAATCTGAATGCAGTCCACCAAACAGCAAGCAAGAGCACGCACACACCTTTTCAGTGCTATTTTTTAAGCCTCTAATCCAATATAATACATAAAATCCACCAAATGCCTTCTCCATGCTACAGTCTTCCCAAAGAAGCACTAAAATGTCCACTAAAATGGCTTTAATTCTTGATAAAAGTAAATAAAAGCAAGAAAGAACCAAAGTCTTTGATAGAAAGCCTGGCCAAAAATGGTATTGCTGAGGGAAGGCGCAGGAATTAATGACCAGAACAAAGTTCTGGAAGCCAGGCAGTTGCCAGTCTAATCCCAGTTTTGCTACAGACTCACTTTATAATCTCGGATGAGTGGTTTAACCTCTCAATCCCAGATTCCTTCTCTGTAATTAATAATACAAAGGTGGAGGAGGAGGAGAAGTTTGTTCATTGCTACATCACAAGGGTGTTTTATTCTTTTATTTATGCAATTTATATGCCGCCCGTCTCAATAAAGGCTCGAGGCAGCTTGGAATAAGAGACCAAGACAATTTAAAAGAGGACTGCAATGGGCCATACCAGTATGAAACAGAGACAACCAAATAATGAAAATGAAATGAAGGAATGCAGCCACTGAAACCACCAGCCCCCCAGCCGCCATTCTCACCCATTACCTCTCCATCTCCCATTGCACTTACCCATTCCCCACTATTAAAACTCTCCCTCTTCTAGCCTCACGCTCCCACTCCTACCAGCCCATCTCTCCAACCTACCCGCAGCCAGAGCAGGGATAAAAGGCTGTCCTGGCTTGCCTGTGCTGTAGGGGCAACTCACAGCTATAGCTCCTAGTCAGGCCCCCGCTCATCAGCCTTCCCGCTGCAAGTCACAGCTGTGCAGGTGGGGGAAAGCCAGAGAATGTTTTAGCCTGAATGTGTAACTACTGTAAGCTTGAGCTAATGCTAACACCAATCAACATTAGAGAAGCTTAAAGTCTAATGTGTAACAAAGCCCTTAGGGAAAGGTGTTGTTAGGGAATGCTGTAAGCAATGTTAGGTCATGTTTAGAGTTTATTTAAAGGACAAAACATTAGAAATGCTGGAGAAGAATGGTGATTCACTCATTATGACACCAGGCTTGGGAAACCCAGGGTCAATTTTTAATCTTTCCACCTATTTTCTTTTTGCCCCTGGACAAGTCAATCTCTCTCTGCATCTGCTCCCTGCCTATACAATAAATATAAATGCGCTCCATGTCACAGGGGTGCTGTAAAGCTAAATGCATTGAAGACCGTGACAGACAAAACTCTTTGCCAGGAGGTTCAGGGAAATGCACCTTTATTCAGCACTGGGGAGGCCACATCTGGAGTCCTGTGTCCAGTTTTGGGCTCCCCACTGCAGAAAGGATGTGGATAAATTGGAGAGAGTCCAAAAATGGTTCAGGGGCTGGGGCACATGACTTCTGAGGAAAGGCGGAGGACACTGGGCTTATTTAGTCTGGGAAAGAGAAGACTGATGGGGGATTTGATAGCAGCCTTCAGCTACCTGAAGCAGGGTTCAAAAGAGGTTGGAGCTGAGCTGTTCTCAGTGGGGGGGCAGATGACAGAACAAGGAGCAATGGGCTCCAGTTGCAGCAAGGCAAGTTTAAGTTACATTTTAAGAATAATTTTCTCATTAGGATGGTACTAAAACACTGGAAGAGGTGACCCAGAGAAGTTGTGGAATATCCATCCCTGGAGGTTTTCAAGACCCGGCTAGACAAAACTTTGACTGGGATGATGTAGTTGGGGCTGGTCCTGCTTGGAGCAGGGGGTTGGACTAGATGTGACCTCCTGAGGTCCCTTCAAACCTCATTTTCTATAACTCTATGTTTCTTTGGGTAGAGGTGATATCTTTTATGAAACTAGCAACATAGTTGCAAAAAGAAATTGTTCTTTGCAATCTTTCGGGCCCACATGCCCTTCATCAGGGAAATGCATTTCAAACAGCAAAATATGATCACTGGATTTTTTTTACTAACTGGCTTCTTTTCTCCCTGACAGAAATCATAATAGATTCATTATCTCTGTTGCCTGATGAAGGACATGTGGACCAAAATCTTACAAAGAAAAATTTCTTTTTTGCAACTATTTAGTTGGTTTAATAAAATATATCACCTCTGCCCAAAGAGTTTTGTCTGCCTGTGTCATTAGACCTGCACGACTACAAACAACAATCTTGAAGACCATGAGATGCTCAGGCACTAGAATAGTGCTCATAGAAGTATATTACATAGACATTGGTTGCGTCTACACATGAAATTAACGCACATGAATAAACTCTGGAGCTTATTCTTCCACAGTTTATTGCTTTTGGGGTGCCATATTTATACATGCTCCTGTGAATGCAGACTATTGAGCAGGGTCAGAGCAGCCCTGGCTGGCAAGCGGCTTAGGGAGGGTGTGATGGAGAGGTCAGCCTGCCAGCCCAGGGCTGCTCTGACCTGGCTCATTGTCCTGCAGAGGGGCTGCTTGGGGCACAAGGGTGCTTCATTGTGGGGCTAGCTGGCAGGCAGCCCCCACACTGTAGCACTCTCATACCCCAGCCAGCCAGGGCAGCATCTACATGTGCACTGCTGCAGAGTAAAAAACTCCACAGCAGGATCATACTTGCATATACAAGTACGATGCTGCTGCTGAGTAAATTAATTTACTCCAACCTAATAGGGGCACACATATAGATGTACAACATTTACTGCACAACTAATTTGTCTACTGCAGAGTAAACATCTCATGTAGACACACCCACTATGTAGCCTGGGTGTTATGCAGCTGTCCTAAAATTCTGAGATCCATATTTGGTAAAAAATTCCCTTTGGGGGCTAGTGCCAGCATAATAGCTTTAGATCTTAGGCTATACATTACATAGCATTTTCATCACATTTTATGGCTGACCTGTAGCTTTTTGGTTATAGCTGCTTTGTGCATGTGTGCATATGTATTTGTACATGGGTGAGCGTATGTGCACACATGCTCACATTCCCACAGCTGAAGCAAAACAGCTGACAGTAGATTAAGTAGAATGTGACACTTCAAGCAGTATTTCTCCACCTCATGATTTCTTTCCAGTCTAATCTTAAAATACCTTCTCTTCTTTGGTTATGCCATTTAATTTTTCTCTCCCTCTGATAATGGCCTCATAACTGTATGGACGCATTAACAGTTTCACTCCTTCATGTCTTTCTAGGACTCCTGTATACAGTTTATAGCTCATCTTTCTCATTGTCCTGTGTTATTTAAGAAATATGTTCTTTTCTGAGATTTGTGTGATACAGCAGTGCCCACAACTTCCTACACGCACAGGTTGATTGCAACTGGGAACGGCACAACTTGAAAAATAGGGAGAGCATAAAATATCATTTCCACAGAGTGCAAGTGAGATGCGAATATGGTCTAAGCTATATAGGATGTTGGGAGACTTTTTGAAGATGCTACAGAAAGTAAGGACTTGATTCTGGAAGCTCAGATTGGTCTCCCTGAATTGGGTAGGCAGTAGGATTCATCATGTGAATCACAGAACCATATGGTTGGAAGAGACTTTGAGGGTCACCTCTTCTGAAATAATGAAAGATGGGCCCAGGTCAAAAGGTTTTGGCCCACTGTCATATTGCTCCCAAGCTGGTTTGGTCTACCATAGAGATGGGTCTTCTGGCCTCTCTCCTGAAGCTTTTATACTATCCTCATCACAGTTATATCTGAACAACTAAATGTGAAATTCCTCTAAGTTCACAGTCTGGAGCACCAGAACTAAAGACATCTGGGGCAGGTAGCTATAATAGGTTCCTTGTCATCTTCTGGAGGTCAGGCATTAGAGGCCCCCAAACAGGGAAGTTGGACTAGCCTCCTCACTTTTCAGTTTTAGAAATAGAGTTCTCCAGTATTTGAGCTAAAATAAATTCCATGTAATTTTTCTTGAAGTCCTACAGGACCTCAGTTACCAAAATAGCATATACATGTAATCTTTATTTGCAGCACATATAGCCAAAGAACCTGAGAAAATACAGTGCTAATTCACCATAAATCAAAAGGACTGGATTTTCTGTGTTGCAACATACACATGTAAGTTGGTTTTAGGACTCATACTGTTCATATTCATGGTGTGAAAATGAGCTGGTAGCTTCTCTAAATAATCCTTTTAACATGTAAGTGCAAGTGGCGTAAAAGAAGAGAAAACTTGAATTAATACAGGTTTTCTCATTTACATTGACATACATCAGGAATAGCTCCCCTGAAATCAATAGAGTTGCACTGCTGCTAAACCAGCATAAATAAGAAGCAAATGCTCTGCATTAAAGAGAGAATTCTGAAGGTGTCCATTTAAGAAGCCAGACTAAATCTGTAACAAATTCTCTTATTAATTGACTAGATGGATATTTTGAAAAATTCCTAGTGACACCAGCAGCTAGTCGCTGTGTGCTCAGATCATGCAGGACTCACTCACAGTTTACTCAAGAATTTTTGCTTCAGAGAAAATACAACGGGAGATTCAGGATTTGTAAACTGATGTATCAAACAGAACTGTTTATATACAAGCCATTGCACAAAACCCTCGGCGCAGAATTTCCAACATATTTGTTAACACATATATTGGACACTCTGGTCTTCTAGACTGTGCATGCATTATTTATAGGGCCAAGTAATCTGAGGTGGGTTCATAAGAAAATTGGAAGAGTCATGGGTGTTATACAAAACTTCAGAACGCTTGTCAAGTATATTTGAAGGAAGCTAAAAGTTAACATGCATTTTCAGGGAGTGTGGAGGGGTCTCTGGACAGTCTGGGGTATATGTCTGAATCTGGACCTATACTTCTCTTAGGATATATTTTTAGTTTCTTGCAAAAAAAACCCATCCCTATTAGGCTTTCCTAACCGTCAGCTGTCTTTTCACCTGTCAGAAATCTCTCTTGATTGTCAGCCAATCTTTTCCTTGGTGTCCTAGGGCAACAAGAACAAATAATGATAAAAACCCTGTATGATGCCTAAGCCACTGCTACCCTCTCTGGTTGAAATCTAACTGGCACTGTAAATCCTGCTGGGTAAGTATTCCTAGTCTTACCAGTCAGGGTCGACTGCTGTCCACAGCTGAAGAGCTGGTTTATTCAACACACTACTGCCCATCATATTGTTTTATTTCATGTGAAACTGAGTGATCATCCTTGGCTTCTGCCCATGTCACAAAGATAACAATACATCTATGAGCCTGCCCTTGAACTCTCAATCACAACCAGTTCCTAATCCATACTGTGGATTTAGTCCTAGACCAGATCCAAGATAGAAAGAGGAGGCTTTCTTCTGGTATCTTGTTGGCATAACATCTCTCTCAAATATACAGGTGGTCCAATAAAAGATATAACTAAAAAACCCCAGCCTTTTTACTAATATATTTCCTGGACTACCAAGGTTACAACAACACTCTAGCCCTCCTACTAATCTTAAACAGGAAGCATTTACTAAAAGGGAAAAAAAAGCCTCTCATATTACATGCCAGGTATCTACACAGCTCAAGTTCCAGCTTTGGCTGTCTTTTTTGCCAGGGACCACACCTAACCTGAAACTATGCAGTATTGCAAGATAACTAGTTGATTAATGATATAAGTCAATCACATACATTGATAAAATAAATGAACTCTTACAGTACTAACGAAGGTACCAACTGGTACAGCAAATCAATTAGGTACATCCTTAACTGTAATCGAGCTATCCTTTTAGTACAATCCATGGCATGGCTCTCAAGAATAAAAATCGAGACATGCATACGCTCCCAGTTAAATTAGAACCCATTATCTTAAGATTTCCTTCACTTTGGAGCTAAATTGTATGTGCACAATTCATAACTGTCTGCCCGGAGCCCAGCTTCAAGACATCATAATGAGGATTGCAGACCTGATTAGGCCCTCCAACTATTATCCCACGGTCCTCATCCATATGCAAACGAACGACGCAGCCTGGAGTAGTCCAGGTGGGGTTATGAGAGACTACATGGTCCTGGGAGCCAGGCTCAGAGGATCGGGGGCACAGGTGGTCTTCTCATCCATCCTACCAGTCAATGGTCAAGGACAGCACCACAGCAATGGCATTAGAGAGGTCAATTCACAGCTTCAGAGCTGGTGCCATCATGCGGGGCTTGGATTCCTTGACCATGACCTGCACTTCCAGGATAAGGCCTTGTTTGGATGAAACAGGCTACATCTCTCTCCAAGAGGCAAGAGTCTGTTCTCTTACAGGTTGGCTGAACTCCTACACCAAGCTTTAAACTAGGTTCAATGGTGGACGGGGATGTTGATGACAGGGAGAAGCCAGGAATGACAAACCTCAAGCCAAGTGCTGGAACAGTCCAGGTAAGTACCAAGGGCCCCACTAAACATCACAATGGGGAAGTAGCAAGGGCACCTACTGGGGGGCTTAGATGCCACTATACTAATGCTAGGAGCATGGGGAACAAGCATGAGGAACTTGCACTCCTGCTTGAAAATAAAGAATTCAAC
>NW_017729031.1:37070247-37071200 GCF_001723915.1 Gavialis gangeticus
GGTGCAAGGTATCCTAGAGGATAGTGACCACCTACTGATAGGGTTCACTATGTGGAGAAAGGAAGTGCTAGACTTCAGGAAGGCCAACTTCAATGAACTCAGGAGACTGGGTAGGGAGGGACTGACTGGTAAAAGCCTTGGAGAGATGGGAGTCCAGGACGGGTGGGCATTTCTCAAGGGGCTAACTCTGCAGGCACAGAAAAGGACCATCCCAGTACACATAAAAGGGGGCAAAAAAGCAAAGAAACCCTCTTGGTGGAGCAGGGAAATCCAGGAGAGCCTGAAGGGGAAAAAAGAGGCCTGCAGGCTGTGGAAGCAGGGGGCTGCCACCAAGGAGGAGTATACCTGCTTGGCTCAAGCTTGCAGGGAAACAGTGAGGAGAGCCAAAGCAGAAATGGAGCTTAGGCTGGCAGCAAAAGTTAAGGATAACAAAAAGTCATTATTTAAGTACATAGGAAGTAAAAGAAGATGCAAGGTAACTTAGGGCCCCTTCAGGATGAATTAGAGCAACTAGTAACAGATAGGATGGCCAAAGTGGAGCTGCTAAATGATGTCTTTGCATCCGTGTTCCTGGACATGAATACCAATACGCATCCCATTGGGACCTCAGGTAAGCCTAGTATAGATACCAACCCACCAGCTGTTCGAGCTGACCTAGGAAAGGGGCACCTGGAGCAGTTGAATGTATTTAAGTCAACAGGTCCTGATGATCTTCATCCGAGGGTACTTAGGGAATTAGCTGGAGTCATAGCGGAGCCACTGGCACAAGTGTTTGAGCACTCGCGCCACTCAGGACAGGTCCCGGAGGATTGGAAAAGGACCAATGTTCTCCCTATTTTCAAGAAGGGAAGGAAGGAGGAACTGGGTAACTACAGGCGGGTTAATCTCACCTCTATTCTTGGCAAGACCTTTGACAAAATTGTTAAGGATCACATTTGTGGGGGACCAGCAGG
>NW_017729031.1:37076200-37098917 GCF_001723915.1 Gavialis gangeticus
GTGGGGCTGTCCCTTTCCTTGAAGGTGTTCAAAAGGAGATTAGACAGACACCTGGCTGGGGTCATCTGAGGGGTCATCATTCCTGCCCAGGGCAGGGGGTCGGACGCGATGGTCTAACAGGTTCCTTTCAACCCTAACATCTATGAAACTATGAAACTATGAAACTATACTGTTCTGGCATCACTGAATGCAAACTGGAACCCAGACACTGATTGTCTTCGAAGCCTCAACCCCAAACCAGATCATAATATAGACCTGAATATGCCATCCGGGGGCATTCCCTGACTAGTTACTACACAAATGGTTGTTGGGTGGGAGTGTTTGATATTCCAGCTGAATTAAATTCCTTAGGGCCCAATTCTCAAAGGATGTTGACTCCTTCAAAAAAGTTGGTGTCCTGAAAATTACAGTTGGCTAGATTTTTTTTTGTCTAAATGAAATATTAATGATCAATGAGGCAAGGATATTTCTGACTAGTTCTTTTAACCTAGTCAATGAGTACCTTGAATAAACCTCAGATGCTACATAGAGGGAGCTGTGAAGCTGATAGGGCAAACAAAAAACACTAATATAAAGAGCTTCCCACCTTCAACCTATGTTTTTTGATTAGCAGTTTTGGGTACTCAAAGCTTGTGGTAAATATTTTCATGTCCAGATCTGTATACGTGGAGAAGCAGCAACTGGGCAAGCCTGCAGATATTGAACATATTAAATAAAACAGCAGCTGAGGAGATATGATTATTTTTGTCCCTTCCATCTCCAAATGCAACAGAGCAACTAACTTCAATTTCAGACTAGTAAATGCAAATGAAGCCTTTCGCTGTTCAAAGGCTCATACATCTGTGATTTTTTTTTCTATTCTCTCCAGCAATGTGTTAAAACTATCTTGAAGGGGTAAACCTGGGGCCACACACCTTTATTGCTGCATTGTTCTGAGGTTCACAATGGAGCTGTTAGTGAAAGACAACTCAATGCTTTCAGATGGCAGAACCGTTACACATTCTCCTTGATGTTTCCCCAACCCCCAGATCTGGACATTGGACTGGACATCCTTCAGCATCCTTAAAAAGGGATGCTTGATTCTGCACTCTGCTACCTCTTAGCCTTTGGGAAAGGGAATCAACTCCATGGCTATTGAATTTCCACTGGACATCAGCTCTAGTGATTCAGTGTTATGGACCTGAGTGCATAGGGTCAGATCCTACCAAGTACTGAATATGTCATCAAATCTTATTGATGCAGTAGGATTTGAGAATGATCAATGCCCAGGCCAAAATTATTAAACCTGCTTATTTGTAGCAAGAAACAGATGCATTCCCCCTCCCACATTTGCCACAGTAAAAAGTCTGGAGGTTTTATTCCTTTCTTGGCATATCTCTCAAAAATACAAGTACTGTCTGTTCCATAACTGAAGGTGCTATCAGTATAATCAACTCTTCACCACAGAGGCCTGCTCCCTTCTGTTTGCCTTTGTTTTCTGTGAAAGCCCTGAAATAGGATGGTGAGAAGATACATACTTGTTCCGATCTCTCAGCGAATAATCACATCATTAATACCTGCAATTGCAACATTTCCCTTTTCTGATGAAACACACAGCTGCTCTAGCTCAAGGAGATATGACACTACAGCTCTTGAAACCTGCGATTTACTTGCTTAAAATGTTCAGCGTGGAATTGTTTTCATGATTGGTTCTGTTTTTCATGTTTATTTCTTTATCCAAGACTCCTCCTCTTGCTCAAGCCCCACCCCTTCAGCCTCCCTCCCAACCCCTCCCCCCCATGATAGATGTCTAAAAAGGCGAAATGATTTTACATTCGGAGCTCAAACTGCTTCACTTGCTAATGATGGCATTGATCATCGTGGTTGAATAAGAGCCATTTGGAATGTCATTGACATTTTATTTCTCCATTTTATTTAACAATAGGGCGTATCTGTATGTGGGCTTCAAGATGTGGAAGCTGGATCTGGACCTTCATTAGCACATTTGGGGTAACTCCATTGGATACTAGAGAGGTATCCCAAATTTATCCCGGTGGATATAAGAGCAATTCGTTCTTTGGGGTGCTTACTGGTCCCATATATTAATGGATCTTGCATCCAGATGCTCATTTTCCTTTTCCTCCTTCACTCTCTGGCTTCATGAGTTAGCTCTCAGAATAAAATGTCTTCATATCACATTGCACTTTAAAGAGTCTGTTACTTATTAAAACTGTGAGTATACGCTGCTGGGGACATTTTATTTTCCCACCAGGAAAATGAAAATGTCATTGAGGCCTAACCGGACCCCTGAGCTTTTCAGACAGAGGAAAATTGTTTTTTAGGATTCCCTGCAGGACCTGGTAGCATTTGTGCACATACCATATGTCAGAAATAGATGTTTCCCTCCCTGCCTCCCCCCTTTCCTGAAGAAGCAATGACATGATATTGCACATTAAGGCTTTTAGTCCCTGTGTATTGCTTTGCTCACTGAGAGACGTGACTTTGCAACTATGAAATTATCTTGGCAGGACCCTGTACAGCATTTTGTATTCTGCACCCTCTGAGCTAGACTGAGACATGACACACAGCCCTTAGCCAGGGATGGTGCATAAATAGCACCAGCCCAGGAGGAGCCCTGGAGGCATTGTGTGCTTGGAGGGAGCAGTAAGTCCCATGGAAAGGTTCACTTTCCCATGCACGTGGAGGGAAATCTTGGTGGAGGGGGTGTGGGATAGATGCAGGGCTCCCCATCCTTTTTGCTCCCTCCAACATGCCCTGGGAGCAGGGAGCTGTGAGACTTCAACCTGGGCTTTTCCTTTCAGGGTCAGAATCACAGGGGAATGCCCTTAGGAGACATCATTTGCTCTCATTCTTCTTCATGTCCATATAAGGGCTGTGACAACTCACTCTATTAGAGAAAAGTAAATGAGGAAGCAGAGACAATTACTGGAACTGCTGGAGGATATCATTATATCACCATTTCTGCAGGTTCTGTTACCTTTCCTTAAAGTCACAAGGACATCTTGATGTCTTTATTTGGGGTTTTAACAGAGATGGCTCCAAGCTGTGCAGTTGAGATGGCTCAGATCTGGGGCTTTCACTTGGCACCTCCATGAGTTAATAATAGATATGCCTCTTTTCCCTGCAGCTCTGGAGATATGCCTCTTTTCCCTGCAGAACACGGTTGAGTTTGCTTCGCCTGTTTGTGTCTCTTGGGTGGGTCACTGCAGCTGCACAAATGCAGATAGTTGTTGCATGTGCCAAACAGGAAGTAGCCTCGGCTAAGTCCTCTTTGCTTCACTCCAGCAGCTGCAAGGGCACTTACATCCATTTCAAATGGACATTCAAGAGTAAAACAGTAATGGTATGGCCCACCTGTAGCTCCTGCCGTCAGATGAGAGGAAGGGCTGTGTCCAAAGAGCAGAGCTTTCCAGCCAAAACGATGAGCAATATTGGCCACATCTACATGAGACACTTACTATGTAGCAGCTCATTACTACTGCACAGTAGCGTTGCGTGGCATAAACCATGATGTGATGCTGCTTCACAGTAGTAATGAGCTACTGTGCAGTAAGAGTCACCCAGAAGCTGTGCGGGAACACTACTGAGTAGTAACACTGGTTACTGCACAGTCATTTAGTACCTGGGTATACAAGTACTAAATGACTGCGTAGTAACCACTACATCTCATGTAGACGTGGGTTAGTCAGCATCTCATGTAGACATGGCCGTTGGGTAAATCAGAGTGGTTCCACTGAGACCAGTCCGGGTGCAACATTGGAAGACAACAGGACTCGGACATCTATACCACCCTTCAGCTCATTGCAGATAAGGACCTGGCTGGTGGTCATTCTTTAAGTCCTCAGAGCAAAAATACTGAAACATCCTAAACCAGGTCTAGTTGGAAGTTTGGTTTGATACATCTCTTTGAATGAGGAAAAAAAGGAATGAAATGAATATCTTTTAATATTTCCTGGTTGTTTTTTTTAATGACAAATCAAATTGCAAATATTTTCTGTTTTTGTTTTTTGAGGAACGAAGGAAAACAATTTGTAAATAATTAAAAATAATGGAAACAATGTATTTTTTTATGTTCATGGAAATTATATACCACGCAATGTCTAACTCTTATCTGAATCAGTTTACCTGATCTCTTTGGTAATTTTACCTTCTTCTTATCTTCCACACCTTGATAAAATGATACTTTCAGAAAAGGGAGGCTGCCCCACGGCTTCCCAAGTCAGGTCTCCTCAAGACTGCCAGCATTGCTGCTCATCACCTTAAGGGCCAATTACATGGGCTCTGTCCTCTCACCCGTGCCTCACAGATATTATTTATTCCTTTCTCTTTCTGCTGCTCCTAGCACCCCTCTCAGGATATGGGCCTCCTGTCCCTGCTCACGTGTGCCCCTCCTGGGCTATGGGATGCATGGCCCCCTTAGTCTTTGACTGTGACCCCCTGGTCTTTGGCCCCTTTCTCTGGGCCCTGCTCCTAGGCCATCTGCAACTCATGGGCTCCCTTGGCCCTGCCAGCTTCTGGCTGTGGCCCTCTTCAGGCTTTGGCTTCTATCTCTGGGCCCTGGCCCTGCTTCTGTGCCACTGAGACCCCCCAGGCTCCCTGGCTCTGTTTATACTTGTCCTTCCTGGGTTACAGACCTCCATGCTCTCTGGCCCTGCTTACACTTACCCTTCCTGGGCTCCAGTCTCAGTCCCAGCATCTGGGCCCCCAGCTCAGACCTGCATTCTTGGCTCCACCTGGGGCTCAGGCCCTTTTGCTATGTCAACACTTCCAACTCTGACCAGTTGGGCTACAGGACCCCAGCCCTGCCTACCCAGCTCCTCCTGGGCTCAGGCACTCTCCCTCTTGGCCTCAGGCCCTCTATTCTGTGTTCCCAGGTCTCTTGGGACCTCCTCCTCCCCTTACTCCCTTCCTCAAACCTCCAGAGTTGCTTTCCCCACCTCAGCTGTTAACCAGGATCCCTGAATCCAGGAGCTCCTCTCTCCATAATCCTCAGGGTTAGACTGCCTAACAGGCTCAGGCCCTGGGCTTTTATGCTTTAATCCCAGCCCTCTTTTGATCAGGTGACTCCCTAATTCACCCCTGCCAGACCTGCAGGCTGCTTCTCATGCAGCCTGCCCTCTCTTAAAGTAGCAAGAGCACCAAGCCTGCTACATTACACCATATGAATCTCTCTCAAATCCAGATGCAAGATGACTAACCCAGAAGGCCTTATTCATAGCTGGCTGTAAATTGGCCAAGAAAAAAAGGCCAATTAATTCAGCCAAAAAGTGAAAGTGAAGCTGGACATTCCTAATTCTTTGAGCCTGAAATGTATTGCCTGAAACATCTAGGGGATTCTACCAAATTCAGAGCAGGGTTTCTATGGAAATCTGCTTGGGCTTTGTTTTCCAGTGGTTTGATTCAGTTTTATGCCACTGAAATCAATGGAGTTTCATTAGTAAGTAAGTGTAGTAACACCATGGTGAGTCAGGCTGTATGACTACAATGTTCTAAGAAGTAAGGCATGTCTTTCTCTCTCTTAAAATCCATTAAAACATTTAATAACCATCCTATTGTCAAAAAATGAAGTGTTTCATTGTTCATGGTTTAAAAAAAAAAGTTGGCTTTAACAGATCTTTTCTGATTGTTTGTGACACTGGCAGACCTCAATATGGCACATATGCCTGAAATAAAGAAGGCAGCTCAGATCTGTGCAATAGCATAGTATATGATTTAACTACTACTCTTGAAGTTCATCTTCAAACTAGATGACTGAAGCTTGATTTTGAGTTAGAAACTTTAGTGTTTCTGTCATTTGTGTGTCTTTTAATGTTTGCCACCTGAAGGATCATTGTTAGCTAAGTTCACAAAAGATTTAATTTAATCT
This sequence comes from Gavialis gangeticus, assembly GCF_001723915.1. Lineage (NCBI taxonomy): Eukaryota > Metazoa > Chordata > Crocodylia > Gavialidae > Gavialis > Gavialis gangeticus. The sequence goes on from NW_017729031.1 coordinate 37,082,067, forward strand.
GTTTGTATGAGTCAGGAAACAAAGGTTAGTAAAAGGTAGCTTTTTACCCCCTTTTAAGTGCTATGTTTGTAACCTGGGCAGTATTCCAAGAGGTACCTCCTCTCCAGTTGAAGGGATCAAAGCAGCTGCACAAATGCTGTGGGAGGTGTAGAGACTCTCCTCCCCTATAGAGCAGAGCCAGATCACCAATGGAGACTTAACCATATACCTTTTAATACTGGGAACATAACAGGCATAAATCAGAGGGTATAGTGGACACTACAGTGCCCCAAGGGGGCAGGATTCAACAAACGTTAGACACTTACAATCACTGACAAAACAGAGTTAACAAAATATAAAACATAAACAGCAGAAGAAACAATATGGGTTGGTGAAATATAAAAAGGCACAAAATGCAAAATGTCAAATGACAAGGAAACATAGGGCCTTGGTACCTGGAGGGGGAGAAAGGGGGGAAAAAACAATGGCCCCTTTCCACTGTAAGAAGATTTGCTTCCTGTTATCTCACTCACCCCAAGTCACCTGAGCTGGGACTTGAACCCAGACCTCCCACTAGTGGCACTACTCCAGCCTGCTAGGGGTTTTGACCTTCCTGGAGCCCTGGCCTCATGTCAAGCTGCCTGGCCTCTGATTGGAGGAGCTGGAAGCAGAGCTGGGAACCCCTCCGGTCACTGCTCAGATCCTGGCTGGAGCGGGGGAGACTCTCCTGCTGGCTGCAGCCTTTCCCAGGGGATCCTGGAGCCCAGTGGGGGGTCTCTCCTGCCAGCCGCACGCCACGCTGCTGAGGGTCCCACTGCTGCCTGCAGGTCCTGCTCTTTCAGGCTCTTCCGAGGCACTGCTCCTGCCCCACTGGCTCAGCTCTTACCAGCTCTGTGAAGCTCCTTCCTTGTTGTCCCTCACTAGTCTCTCCCCTGAGTCAGCACATGCTGCCCCTTTTATCCACCTCCAGGTGACCCAAGGGGCCAGTCGGGACATGGGGGTGGGGGGGGGTGAGGCTCTGGGGCCTGATTGGTGTGGAAAGGGAATCCCAAGTCCTCCAATCATCTTTTGCCCTTTCAAAACCCCTGGGCCAGGTCACTGCCAGCCAGCCTGTCACATGTTCAAACCAGTGCACTGTCGCATAAAATATAACTTGCTAGAAGAATTGGATCTCACCTTGTAATTGGTTATTTCTCTCCATTTTGTTTTTCTTAAATATATGTCTGGACATGAATATTTGGATTTTGTTTTTTGCACATACATACCTACTGGGCATGTCTACAGATGTGCTGTAATGTGCATTAGAAAATTCAAAGAAGTCTTACTGAGAGTGCAGGAACAAACCACCCCGGCGCATAGGAAGACTAGCAAGTATGGCAGAAGACCAGCTTGGCTTAGCAGGGAACTCTTCAGTAAACTAAGTCACAAAAAGGAGGCTTATAAAAAGTGGAAACATGGACAAATAACTAGGAAAGAATATAGGAGCATTGCTCGGGCGTGCAGGGATGAAGTCAGGAAAGCCAAAGTGGAATTGGAGTTGCACCAAGTAAGGAATGTGAAGGGAAACAAAAAGGGTTTCTACAAGTATGTCGGTAGCAAGAGGAGAATCAGGGAAAGTGTGGGTCCCTTACTGAATGGGGGAGGCAGCCTTGTGACAGAGGATGCAGAAAAGGCTGAAGTCCTCAAAGTCTTTTTTGCCTCAGTCTTCACAAGCAAGGTCAGCTCCCAGACTACTGCACTGGGCAGCACAGTTTGGGGGGAGGTGAGCAGCCCTCAGTGGTGAAAGAACAGGTTAGGGACACCCAACCAGCACTGATCAAAATGGTGCTATCACCTCTAATATCTACTATTCCTGTCGATGCAGCCCCAGACTGTATTTGCTCTTTTTGCTACTGCATCACAGTGCCGACCCATGTTGAGTCCGTGATTCACCAAAACACTAGATCCAGTCACTTATCTTCAATTGTGTACTTGTGCTTTTGATTAGTCTACCCTAGGGGTAGCCTCTAACACTTGCCTGTGTTGAACTTCATCTTGTTTCCAGCTTTCCAGCTTTCCACTGTATCAAGGGCTTTCTGAGATTCTGCTCCTAGCATCCGAAGTGCCTGGAAAGATTCCCAGTTTCATGTCACCTGCAAACTTAATTAGGAAGCTCTTTATTCCAGCATCTATCAATGAACATGTGAAATAGCACCCAACACAGGACAAATCCCATTCAAAACTGCCTGCCATTCTGACATGGGTTGATCTATAAATACTCTTTACTTGAAGTTATTGAGCCAATTATCTGTCTGCCACAGAGTAATTTGATCTAGCCAGAATTTCTCCAGTTGCTTATGAGAAGGTCATGTGGGACTTAATCAAAAGACCCAATAAAGTCCAACTGCATTCCCTTCAGCAACTGAGCCATTTTGCCAAAAAGATGTAAATCATGAAGTACTTTCCATCCCGTTGGAAATTAAAGAGAATGATACAAAAAATCTACTTGAGATAAACATTTTGAAAACATCGGGCCTAGATCATTTACAACCAGGCACACTAAAAGAGTTGGCTAAGGAGATCACTGACTCACTAAATCCCAGAAAGAGAGAGAAATTCTGGAAGATTGGTTGAGCCTCAACGTGACTGTTTTCTCAAGTGGCCAGAAGGAAGGCCAGGGTAACTCTAAGTTAGGAGCCTACTGTCAACCCTGGAAAAAACATAATGGAAAATCCAATACATAAGTATATAAGTATAGATTTATACTATATGGTTATGAGTAATTCCAGGTAATATGTTTTTATGGAAGATAGGCCTTGTCAAAAAACCTAATTTCACTCATTGACAAACTGACAAACACAGTCGATAAAAGTCGCTGCATAGGTGTGGTAGTGTTTGGGCAATGCAGTAGCCATCATGGGCCAGGAGAAATGTACAAAGCAAAGCCATTTATGGGCTTTTTATGGACCATTTCTATCACTGGGAAAGACAAAGACAAGACTTTGGGTACCACTGTAGCCTTCCTGAGGTCTGTGAAAAAAGAAAGCAGATGTAGCAGAGCTAAAAAGCAAATAAAACACAGGTATGTGCAAAACCCCATAGGTAGTCATGTATGTTAGCCAGTGGATTTGCAGATGATGAATCCCCTGAGGATGATATTATGCTTCTTGTACATCTTAGGAAGTAGATGTCATTGTTCAGTCTGGTTTCTTTTTTTCTTCGGTGTTGTGAATTTTCCATTGTAAACAGTGAATTTTGATATCTTCTATGTTGTAGTAGCATCGGGATGAGGCAGCTGTGAAGGTCCAGAAGATGTTCTTACACTTTCTACTGCATTTACCTTTGGCACTCAAAAATAATCTGATTAAAAATAGCACTTCAAAATATGAATAGAGTACAAATTAACTGAATTTAAAAAGTCTCACTGACAGGTTTCAAGCAGCAGTTATTAATGAGGAACCAACAGCAAACATGGTGTTCTTAGTGGGGGTTTTGTGGGCTGGTACTAAAGCGTCTCCATTTAACACTCTCAGCAATGAACTGGAAGTAAATAAAGAATCGGGGCTAATAAAATCTGTGCATGGCAGAAGAGCTGGGGAGATGGCAAAGAAGGACAAGGCCTGAAAAGTCATATAGAGCAGGCTAGGGAGGGCACTTGGTACCTGAAAAATACCTTTTCATACAGAAAGAGGCAAGGATTTTGTTAGCTGGTATCTTTTATTGGATCAATTGCATGGTTTGGATTGCCTTAGACAACCTTTTCATACAGCCACATGAAACATGATAAATCCAAAAAGAATGAAATAAATGCATGCCACAGCTGCAGAATTGTGGGGGGCTATCTCCTAAAAAGCAGTGACTCTGAAAAGCCATGGTGGACAAGCAGCCTCTTCTCCCCATGGGATACTAGGACAAAAAAGGCTCCTGGCTGTATAAAGAAGTGCTAAGTAGATACAGGGGGATAATTTCACTTTTCCATAGGGTGTTGGTGTGACCCAGATGAAATCCACTACCTTGCTCTTTTTGTGGACATTTAGAAAAGTATGATGTAAAAAGAGAGCCACAAAACGAAGAAGAGCTAGAAAAGATGCCTTTAGAGCTCCATGAAGATGTTTGACATTTCCACTCCCACCTCCTTCTCACTGAATAGGGTAGCCCTTTGCCGGGTGAAAGGAGAGAGGCAGGCAACACCTTTTTAAGGAGTGCAATAATTTATTTTAATCTCCTGACAAAGCTAAGGGAGGAAGAGGGGCTCTGAATCACAGTGCCTTCTTGAGAGTATTCTTGAAATGAAGCAGGATACTGCTGCATCTCTGGCCAAAGTGCAAAGGCTGTATCAAGCCCTAATAAAGGACTTGCACTGTTCCTTCCCAACCTAGCAGGTATTTGGATGATCTTTTCCAAAATCCTCACCTGCTAGGAATAAATTATGATACAAGAAAAGGCTTTAGCCATTTGTGAAAAAATAAGTCTTAATGAAGTTTATTCTCCAAAATGTGCCTGCTGGTTATTTTTGTAAAGTAGCAATACTCTGCAAAATTATGCCAGTTCATTTTAATTACTACAGCTTATTATTCAGATTGCTCTAAGAAAGGAGGCAATTATCGGTAGACACAAATGCAATATTGTGGAGGATGAGCCTTATGTGATTAGAAGAATAAGAACAGTATTAATCACATTATAATACATTACTGTTTTACCTCCTTTGATTAGGGGAAAAAAGATACCCAGTTAGGTGTATTACTGTATAGCTATGACATATTTAATGAAGTTGTAAATGGAGAATGCTCCCCGCCATCCCCCCCTTTTTTTTAACATGGCAATTTTGAGCTGAACTTATGAAAAACTTTTTAACAATAACCTGAGCTCATCTTTGGACAGGATCTTCAGTTGATATCAGTCAGCATCACTCCATTGAAATCAGCTCACCATCTAGTCTTGTGGAGTTGCAGTGATATGGGCCTCTTTTTTCCAGTGTTGAAACCAGGAATGAACTTACATGACTCTATGTTTCTTTGTGTAATAAAAGTGCAATCTGGTGTTATTTATTAAATTATCCTATAGATACTGAAATGGCTTCTCCCAGTGAAATTGGGAAAATTTAAAAGTATAAAGAGGCAAGTCCCGGTTGTTTGAAAGCCCCTGGTGTGCTGCAAAATTCTAGCATATTTCTTCAGCCCTTAGATGTCCCTAGGAACCGAACAGAGCAGCAAATAAACAGGAATGACAGAAGTCAGACTTCAGCTGTGCCGAAATCCCTTGGTATCTGTAGCTGCATCTGTGTTCCTCCGTAGGAGCGGGCTTGTAAATCCATGGACTGATGCTCCAGGTCACGTGGCAGCCGTGCATTAAAAATTTACTGCATAAATTATTACCTTGTTATGATTCAAGTTGTTATTTTTTCCCCCCTCTGGGTGATGAAGCACCCAAAACTTGCCAAAAAAGGCCACCCCTTGCTTCTTCCAGAATGCTAAAGTGCCCTGCCTGGATCTCTTCCCTGTATTTATTTAATTTAGCAATTTTTACTGAATTGGAATTTGTTAAAAGCAGGTGTTCACAGAATTCTTTTTCTCCCCCATTTTTCAACCAGCTGATTCACATTTTTCAGATTTTAAACGTTTAATGCCATTTCTAGTTCTGAATATTAAAAGGAAGGGAAGTGTTGTTTAATCTCCACAGTGGGCCTCCATCCAAACTCCTTTTTTTTAACCAGTTCTTCGGACAAAGAAGGTGCTTCAGATCCAATCACAAAATCAGTCTTGGTGGTTTGACCCTGTCACATCACATCACAAATCCTAGATACATGGCACTGGAACACTCATGGGAGGACCTAGAATTATGAAAAGGGGGTGCAGATGGTGAGGTGCATAATCCTATATAAAATAACACACATTTTTCTCCCGTTAAACATAAACCAGAAGCTTTACAAGTATGCTAGGGGCCTAGGGATGTATTTGAAGATTTGTTTTCAATCTTCAGTTGAAGATTGAAAACAAATATAACTTAATTGGAATGAGTTAAAAGCAACCTACAGGGCTGTGAAACAGGAGCGTCATTACCGGGAGCAGGTAACAGCCAGCAAAACTGCAGAACAAAAGCTAGCTTGATTGGTGGAACATCTAGACCATTTAAAAGAAGACCGGGTATGTCTACACATGCATTTACACTGGCTTAAAATTACTGCACAGTAGGCCGGTACCTACACATGCAGGAATTAAAACACATTAACGCTGTGTGTGGACTGACATGGAACTAAAGTTAGTCCCAAGTCATTCCGTAAAAACAGTGTTCCTGTGCAGTAAACCATCTACATGTGCATTACTATGCAGTATCTAATTGGGCATAAATTTGATACGTGCATGATGCAGGTATCAAATTTACACCCAAATTGGCATAAGTTGCAATATTGACTGTGCAGTACCAGTGTGCACATGTAGACTCATGACCATACTGTGCAGTAATTTTGTTTACCGCACAGTAAATTCACACATGTAGATATGCTCAGAGGGTCATTAACACCTATGCAATGAAGAGTTTAAAATGGATCAGGTAGCTTATAAAAAGCCAAGAAATCAGTTGAGTCTCATAGCACTGTCTGACTAGAAATGCTCTGCCACTGCTGGGCACTTGGTTTTAAACTTCGGGTGGAGCAGGAATCAAAAGGGGCTGCAAATGCACCAGTGAACGCCCCTGAATCCACCCCTGGGAACACTCCCCTGGAAGTGAGTGTTGAATCTTAAAGTGGAATTACTACCATGGAGACAAGGTCGTGCACAGAATAGTAAAGAAGCCATGTTACCTTTATGTGGGGATATAGTCGAGGTTAGCAAAAGAAGCAGTGGTGGAGTGTTGGGTTGGCAAGCGGGGCACAAAACCCAGGCACTGCCAGAGTAGAGTTGGGGGCTGTCTGCCTGCCCCCCTCCCCTCTCACCCTGCACAATGAAACCTCCCTTCCACAGCAGCAGACCTCCACCATTGCCCAAGGTGGAGAACTGGCTAGTTACTTGTCTGGTAAAAGAACATCTCTGCCTTTCAAGGTCTGACCCATTTCTCCCCATACAAATTCCAGAGTGTTTTTTTTTTTCATAGACTCAGAAGAACAAAGGGGTAAGGAGGATCAGGAATTGAGAGAGGAAGCATCAATTACATAATCTATTTCACCTTTTTGCTCTGAGTTTCTGCAATATTCAGGAACATCAGTGGATTTTCTTCTGATAAAGACCATCAAAAGTGTGGTCAAAATCTGGCCATCACAGGAACAAATATAGTCAGTGATGCTGGCATAGAGAAACAGATGAAAAAAGAGCTTGTAACATACTGGTAATATCCTATCTGGGGTGAACAAGGACATAATGTTATTTATTCTTGAGATCATTATAGATTTTTTTTTTTATTGCCATGTCTTGGTGACCCAGCAACATCAAAGGCACTGCCAGTTCTGTCTACTTTCTGTTTCTGCTGCCTCTTCTGGTACTTCTTTCTGCCACTGTGATATTAGTTGAAGTAACCTTCCTTTCTTCACACCCAGGTGATTGTGGGAATAAATCACATTACCGTGAAAAACTGTAGAAGCTCTCAGTAATGATCTTCCTTAACAAAATGGACTTTGTACAAGTGTGGGGAAACAACAGCTAACAGAAACTGATGGAAAGGATGGAGGAAGCAATTTAATGGACTAATTAAGAGTCCAATCTGTGTGATTATGGGACAATAGTCATCTCAGAACCATTTAGCTGTACTATTTTGTCTGCTTAAAAAGTCAATTATACGATATTCAGTGGAATTACACACTCCAGGGACTGAGCTTGGTGGAGATAACTACATTCCTGGAGTGTTAAAGGCACTTGGCTCCCATTATACCCCCCTGACATGTAATTATCTCTCATAACAACCATACACACCTTGTGGACTTTTATCTTCCCCTTAAGTTTGTTTCTATTCATTTCTTTCTTAGGACATTGCAGAGAGCCCTGGGCCTAAGGAGGAATGGTCGTACAGTGGCTAAGATGCCTCCCTATAAATCCAGAAGTATGAATTTGTGACTTGCTGTGGGCCCGTGCCAAAGCCTCCTCTATTTCCTGTCCTGCTCCCTGGGTTGGACCAGATATAAATAGGGGTCTACCTAACTCGAGGAGGCGGTCAGCTGATTTTGCAGGGAGATAACAGGGCCAGCTGCCATTTTTGTAGGCTGATTGTGGCGTCTATCCCCTGCCCTACAACTCTGATTGCCTAAGGGGCCCCAGTGGCCCTGCCCTTTGCCCCTGATTAGTTGTAAAGGCTGTGTGTCACACGGCCCCACCCTTTGCCACTGATTAGTTACAAGGGCCGTGTGTCATGAGGCCCCACCTCCTGCTGCAGATTGGTGGAGAGAGGTGGGGCCCCAAGACAGGCAGACTTCTCAGCCAATCAGTAGCAGGGGGTGATGGTGGCAGCCATCTTGGGCTCCCCTTCATGCTGGCAGCTCCCCTCTCCACTTCCCCATCCCCACCTCCCCAACTGGGTTGCAGTGCCATGAGGACCTCTGGCTCCCTCTGGGGAGTCAGCATTTTATTTTCAGTGGACACATCTACGTGAGCTGCTGACTGCACAGTAGCCAAATAATACTGTGCAGTAGCACATCACAGCACTAATAGTACTAATATGCTACTGTTTAGTATTATTAGGCTACTGCACTGTAGTGTCACTTAAAAGATGTTCACTGGAGCTACTGCAGAGTAACACTACTTACTGCACATTTATTTAGTACTTGATTATACAAGTACTAAATAAATGCACAGTAAACACTGTGCATAGCGTCTTGTGTAGATGTGCCCAGTAAGGGTTTTTTCCAGTGGATTTTGCAGGCATTGCCTAATTTCACGGGCAATACTGGATTTTCTGATTTCTGCAAAATCTGCGACAGCGTGATTTTAGTAGTTCCCTAGATATAAACAGGTACCTGGTCCTTCAAACTACAGAGACAAAGTTATGGTGCTGGATATCCCATTCCCTTGTTTCCTATTGGTGACAGTGTTCCCTGGATAAGTAATTATTTTCTGACAATGGAAGGTAAAATGAGACAAGGCAGTATGGGGTTTGTTTTTAATTTAAATGTGGATTTTTTTTCTGTTGTGTATTAACCTAGAGGCTACCTTTAATTTTCTCCAAACATAAATCTTTCAGAGCTTGTATAAAGAGTAATAGATATTATTTCTGTGCTCAGAAGAAATGGGAACATTTGCATCCATTTGCAACACATTGTTACAGATTCAAAATGTTAGACTTAGAGCTTGGGTACAGCCCAGTAAATCCAGAGTAACTTCCTCTGAATTCTATGGGGTGACCTCAGATTTTCACCTATGTAATGGAGAACAAAACTTGGTTCAATCTCTGGCAATGACTTTCATGCCATCTTGAGTTACAAGCTTTTGAACAGAGCCACCTAAGTAGTAATTACTTTTATATTTCTATATATTTACATGTATTATTACAGAGAGCTTTATGGTCAATTGCAATAGCTTTTGGCCCTTAAACCAGTTGACAATTTGATTTACCGAAAACAAAACAAAACAAAACAAAATTGATGAAGTTCTTCAGCTTTTGTTTTAACATTGTCAAGCTATTTGCCTAGGTCTTGCCTTTTCTGTGCTACTGTACATATTGATTTTTTGTTGTATGCTGATAAGCATACTTTTCTGGAAGGCACTTAGAGATTAGAAACAAAAATAAGTCAATCATTCAAATTAGAATAGAAGAAAAGTAATAGGTCACCTGATCCATTCCCATAATATGTCTAGGAAAAGTAAGATTTATTATTCCCTTTAGTACATTTGCCAGTCTTTTGTCCAATCTTTTTTTAAATGATCCATGCAATGGAATTTCCACCCATTCCCTACGGAGAATATTTTTTAGCCTAATCGATCTCACAGTTAGGACTTTTCTCTTGTTATTCATCTTAAATATTCTTTTCCTTTAGTTAATTCCATTACTTCTAGTTGGTCATATGCACTGCATAGAATTTTTTCCTAGACTTCAGGAAGGTTTTTGATACTGTCTCTCACCACATTCTCATTAGGAAGCTGGGGGACTGTGGCGTAGACACCCATACAGTCCAATGGGTCACCAACTGGTTAGAGAGTCGCACCCAGAGGGTGGTAGTGGATGGGTCCTTCTCGACCTGGAAGGACGTGGGAAGTGGGGTCCCACAGGGCTCGGTCCTTGGGCCCGCCCTGTTCAACATCTTCATCAGTGATTTGGATGAGGGGGTGCAAAGCACCCTGTTCAAGTTTGCTGATGACACTAAGATGTGGGGGGATGTGGGCACAATAGAGGGGAGCAACAGGCTACAGTTGGACCTAGATAGGTTACAAGGATGGGCGGAGGAGAACAGGATGGGGTTTAACACAGACAAGTGTAAGGTGATGCACCTGGGGAGGAACAATCGGCACCATACATACAGGCTGGGGAACTCCCCTCTTGTCAGCACGGAGGTGGAAAAGGATCTGGGAGTCATTATTGACTCCAAGATGAACATGAGTCGGCAATGTGGGGAGGTGGCTAGGAAGGCCAACTGCACCTTGTCGTGCATCCACAGATGCATCTCGAGCAGGTCCAAGGAGGTGATCCTCCCCCTCTATGCGGCACTGGTCAGGCCGCAGCTGGAGTACTGCGTCCAGTTCTGGGCGCCGCACTTTAAGAGGGATGTGGACAGCATCGAGAGGGTCCAGAGGAGGGCCACTCGTATGATCAAGGGACAGCAGGGTAGGTCCTATGAGGAAAGGTTGCGGGACCTGAACCTGTTCAGCCTTCAAAAGAGAAGGCTGAGGGGGGATCTTGTGGCCTGTTATAAACTGGTTAGGGGGGATCAGCAGGCGCTGGGGGAGTCCCTGTTCCCCCGAGCGCCGCAAGGAGTGACCAGGAACAATGGTCACAAGCTGGCGGAGGGAAGGTTTAAGTTGGACATCAGGAGGCGCTACTACACGGTCAGGGCGGCTAGGGTCTGGAACCAGCTTCCATGTGAGGTGGTGCAGGCTCCCACCCTGGGGGTTTTTAAGAGGAGGTTGGATGACCACCTTATTGGGGTCATTTGACCCCAGTGCTCTTCCTGCCATGGCAGGGGGTCGGACTAGATGATCTGCTTAGGTCCCTTCCGACCCTAGAAACTATGAAACTATGAAACTATGAAAGACCTATAAAAATAAAATGATGCCACAGGGAGTCTGGCTTTGATTTTATTACGCCAGGATATGGGCTAGTTTACAACAATGCAAATTCAAAAAACCCCACTGAAAAATCATGTATTTGTTCTCAATTTCCACTGGCATAACAGGGATCAGAATTTGATCTATTATGTTTAGTTTCTGAGTTTGTAACAATGCACCAGGACTTTATCTGAGTTCCTTAATACACTACTCTTCTCTGAGCATTATCTGATATAAGAGCGTGTGTTTACATGAGACATTTAGCGCAGTTGCCTAATTAGCTCTGCATTAAATGTCTTAGCATCTATGCCTACAATGCTATTAGGATGGAGTAAACTAACCCTGCCATAGGTTAGTTCTTATAAACACAAGTACTATCCTACTACTATTCCATAGCAATGCACATGTAGATGGTGAGAGGGCTGACTGGAGCTTGGGGGCACTTCAGTGCGGGGGGGCTGCCTAATGGCTAGCCCTATGCTGAAGCACCCTCGTGCCTCAGCCAGCCCCTCCGCAGCATGTTGAGCTGGGTCAGAGCAGCCCAGAGCAGCCCCTGAACCTCCTTTCAGCCAGGGCTTCACTGACCCACCTCAGCATGCCGTGTTCCTGGCTGCAAATTCAAACACGGTTCCCAGAAACAATAAACTCTGGCATGATGTCCATCGGAGTTCATTGCTGCACATTAATTGCATGTGTAGACATGCCCAGAAATACTTATTTTGCATCTGGTGAGATCCTGAACAAAGGAAGAAGCAAATTCATTCTTGTGTAAGTATGGAGATAGTGGTTATGACTTCAAAGGAAACCAGGTTTGCACACAAGATGTGAAAAAGTTACATTGCTTTTCTACTTATGTGCACTCAAAAGAGATCACCACCCTTCTTCTCACAGCTAAATACGGTTCAGGGCAACTACCTTCCAATTCTAGTGCTTCAGCTCAGCAAAGTCCGATGGGCCCTACATAAAATTACCCATCAATAATCCACAATTGTCTTTCTACCCTATTTAGAGACCTCTAAGTGGTTTGCCAGTATAAAACGCATAATCCTTACAAGACACATGTGATGTAGGTAAAGAAGCAATCTGGCCAGGGACAGGGAGAGTCAGGAGAACTTGGTCTCATTCCTTGTTCTTCTATGGACCAGATGGATGATTTTGAGCAAACCACGTCTGTTCTCTGAAGTGGGACTTTAGAGACTAACTGGTTCAGAGAGGCGTTCAGTTTAGTAGGTACTAGATGCTATGAATGGACTGCCAGTTAGTCTTGAAGGTCCCACCACACCCTACCTTCTGCTGGACTTCAGACTAACATGGCTAACCGCCTCTGTCCACGTGTCCTCTCTGTTTCTCCTCCCAGGCATTATCTTTTACGTTCATCCATGACTTCATCCTGCACTACTGAAATCAATGGAAGTTTTATCGGTAACTTCAACAGGGGCAAGAAAAGACTGTTAGATTGTAATCTCTTTGCTGCAGGAGCTTTCTCTCTCAGCTCTGTGTAAATGATGCTTAACCTAACAGGACCAGGAACTTGGTTAAGTCAGAACCTCAAGCTTAGCAATTTTGCTGCTAGATTTAGCAACTGGTTGGGTTTCCCTAGTGAAAAAGAATTGGCATGTAACAATGTGAATGTATTAAGAATCCTGTATCAGTTTATTATGTGCGCTATTTGCTCAATTGTCTAGTGACATTTCTGATGATTTTAGAAGGTCTACCGTGAAGCATCTGGTAACAGTTTGAGGTTTGTCTGGGGAAGTTCTGTTAATCTATTCTCCTAAATCAGTTCCTCCAACTGTCCCGTACTTTTTCCTTGTTTTTCTTCATATATCAGCATGTCTTCTTTATCTTCTTCCAGTACTGTATTGTTGGGAATAGCATTCAATGCTCATGGTCATCATTTTTTTCTTGATTTGTGGCATAGTTATCTATTCATGAAGACCAGAATAAACTAAACTCAGTCCAAACGTCTTTACTCAATCGGTGCTCTTTAATGACTTCGCTAGGAATGTTGCCCAAGCTAGCGTTTCACAATGGACCTGTTCTTTCCTTCCATACTGTGATATAAATTTGTACCCAGTTAACTTTCAACCATCACTTATGTGTTGTTGTTCTGTTTAATAGTACTCCTTTCTGAAAATATCCTCCAACAAATATATATGTTTAGGATGCTAGTTTCTCCTTGGATGTTTTCAAGCAGAATCCATTTGTTCTATTTTCTTTTCATTTTTTAAACCTATTTCCCATTGCCTATATATATTTTTCTCTCTCATTATCTGTTTGCAAAACAGCTCAATTTAGTATCATCCACAGACTTAATTAATGGGTTGTTTACTTCTTTCTTCAAATCATTAATAATGCTGTTAAATAAAACTAAGCCTAACACCAATCCCTGGGCAGCATGCTGGACACCTCTTCTCAGCTTGATGCATTATCATTTATCTTTAGTCTTTGTTTATGGTCCCTCAGCCAGTTCTCAGTCAATGTGACAGTGCTCCTAACCGAGCAAACGTGTGATTGATTTTGATTCTAACCTGAAATGAATTTCCTGACAAAGATAAAACAAAAGCAAAGAAAAAAATAATCCATAAATTATATTGTTGCTTGTTTTATATTGCAAGTGTATTTAAGACCTTATGGAGAAAGTTTACAGTCTGTCTGCCTGTGTAGTTTCATATATGGAGGTCTATCACTCTTGTATCTCAACACTTTACTCAAGCTCCTTAAAAAAATAAGTGATGGATAACCTGATATGGATTAAAAAGGGAACCATTATAGGAAACTGAAAATAAACCTGATTCACTTGGCAGATCCTCAGCCAGGAGCTCCAGTGAAGTGAACTGTTTTAAACTAAGACATTTAATTTTCCAGTGTGGCAGCTAGCTGTTGGAGTGACCTTCGAATGCACTAAATTCTCCATTGATTGTCTTTTAATCAAGAATAGAAGTCTTTCTGAACACTTTGCTCCAGCTCAAAAAAAACTTATGGCCTTGATGCAGAAACCACCTGGTGAAATGCTATAGCCCATACCTCTTTTGGCCTTAAAATCTAAACCTCCATGATCTACACAAACAAAGGCTATCATATTAACAGTGCCAGATTATGACACGCGGAGGCCCTAAACTATGTCCAGTTTAAGAGGCCTCATACAATAAAAATAATCTACAAAATCCTTGAAAATGAATTTTCATGAAATTTTAAAATGAACGATTGTTATTTCTCCACAAATTTATGAACTCAATATGAATAATAACTGTGGAGCCATATATATTTATATTTTTGTCATGTTAGAATGAAAATGTCCATATTTAGTCATTTTCCAATATATCCTTTATCTCCTTTATTTACCAACTGATTATTGTAAAACTTGATATTGAGTCTGGTTTTTTTTCTTATTTAGAGGCCTCTAATATTGTGAGGCCCCAAATTATACCTTAAATAGCTTAAGCCTAAATCCAGCATTGAATCTTAACACTTTTGTGGATGAGGCACAGCTGTAGATCATTAAAATATGTTTTCCATTATATAACATCATTTCTCGCCCCTGTTCCAGCAGGCAGTGGGACTTCCAAAATGTTTCATGGGTCTCTTACCTTGATGTTTCCAACCCAGACAAGAACCTCATAGTTAGCGTCATGCAGCAGTCTATACCGTGACAATCTTTGGTGCACTCTTCCAGACTCAGGGCTTTTAGAGAGTTCAGAAGATCACCCAGGTCTTTGTGCAATGTCTACTGAAGCAAAAATCGTAGGGTCCAATCACTGTCCATAAGTAAAGTGTGATGGAGAAATTGGATTCTTTTCCCTTACAAAGACCTGCCAAGAGAATGAAAGAGTAGAATAGGGCTAAGTGAAGTAGTATGTCTATGGGGCAGGAGGACTATGGGGCATGTCTTAACAACTTCATTTTAAACATGGATTCATATAGAGGACATGGGTACTGTTATCAGTGAAAAGGATCAGAAAAGTGAAGGGTAGCTTTAATTTACTGTTGTGCTCTATGGGGAGCTCCCCGGAGAAGTTGCATTTAGTAGCTGTGTTGGTTTGGGACAAAAATAAATTCAAAACTCTAGAGGTCTTGTTTCAGAGATGATACCTCTTATTAGGCCAACTAAGAAATTGCAAATATATATATATACACACATATACATATATATGTGTGTGTACACACACACACACACACACACACACACACACACACACACACACACACACACACACATATAGCTCATGTGCCCTTTCTCAGGCTCAGGGAAAATTAAAGATGGTAAAAAGTGCCCATAAGTAGGAAATAAACATTTTTGCAGAGGAAGCTGAAGATGGAAATCGGTCCCACTTGGTCCATGAGAGTGTCTTCCCGAGTTGCTCTTTGTTGTGCAGATCAGGCATAATTCCTTCCCTTTTAGCTGATTTTGAATTATAAACTTCATTGCTGAACAACAAGAAATATTTCTACACCTCGATGCTTGCCATCTGACACCACCAGGGAAGAAATCCTGTCTGATCTGCACAACAAAGAGCAACTCAGAAAGACACTTTCATGGACCCAAAGGGACAGATTTCTATCTTCAGTTCCCTCTGTGCAAAAATGAAGTTTATTTCTTACCTATGGGGACCGTTTTACCATCTTTGATTTTCCCTGAGCCCGATGAAAGGCATGTGAGCCCAAAAGCTTGCAGAAAAAGATATTTTTTTTGAGATTTCTTAGCTGGTCGAATAAAATGTAATGTCTCTGAGCCAAGTGTAATAGATTTTTGCATTCCCCAAGAAGTTTGAGCTCACTTGACAGTCAACACTTACTTTTTGGGGACAGCTCATTTCTTGGAGACGGTGCCATCAAAACCACAACGTAGCATGTCTGTTGAATATACTGTTACTTGTGGGGAGTCATGACATTCAGCATTGGTGCTGGCCTCACATCTGGCTAATTCTGACTTCATTATGTTGTGTGGTTATTTGCATATTATTTGCCAGCACAGGCCTGTGCTCAGTGAAGGGGAGGCTTGCCTCTGAACCACCAAGTCTTTCTTCATAAACACACTGCTTTGTAGCCTCTCAATAACACTGGGGACCTTTTTTTTTTCAGGGCAGGATGAAATGGAACAAGGTAATTTCACCAGCCTTTAAAGCACTGAGCATCTGGCAGATGGGTTATATTAATATAATAAGAACATATTGTTCCCAATGCCTCTTCAAAAGTAGAAGCTCTGTATCGGACCTGGATTCAGAAAGGCAATGAAACACATGATTGAATAGATCCCTATTCAGCAAACCATTTAAGTTCATATGCACTGGAATTAGGCTTTACTTCTTTGCTGAACTGAGGCCTTGGACAGTGGCCTAAGTTTCTTTTTCTGAAGTGACTCTGAATGCTATTGCTCTAATATCAAGCAGTAATCACATATGCCCAAATTCAACAAGCAGTTTCTCAAAAGCAAATACACAGACAAAATGAATATGATGTGGGAATTTATAAAATGAATACTATGGAGGCATTTGAATGTTTGATGTCAGAGAACATGACCTGGGACTTTTTGTTGACTTGTGATGTGAAAAGTTAAGATTTGAACATAAGGGTTATTGCCTATTCTGTACATTTGACTGCCTATAGTGTCTGAATGCTTAACGTTTCAAGAAGTGTGGCCAGGAAGGACTTGTATTTAAATTCTGCTGGACATTATATGGAAAATGATATATATATATATATATATATATAT
>NW_017729031.1:37099031-37103609 GCF_001723915.1 Gavialis gangeticus
ATATATATATATATATATATATATATCATTTTCCATATAATGTCCAGCAGAATTTATATACATACATATACATTTATATACATACATATACATTATATACACATAATAACATTATACACATAATAATTATACATAATAACATAATAATATACATAATATAATACAGTATAATAGTATAATATAAATATACATAATAACAACATAATAATTATACATATATATAATTATTATATAATAATATATAATAATAATTATAGTCCAATCAGTTAATGACTTGCTAATAACCATCAATTGTAATCACCTACAGCAACTCCAGCATATGTATAATCACCTATTGCAAAACAAGGTGAAAAGTTTGTAAGCTTAGATGGCCCAATGGTTAATAGGGTTGTGCAAAATTTCTCCAGCCATTTCATTTCAATACTGTTTTAATTCATTTCAAGGTCAAAACAGCAAAATTGAAATGAAACAAAGGGCTTCAAAACAGCCTTGAAACAAAACGAGGCTAGTCGAAACATTTTGAAAGTTGAAACATTTCGACCATAGCACTGGGGATGGGAAGTCAGTCCAGCTGGGCTGACTTTCCATCCCCGGTGCTAGATTTGGCTGGGGACTGGGAGTCTGATTCCCCATCCCTGATCTAGTGCCAGGGATGGGGAGTCACCCAGCTGGGCTGGCTGCCCGACCCCAGCCTGATCTAGCGAAAGGTTGAAACATCGTCAAAACAGCCTCACTGTTTTGATGAAGCAAAATGGAACAGCTGCTTCAAATCAAAATGAAATTCGAAACAGAAAGCTGTTCTGTCAAAACCTCAAAACTCAAGGCAAAACGGAATGGTGCCATTTCGCACAGCCCTAATGGTTAAGACATGGCAGTTTCTGTACTCAGGAGGACAGAGTTGCTAGCACTAAATCCAACTACTTTTGACCTCTTTTCCCCTTTGACTAGGTGTGCATTTAGACCTGGATCAACTTAGGGTGACCTTTGGGACAAGTCTTGCACTCATGTCTCCGTAGCTATAACAAGACCCCTGTACCGCTCTGCCTCTGCAGTTCACACAGAACAAACACAGCCTGCTCATGGCAGTCAGACACTTAGACAATCTGACTTATTTTCCCCTTATAAATGTAACCTTGCTAAAACATGGACTGCTCAAATCTGATGTTTATGGCAGGGCAACGATGGGCAGGCAGTGAAACAATGTTTCTTATTTCTAGGGTAGTGGTCTACACAACCTTTCTTCTTCCTCTTCAATGGTCTGGGTCCCCTGAGTAATACGGGCAAGGCTTGTTCCCTCATCTAAACATCAGACCAGAGTGGAAAAGCAACAAAAGGGGAATAGTTTGAACTAGGTTGTGCATCCTCACCTCTCTTTCCACTCATGTAGCAGCATCGCCATCATTCTGTTTCTAGTAAGCTTTATTCAAACAAAAAACCCATTTATTCAAAGCACTCTACATTTAAGCAATGTCTGTCAAGGTGCAGGGCATTTTCCTGAGAATTAATAACCAGCTGATAGAGCTTCATAATTCCCAATGCTTGCCTTGGGTCAAGAATATTTCTTTTATTATAAGCAGATAATTAGCATCAATAATGGAATACAAACATTGACATACCGATTGCTATTCTTTTCTCTCTCTGTTCTTTTTTAATGAGACGATTTTGTTTTAATTACAAGCCATTTCTGGAGAAGTGACAAGTGGTGCACATAGCCAATCAGATGGCTCAAATTACCTCTCTACACCTTCCAGTCAGCATTGTCATTCTCACAAGCCGAGTTACTTGAAGCAGGAAAATAAATAAAGAAATATCGCTATTGCTTCAGTCTCCAAAATGGCTCTGCACAGGAAATTGTGATCCCTGGTATTTATTCATTTATGTCTGATGCTTTTATTCACAAGAATAACAAAAAAGACCATTGCTGTAGACTTCAGAGCAGTGGTTCCCAATGTTTTTAGATGCAAGGCACCCCTCCATCATTTTTTAAATGGGATCACCTTTATTCACTAATTTATGTATTCCAGTGCTTACCGCCTGGCAAAAGGGCAGGATGGTAGCCAAGCAAAGATGAGCCTGAGTTTGCGCTTATCTTCTCACATGTTGTGGCACCCTTCAAAATATCTCATGGCACCCCAAGGTGCCCTCGTACCCTGTTTGAGAATCACTATTTTAAAATCTAATTCAAGCCCTACTGGGTCGCCTTACAGTTTCAAGGCTTATATCTGCAGCTAAGTGGTGATCTTAGAAAATGAGAAGAGCCCATTTTACACCACGCAATGTTTCAAGATGCAACTGAGCTAGAACAAAGTGACTTCATTTGCTCCTGTGCTGAAAAGACAGTTGGCCTTTCAGAAACTGAGGATGTGGAGAAGATATGCATCAAAGATCAGGGGAAGGAAGTGATGCCAATGGATTTGCTAGAAAATGCTTGTGTATGTGCATTTTCCCACAATAAAGGCTTATCCTCCCCTGAGTCCATGGTCGGCTATTGTGGATTGGCTCCCTAAATAGGTGGAGTGAAATCCAGGCACTGCTGAATTCAACAGCATCATTCCCATTGATTTTAATGGGGCCAAGATTTCCCCCTGGCAGGGATTTTTTCCCCTGTTGCATTCTGTTGGGTTTTAGTGTGTTTATGTAGAATTCTGATTAATCGCCTATAAAATCCTAGTTGTTCTTTCCCCACTCATATACTGTAGGACTTTTCCCATACGGAAAATAACAAAGAATTTTGACTTCAGATAAAGTCAATTTCCACTGATTGGTAAAGGTTACTTACAGGGAGTGATTGGAAGAATTCAACATACTTAGCTCACCCAAGAGCTATTATGATTCCTTCTGAATCTATGAATCTATATGAGGGATTATCTTCAGGTCAGATTTAACCTGAGATCTTATCCCCATTTCTCTTCTCTGTGCAGTTCTTGGGAAGGTATGGAACCTACAGATTAATTTTATAAATATCTGCATGTTGAGAAAGGTAATAAGATAGCTGGCAAAAAATATTGAGGATATTGGCATATCTAAGATATACCCTTCTCTTAAGTACTTTACTTTGGTAAGCAGGGAGGCATTTATTTCCAGTTGGGATTCAAAGCCTTGCCCCTTTTTGTGGATAAAGATGCCTACACCAGCTCCTTGTTCGGAAAATCCTCAGAGTCTAGGATAATTGTCTTCCAGGACTGCCTTATCTGTGGGTGTGAAGATGGCTGATGGGGTCAAACTGGGGTTGACAGATTGCTGCAACTTGGCCATGTGTTTCTGTGCTGGGTGAGTGGCTCTGAATTCTTGATTTGGTCCACAACATGCTTTTTTTGGCAGTCCTACTTTTCCATCTACTGTTGTTGTCATATAGGTTCAAAGTACTGAGATCCTTTCAGCCCATTCTTTTTCCATTTGGGGCAGTCCTGGGTGATAGTCTCCCATGAGTTGATGTTGATGTTGCATTTTTTCAAGTTGGTCTTGAAGACATCTTTGAAGTGCTTTCTAGAGCATGCACATTGATTGAGCTGGAAAAATAAAACTTGCTTTAGGAGTCTGAAGTCAGACTGGCCCAGTGAAAATGATGCCAGATGATCATCATTTTGAAGCTCATGGTGTTTGCTTGCAAGAGGATGCTAATATTGGTGTGTCTATCTTTCCACTGGATTTGAAGGCTCCTGTACAGGCAGTATTGATGGTACTTCTCCAATGACTTGACGTGTCTCCTGTATATTGTCCATGTCTCAGATCCCTTCAGTAAGGTGGGAATCACAACTGCTTTATAAACCATGAACCTGATTAATGATTTCTTTGCCTCTGTCTTCCTAACTAGGGACCAGAACAGCCACCTCCCTGCTGGGCCCCCGTCGGGCCCCAGGGGAGGCACGCCTGGGCCAAAGGTTAGTGAGGAACTAGTTAGGGAGCTTCTGGACGGGCTGGATGTATTCAAGTCAGCCAGTCTGGACGATCTCCACCCTAGAGTTCTAAAGGAATTGGCCGAGGTCATTGCAGGACCCCTGGCATGGCTTTATGAGCACTCGTGGTGCTCTGTTGTGGTGCCGGAAGACTGGAAGAGGGCCAATGTTTTTCCCATCTTCAAAAAAGGGAGGAAGGAGGACCCAGGAAACTATAGGCCAGTTAGTCTTACCTCGATCCTAGGCAAGCTATTTGAGAAAATTATTCTGGCATACATCCATGAGGGGCCAGCAGGGGACTGCATGCTTAGGGGCAACCAACACGGGTTCATCAGTGGCAGGTCCTGTCAGTCCAACCTGGTGGTCTTTTACGATCAGATCACCAGATCATTAGATGGAGGGGTAGCAGTGGACATCATCTTCCTGGACTTCTGGAAGGCTTTTGACACTGTCTCTCACCCCGTTCTCATTAAGAAACTGGGGGACTGTGGTGTCGACACCCACACAGTCAATTGGGTCGCCAACTGGCTGGAGGGCCGCACCCAGAGGGTGGTAGTGGATGGGTCCTTCTCAACCTGGAAGGACATGGGCAGTGGGGTTCTGCAGAGCTCGGTCCTCGGGCCCGCACTGTTCAACATCTTCATCAGCGATTTGGACGAGGGGGTAAAAAGCACCCTGTTCA
>NW_017729031.1:37108609-37117578 GCF_001723915.1 Gavialis gangeticus
ACTCAGTTTTGGATCTGATATCGTGATCTTTGAACACCCATTTTCTGAGGTATCTGAAGGTTGCACTTGCACAGCTGAGGTGATGTTGGATTTCTTCATCCATGGCTTCATAAATGGCTTCTGAGGTACAGGAAATACTTAGTTTTCTCCAGAGTCTCACTGTGAATCTGAATTACCAGAGGTAAAACAGATTGGCAGGTCTTGCCAGATTTGAGGACTCTTAGGAATTTCTACCCTCAAGTCATGCTGGCAAGGACCATGGGTTCTTGCCTTCCTCTGTAGCATGGAGCATGGTCCTCTATCTAGTGTCATGGGAACATGTCCTCACTACCCTGCCCTTCTCTGCCCTTGCAGTGGCAGGTGTTGATGGTGCCCTTGTTTTTTATCTGTCACCTTCTGAAAGGTGCTTGGGGATTTATATCCCTAATGTTCCTTGTAGTTGTAATGTGTGACCGTGGATTGGGAGAGCATGGTTCTTAGGAGTCTTTGGATGGACATTTGCCTAAGAGAGCATAGGACTGGTTTGATAGCCCAAATCTGGTCCTCTCTTTGGCCCTTGTTACACTTTAATTTTAAATGACTCCTGGAGCTCTTAAGCCATGTATTGTCCATGCATTAACACCTGAAAATGGTTTTAAGCACACTTTATACGGATTAAAGTCACTCTACTCCAGGGAGGTTTATTTAAGATCTGTGTTACCCAGCTCCTGTTCCATTAATGTGTGGGCACTCCCCACAGATAAGCTGCCAAGCTACAGTCCTCCAGCATCCCAGGATGCAGTGTCCCCTCTCCCAACCCTCCTAGGTGGTGTGAACAAACATTTCACCCCCTGAAAAAACTAGCACCAAGCCAGTTCCCTCTCTTGCCCCCCAGTAATATGACCTTCCCTCCCCCATGGGTGTAACCCTGTGCAAACAGCCTGAAGAGCACATGCCAACTAGTTATGTTGCAGGTCACAGATAGGTCTATAGGGAGTGGGGTCTAGGGGGAACCTGTGTGAGGGGACCAAGGCGAGGAGCTGGATTGGGTCCCCATGGGCTGGGGCTTCCTTCCTGGGGCAGGGGCAATAGCTCCACCAAAAAGCACCTTTCCTCACTACTCCCATCTCTCAGCCACCCCAGGAAGCACCACCAGAATTCCCCATATCTCAATGCCAAATCCCAATTTATTAAAACATAAGACCATCTTTAATTTACTTCCTTGTTCTTTCTTTCTTTGTTTTCCCCCCCTTATTTTATCCTTTACTGCCTTCAGTGGCTGACTTCCTTCGTTTCACCTCCCATTGCGCTTACCAAGTCCCCATCACTAAAACTCTCCCTACTTGCAGCCTCATGCTCCCACCCCCACCAACCCATCTCTCCAATGTACCCCCACCTACAGCAAGGATAGAAGTCTGTCCTAGCTCTCCAGTGCTCTTGGGACAACTCACAGCTGCAGCACCTAGTCAGGCCCCTGCTCACTGACAACTAACCATGATCAACATTTGAGCAGTTGAAAATGCAATAGGTAACAAGGCCCTGACTTTGTTCCAAACCTCTAAATCTACATGGAGCTTATGTGAGAGACAGGCACAGAGCTGTTTGGGTCTGTCAAGATGGAGGCATTTGGGGCACTGCCATTAGCAAACATTTAGGCTTTTAGAGAATCCCCTGGGTGAAAGCTTGGGGACACGGGATACCTTTGCATTAGTAGCTTAGTAGGGCTTTTGAAGCTCCCAGAAAAGCTTCAAATATACTATGGTATGCCCAACAATTTTGCTAGATTACGCTGGTACGCCTAAGTCCTTTTTGCGTGTCTGGATCATTGTTGGAGTAAGGAGAGTCTTGCATGGCCTAATATCACTTACTTCTCTTGACTGCAGTGAGACACTCTTAAAAATAGCAGAGATTTGGTTGGCAGCAAAGGAGTTAACATTTTATTCCCAGGAATGAAAGAGGAGAAATGTCTCCCTCCCTAAGGCATTTTGTACCAGCTGCCAGGAGTCTGGGCAAAGATCCCCCAGCTGAAAGAGAAGTATAGCTGATTGAAGGATCTAGGCAAGGAGGGAACCTATTGGGTCTATTTAAGATAACCTGGATATAAAAGGGGAAAGGGAAACATTTCCTGGTGGTTTGCATGCTTAGGTTTGAGACTGAGGTGCTGCATTTTGAACAGGGAGAGAAAGAGAGATTTATGCTACAAGCCAGGGACAAAGGGAAACTGTGTGATTCACTGTTATGCTGCAAAGCTGTCCTTTTAATGGGCTAATCATAAAATGCCCAGTGAAAGATATTTAAAGCCTGCCTGGGTTTCTGTACAGACCTTTCATCCTCATCAGATGCCGTGATGGCCATGTTCTGGCTTTGCATGACAGCAGGCTGACCAACTGCTACTACAAGGCACCTTGCGGTTGCACTGCACTTTCCTCTTTCCTTTGACTGCACACTTCTCAATTAGCTTTTAAGTTGCATTATAGATCCACTAACAGTTGTGCAGTTAAATCATTAATTACCTTCTCAGTCATCTGGGAACTCAATTTCACTTTGGTCGGCAGTTTGTGCTCCGCACTAGATTACTTAGCTAATCCATAAACATCTTCAGACAGTATAATTTAAGGAAGTTAATGATGAAGAAGTTTAGACAATTTTATGACAAAATAATTCTTAGTTAGGGATGTGGAGTAAAAAAGCCTTTATGAAGGAGCACTATGCAGATTTCAAACCTTTCATTTCCAAGTTAGGAAAAGGAACTTCAGTTGAATATTGTGAAAAGAAATGAAAAGGAATCTGATTTAATCTGCATAGAAAAGTAAAGACCCAGGGGCGCTGAACTGGAAGTCAGAAAACCTGGTTTCTTTTCCCCAGCTCTGCCTCTGGCCTGCACTGAGTAACCTCGTCACCTCTCTGGATGTAGTTCAACACTCAGCGTCCGTCTGTCCTCTCTGTGTCAGCTGTAAGCTCTTTGGCCATGCTCTTCTGTTGCTTAGGTGTGCATGGAAGCTCAGGTGGGAATGTTCAGGTCCTGCTTGGATACAAATATTTGCTTAATACATAATATTAAAGAACCCAGAAAGTTATGAACATACCAGCTTCAAAGCACATTTCAAAAGAATTTGAAATACATTTTTTTTCTTTCTTTCCCTTATCCTTGTGTCTTTTCACAGGCTGTTGATTATCTCTCAAATTCATCTAATCCCTTTAACTTATTTCTGGGTTGGCTGTCTGCCATTGCATCCAGACACTATTTGTTTCAGATTTCTGGGGTCTGGCCCTATTGCTCACGGTATAGAAGCAAAGCTAACTAGTAGAACTATTACCACCCTGAATAAGTACTGAATAGCAATAACACAGGAGAGAGGGACGGATTCTTTATGGGAGCTAATGGGGTTATAACAAGGAGCAGCAGTCAGGAATTCAGAAAGGGAAATTTTGGTTTGCTCCAATTGCATTTTGGAGCACAAATTCTGACAAAAGCGGTGAGTTAGATAACAGAATAATGTGTGGAGGGAGGCCATTGAGGCACTCCCTCTAAAATACTTAGAATTAAACTTTGATTTTTCCAACCTGCCCTGACTAAGCAGCAGAGCATGGTTGCAGTATCTTAGGGACGGATTGGAGACTCCAAGTTACATTTTCTTCACGCTTCCTGCCTCTCGGTGCCACGGGCATAAATAATCTCACCATTTTCATGGAGCAACACCTTCCCTTCTGTGAGTTCAGCCACTTAAGTGTAGATCAATGAGTTGGTATTAGAAAGAAATGATAAGATTTGACCCTGCGTGGAAGGAAATGGGTCAGGATCACAGAGTTGGTAGGTAAAGCATTGTAAAAGGATGTGTTCCTCCACCAAAAGGGTTGAAGACGAGGGGTGAAACCACCCTCTTTTCTTTGTTACTCTATGGAGTAAAGGTGGTTGCCAGTAAGGGATTGACTGGAAGATATTTTGCAATAGTGACTGGAGAGTGAAGAGGAGAATTAGGAGAGGGTGCAGTCATGCAGGCCTCCCAGGGACAATTTGCTTGTAGTTCTTAACCCTCTCTTTTAGGTCTGGGACAGAAGTTTCATAAACCAGTTTTACCCAAATCAGTTAAGTCTGATATGACATTTAACCAGGTTTATCTTAAACCCATTTCAGCCATTTTGAAACGGATTTATGTTCACTAAGTTTCTGTTCTGTTACCAGTTTAAACCAGCTTCTGATCACTTAAACCAGTTTATGTGTAATTTCTGTCCCTAGGCTTAGGGGACTGTGACTGATTCAGAGCAAGCCTAAAGAATTAATGCAGAAGGCCAGAGAAACTATCAGAGATCAATAAAAACAAATAAACTCACAATACCGAAGAATGACCGTATTCTGTGAATTTTGTCTCCGTGACTCATGCTATAGACATGACATAAATCGAATGCTATTGAATGACAAGAGGAAGAGTTCAGTACAAAGTTACCTCAATAGACAGTGGTCTCTCCTTTTCCACTCATAAATGAGATACCTTAAGTCACGTATCAATAGTGTTCAATTCATGGGTAGATCCATTTTGCGGAAAATTAAATATTTTGCTAGAAACAGAATTTCCACTAATGTACTATGGTACAACTTAGCCTAACTCTAGAAAATGCTGATTAACTCATTAGACTGGGTTAAAAAAGGAGTAATAATACATTTTCCCAAAAATTGCTGAGATTTTTTTTTTCAAAATTTTTTTCCCCAATAACTCTAAAGTTTTGAAATTCCTTTGAGACCCTGAAGCAAACAGGTTTAAAAATGGGGCAGAAACATGCACATTATTGGAATTTTAGTTTTTGTGAAAAAAAAAATGACCAAAAATGTGTCAAATCGAACATTTAGAAAATTTCAACCAAATCTGCATGGAATATTTTCTGTTCCTTTTTTTGGTTTGCTTTCTTGTTTGTGAATCTTTCATGAATTGTTCCTGATTTCTAGGAATGTATTTGGGATTCTCAAACGCTTGCCACAATAGTTACAGAAGCACATATGAGCCCATGTGTTATTCGTGAACACTTCATTTTCACTTTTTGCCAATGGCTTGCTGTGACTGGCACCTTGTCACCTGCTATTGTTTCTGATCCTTAATTGGAGAAATGTGACAAGTCACATAGACACTTGGCTGTCCGAATGGAGAATCCAGGTAGCTGTGTATTATCCATGTTCGACTATCCCAAACAAAATGGAAACCACAACAACCTGGCAAGTGGAAGCTACCATTTGTATTTCCGTCAGAAGCTCAAGAGAAAGAAAAAGAGTATCGATATTCAGCTGCTTAAAATTTTCTAAAGGAAGTCAGTTCTAGAAAAGCCATTCCCAGACTTGTTCCCTAATGATCTCACTTTCCAGCTCACAACTCTGCTTCCCTTTTCTTCAACTGCATTTCCAACCAGGCCATGACAGTGGCAACTCTATTTGCAACATATAGTTTGGGAACCACTGTCCTACTGCTGGGTAAAAAGAGCATTTCTTTATTCCTGGATAATGGTGTTCAGAAGTTACTTGCTTTTGTTTCACTTCTTTTCATTTCTTTTTTTTTTTGTGCATGTGTGGAGCCCTTTTTGCCTCAAAAACCAGATAATAGCATTTATTTTCCCAAGGAAGGTTTTCCATCTCTAGTTTCCTCCACCAATGGTGAAAAATATTTTAGAACCAGGCTCTTCCACTGGAAGAATACTGAATAATGCATGGTGAATAGAAAAAGAGCATGAGACTAGTAACAGGAAACAAACACCTCAGCTTGCAGTGCACATTTCCAGGTGCATAATAATTCCTTCTAAAATCTGTGACACTCACGGGATTCTCGTATTATTTTCATGAACACCTGCAAGCAAAAAATATCCTGATGCCACATTTTGCAGCCTGCAGAATTCTCTGCTTCTGTTTGTGAGGGGGAAAAAATACCCCATATTCATATCATTAATTTGGCTCCTGTCTTAACCTCCTCCACTCAGTGTGTTGGTCCCCACGACTCAGTTGATTAAGCCAGTGGCTTAACTTCATGAGCATTGGGCAGTAAGTACCTTGCAGGGACCCGTCTTCAATAATTTTGGGTAAGGGATCAGAATGTGCCCTTGGGACCAGATTAAGCCAGCACAACATGTACTCACACCTACATTATAACATTATCATATCCATGCCTGTGCACTATGCTGGCCCCAGCAGCCTTATGTGGGGTCCTGGAGGTCTCCCAGAGCTGCAGTCACAGTGATCCTGCCAGGCTGGCAGCCACAGTGCAGCTCCAAGTGGGTCAGCTCTGCTTTTTAACAGTGCATGCTGCCTGAGTGTGCACTGGTCCATTTTTTTCCCACGTTTTTTTTTGACCCCTGGATAGCCAGAGGTCAAAAAAAAACCACAGGAAAAAATGGAGCAGAACACACCCGGTACGTGGCGCTGCAAAAATGTTTGCAGCGCC
Organism: Gavialis gangeticus; assembly: GCF_001723915.1. Lineage (NCBI taxonomy): Eukaryota > Metazoa > Chordata > Crocodylia > Gavialidae > Gavialis > Gavialis gangeticus. The sequence continues at coordinate 37,115,008 of NW_017729031.1, forward strand.
ACGTACCGCACAACCATGTTCGTCTGGATATGCCCCTAGAGGTCGAAAAACCCCTTTGTGCTGCTCCCTTGCAGCACAGAAAACAAATGAGTGTGTGGAACATGGTGCCGCAGACATGTCTGCAGTGCCACATACCGCATGGCCACGCTCATCTGGACACAGCCAAGGAGGCCTCTCAGTATGTATTTATAGGAGCCAGGATATATCTGAGCATCCTGATGAGGTAGTGTTGATTTTTCTCCTTCTGCCATATAAAGGGGCCCTGTTGAGGTGGTGTTGATGAAGCCTAGAAGATAGGGAAGCTTAGAGTTATTTTCCATGAATATGACTGCCCGCAGACTCAGGAAGACTTGCACATCAGTTATGCTTGGTCTGGGTTCTCAAGGTCTATACACAGCCAGAAAGGTTAAAAAAATTCTTCTTTTAAAAACCGAATAAAATCTTAGATTCTGACATAATCACAAAGCTCGAGGAGCTGGCAGCATAGGTCTAGGCGCACATTCCCATAGTTGCTCCTGTTTTAATCTGGCCCAGTCTCACCCTCTGTGAACAAACATATGCTTTGGTTAATCATGCCTGCATTTCTCCCCCACAGGACTGTCAAAGGCCCAATTCATCAATGTAGGAAACATTTCACACAACTGTAGTTTCTCAGCTTGTTAATTTACTTTTGTGCCAATGTGGATTTTTGCAGAGAAGTGAGTCAACCAGAATGGCCTTTATAACAGATCCGAATAAATTGTCTCCTTTTCTTTCCATAAAACATTTCAATATAGAATGCAAACACTTTGACAAGCCTGTGGCATCATAATCCATAAATGGAAAGCTGGGAGTCCATTAACCAGATTGGAAAAAAAGCAAGAAAACAAAGCTTAACCTAGCTCTGTGTATTTTTGGACTCAATCTAAGCATTTATATATAGTCAGGATAAAAAGAGTACCTTTCCCACTATTTCACATCATCACAGAATGTTAAATGATATTGTATTAAGCTGACAAACTGTATCCCGAATTAATTCTGAGAGCTAAATGAGACAGAATTAAACAACTGCATTGGGAGAGGGGAAATGATGCGTAGCCAAGGCGGGGGGAGTCATTTTCAGAAAGATGTTGTTATAATAATTATAGTAAAGCCTAGAAATCCCACATAGAGATAGTCTTGATTGTAGCCTTATATGACTGTTTGCATAAAACAATGTCAGAGCGCTCAGATATCTATTCAAATATAGGAATAATCTTCAGCCAGACCCCCTTCTCTGAACAGGATGGTGCAAGTGATGCTATGCAATTTGAATCTTCCTTTGGTGGTATGGCGAGGAGAGAAGGACACACAGATCTACGAATATAATCTTATGACTTGAGCCAAAGTCATTGATTTTAGGAGGAGACCATGGTGCCCAAACTCAGGAGTAGAAGAAAGGCTCAAAGTCGGCAAGGATGACATGGCTATGAAGTCTTCAAACAGAAGAAAACATTTTGCTTCTTAAATGGAACAGATAGATAAACACTAGTGCTCCTGAAATCTGTATTTTTATTTTATTGTATTTTATTTCCATTCCAATAACTATTTAGGTCTACAAGTCAACTTTACTTTGGAGTTTAGTAGACCAATAAATGGCAGCACGGAGCATTTCAATGATGTATCAACTTTTGCATACTACTCTATGGGAAATACAGTAAGCCCACTGTAGACGAGTGAAACAAACAGTAAAAAAATAGGGCATGAGTGACTGTAAACATGAATGTCCCATAATTCACGGGTGATTTCCCTCAAAGTATATACTCCTTTAATGGGCCTTCTTTAAATGCAGTGATTGTAATTTTTTTGTATGCATTTTCCTTTTGAGAAAGCAATAAAATGTAAGTGATAACATCAAAAATCCTTTTTTAGTTGCCGTGCACAGTGCATCTTGAGTGTAAGTTAATGGTTTACATATTAATTTTCTCATTTCTCTGATGGGCAGAAAATTGCTTTAATATAAATGCAGTTAAATTTGTCATTTTATATCTACACAGTTTAGGCTTCAAAATTTATTACACGCAGCCTCAAATTGTTGCTGCATGGCAATTTAGCAGCTTTTCGGGAAGAAAAATGTGTCAAGTTAGATGTGGAGGTAAAATTTCTCTCTCAATATAATTAACGTACTTTTTATGTTTATCGCCTAATCAATTGTTTTAAAGGACGCTGTGAGGCTGTAATAAAGGTACTTGATTGATGAATGTGACTTTTGGCTGGATTGCTGAGTGGGCAGAGGGTTCTTCTCCATCCAGTGAACACAATTAAACTCCAGTCCTTAAAATAAAAAGGACGGGTAAAGAAAGGATGTGGGTACATTGGAGAGAGTCCAGTGGAAGGCAACAAAAATGGGGTTGGGATTTCTGAAGAGAGATTGAGGGAGTTGGGTAGGTTTCGTTTGCAGAAGAGAAGACCGAGGGGGATTGAATAGCAACTTCACTTTCCTGCAGGAGGGCTGCAAAGAGGATGGAGCTGGGCTGGTCTCAGTGGGGGCAGATGACAGGACAAGGAGCAATGGGCTAAAGTTGCAGCAAGGGATGTTGAGGCTGGATATTA
>NW_017729031.1:37117736-37118859 GCF_001723915.1 Gavialis gangeticus
AGATGTGACCTCCTGAGGTCCCTTCCACCCTCATTTTCTACAGTCCCGTGATGCGAATTCAAGGAGTGTTTCTACCTGGGCTATCAGGCATGGGAATCAATAGGTAAAATAATGTGGCGATTAAAGAAAGCAGGTTTCAGTCTGGAAATTTTACTTCCATTTTGCTTGACAGTTTGACCATAGAGGGTTTAGGTCAGCAAGGTGCTGAACTTTGAGTACCTACTTAATCCCAGTTTCCACTCAAAGCCCAATCTCAGCCAAGCACTCTTGTATGTTCCTAACTTCAAGTATTCGTTTAACTGCAGTGCTCAAGCACTCCCCTCACTTCAAGCACCTATATAATTAATTAATTATTTTTAAGCCCAGCTCACATGATTAGCTTAACTACTTTTCTGACCCAGGAACTGAATTTTCTAGAATTGGCCCCATCAAATCATGGCCGGGTGTATTCAAAGAAGCCTGCCTTGCTAATGCCCAGGCTACACCAGAAGCGGCTATGAAATCACTCCAGAATTGTTCATGTGAAACCAAGTGCTGAATCTCACCATGACCTAAACGACCCTGGTAGATAACAGGAGCAAACTGCTAACGCACGTGAAACCACTCCATTCAGCACCTACTATCACGGATACTGTCCTAAAATTGTGTTCTCTCATTGCAGATCATAAGGGCTTTATTCACAGGCATGAGTCAGGAGTTATATACCTCATTGTAGGAAGAGCAGCTCTGGAAAGTAAGTGGGAATCCGCGGTCCTTCCCACCCCTGGAAGGCTGCACAGCTCTGCTATGCTTGCCTGGTACCAGCTGTCACACTTCCCTCCACCCCACCTTTTCTCTCCCACATCCAGCCAGTTCTGCATCACTTCCTCTGCTCTATTCACCAGCTGTTTTCAAAAGCAAGTCCCCAGTACACAACTTCTGGTCTCCTTTTCCACTCCAGGAAATAAATACTAAAAATAAAGGAGGAAATATGGCAAAACAGAGAATGCCATTGCTTATATTTTCAATGCAAGAATAGGACAAGCTGTCATTTTCAAAACTCCACGAAGGGAAATTGAAAAATTGAAGGGGTGTTTTTTGGGGTTTTTTGTTTTTGCGTCTGTCATTTCTCTGATTCCATTGT
>NW_017729031.1:37123859-37128718 GCF_001723915.1 Gavialis gangeticus
TTTTTTTTTTTTTTTGCATCCAAAGAGATGCGAGAAATTAAAATTGCCTTGGATTACATCTCTCTTTTCTTCCCACTTTTTGAAACTGTTTATGGATTTTCATGGGTTCTGCCCTGTATAGCATCCAATATAAATATGTGCACCAGTTACATTGATTTGTGTTCTGCCTGCATCATCCATGGTATGCCAATAGGGTTTTATTATAATTGAGCTCCAAAATGAAAATAAGCAAGTAAAAGATTTCTTGATAACCACAGAAAGAATGAAATCAACACAAGAGAAAACAAACCTAGGAGTATGCATTGATTCCCAACATCTGTATAGTGTATGCTAATATCTAGCATATATTGTAATACATATATATATACATATATATATAGGGTGGAGACAGGTAATGGGGGTGGTATATGTGCGTGTGTGTGTATATGTAGGAGAGAGAGAAGCAGGAAAAGTACATGCAAATGATGTTCAACACATTGGGAAAAAATTTAAATTTGTTTTTCCCTTGATGTATAAAATTGCCTTCTGAAACATGCTGAATTCCTTTCTTCTCCATCAGAGATGATCAGCTAATTATCCAGGTACCGCAAAGAATTGCATCAGACTCTACACAACTGTATAATGTATTTCCATGTTTGCATATGCACTTTGTAAAACATATTCACAGACCAAAAGATTATAAAGCCAGAAGGAACAATTGTGATCATCTCATCTGATTGTCAGACTTCCCGAATGAATTCTTGTTCAAAGTAGATAGTGTCTTGAAGAAAAATATCCTATTTTAATATCAAGATTTCTATTGATGAATAATCCATTACAGTCCAAGTTGTTCAGTATCTAATTACTCTCTTTTTTAAAATGCCCCTTATTTCTCGTCTTCATCTGTCTAGGTTTAATTTCTACTGACTTGCTCTTGTTAAACCTTTGCCTGCCAGATTGATGATTCTCTATTAAATTTCTCTTCCCCAGGTCAGGTAATGATAGACTGCGATCGTAATCTTCATAACCTTCTCTTTGGTCAGCAGAATAGATCAAGTTCCTTGCATCTTTGATGTTAAGACATCTTTTCCAGTCTTTTAATTGTTTTCCAATATCTCCATGTATTGCATTGTGGATACAAGATCTGGACGCAATATTACAATTGCAGATCCATCCATGCCACATTCAGAAGCAGTTTAAGCCACAATGTTGCACTGGAGTTCATGTTCAGCAAAACCACCAAACTTCTCCATTTTTATGGGTATAGTCTGTAAAAATGGCCTGCATCCTTTGGTCTGAGCTGTATGATTTTGTATTTGGCAATACTCAAGCACACATTTAGTTGCTGGTGCTTAACATATTAAAGGAACCAATCTGATTTACATCAATGACTTAAGCTCATCTATGTACTCTACTATCGTCCATCTTCTGCACATTTTGTCAGTAATGATATTGTGTTCTCCTCCATGTCATCAATAAAAAAAAATATATTAAATGGTGTTAGGCCGAGAACTGATCTTTTCAGGACCTGTTCAGTGATGGATCTGTTTGCTATTATATTTTCAGACCCATGTATTTACTGAGCAATAATCTACTTGGTGTGCAACAGATTGATTCTGTATCACTCCAGTTTTTTTCAGTCAAAATGGTGTGAGGTAGGTAGTCAAATGCCTCATGGAAGTCTATTATGTCTCTTAACCAAATACACAAAGTCATAAAAATTATGAAGATAGTCCAAGTTTGACAAAAGATACTTTCCTTAAAACCCTGTCAATTGATATTTAATTATATTACTTTCAGTTAGTTCTATATTACTTGTATTTAGTTCTTTGTTGCATATCAGCTGCTCCATTATTTTACTCAGGATCAGTGGAAGGATGACAGATCTATAATTACTGAGATGTTCTTGAATAATTTTAAATATTAGCTTTCTTCCACTCTTCTGGAACTTCCTAGGAAAAATGAACTTTTTCATTACATGTGTATATATGTGTACTTGAAACCTATACCTTTTTTAGGGTTTTTTGTTTTTGTTTTTTTTTTTTTTAAAAATCCATTATTTTCCTAACATCAGAAAAAGCTTTGAGAAAAATCAGTCAATCAATCTCTCTCTGGTGCGCGCACATGCACACATGCACATGCACACGCACACGCACACACACACACACACACCCTGTAATATATATGTAATATTTTCTTTAATTCTTTTGTGAAAAAGGTACAGAAAGTGCTTTTACTGCTGAATTTTAAAAAACCCTGAAAAAATATAAAGGTTTCCTATTTTTGCATTATTTTCATTTTCATTTTTTTTCATTCTCCTTTTCTCCCTGTTTTAATCTTTTACCATCAATATTTCTTCTTTTGCCATCTGAAAAATGGGGAGAAGTAGGAAGGAGAAAAAGTTAAGGACAGGGTAGAACAGGGATAAGAGGAGAAAATAACAGATGTCTGAGAAAAAAAAAAAACAAAGAACAGAAAACAAAGGGAAATGCCTGAAAAATATTCAGGTTTGATTTTGAAAAATGAAAGGTATTCAAGTTTCTGGTTTTCATTTTTTGTCTAAAATTAGGGGGAAAGAAATCCAGGATGAACGTTTCTGTTTTCAGAAAAAAGGCCTGTTGTCATTGAGAACATAGTTTTCAAATAAACATTTAAGCTAGGTTTATTTTTGTGACTGAGAGGGCGAGAAATATGAGTGTCCCTCAGCACTATTCTAACTAACCTTACATGTAAAGAAATGTAGCCAGGAGGGTAAATGACAAGATAATCCATCTTAGTAGTTAGCTGGAAAGCCTGATGAAATGATAAATCTTACTTCATGGCCAACAGTGGATTGAGACATATTTTGGAAAGGAAAGCACCTTATAGGAAAAAGACCTCTTGATCTATGCAGTGCACAGAGGAAAAATAAATGAAATATTCTTGATGACTGTGAATATCAAGGAAGGAACAGCAAAGGCTTATCCCATCTAAAAAGAAAATGTACAATTTTTTAGGACAAAAAGACATTTAGTTTTCACTGGGGATTCAGAGATAATTACTTAAAATGGTTATTCTTTCATCAAGTGTGAAAAGTCACAAGGTCCAATGGCCCGTCAGCAATATTATTCTAATATAATAAAAGGTTCGGTGTCTCTGTGTGTCTGTCTGTCCGTAATGCTTTTGGGCATCTGTGCATACGCCGCTGAGAGGGTGGGCACTGGTTGGCTGCACAGCCCGGGCTGCACAGGCCCAGTTTGAGCTGCTGCTGGGGAAGTTTGTGGTGGCAATGAATATGCCCCAGCCACCTGAGCAGCGGGGCTTCCCCACACCTCCTGGCCTGAGGGTGAAGGGGGGATCACGGTGGCGGTGCCCCCTGCCATCTAGCCCCAATACCTCACAGAACAGCTAGCAGGGAAGAGGAGGAAGTGGGGTTGGAGGGAGGGAGGTGGACACAGAGAGGCAGTGGGGGTGGAGCGGGCCTGGACCCAGAGCAGCGGGGCTGGTGATGGAGCCCAGCGCCAGACCTGGAGCGGTGCAAGGGAGGCAGGGGCTGGAGAGGGACCAGACCAAGAGCTGTGGGAGGGTTAGTAGAGCAGGCGTGGACTGAGAGTGGCAGGGGAAGGGGGGTGCAAAGCCATATGCAGGGCTCTGCCCCCCCCATCTCCCTCCATCATTCTTGACAGACAATATACTAGTAGAAAGATACTTGTTGGCACTAGGTTGTAAAAAGAGGTAGTTAACTGTATTTGTGGGTGGATAGAAGATTTTGAAACTGGGGGGGTGCAGATGTTGTGGTGCACCATCACTTATAACACAACACATTTTTCTCCAGTTAAAGAGAAACTAGAATTATTAATATGCCAGGGGTTCAGTGCTCTCTTACTCAGTTTAAAATCAAAGTGAAAATAAATATAACTTTATTGGAATGTGTCCTAGTTTGCTGGCTTATATGTTAAGTTTAAACAAACGCCACAAACTAGGCAAAAATCATCCAAAATACTGTTTTCTCGGTCATTATAGTAAAATGTATTAATAAAAGCACTTACTTAGATTTGTAACACAAAATCTACCCTCCCGGAGCATCTTGATGGTACTTCCAACACTTCATGGTTAGTCATTTCTACATGAGTTAAAGTTCACTTGAGTTAATGTTACCATATCTGAGATAAGCCACACCTGAGTTACCACATCTGAGCTAGCACTAGAAAGAGTCTGCAGGGTTGTGAAACAGGAGAGGTGTTACTGGGAGTGGCTAACATCCAGCAGCATTGAAGAGGAAAGGAGAACTTGATTAATGGAACATCAAAAGCATTAAAAAGGTTAGAGGGGCATTAACACCTGTGGAGTAGAGAGAGATTAGCAGGAATCAGAGAGATGATAGAGAGCTATGAGGTCAGTTGACTCTCCTGGCGCTGCCTGAATAGAAATGTGGCTCCCTCTCTTGGGCAGTTGATTTTAAAGTTTGGGCAGAAGAGGAATGAAAGGAGGATGCTACTACACAAATGTGCCCCTCTGGATCTGCCCTGGCTGCATGAGTTTGAAGGCATGGTAGATTTGCACCTTAATAAAATTACTATTAGAACAGACTGTTTTGGAGATTGCTAAACATTGTTTCCTGCACCATCTGCATGTTACTATCTTTATCCCCGAGGATTTGGTTTTTGCATTTATATTTAGCACATCGAAAAACTTCAAAAAAAGCCTTAGGCACATAGGAATTTAGGACAGGAAAGAGTATTCAGGCCAGGAAGTCCAGCGCCCTGCATCACCAGGCAACCATTGGTCTACAGCAGTGGTCTCCAAAGTGGGGTGCGTGGGACGATCCCAGGGGGTGCATGAAGAAAATATTAGAACTTGTATTATTTATTTTTTATCTAAAAAAATAAGAAAGAAATTAA
>NW_017729031.1:37132084-37132579 GCF_001723915.1 Gavialis gangeticus
TGGGCACAAGCTGATGGAGAGGAGGTATAGATTGGACATATATATGCATGTATGTATCTATGTATGTGCGTGTGTATAAATGTGTGTATGTGTGTATGTATATGTATGTGTATATGTGTGTGTGTGTGTATATATGTGTATATATATATGACATGTTAAAAGATCTGTTTAAAGTCAAATTCTGGCAAGTGGCAGAACACACTGAGCTCAACGGACAAACTTCCATTCAATGTAGACCTTAGGTACATGTTTGAAAAGGTACTTGATCTCACAGATCCCATCAAAAGTTAGTGCTGCAGATGCGTTGTGGAAATCAGTGTGAGTGAGGTGCCTTTAGATATTTGGCCAGCAGTGTTGGATAAATGTAAAATCAACAGATCTAGTAACAAAATCCTCTTCTTGTAGAGACTGCACAATGAGGGTAGCGGCAGTGAAAGCTTTCCTCATGCTGCCCGTTCAATATTATTATTTTATTGTTTTACCATAGCTGTACCT
>NW_017729031.1:37137579-37145307 GCF_001723915.1 Gavialis gangeticus
ATCCCATCAAAAGTTAGTGCTGCAGATGCATTGTGGAAATCAGTGTGAGTGAGGTGCCTTTAGATATTTGGCCAGCAGTGTTGGATAAATGTAAAATCAACAGATCTAGTAACAAAATCCTCTTCTTGTAGAGACTGCACAATGAGGGTAGCGGCAGTGAAAGCTTTCCTCATGCTGCCCGTTCAATATTATTATTTTATTGTTTTACCATAGCTGTACCTAGAGGAACTCACCTGATTGTGATAGGCACTATACAAACATTTAGCATCGTTTTTAAAGAGCTTAAAATCTCGGTGTTTAGACAAGAGACAAGAGATGGGGACGATAGAGAGATGAGGCGAGCACAAGGTAGCAATAAAGAATTCCTTTCAGCATAATCAGGAGATACCTAACCTTTGAGGAGCATCTGCACAAAAAATGAGTTTAAAGGAGGGATTAGAAGGAAGGTAATTTGGTCTCTTGTGGATTTTATGGAGAGTGCTGTCCGCTGTCTATCAGCATCAACTATAACGTGGAGGAATTTGAAATAACAAAGCAATAGGGTAAATCAGTGCCCATGGCCCACTCAGCAGCCTGTCTTGGCATTGAGACCTCTATCAGAATCCCTTATACTGTTGTCTTCTTGATATCTAGACACACTGGCAAGACGAAGACCACTGACTAAGTGACTGAGGCCATAAGAAGTCATCAGTCAATTCCTTTTAATGCAACTGGATTTCAACCATCTGTTGTTTTAAAGTTGAACGAACATGCATTTAAGGACAAGTTCTGATCCTGTTACTCATTTCGCGTAGTGATTTTACTCAACATGTGGGTCTCCACCTCCATGAAAGGAGGGAAGAAAGAAAGGGTATCGGAAGCAGGAGCCCCTTTTAATTTTAATTAGCACTCTATTTTTGAAAATGAACTTAAACAGCATCTGAGACAGGTGGGATTGACTGCAAAGTAATTAATTTAGAAATGATATAAGCTATTCCTTTCTGCCCACCATAGTCAGGTGAAGAGAAAACTTTAAAAATCCTTATATTGCTCACTTTGCTTCAATGTATGAAAGCCCTCTGACTCAAGTTTTAGTGAAATGATCCTTAGTAATGGACTATGTAGGCACGACTGAATGTAAAAAAAGTGACTAATGATAATCTATTTTCAGTAAGCTAAGGTTTTGGCACTGCACACAAAAAAATGAGGTTTTTTTGGTTTAAACTCATCATCTGTAGAAACATATAAGCTCGTCTGCTTTTGCAACCCAAACATAATTTGTTAGGTATAGTTTACATACAGTCAGTTTTCTCAGAGGAGGGGCAGGTCTTGTGGTCAAGGGACTGGATTTGGTACCCAAGAGATCAGAAGAGCGGGGGACTGAACCCTGTAAACTTCCTGGCTGACTTGGGCAGTCACGTAACCGTGTTGTGTCTCTGTTCCCTGCTGGCATCTGGGAAAAAAAAAATAATTCTCTGCCTTACAGGGGTTTTAAAATGATATATTCATATACCCAGGCACTCATCTAGCATACCCTCGTGCAGATGATTGAAGTCAATACTGTGATGATCTACATTTCCTTCTACATGCTTCTCCTCTCCAAGGTCTACATCTCTTTTTTATTTTTAAATCTTTTTCTTCTCCCATAAGGCAGGTAGTGCCTTTCTTGGGCAAAGATGTTACACAGAGATTAAAGCTAAAAGGCAACTCTGGGGCAAGAACAACTGGGTATTAACTGGCTAGGAATAATGTCAGCCTGGAAACAAGAAGCAAGTTTCTTGAAGAATGAAAATCTGGAATGGCGTTTGAATAGGAGGAGTGGATGCAACTAATCTAATGTTGTATATGAATCTTGTAGGGCTAAAAGCAAGGCTTTGTAATTCTAAAAGTGAAGCCATTTCTTTGTCCTTTTGCCTCTATTTCATAAAAGCGGACACAGCACTGACGAGACGGCTGGGAGGGAAGAGGGGTACTGGTACTGTGTGAGGGTTACTGATAAGATATGAAGCCAGCTGAAGCCAGTCAACCAGGGAGTCTCGTCAACAGGGAAACCTTGAAAGTCAGGCATAGATTGTGTTTGTAAGATAAAGAAACATCTTGAGACAAAATATATGAGGCATATAATTCATGAGCGTTAAACTTTGGTGTTCACGCCCACAGTGCTGCTTGATTGGATAGAATAGTGATTTAGTTACTAGATGATTGGGTATTTTTATGAGCACGAGCTAATCACGAACTAACACTGTCGCCTTGTTAAGTATAAAAAAGTATGATAACTAGTAGGCGGGGTCCCTCTCTCAAAGAGGCACCTCGCTCGAGTGAATAAAGATCCTGTATTTGATTTTGGATACTTGCTCTGTGTGATTATTGCCCCAGCCTAAAGCGAACTGCATGTGGCTTTAAGAGTGTAATTCGTAACATCTAACTAGTTTTAAAATGGATCTTGATGAGTTTATGAGTATATGATCTGATTTTCTGAAGTTCCTGGATACAGTGGATATTCCTTCCAGGCATAGGTCATGTGTCTAGAGGGTATCTGAGACAGGTAGTTTCAGCATACATCTCTAGAGGGTATATGACTATCTGATGCTAGTTTCAGCATACATTCATATATTTATCCTACATAAATAGCCATTCTTCTCACATGAACCATCATCTTTTATTGAGGTACCACTCTCGTATCTGGTTTAACTGAGGGGCAAAAAAATGTCAGAGAACCCTTGCTTGAAGACAATGAATGAGAATGCTCTGTCTTTTCTCCTAGGTCCTGTTCAGTTTTTTTCCTATCCTAATCTAGCCAATATAACATATATCCTTTTATATTGAATGCTCAATATGTATAAACACAAAGATATAACTAAAAAGAAATGCACTGCTTTGCATCCTTTTAATTCCACCTACTGAACAGACAGGTGATGTCCCATTTTCAGGATGTCAGAGTGATTCAAACTGTAGGAATTTGAAGGGACTTGAATTACAGGACCAAAGTTGGGCTTTCAGAATTAGGCGCATCAGCTCTCTAGATGGAGAGGTGTTCATTCATCTGTAAATTCAGAGAGTCAGACCAAGTAAGCCTGGTGCTGTAGAATAAACAATAAAGTAATAAAGATAATAACTAGAGAAGGTGAACCCACTGTGCACCTCTCTTTCCTGTAATATGCCTTAAATGATTTATGGTGTTATTAGGATGATCTGGCCAATCTGCTTTTACCAGCATAATTTACCATGGTTCTGTTTAAGGAGAGAAAATAATGGCTCCTTAAAATAGATTATTTAAAACAGAACTATGGGAAACAACGGTCAGCGAAACTACTTAAAGAGATGAAGTAATTTGGTCAGTAAGTGACTCAATGAATTATCTTGTAAAGTCACTATATACAAAATAAAGAAGCTGTTTCTCCAGTGCTCCCTTCCCTGGGATAATGCTCTGGTTTATGCCCACAGCTATGTTAGCCACCCTGAGTTTAAGAAGGCCTCCAAAGGTCTGTAGGAGAAGCATCACTCCATTGATTTAAAAGTGTCACTCCGTTCGACGTATAGCCACAAGACAAGTGGTGATACTGGGTCCTGCAGGAACAGTAGGCAAAATATAAGGTGGGCTAGGAATGGATAGCAGCACCATCTAGCTCTTTGACATGTCATAAGCAGCAATTTTAAGCTCTGACATTTCATAAGCTACGAAAATGAGAGAAAACTTTTATCACTGGGGAAATAGGAATTCCTGTCACTCTCAAGGCATAAAGCCCACATCTCTAGCAACATCTCTTCTCAGGGCTCATCTTATCTATACTCTGTGCCAACGAAACACATAGTGCCCCAAAGATATGAATGGCTGAGCAGGGTTTCAGGGTCCTGAACCACCGTGCAACTAAAGAAGCACGATTTAATTCTGCCAGCAAAGACTGGCAGACAACTTATTTGGATGTCTCGGCACAGCCCAGCCCCTGTGACCTTCCACAACATGGACAGCTGTCTATCTTTTAAAATTACTGGTAGCTCCAATGTGGCTGTCGGAGTGGGTGGAGAACAGGATTAGGGGAATGGAAAATGCAATGTTATGGTGGGGAAACAATTTTCAGCATTTAGCTAGTATGCAGGACCTGTGCTATTTCTTGCTTAACAAATCATTACTCATCAGCAGAGGTGAAGTAGCCATTGCAAGCTCAAATAAATAAATAAAATTAGGTAAAATTCGGATTTGTGAAACAGTTCCTTCATTATAACAGCTGAACCCAGATGCTGAAGTGGAATCAATGAAGTCGCTCGCTCACCATATTAGCCACATACAACAGAAAGACTTCAGAACGACTTCCTGATAAATCATTCATACCTTATAAATGCATCTGCATCACTTTATACTTGATACATAAATGCATGAACACTTAATTTAATCTGATGTCACTCGTGGGTCCTCATATGGATCTCATAAGCTCCGGCAGGTACTGTTAGGTAGGTCAAGTGCCATCAGCAAGGGAGGCATGTGGCATGGCATATTTATGGTGTTGACATAATTATCATTGTATACTCCAATTAATATTGAATTTAAAGAAAAACTTTCTCCAAAGGAACTGATTTATTATTTAAAAGCCTCCCCCCCCCCTCCCCACCCCCAGGGCACCTTCTGACATGGATTGCTGCTACAGCAAAGCAGAGACACGAAGGCAACTGCAAGCAGACAAACTGTTAGGCGGCATTTAATCCTTTATGCATGTTTTATACATAAACAAATTGGAATGTGTAGATCAGTGTCCTCCAGCTGTTTTTCAAACCACATTCTGCCTTCGTTAAAGTTTTAGGAAGGAAATTTCCAAACATAGCTATAATATCTTGAAAGGCAGGATGTGATTTTTTTGCGGGGGGGTTTAAGGTAGAATCTATGCTTAAGTTTGCCCTGACACTAAGTTTAGTCACTTTAAATAGTAAAGCATTCCTCTGCCAGGACAGCCAATGTGTTAAATCTTTCAGACAATCAAGTTTTTTAGCACCGAGTCCCTTTAATTAGCCCAAAGATATAGCCCCCAGATAAAGCGTCCTGAGAGAGTGCCAATTTGGCCACATCAGGCACACAGGGGAGTTGTAAAATACAGGGATCAAATCAATTCCAGCTAAACTAGGCCTCTTTGCAGTGATGTTGTGCTCCATGGCTCTCTGAACATTTATTCCAGCAGCTGCAGTTAGAGTCATTGATTTAATCAGGATGAGAAGATTTTAATTTATTCCTCCTGATAATTAGAGGTCTTCACTAAAGGGGGAAAAAAAAAAGGTTTGTTCTCAAGACTGTGAGGAGGTGAGCAGGATGCAAAGAGGGACTGGGGAGCCCCATTTGCTGTTGAAACGGTAGGAATAAGTCACTCGTGACAGCAGAGCAGCACATCCTTTCCGCTCAGCCTGGTGGTATATGATGTGCTTCTGATTCAGAGCCACTGGGTTGGAGGAATCAGCCCACACTCTTATTTCAATACTTTTCTCAATAGCTCATTGATGGTGACTCCCAAAAGGCCGAAATTGCACCCGTGTACCTGCACAAATGTATAATAGAGGATGGCGAAGCCAGTTAAGAACATAAGAACCATCCTAGATCAGGCCATTGGCCTGTCTAGCCCAGTATCCTGTCTCCAACAGTGGCAGAAGTGATGCTAGTGGGAGAGCATTGAACTGGATAGATCTGGAGCTATTCCCAGTTACCCACCTGGTATCCACCATGAATGAGGCTGTGCTGTGCGGAGGTGGCAAACTGTGCTCTGTGCATGCTCCTTTTGGTGGCATTTACCTCTGCCTTGACCCTGTTCTAGGCCCAGCACCTATGGGTATGCATTGTCTGTGGGTACAAATCATTGCATATGTCAATGAATCTCTGAAAACGATGGCTGGAGGCATGGGGTTTCAAGCACGATGCCGCGACTGTCCTTTTTCCTAAGGGAAACGCTCATCCATTCCATGGCCCTTTGGTTCGAGGAAGGTGACACTCATCTCAGGACTGGGTTGTCCAGTAAAAAATGAGATATGCCAAACAAGGTGTTTTAATTTCTAGCTTCTTGTCCTGCATGGAATAATTCAACCCTTTCTGATCTGTTCCACAGATAACCTTCTGTCTACAGCCTGGCTTTCTGTTTGGGTGCATCTTCAATGAAAAAGGCCTAGAAATGGTTTTTTAGAGGTGTTCAGGAGCAGCAGGTAGATCTGAAATCACCCAAAGCTGGAAGGGCTCAGAGGCCAGGAGGATCATGTGTTCGGTACATGCAGGTAATGAATGTAATTACCTGCCGAAGACCTACACACAGCTGCAGTTATGTGCAATATTCTCTTTACCCCCTCCATCCCATGCTACTATTATTGTTGTTACTACTGTTGTTATTATTTAGCAATGATACACAGCTGTCCAATCCATCCTTGAGATGGGCATCATTTTGGAATAGAGATTTTTTTTTTTAAGAACTCAGGAGTGAAAGAGGCCCCATACCTATCAGGAACTATTATTTCTTATGACACACAATGCGTAAGCACCCTAGCACTCGGATCTTGAGAAATCCAAGTGTAAGCACAAGATGTTGCTTTGTTGTATTCACATCTGGAGCTGGGCTGCTGTTTTCCCACGAATATTTTCAAAACAGGCAGACTGTTCAGCATCAAACAGCAAATGTCACATCTGCTCCCTAAGACCTCTGGGAATCTTGAACCCAGAGATAGACAGATGAGAATGGCCGGCAGTTTATAATGCATCTTTAAATATTATATCAGTATCTTAAGCACGCATGTACAAGGCACCCATTGTCATAGTATCTAGGTGCCAATAAACATCTGTAATACGATTATCTTATTACTATGTACACATTCCTTAAGCTTCGTGTTTTCTCTAGCATTCCCCTGACATCTACGCTTCTCCATAATACTAATTATAAATATGAGCTGAAAGTTACAGGTCAGTTTTCCACTCCAGTGTGAATTTTCCTGCCCTAATCAGTATTCCATGAATCTCTTTCCCAGCTCCGTTACTCAACCACAGCGTCTTTTGAGAATCAACTTCTCCAATGAATGAACATCTTGTTGGAGTGTAGAAAACTGGTATTCCTTGCAAATGTCTTCCCTAAAAAACATATGTCAATCATAGAACCAAGGCTCTCAAAGCAAGCCTTTGGGAAAGTTTCTTGACTTATGGATTTTAATAAAATGCAAACCACTCTTTCACTAAGTGTCCAGCCAAGATACTAAGAATGGATGTTTCCATTTTTGAGTACTCAACCTGGGTCACTTGCAAGAGTTTTGAATTCTTCAGCTGCCTGGGTACATATTGGCACCCTAGAAACTGCAGAGGGGAATCAGGTAGCTAGAGTCTCTTGTTGATAGAAATGGCTTCAAACACAGCTGTAATGGAGACCTTGCAAGAATCAAAGAGCTCTCTCCAGTTTGTACTAGACTTTCCCTGTCCTGTGCTGACTCCCTGTTTCCCCCAACCTTTCCCTCACCTTCTCTTATGGTCTCGTCATCTCATTTTCACTCTGTCCCAAGCCCTCTTAGCCTTTTCTCCCTGTTCCCCTCACCTCCTCCTTCCTTCCCCTTTTCTTTCCATGTAGCTTATCGCTTCCTAAATAAATACTCCAAATATATGGAACTGTCATGCCATTTTCTGCCATCTCACTATTCACTCTGGGAGTGTATTTTATTCCTATCCCTGAGAGCCTACACATGAGTGGACTTGATCGAGTCTGCTGGATAGTGATAATTACTGCCCAAGAGCCACTCTAATTAAAG
>NW_017729031.1:37145318-37148764 GCF_001723915.1 Gavialis gangeticus
CACCCTGTCCCACCTCACTCCCGGAGCACGTGTAGAAATGTCCTCTGTGTCCATTTTGTCTCTCTAGATTGCAAGCTCTTTGGGGCAAGGACCATCTATTTGTTTGTGTCTTCACAATGCCAGGTATTATATCCTTCTGTGTTGACTCTGCCATACAAATCAAGATGTTTAATAGCAGTAGAAGAAAACTTCTGTTACTCTTAGAAGTCTTGTCTTGTGGGCACCAGTATAAAAGAAGTACCACTTAACATCTCCCTTTTTCAAAGAATAAATCTTGGAGCTTTACAGACTGGATCAGATCCAGTTTTGGGGCACTGGGTGTGTCATAGGAAAACAAATAAATAACCTAACAAATATTTCAATAGTGCACTTGCATAATTTTACCCTGGGAAAAACCATCCCTGATAACACAGATTCTAAACTTATTCCCTAAAGCTTGAGAGTTCATGGCCTCCAACACACAATGCATTATTTACAAAAGTCATTTCTCACAGCACTACCTAGCTCTCTTTATTACAAAATCATATAGATACATGCTCCTTGACTAAAATGCTTTTATAATATCTGTGCTGGATCATAGAAAAGTATCTATCTACCCATGTGGGTCTAAATAGACTGCCACAGTGGCCCATTTTAATTCAAAGCTTCCACTGGGTTTTAACACTCTTGGGATTTACCAGAGAAGAATACACGGAGAGAGATGATAATTTGTTATGTCTTCATCTTGCAGTTATTTCCCACTGGCTTGAAATCATCTGATAATAACTCAAAAATTGGCCTGTCTTCTGAATCTTTTACACAGCTAGAATTTCTCCTTGCCGTGGTTGTATTTTTTATGTAACATCTTCCTGCTTCCAAATGAACTAGATGTAGGGAAGTTTGTCACAGAGGTCAAAGTTTTCTTCCAAATTGGGTGGCCTATCAGCTTAATAATGGTCAGGCGCACCAGTTTCTACAGGCAATAGCATGATGAGGCCAGTGTCACAGCCGGCCTCCTTTGGCTTCCCAGTCAATAAATCATTTACAGATGGATCAATGGGTAAATACATCAGCACAGACCTGGAGTAAGCCTCAACATGCAGCTCTGAAGTGGTCACAAGGTACTTCAATGACACAGTCCCTCTGCCCCAGTCCTCTAACAGATCCCCATGTAATAACCTCCAAACCCAAAAGGGAAACATTCACTTCTCCCAGATCTTCCAGCAGGAACTATCCAAAAACTGCCTGTAATTCATATCCTTTGTGGGTGAAATCCTCACTTTTATTAAGTAATGATCAATTTGGATAGTGCTACTTGCTATCAGGGCTAATAACAGTACCTGGTTTTTACTGAACCTGAGCCATGAAGTGGCAATAAGAAGAATAGGGTCCATACATATCGGTTGGATAGTACAATAGTGCCCTCAAGCCCATGTTGTGCTGTCCAGAACTTGGGCCAACTATGTACTCCCAGTATAAATTAGAGGAATGTGAAATTTGTGCTAAGTTACACCAGCTGAAAATGACTTCCAGTAAGCCAGTAAGGCAACCAGAGTCTTCAGGTCAGTAAGTAGCCACTGGCTCCCATTGTATTGACATGGGGACAAGGTGGGATTCCTAGACACAGGGTTTGGAGACACTGCGCCACTGGCATGCAGCTAAGGCAACCTGAGCACCAGGCAAAACCAGGGTCTGGATGTCAGTCTGAGATGTCTTTGGACACAAAAGATAATCATTATCCAGAAAATGTGTTAATGTAATACATTTTATAAGTAGGTGGGTAAATGGGGTTAAACTCTAGCTTGAGATCCCTGCCCCAGATTTTTCTCCTAATTTGATTTCTAATGGAAACTACCCTCATTCATTTTAACACAGCTGTAAGGAAAGAGGACCAGTTCCAAGATGCTGCCATCCCTTGCATTAATCTATCTCTGTTTTGCAGTCCAAGCTCTATAATCTATAATCTCCTTGGACAAAGGTTGATGAATTACATCATTTTGTTCGCTCTCAATGTCACGGTCATCCCTTTGACCATAATCCCATTGCTTTCATGTGACAGAACAACAGAGAAAGGGCAGTGGGCTATTTAGACCACCAATTAATGATTATGGGGAAAACCCATATGATTTCATTGCCTCATAGGGTTTGATTGTTCACTGAAAATCTGACTTTGATGGGGACAAAGAGAGAAAGGACTGAGTGTAAGAGTTGGCTCCACATGCTTTAAACAGCTAGAAAATGGCTTCTGTACAATAAATGTTAGTTTTCCATGTGTCAGATGTCAAAACCCTATCAGTCACCAGAGGCCACAAGATCAAACCAGCAGCTTTGCCCTCCACAAATACATAAAGCAAACACAATCAACACAGCACTTGCTCCTTAGTAAGCAAATAGATATTTTTTCCGGTGGTATTAGAGTGTCTCACGTGAATCGTGAATCCAGTGGTGCTAGACTCGATGATCTCGTGAGGTCCCTTCCAGCCCCTAATGCCTATGTCTATGAAATTATGTCTATGAGACTTTTAGGTATTTATGACACTATCATAATAAATATTGAGTAAATAAAGAGAACTGACTGGAGAGTTTTGATGCAGCCGCTAAGAACAAATGCCTGCAGCATTATCTTTGTTTTGAGTTTATCCGTCTCTCTTCCTTTGTGTTTCCGATCATGGAAAGAAGATGCAATTGCCAAGGATATTCCTAAGTAAAGTCAAGGCGGCCCAATCATTTTCCTCGCATCTTCACATGAGGAAACGCTCTACATATAAATCTGGGAATAGTTGAATAACTGGGTTGGGCCTTCATTAAAGTAGTGGAGGGCTCTCTGTGGTCCACATGCCTGGAAGAGGAGGAGGGAATCAGAGGAGATGATGGCTCAGCTGGTAGGGTTATATCATATCCATTATACTGCTCCCTGCTCTACTGAACCATTCAAATTCCTGGAGGTCCCATGAGGCTAAGGAAACCCAGTCTGTAATGGTCCCATAAAGGAAAAAAAAAGGGCAAGGAGGGAACTCTGTCTCTCTCTTTCATCCAGAAATGCCTGCAAAGCATGTAGTTATTTCCTTTCAAATGTCAATAGCTAAACTGGTTGTGTTGGATCATTCCATGGGTGGAAAGTGTTAATTGCTTTTGACTGCTGGAGGTTTAGTTGACTGCACATTTTTCTTTCAGGCTGAAGGCCTGCAAACTATTATGCATGCACATACATTTAAACAAATAAATAGCCGTGTGCCGTTCAGTCAATATTTCAGTATATACATATGTGTTGGAAGATCAAAGGTTTAATTAGTACAAAATGAATGCCCCAGGTTGGTGCAGTATTGTATTGCTGGAGGTCGTAAGATCCGGTGCCTGCTTGGTTAATCAAAATTTCCTGATGCTTTTCAGAGTAGCAAGAGCATTAGGTGCTGTATCCTGGGTGAGTTTTAGCTCTCACATACATTTTGATTCCCTGAATTTCCCCT
>NW_017729031.1:37153764-37164029 GCF_001723915.1 Gavialis gangeticus
AAATAAATAGCCGTGTGCCGTTCAGTCAATATTTCAGTATATACATATGTGTTGGAAGATCAAAGGTTTAATTAGTACAAAATGAATGCCCCAGGTTGGTGCAGTATTGTATTGCTGGAGGTCGTAAGATCCGGTGCCTGCTTGGTTAATCAAAATTTCCTGATGCTTTTCAGAGTAGCAAGAGCATTAGGTGCTGTATCCTGGGTGAGTTTTAGCTCTCACATACATTTTGATTCCCTGAATTTCCCCTGGAACATCATTTGGAAATTCCACTTCTTGCTAAGTAGTACAATGTTTGTGTGCATTGCTAAATGAGAGGCAAGAATTGCACCAAAAACCAGAACTATAAAAACTTTTAGAGAAGAGAGGAAATGCCACATTTCTTCTGTGTTTTGTCCATTCTGACAAGGATCCATCAAGCAGCTAGTAGTCTGAATAGGAGACGTAAGTGTAAAGCCTTGTTTAAAGCACCCAGTATGGCCAAAACAATCCCCAGACTTCTGTATTTATGGATCTCGTTTAAAGCCATTTCAGTTTTGCAAGTTCTAAGTCAGTGTAAAATGTACAGTCACATTGTAAGTATCACACAGCAGTGGCAAGATGCATAAATATTTATTCAGGAAAATCAAAACAAAGATAATCTGTCTTTTGAATGACTCTTTTTAGACAAAGAAATGAAGTCATTTAAATGTAACTGAATGAACCTCAGGTGATGAAACTGAATAGAAAAAAGCAAAAAGAAGAGACAAGTTAATAAAACGACCTACTCGCAGACTTCAACAAGCACATGCAAAATACTCACTTTCCAACACTCCAAATGTTTTCACCTGCAATTTATGACAAGGTGATAATTATAGTTAGCATTTTTTGTCAGTTCAGAGCATACTACAGACCCAGAGTAATTCTTGAAAAACCATTTGGAGGTAAGACATATCTTGGGGAGGTAAGTAGGAAAGAAGTATAGTTGCTATTTTAATTTCAGACAAGCATGATGACATGACATGCCAAAGGCAACAGAGTGAATCAGTGGCAGAGTCAGCTCTAGCATTCGGGACCTGACTCACAGCTGGGTGTTTGCTTTTCCAGACCATTCTGCCTTTCCATAAGGGCTGGCATGGGACAGCCACCCAGAAAAGCGAATCCAAAGGACTGTCCACCCAACCTTCTCCATGGAGCTCCCATCAGATAAGTCTGGAACACACTAGCATAGGACTTGCCAAACTGGATGAGATACCAGATGCATTTGATTCAACAGCCTGCCGTTGACAGTGGCTGCTACCGGGCAGTTATGGGAACCTACAGTAGACAGATGCAGGCTTATGTTGTCCACATGCAAACTCATATTGCCCGAGAGTTAAGGACTGGCCTCAGCCCTGAAACCCAAGATTTTCTATCCTTTCTGAACTTTAGGTAGCACTGATTGTGCTTAATCCAGATTCCAAGTGGGTGCTTTTGATGGTCATCAATACTGCTTCATGATCTGGACATCCCAGGCTTTGTGGCCTGTAAACAAATGGAGACACTTATTTTAAAGTAGACCAGTGTTTGGGTCAGCTCAGTGTGAGACGGACAGAGGTGAGCGCTGCATCCTCTCTTATTAAGTGTGTATGAAACAACTGTAGTGTTTCATGTGACAATTTTTAATGACCTCTCCCACTGTTGAGTGGTTCAAAGGGTGTGCAGGCCTCATAGTTGAGTGATAGGGTTCCTCAGAGTCTGAGGGTGAGGAAGGTGTGTTGTTCTCCCCAAAGCTCTCACTTTGACCAAAATCCTCTATTTTTGGTGACTCATGAGTGCCAAATATTGAGCATGGAACCGAATATGAAGTCATTACTCCTTTAGGCAAATGTTCCAGTGAGAAAATGGATACTAAGGGCCTGAAGTACCCATCATAGCCAGGCAGAAAACTGCATATCCCAGAGAGTCCTGGAAGCAAGAGCCATGCCTGACTGAAAGTTTTTGCTCAATTTGGCCACAAGTAAAGGCTTCTGGATTTGGTGCATTGTACTTTTTAGGGAAGGACTCAATGTAAAATGCCATGGCCAACCACCTCACACTTGGGAGAAGTTTCCATCATCCCATAAATCTGAAGTGTGTGGAACCAGGCATCGTCCTACATGGGGAGACAGCTTTGAATCTGAACCTCTGACCCATATCCTTGGTTATAATTCAGGTCGGACCTTAGCAATTCAAGCCCAGTAGTGAGTAGGTGAAATTCATCCTCTCTAACCTTTGCAACTCACGCTCAGGTCTGTGGGGGAAATGCAAAGCTTCTGCAGAACTGCATCTCAAAATAGGGGATAATCAGGGCATAAGCAGGAAGTTGGTTTTTTTCTTGCTATCTGCACAGGCTAGAATTTCACTCTTGCTGCATTGTGTCTGGAACAGGATTGTCATTAGTATAAAGCATTTAAAAATATCATTAAATAAGACTTTTTCTTTACATGGATTAAATTGTGGACTTATTCTGTATTGAATAAGGAAAAAATATATATCATGAAATTATTCTTTCTCTTAGTTATTCTCAACAGCTTAAACTCATTTCCTTAACAACTTTTTATAGCCAGAGATTACACTTACTTTTTCCCTTCCTGTTTTTCCATTTCCTCACCTGGCCTACCAGAGGAACACATTTTAGAGCGAAAATTGTTTGTAAGCTTGGGTTCAAATTTGCACATTCATTGTTTTGCTTTGCTGTTTGCTCCCTTTCTTTTCATAAATGACAGGATAATTTTCCACAGGAAATAGATGTTTTTGCCAGCAGTGATAAGCAATGTCTGTGGAACAGCAAAGAAGGGTTTATCTGCTTAGAAAACAATTCTGTCGTCTTATTCACCAAGTGCTAACAGCTTGGTCCATTGCTGGTGATGATTTTGAAAGTGTGGTACCAAGTAGGAAAGAGAGATCTCTTCTACTGAACTATTGATCTGCATCTCATTCTTTTACCTACAACTCACTTTGGTTTAATTCGACAGTGGGGGTGGAGAGAGAAGTAACCAATGTACAAGCACTGCCTGGCAATGCATTAAATATAGATGTAGAGAAAAAAAATGGACTGTATAGTGTTAGGGTGACAATAATTTGGCTTTTGGGGAACACTGGATTTTGGGGAGCATTGACTCTGCAGCTGAATACAAAGGCTTTTTCCTGAGTCTCAGCAGAGCTGCTGGTCACAAGGCAAAATGATGTATTAAAATAACCTTGCAAATGCTTCAGCAAGTAGTTCCTTTAACAATGGGATAGTGTGCATGATGCATAATTCCTTATGTAAGAAGAACAACATGCAGCTCACCAGCTATCGCAGGAGATAAAGCAGAAGCAAGACCTTGGAGATGGTGTGGAAATCAGCAAAGACCAAGAAAGAACCAGCAAGTGACCAGGAGTACCCAAGTTCATGGCCTTACGCGTGCACTCTTAGCAGAGAGGCATGTAAAGGAGGGAAATGCATAGGCAATTCCATGTTAATGAAGTAAACAGTAAACCGGGGTGGAGCTGGAGGTGGGAGGAGAAATGGGTGGAATGAGAGGATGGACATAGGTGGAGTGAATGTTAATATGTATAAACCAAGATGTATAAGACACCCCCCAGCAGCCGCAGAGCCCCCCGCCGACCCCCAGCACAGCCAGAGGCAAGCGGGGCTCGTGGTGGGAAGGAGTTAACCCTTCTCTAAGTGGAAGGAGGTGGCTACATGGAGCCGGGCCAGGTCAAGCCCCCACCCAGGCCCCTACTTCGCCCAGCCCCCCAGGGAGCCACGCGAACAGGCTGCGCAAACAGGTGCGCTTGTCTCCTGGCACGTGAGTTAGTGCGGAGTTCGCGCAGGAGGGTACGCAGGAGGGCCCGAGGCCCAGCCTGCAAACTCCCCAGGGTAGATAGTCCCAGCTGTAGCCAGCCTACCAGAGGCATGACATGGATGGGCACGCGCTGCACCCTGAGGGCCCCCTCAGGTGCTGCGGCCCCCCCCTCGGGCACCTCAGAGACCGCCACCCAGATGGAGCCCATGGTCTTGGGCTCCATGCAGACAGAGCCCCTGGCTCGTGGCTGCGGGGGCTGCCTGTCCCTTTTTCAGGCTCTGGGGCCCAGGAGCATGGCCACCTCCCCATGTGGGGTCTGCTCCCTTTTGGGGTCTCTGGTGTGCCAGCTGGAGGAGCTCCAGGCCACAGTCCAGAGACTGCATGCCATCAGGGGCTGTGAGCAGGAGATCGACTCCTATTGCCAGGCCCTTCTCCCCTGGGAGCCGGAGGGTAGATCACCGTCTTCCTCCAGGACAAAGGAGGACTCCGGGACCTCCCCCTCTGTCCAGTCTGTCCAGTCAGGGGCATGGACCAAGGTGGTCCAAGGAGTTTATCGGGGTGACCACTAGGATCTGGGGGAACGTCTGTTCACCAGAGCGCCCCAAGGGATGATGAGGTTGAACGGTCATAAACTCCTGCGACACCATTTCAGGCTGGACATAAGGAAGAATTTCTTCACTGTCTGAGCCCCCAGGGTCTGGAACATCCTGCCATCGGAGGTGGTTCAAGCACCTACATTGAACACTTTCAAGAGTAAATTGGATGCTTGTCTTGCTGGGATCCTATGACCGCAGCTGACTTCCTGCCCTTTGGGTGGGGGGCTGGACTCGATGATCTTCCGATGTCCCTTCCAGCCCTAATGTTTATGAAATCTATTTAAAAAAAAAAAAAGTAAAAAAAAGCTATTGTTCAGTGCGGCTCCCCAGTTTGTTGTTTTTTGGGAGCTAGTCTGAAGCTGTCTCCGTTCTGACGTTCTGAATAAAGCTGTCACAAGCAATGTGTGCTGGTGTTTGCTCCCTGCTTGCTCTGGCTAATGAGTAACAGGACCCATGAGCAACTGGATCGTCGTCTCCCTGGCCGTTGGGCACTGCACGGAGTTGGGATCTAACACATAGCTCAATGTTATTTCAGAAGAGGCTCTGTCAACCAGTCTTTGGCATCAGGATGCTAGACCAAACAGTACTAAATGGTCATCACTGGCTCAACCAAATGGTCCAATGGCCCATCAATGGCCCAACCAATGACCCAACCAAATGGTGTGGGCATCCTACCAACTCCCAACAGCATTGTAGGTTTTTTTTTCTTTTATTCAGAGTTTTCTAGCTCCTGAGGAGGTGTTGGATCTCACACATGTACCACCCGACTCCTGCTTCCCTCATTAGAAATAAATCAAATGTCAAGGTCTAACATCATATTGTCAGTGAATTCCCACCTTGGGAAGGCAATCAAAATCAGAACTGGCACGATGGTAGTGCAGGGGGAGGGAAACAGCTGCAAAAACATTTACACTCACAAGTATAAGCACTGCGTTTGGTTGGCTGAAGTCAGTGGGATCAAGGCATTTGCATCATTTGCCATCTCTCTTTCTTCCATAGAAGGAGGCCAAAGTCGTCCATTGGAAATACAAGGCTGTCACAGATCATTTCACTCTGGAACAAAAGAGAACCAGAGACCAGGCCAGAACTATAGTTTTTCCTATTTGAAGTAGGAAGCTAATTGGAGTATAGTTACACAAGCTGCCATCACAGATTTAGCATGGCATTAGAAGCAATGATAGGAGCGAAGCCTCCCTACTACTTGATTATTCACATCAGAAGCCGTTGTGAAATGTTGAAACAAATCCAATCCCTTATTCCAGGTTGAATGAAATGTTTTGTTTCATCTGAAATGAAATGCATCCATTTTGAGGTTAAAAAACAACAAACCTGAAAGGAAGATCTAAACAAAATGTAGCTTCAAATTGAAAAATTAAACCCTGCCATTTAGAAAATGCCATAACAAAGTATTTTGAATTAAAAATCAAAGCCTTTACTACAAAAAATGCTGAGATTAAACATTTTTCAGGACTTTCGTCCCACCAGTGAAAACAATTTTGCAAAACCAAAAAGATTTTGCAAATGATTTCAGCATTGTCAAATCTGCTTCTTCACTAGCAAGTTTCAGCTAATTGTTTTGTGTAGCTCTATTAGGGAGGAGGGGACATGAAGGCTATGATGTTATTCCATGTACCTTTCTGATTAATATTTTAGGCAATCTAAAGAGACAGTAAGTCTGATGTCCATAGTGCTAAGCTGGGAAAGCCCCTTTATGCCATTCAATCAGTGAAATCAATGGATATTAGGCACCAGCAAACCTTGAAGAATCTGAGCCAAGGTATCTTAATGTACGTGTGAATCAGGTCCAGGATTTTAAAATGCCATTATATGGTCCACATAGATAAAGCTTACGCAAAAATAAAGAGCCTTTGCTTCTCCACAATGCCCTTCCGTGGTTAAGATGAAGAAAACCTAAAACAACAATACATTGACCTAAATAGCAAAAAGCCCCAATTAAAATGGGGGAGAAAAGCATGAAAAATACATCACACGCAAAGCACACAGACAGTATAATAGGTAATAGGAGACAAGAAGGTGTGTATACAGATTTCCTACAGTGCAGCAGAAACGATCTGTTAAATATTTTACTCTAATGGCTTTCCTGACATTATTTTTCTTTTAGGTTTCTCTCTGTTTGTCAGGGGTGAATTTGTCACATGCTACAGGAGCTTGCAAACAAGAGCAGCCCCTTTCCTTCCTCACAGCTGAGTCTCAGCCTCATTAATAAGAAACCCATCTTGCCCCCCCCCCCCATCCATTTCTCTGTAGTTAGGAGCAAACTTTAAACAGTTCTTCAATTATTTGTTTCCAAAGAACACTGGCCAAACTTTCTGGGTAGGGATAAAAGTATTAAGGGAGCCTTGTGGCTGTTTCCGCTGGGGTCACAGAGTTAGATCTAATGCATTTGGTTGTTATTGAAGGAGAAAGGAAATTATTCCAAATGCATTACAAGCATTTTTTCCTAAGTGTGTGCATAGAACGCATAGAGCTTGTGGGATTAAAAAAAACTAATAACTGATAACAGAACCAAATTTCAACTTGGGTAATAATATTCTGCCTACCTAGATTCTCTCTCTATAGTTTGAATTTGGAATGGTGCATTTTCCTTCATTTGCCAGCCACTCACAGAGCTGTGCAATGTTTCTTTGCCATTTTAAACAATTGCTAAGTTGCGTGGTGAGTGAAGGGATCCCCATATTTATTTTGCAAAGCCACATGCCCAGTCTTTGTTGGCATATACACAGTCAGAAGGTGTGAAGATTAACTGGATAATGCCTTTCACTTTCCATAGAGGAAGTTGTGACAGACATGCAAAGTAAAGCTATTAATGTTATTTTCTGTCCAATACATTGGATTTTGGAGGGACACAACCACTGATATGGGTCTGTAAGAAGAAGCCCTTACCCTGTTATGGGCACAAGGCTGGGGGCTGAGCATGGCCTGGGGGGGGATCTTTAACAGTAGAGTCTCTGTCACTTGAAGAGACAGGAGCACAGGCAAAAAAATACAGAAAGAGGAGACAGGCTTTCACCAGTCTCCATCAGCCCTGCTATGAATGCCCTGACCCAAAGCAGGGCTGAATGGACCAATCAAAGGACACTGGGATCATGCTGTGTGATAGGCCAGGCTGGCTGGAAGAGGAGGGATTTATCAGTATAAAAGACTTACTGTTAGGACAGAAAACTCAAGCTACCCCTGACTGAAGAAAGGAGAGGACCTCCTGGGCACATTGCTATGGAGCCAGAAGGGGATGGCACGGAGAACCCTAATATGCAGGGCGAAAAGCTTCTTTTTCTTTTGCTTTGCTTTAAGTTTTCCCTGGGGTGGGGATGAACCTGAATGATGTCAGATTTTGGTTTTGTGACACTTAGAGGGACTGCATTTTCTTTTTTCCCCACAGTGATAGAGACCATAAGAACTGGAGGCCCAGGTGTGGCTAATAAGGGAGGACTGAAGGCCTTGCAGGGGGTGCCTGAGAGGCACTCCAGGTGCTGAGCCCAGACAGAGTGAACCAGGGAGAGGATGACTCTGAGAGAGCCATGGGTGAGACGGGGTGGGTTACAGGCCTGGAGGATCCGAGTCTGCACCCAAAGGTGAGACAAGGGTGGGCTATTGGCTAAGAAGGTCAGAGCTTGAGTCTCGAAGGAGTGAGGCACACATGAGGATAGGCTGGGACTGAGAAGTCAGGTAAGAGCCAGTGGGCTGTGACTTAGGAGTCCCCAGCTAGAGCAGCCAGCAGACCAAAGCCAAGAAGGCTGAAGCCTGTACAACTTGGTGTGCAGATGGAGGCATGGGTGTGGCTATAGGGGTCGATGGAGACCAGAATGGCCACAATTAGTGCCTGAGGAGTAAGATAGCAAGGGACTAGGCTCACTCTGGGGACCCTGGGACAGCCTCCCAAATCCTGTGTGCAACATCAAGGCATGGCAGATGAAACAGCAAGGGAGGATACCCTGAGGAACCAGACTGGAGGCAGGAATCACGTGGCCACGGGATATAATGGCCACCTGTTGCAGAGTCAAAAGTGTCAGGGATTTAAGAGTGTTAATGCCTTCCAAACAATGAGGGGCCCTATGTTGTGCCAGTTACACAGCAAGCCTCAATACTGCTAAACAACTGACATTACTCTCACGTTTTGTTCCCCCGGTTTCCTTCAAATCCTGCTGCAACTGATTATGTCTGTCAATTTTGCCGTTCCAGTTGAACGTTCTCATCAAATAGAAATGAGAAGTCCACAATAAAGTGCTCACTCTCATTCTTTTTTATAACCACTATAACTGATCTTCTAGCACATACTTCCTGAACAGTAACAACTAAATAATCCCATAATATTTTTGCATTCGTGTTCTCTGCAACTGTGTAAAAATCTGCAGTGGTAATGCTTTTCTCCTAATAGCAGGAAAATGTAAGGAGTGCAAGTGAAAACAAAAAGGGAAGAACTACTAGCTGAAACAGGGAGCTGAACAAATCAGAGCCCTAAATGATAATCCCTTCTATTCTGGCGTAGGGTTCCCTGCATTCTTGGAGTGGGACCTAGCAAACAAGGTTTTAGATTAGTTACCTGCCTGCAAGTTATAGGAAAGAAGCATCTAGAATAGTTGGGAGATGCAATGGTCATATCTTTAAAACTCTGTTGAGTAACAGATTTTACAATAATGAGAAATCTATAGCTGCTAAGTGATTGCCATTGGGTTCTGCCCTATTTGGAACTTGACGATAACAGATGAGACCAAGAGAGTCCTTAAACTACAAGTTTTCTGCTGTCTTGTAAATCTGGGCTTTCTTGAGCTATGTTCTGGGCCATTACAAAAGATCCATGACACACTTAAATAACACATGCAGAAAGTGTGCACCCTTTATTAATAACTATGACTTAAGTTCCTGTCTAAAGGACCTACTTGAGAGCAGGATCCCACAGTGCTAGGCAGTAGTGGCTAAATCCTATTTTACTTTACACACCTGAGCAGATAAAATAGAGCGTATGTAGAGTGATAAAGAAGCCAAGCCAGAAGTTGTTTGGCTCAATGAGTGGGATCTGTGCCCTTGTGGGGGAGGCCTGGCTCCAGATTCTGCCCTCAGTTCATGTTCTCAATGGGCAACAAGCTCTGCAGCTGCTCTCCATGCATTTTATGCAGTGAAGAGGAAATGCAAGATGCAGTGACTCAGCATCAAGAAGCAGGGCTGGACCATGCCTAATCTGTGGCCTGGTGGTTAGAGACTTCTCTTGGAAGCCAGTTTAAACCCCTATGGATAAGGGGAATGTAGAACCTGGGCGTCTCACACCCTGGGCAAATGTCCTAACTACAGCTATTGGATTAAAACCTGGGCAGGGCCTTTCTCCTCCACTTTGCATCTGAGAGATGGGCACAAAGGCCAGTTTCAATTTCTCTGCATAGTGGAAGAGAATCCAAAACTATATGTAAGTGCCCAAAGCTGCTCTCACACAGCTGCATATAAAAGCTATGCAAAGTGGCTAGTATTCGCTTTGGATTCGGATTCGGCAAGTGATTCGATCCGGCGATTCGGATCACTGTCCCGAATCTATTCGGCCAAATCTGATTCAGATATTCAGCTGCTGCCGAATCAGCCAAATCTCCAGATCACACAGACCCACCCCGCACCCACTCCCCCAGCCCGGCAATGGTTGCCCTGCCCACCCCAGCTCCCGGCTGCCAGGTGGGGGGCCATCCCCGCTGCCCCCCAATGTCCCACACTGCATGGGGGCTCTGCCATGAGCCCCTCAACCCGTCCTCCCAATCCCTCAGCCCCCAGCCCAGCTCGGTCCCTTTAAAAAAAACAAATAAAAAACCCTGGAGTCTCCATCTCCTGCCAGGTGGAGGGGCGATCCCAACTGCCCTGCACTGTGTGTGTGTGTGTG
>NW_017729031.1:37164057-37164269 GCF_001723915.1 Gavialis gangeticus
TGAGCCACCAGAAGCCCTGAGGCTGCTGCAGGAGCTGGTGAGGCTGAGGGTTTTTTTCTTTTTCCTAAAGGGCAAGAGCTGGGGTGGGTGAAGCAGCCATGGGGGAACCTGAGGGAGCTGATGGGGGTTGGGGGGTTCATGGCAGAGCCACCCACACAGTGTGAGGCAGTGGGGGCAGCAGGGATCGCCCCCACCCCTGCCAGGCAGCAGCC
>NW_017729031.1:37169269-37174758 GCF_001723915.1 Gavialis gangeticus
CCCCTGATTCAATTCAGATTCAGAGATTTGGCCACCAAATGGGCTGAATCTCCTCTGAATTGAATCAGCACCTGGAGCTTTGCACAGCCCTCCTCCATATGTGTCACTCAGGTGCACAGAGTCAATTAGGATTTGGCCATAAAGGTACAGAGCAAGAGAGAGCACCTGCCTTAAAGAGCACTCCATCTAAATAGAGATACAGAATGTGTGTAAGTTGACTGCAGCTCAGGGGGAAAAGGCAGGCCAAGCCTTTGGGTCTCCATACCACAAGCAGTCCCATTGTGTCATCATCGGCATTATTATTGTTTTCCACGATTGCTTTATCTGTGGGTGCAAAGATGGCTAACAAGGCCAAACCAGGACCAACAGGTTCAACTGCAACTCAGGCATGTGTTTCCGTGTGAGGATGGGTGGCTGTGGATCATTAGTTGGGTCCACAACAGGCTATTTCTGCTGCTCCGACTTTTCCATCTCCTGTTGTCACTGTAAGGTTTCAAAGTACTGAGATCCTTGTAGCAGGCTCTTCCTCTATTTGGGGCGGCACTTGCAATAGTCTCCCATAAGTTGATGTTGCATTTTTTCCCAGGTTGGCCTTGAGCACTTAACCTGCTCTCTCTTTAGCATATGCCTTGACTGAGCTCAGAGAATAAAACGTGCTTCAGGAGTCTGGAGTCAAACATCAAGATGACTAAGCTGATGTCAGATGATCATTGCCTTGATGCCTGTGGTGTGTGCTTGCGAGAAAACGTTAAAGTTGGCACATCTGTCTTCTCAATGGATTTGAAGGATCTTCTGCAGTTGACATTGATGGTATTTCTCCAGTGACTTGAGATGTCTTCTTTGTGTTGTCCATGTCTCAGCTCTGTACAGTAGGGTGGGGATCATGACTGCTTAATAAAACATGACCTTGATTTTGAATCTGGTGTTGTGATCTTTGAACACCTGTTTCCTAAGGCATCTGAAGGCTGCACTTGCACGTTTGAGGCGATGTTAGATTTCTTCATTGGTGTCAGCCTGAAGTACCAGATATAGTTAATATTCCCCAGAGTCTCACTGTGAATCTGAATCAATGGAGCTGGGGCTCATTAAGAGCTTGTTGATGGTCTTCTGAATGTTAAATGTCAGTCCCATTTTCTTGCATGCCTCAATAAAGTTGTCAACAATTGGCTGAAGATCTGCTTCTGAGTAGGTGCATCTACACGAGATGCTATGGCACAGTAGCAATGAGCTACTGCCCCATAGTACCACGCAATAGCATTGCTGGGCACTAACCATGACGTGACGCTACTGCACAGTATTAATAAGCTTCACAGTAGCACTGGGAGAAAGCTGTGCAGCTATGGTACTGCACAGTCATTTAGTACTTGCATTTAGTCATGTGAGTATTAAATGACTGCACAGTAACAACTGTGAAGTCCACTGGACATGTAGACATGGCCAGTGGGCATACATTACAGCATCATCAGCGTACAGGAGCTTGATGATTGAGGTCGGGGTAATCTTGGTTTTGGCTTGGAGTTGTATAAGCAAGCATTGAAAATTGGGACCAGGAGGTGTCAAAATGTTGTTAGCCTTTTCCAGATGACTGTCAGGAGGCAGCAGCAATACTATTAACTTCCAAGCAGTATGAACAGTTGCCAACCCAGGCCTATGATAAGAGGTTTATTGCTACACAGAGAAATATAATGCGATCTGTGTCAGGCATGTCTGGCTTCATCCAGACACCTAGCATTGCAGTCTTTATTAGGGTAAGAAGGCTGCCAAAAAGTAGAGGGTTTATTACAGCAACCATGAAATGCTACAGGTAACACTCAACAAATTGTGGTGGAGGAAGAAACAGTGCCAAACATAGGTGTTCAGGCAATAATTAGAGAACCTTGAATGGAGAAAAGGCCTTTTTAAATAAGGGTACTGATCCAGCAGCCTAGGAAGACTTGGGTGTCAGGTCACTTGAGGGTAATTCTGCCTCTACTGTTTTGCACGCAGTGCCTTATCTCAATCTGCTTTTAATCTCATTTGCACAGAAAAAGTAACTCAGTGTGATTTTTTTTCTCCCCTTTAAATTGGTTTTTAAACCCCTGTAGATGTCAGAAAGGAAAGGAAAAAAATAGGCCGGTGAGATCCCACCAACTTCATCCTATGCAGGACTGCTGCAAATAGGTAATTTCTAGGAAGTACCTCTTTTCCACCACTGCTTTTGTGAATGCTCTTATGCAACTCAATACATCTCACTGTCCCGAAACTCCTCTACCCTACCTCCATCCCCCTCAAAAAAACTTTCAGCCTAGATTTTCCTCTTGAGTTCACTCTGTTACTTAATGACCTGGTTAATTGAGAAGATTTAGAAATATTTAATTTCAGAGGTTTAAAAAAATGGGGTTATAGCTTTGACAGTGTGATCTGTGAAGGAAGGGTAGGAACTAGGAACAAAGGTAATTCAGTCTTGAGTTAGTTTGATGTGATAAGGACTTTTTTTTGGCTTTTCTTATAACCGTGGTGGATGCACTGATGGTGTGTAGGATTAGAATAGTAGCAGCTGGTTTCAGGGGCCCACACACCAACATTTAATTTTAATTACAGAACATTGGAGATGCCATAGTAGCAATACATTTTATCAGTGTCGATGTGCTCAGGTTTTACAAGTCTTCCATAATTCCTCTAAAAGGATTCCTTTAAGTTAACAACAGACTAGTAAACTGATAAAGAATACTGCAAAACAAACCTGCATGAAGATCAATTGTGTAACTAAAAGGTAGTGCTCATCCATGGCTTTAATACAGCCCTAATGTTAATTGATTTTCCTCTGCTTCTTTGACATGAGCATCCACCTTAGATAATCAAAGCAGAACTGTAGTAATGTTTTCCTGCTGAGCATGTCCCAATTGTGTTTACCAAGACCATGGCTATTCAATATAATTTTTGTTATTATACAAATGATGCCAGCATCATCAATTCCTAGCAACAAACTGGCACAAAACAAGAACCTTTTGAAAACAAGTTCCTAATCTAGCCAAGTGTTTGCATATACACGGGAATGCATGAATTAAGGCCATGAATAGTCCTATTGAAATTAAAGTATTGTCCTATGTTCATTTGACACGACTAGGTATATACGGACATACTTTGTTGAACTGGGACCTAAACAAGCAGTGGACTAAGGGGAAGGTTATAACAAAAAGCAGTGTAACTGGGTAATAAAATGGAGTGTGCATCTTATTGAATTCACAAACCTGTGGGTTTCTTGTTCTTTTACAGTATGCATGGTATTGGTGAATAGCACAGGATAGGGTTGAGCTGGGTCTATTGCTTTCTTTACAGAGGTGTATTTGAAGAGAAGACTTAAAAGATAAGACAGCAAAGGCATTTCTTACCGCTTCAGGATTGGGGTTTCGGGCATATGAGGCAGGGAGGAAGGGCATCTGAAGATGGGTTTCAGAGATGCTCCATAATGATCTGTGAAAGCTTCCATATATCCAGTAGAAGGAAAGGGACTCTGTCTGGTTTTCTATGGCTTTGTTTTGCTTTGCTTGTTAGCCCGCATCACTTTGGTTCAGACCCCAAAGCTCACTGCAGTCATTGCTTTGCATGTGTCCATGACCTGAATTCAGAGCAATCAGAAGAATATTTTTCCATCCTTTAACGTTGTATTCCCTGGCCCCAGAACAAAAATCTTGTGTCCTGCAATCTCTATGGCTGCTTCTACATGCCACGTGGGTTTAATTTGGTTTAGTTCTCCCTAAATTGAAATGGTGGGTTTTTAAAAAGACTGCTTCAGTTTAGGGAGAATTAAACTGAACTAACCCCCCGTGCAGTGTACACAAGGGTAGGGGCTCAATCCTTCAATTTCTTCAGTGGACCTTGCCTGCACAGGCTGCTGCTGGGTCCCACAGCCCCTGAGCTGCATAGGGCCCACAAAGCCTTGACCACTTCAGCTTCCAGCACCCCGTGCACTGCTGCACTTGATTAGGTAGCAAACTAAAACACCTCGGAGATGTTTTATCTTGCTATGTACCGAAGTCATTTAAAGCGGAATATGCCACCGAGCATGCAAACACCAACGCCATTAAAGTGGTGCAAAAGGGCACTTAAGCCTCTGTAAAGGACAATTTTGGGGCATGTACAGAGGCCCTATGTGCTACTTCCTAGAACTGGTCACAGATTCACAGAATTCGCAGAAGTTTGGGGCTGGAAGGGACCTTGTGAGATCGTCGGATCCAGCCCCCTGCTCTGGGCAGTCTGGTCTCATGACTCAACACGTTGCAGCTGGAGGAAATATTGCTTTCCACAGATAACACATTTTCTCAGCTTGACAGAGAGAACAAGGTATGATATTACTTGCGGTGCATTAGTTGCTCAGTATTGTTGCCCATGGACCAGCAAAGATTGATCTTAATTACTGCTCATAGACCAGTATCTGAATTTGTTTCCATATTGCTAGCACCAAACCATGATTGCCACTTAGCACATGGCAGATAAGGCTGATTCCCTCCCACCTCTATTAACGTGCCAGGCAGTGTTTTCCCAAAAATGCTAATATAATGTGAATCTGTATGTGTGTTGCAGCTACCAGAAGAGGACAAGGATAAGATGTAGACAAAAACTGTGTTATTTGTTTTATTCTAGGTAGAGCTCCACTAGATGTGAGTAGTAAAGTTGTTTTCCTCTGAAATTACATGCCTACAAGTGAACTCCATCCCTCATCATCTATTTAAAAGACCATTTCTAGTATTGCACCTGCATGAATAATATTGAACACTACACAGAAGTCTCATTAAATGTTTTAGCAAGAAAAAGCCATAAGCAGTAGAAGGTAATAAAAAGGCTCGCCTTAATAGGACACTATCCTCTTCCTGTAGGCCTCATTTTTTCTATATTTACAAAATAATAAAATCTGATGCACAAAGGCAAAGTGGTTAGGAAAGAAATCTGATACTGAACTACTAGGGCCTGATTTTTTAAAGGTACATTTTCTTTTTCTGACACTAGTATTACATGTTAGCATTACTTTAAATCTGCATTTTTAGTACTAGCCAGCATTTTTCTGACACTTTGCAAGCATTATGTTATTAACTACAGTTTGATTACAATAAATCAAGGCATCAGGTGGATGTTAAGAATCAATCACGAGGAGAAAAATTTAAA
This sequence comes from Gavialis gangeticus, assembly GCF_001723915.1. Taxonomy (NCBI): domain Eukaryota; kingdom Metazoa; phylum Chordata; order Crocodylia; family Gavialidae; genus Gavialis; species Gavialis gangeticus. The sequence goes on from NW_017729031.1 coordinate 37,174,412, forward strand.
ACCTAGCAAATCGGGGTGAGAAAAGATGCTGAATGCTGCTAAGGGTATAAATAGCATGCATTTTAGATGCAAATAAGCAACCGAACATTATCGCCAAGAAGGACCAAATCCTAGCCAGTGCAGAAAACTAGCAAAATGCCTAGAGCTCTAAGATGGACATTTTCATGCATGGTAAAGGTAATCTGTATATGCACTCATATATGTGATGAAAGCACCGCACTTCAACTTGGGAAGTCTGAAGTTATTATTGATTACCAGTTCCCATGTCACAAACGTTCTTCTTGATGTGGACAATTCACTTTCTCTCTCAGGATGAAAGTTTCTGCTGTGCCTCTGAAAGGCAGAGA
>NW_017729031.1:37179758-37190991 GCF_001723915.1 Gavialis gangeticus
TGAAGTTATTATTGATTACCAGTTCCCATGTCACAAACGTGCTTCTTGATGTGGACAATTCACTTTCGCTCTCAGGATGAAAGTTTCTGCTGTGCCTCTGAGAGGCAGAGAAGAAAACTCAGCATCCAGTGGAAGGGGAGATCACGTTAGGTTTAAAGGCACCTTTGTGCTCTGCCCAAAAAGTCCAGCGTGGACATAATTAACTGTATGGGCATAGGAACACTTACTGAGAGGTAAAGAGGGCCAGGCTTTACTGCACATCAGCTACTCTGTCATAAGAGCTCATATGTGCATTCTCTTCCTGCAGAAAATGAAAGCTAACCTATGACAGTTGAGCCATTGACTGTAGAGGTATAAGTGCTTTCTCCTACTGCAGGACACAGGGCACGTCTACATGTTCATTAATGCACCTTAGATACTGCACATTTAGTCTACTGATTACTAAATGCACAGTACCTAGAGATACCACGCACTAGTGCTGGCACATTAGCCTAATAACACTGCACAGTAGACTATTAGCACGGTTTTTAGCCGCCACACTACTGCACAGTGTTATTAGGTTAAAGCGCAGTAAGTGTCTCACGTAGATGTGCCCTCTGTGCACACACAGGGAGTTACCACAGAGCAGCTGATGTGTGCTAAAACTATCCTCTTCTACCCTGTGATAAGCTGTTTATCTGCCCATGACATAAGATGACAAGAAGGGCTACTTGTATGGTTGAGGGCCTGCAGATACGATCCTGTGAAGACAGACTGAGGGACCTGAATCTCTTCAGCCTCTGCAAGAGAAGGCTGAGAGGTGATCTTGTACCTGTCTACAAACTCATCAGGGGGGTCAGCAGGGACTAGGGGATACTCTGTTTTCCAGGGCGCCCCTCGGGGTTACTAGAAATAATGGCCACAAACTAAAGGAAAGTAGATTTAAATTCGATATCAGGAAGAAATTCTTTATGGTGAGGGTTGCCAAAATATGGAACGAGCTTCCAAGGAAGGTGGTGCTTTCCCCTACCTGGAGGTGTTCAAGAAGAAATTAGACAGGCACCTAGCTGGGGTTATTTAACCCCAGTGCTCTTTCCTGCCTAGAGCAGGGGGTTGGACTCGATGATCTACAAGGTCCCTTCCGCCCCTAGAAATCTATGAACCGTGAAGGCCCATCTAAGTTATGATAGCCTACCCTGAATACCCCTTTGCAGCACTGTATGAGCTGGTCCAAATGTGACACTTGCCTTGACTCTCAGTTGCACCCTCAGCCCAATATATGTGATTATTTATGATGGGGTCCTTAAGGGTCAATTATCTTATGCAGTGGCTGAGCAAAAGGAAACACCTTCAGTGGCGTTTAAAGCTTTTAGGGCTCCTTTGTGGGTAAAGCTCTTATTATCTCATCTCCATTTCACATTTTCATCAGGGGAACAGTAATGCGTTCTCTCTCTCACCATGTGCATGTCTTTGCCAATTTAATCCAAATCTCTCTGAAATCCATGTCAATATTCCCATTGAATTCAGTGGAGCCAGGATTTCTCCCTGGAGCTGTGAGCTCACCAAAGCAAGGACATTTTTTACTATGAGTGTACACTTAGCCTAGTCCCATAGGGACTTCATCATGGTGGGGGCTCCTAAGAGCTACTATCATACACATAATAAGAATTGAAACTGGGAGCAAAATGAAGACCATCTGCATTTGCCCAGAGTGGGGATAAACTGCACGGGAGTGACTTCACACAAGGACCATTGGTAGGTCAAGGGGAGACTATCTCTGTAACCACAGCAGTTGCCCTCCACAAATCCTGTAGTGAAGATCTAATGATGCAAGACCTCCAGGACTTTCAGCAGATCCAGAATAGGTCGCCGCCTTACTGCTTCTGGTGTAGACTAAATCACCAGATTTTCTTGTGTTGGATATGGACACAAGATATTACTAGGATGTTGACTTTTTGGTTGCAATGAGAGAGACTGTTGTTAAATCACCACTGAGTGAAGTGACAGACAGCACAATGGGGACGTTCTTAAATACATATGTAAGCCCATTTTCAGTAGTCTCATCACCATGATGCAAAGACAAGACTACAGCATTCCCACAATGTAGCTGATATTTGTGTTAAACCCCATCATTTTCAATGAGAGATTTTCCTCTGTTTTTACAAAATCAGCTAGAGCAAACTGTGAAATATTTCAAATGAAATACAAAGTTTCCTCAGCCCTGATCCCCACTGTAATACAAAATTTATACTGTGTAGAGCAGATAATCCTCTTAGGAACAGCATATGTGTTTCTCTCTCTCTTTTTTCCGAACTTGCAGCTAGCTGATTCCTTCCTTTAATCTTATCTAACAATCACAAGGGTGAAAAGTCTAAAGAGGAACAAAAAAATGGTGCGGACCAAATTCATCCCTTCTGTAAGCAGGTGCAATAGCATCTGACTTAGTTCAAGTGAAGCACCAGGTTGAATTTGATCCTTTAACGTTTGTGTGTTTCCCAAATAGAAGAGAGAATCTTGGCCTATTCATTCAGCAATCGTTTCTTCAGCCTGATGAATACTTTCCAGGTGACTTCAATGCAATGCAAGTAGTATAGTCATCTCCATCCCATTCACCCTTGTTGTATCACAAATCTATGCATCAGTACTCTGGAACATCATACCCGGTGGCAGCAATCCCTCATGATCAAGCGTGGGTTGAGTAAAGTGTAATAGTTGAGTCCATTGATGGCTAATAAGGTGGATCCTAGAGCCATAGACCCTCAGGCAGATGCCACAGGTAGTGGTTAAAGGGAGATTCAGATGATGGACTTCTCAGTCCTTTTCTTCTGTTTCTGTCCCTTTTCTGCCTCCGAGGCGAGATGGTTTTCCTTAAAGTAAGATGTACCTTCTCTCACAAGGTGTTGCCATGTAGACCTGTCCTGGGTTAGTTTTTCTTAATTTGTGATGTCAATGCCACATGGGTCATGTACTAGCCTCTCACCCACCTGCCTGCTGCTCCTCTACCAACTCGAAACCTTAAAGTGTCAGGCAGTGCAAGTGCCCTGCCACAGCATTGAAGACCATGACAGACAAAACACTTTGCCAGTATATCCAAGGAAGCGATTCTTCCACTCTGTGAAGCACTGGGGAGGCCACATCTGGAATCCTGTGTCCAGTTTTGGGCCCCCCACTACAAAAAGGACGTGGAAAAATTGGAGCGGAGGGCAACAAAAATAGTTTGGAGGCTGGGGGACATGACTTGTGAGGAAAGGCTGAAGAAACTGGGCTTACTGAGTCTGCAGAAGAGAAGACCAAGGGGGGATTAAATGACAGCCTTCAAATCCATACAGGGTGGTAGGAAAGAGGCTGGAGCTGGACTGTTCTCAGTGGGGGCAGATGACAGGACAAGGAGCAATGGGCTCAAGTTGAAGCAAAGAAGGTGTAAGTTGGATATTAGGAAAAACGTTCTCACTAGGAGGGTAGTAAAGCTCTGGAACAGGCTACCCAGAGAGGTGGTGGACTCTCCATCCGTGGAGGTTTTTAAGACCTGGCTAGACAAAACTTTGGCTGGGATGATGTAGCTGGGGCTGGTCCTGCTTTGATCAGGTGACTGGGGATAGGGCCTGCTGAGATCCCTTCCAACCCTCATTTTCTATGATTCTATGATTTTCAGAGTGCCCCCAAACAGTAAAGACAGTAACATATGTAGTACACAGACCGAGAAGTGTGGTACCTCCCTGTTCATAAAAGGACATGCTTATCCCTGTAATTGTAAGAAGTAAAGCAGACCAGCTGGAGTGTATTTTTACAAGTTGGATTTTTTTGTGATCTAAAAGAAGCAACACAATGTTAATAATTAGAGGTGAGAGGCTGGGATTTAATCAGCATAGACAGAAGGAAAATACAATCAGCTGAATGATTAAAAATAAAAAATAGCATTTGGAAATAGTATAAATTTTAATTTGCAAAGTGGTGAGAATCCAGAGATTTGACATTTACAACTCTCTGTGGGGTCTGATGGTCCATTGATAATGCCACTTGTTCTGTGTTATCCAAATGAGTTAATTATGAATTACATCTCTACTGTATAGCATATCACATGGATCAACTATGTACTTAATATTATAGCTCAGGGGTCTGGAGCTGGGAGAGTTCACAAGGTGAAGTTGGCCATACACAAGGAGTATTCCCACATAAGAGCAATGCTAATTTGAGTGTCATACCGATACACAACTGCTTTTGTACCTGCAACTATATTTAATCCCACTTTCTCCTGACCTAACAATGACTTCTACCTGATTTTTTGCTGTCCTCAGAAGCTTGGAAACTAATATGCTTGCATATGCATTTAAACGTGCCATGACTAGAAACTCCTAACCACCCAATCCTGCAGTATTTACACAGGTCTCAAGCAAATAAAAGCCTTTATTTATTTCAGTGGCAATTCTGCTTGAATAAAACCTGGAGACCTGTCCTATCACAAGCTATTACATATAGGAGAAAGAAAACTCAATGTTGGCCAAATTCCTAGCTCACGCACATCAATAGTGCTCCACTGAAGTTACAATAGGCTACTTCAGCTAAGTGTCTGCTCCTGTGATTATCCTTCTCTGATGGAGTGATCAGGGCTAAATTTGTCTTTTCATACAAGTAGAAGGGATTGATTCCCCCAACCAGTGCTCCGAGGAGGACTTCACTTTGACTCCTGGTTTTCTCCAGCCTCTGCTTTCAGCTGTTCCCTGTGGAGGCCCCTTTCTGTCCACTGCCCCTATACCATCAGGAGAAGACAAGATGCTGGGATGTCCAATTTGCTGACACTCATCACATCCGCTCAGGGGCACATCCAGACGGGCTGTAGCATCATGGCTGTATCCCCCCTTTCAGACCACACTGTGGAAGGAGCAACTAGGACATTTTTTAAGTCCCCAAAGCAGGTCCCCCTACCACGCTCAGTATAACCCTCCCCTCTCTTTCCATTCATCCCACCCTCACCCATTGCTGCCACTCTCTCTGGCTGCCCTGGGGGACAGTGAAAGGCAGGTTCCTTCTCCCTGGTGTTCCCCACCAGCCTGGGAGCAGGCACAGGTTGGGGGGACCTGCCTACTGCCCGTGCTGCTGCCATCATGTCAGGCCAAGCATAGTTCCTGACTGGGGTAGGGCAGGAGCAGCTCTGGAGCTCCCTCTGCCCCCAGGACAGCCAGAGACAGTGATTGCAATGTGGGGTGAACACAAGGATGTGCCATTGAACATAGAGGGGCAGGAAAGGAGTGCTGAGAGCAGAGGGAGGGGGGATTCTGACCTATTTGGGGACTTTAAAAAAAAGCCCAGGCTGCTGCTCCTGTGGTGTGGTCTTCCCATCCCAGTATCAGGAAGGAAGCTGGGAGAGGGGTGCAGCTATCCATGCAGTGCCAGTTGCTGCTTCTGTACCCCACAAATACAAAATCCTGAAACCACCCATGCACCCGCTGTTTGCAGTGGGATAGGTAGGTTCTCTGCTTCTCTGCAAATCATGCCAGTGTGTTCAAGAGCCTACCAAGGCCTGAAACATATTGCCTGATATAGACTCAAATGGTATCATGTTGTTTAATTTTCAACATTTTGGGGTGAATTTTGAGATCCAGAGAGAGACCATTTCCTTCATGTTTGCCCCTGTCTTGCAAAGCAAATCTGAAAACTGTGCTAGGAGAGAGAAATCTTGGTGACATGGGACCTGTTCTTGCTTTCTTTATACACCCAAAACATCCAACACTTTTCTATAACCAGAAGATTTCACCAGGTTTGTGCAAAGCTTTGGGTGGGTACACTTATATTTTAAAATTAGTCTATAGATTTAGTTTTGCATCTGGGTAAATCAATAGAAGATGGGTTTAAACTGATGTAAAATTGCCCACAGTTGGATTTAACTAAATCAGTTGTAAACAAAACTAGTCAGAACAATTTTTTTTCCCAACTAAATTAAATGTGGTTGAAATACACTATTTTCATTGCAACTAAAATGATTCATGGATATGCATTGGCCTACAGGGAATGTTGTTGAGATTCAGTGTTTGCTGATCACTTGATATCTCACACACCCCCTTTTTTAAAAAAATTGAACCTGTTTCTACAGTACATCTCCCCTTTAGGAAACCATTCAAAAGAGCTTGGTGTTATTCAAATTCTGAAATATGGAAACTTGTGAAATGCAGTGGTCATCCTCTGCACAGCCCTAGTTTAAACATTTTGGAAAACCGATGCAAATGTATATGCACTTGAGGTCTCCGTTACTCCATTGAGTGACTTCTCGTTACGGTAAATTTGCACATTTAGATCTATTCAGTGTTAATTTACGGAATCCTCACATACTCCTGAGATACTGGCAATACTCAATAAATTATGTTAAACCACTTATCATGATTGTAGGTTTTGAAGCAGTGCAGTCCTGTGTGTAAAGCCTTTCTTTTCTTAGGAGCTGAAAATTGGCCACAGCCTTCCAAAGAACTTTGCATTTACATTTATTTCCTGGGAAAGGAGACAGGCTCTTTGAAAAGCACCTTAGCATATTTGTTTTTACAAAAGTTTCTGCAAAGTGCTAGTTATCAAATGCTTGCCAAGCTTAGTAAAACACGGATCGCTCAGAATTAAGTAGATATGCCACTAGCAAAAAGACATATTGAATAATAAAATGCTTTGTGTGCCTAGCATTGTTTTGTGTAACTCCAAATTTATTTATAGATTTTTGACTTTATAATAGGTTTCAGCGTATCTCTACTTTATGGTTTGCCAATGCACCCAGAGGGAAAGTTCATTCTAATCAAATTTAGTATCACAAAAATAAGCACAGAAACAAATCAACAAACCTCTGGCATGGTAAACATTGTAAAAAGACAAATGATTATGTTGCTAAGTTGCTTCTACCTTGAAACTAATTCTCTGTGGTTCAGCTGTTGCTTTCCTAACCATGTAGCGCTGTGCTGACTTGCTTCAATGTTATTCTTTAGACACAAATGCCATGTGTGCTAAGGCTACAGAGGAGCATTTGAGACAGCTCGCCATAATGTTACGGTTACGGTTATGGGTATAGATTCACGGGTAATGGAATTGGCTGAGAGACCGCCTTATATCATCTGGTTGTTAAAGAAATGGATGAAACGACGCGCTAGGAAAGTAATGTGGCTACTGTAGCTTTTCATAAACCGGAGAGAAAAAACCTGCAAAGACATGAGGGGAAATGGCAGAACCGAAGAGGGCTTTTTTGTTTCTAGCTTTTTATAATCATTTGTTTCTCTGCTTCATGGAGAAGGCATGCAATTCCTTTTCCTGTAACTAAATCAAATACTTCTTCTTAGGCCAGGTTTAACATGGGAATTTTATCACCAGAACCGTTGTCCGCTGATGGAGGCTGATGTTGCAGGAGCACACGAATGCTTGGCTGCTGTTGCACGTGTTGCACACCCTCTCTTTGAGCGGTGCTGTCAGCAGGAGAGACTGAACCAAAGCCATAAGCCCCTGGCTTAATGCTACCACGGTGGCTATACTGCTGAGATGCCCGAGGTGCTCTGCCACCTAAGGACTTGGCTCTTTTGGAGAGGTGCTTTTAGTCCACTGAAAAGCAGGCCGCATCCTGCAAACGTACAGCAAAATGGTAAGTGGATGTCTCCAAACCTAGGGTGACAAAAGCCAACTTCTCTCAGCAAGACACTGTAATCCAAGCCAGGCCCCAGCTCGAGGGACCTGTTTGTTGAGCTGAGGAACTGTTCAGACTTGATGAGGATGGGCAAAGGGCCATGTACATAATTTCCCTTTGCTTCTAAAGCTAGTCTAAGTGAACTCTGCAATCAAGAATGGCTTAGGCCTCACACCACCTTTCTTGGAGGCAGGGCAATAATAACATCCCCACTTTATAGATGAGAATTTCAGGGCCTGGAGAGTTTAGGCCAACGTTTTCAAACTCAGATGCCTCAGGTTGGGAAACATATTCAGTAGTTTGCTAGCCAAATGAGTCTCATTCAGTTGGACTCGCCACCTACAACTCTCTTGGATTTTCAGCATCCAGCCAAATAGTGTTTGGCAGGCTTGGACTCTTCAGCTTTCAATTGCTTTGAACAGGAACCATATTATTTTCTGTGTATTATACAGCATCATTCACCCAGAGCTTTTGTGAGAGAGTTGTAGGCCTCACTGGAGTATGGATCAATACAACCTCTGGTCTGTGCGCATACAAATTATATGGCAGCCCTACTAACAGCATGAACTGAAGCAGGCATCATTAACTACAGAACTGGGCGTATACGGCTCGCACAGAAATGCTAGAAAAGTAGCTCATTAGTTTTGGAGGGGCCTGCAAGGTCAGCAGATAGACAGTGAATTGAGGAGACCACTACAGGACACCAAAACAAAGGTCAGAGTGACCTGGCCACAGGTATTCACATGTTTTGGGAAGACTACACTAATTGATGAGAAGTAAGATGTGGGTGATGTCCACTGAATATGTTTTAGTAATTGGTGAGGACTAGGATGTGTCTTCTGTAAGCGTGAAGTCATTCTGATCAGTGTATAAAAAGGGACCTGGGAACCTGTACTACTTTGTCCTGGCCTTAGGAGTTATGGTCATGACTGGGTCATGTCTGAAAATGACCCAGTTAGCAACATGCACCGTCTGGTCATGGATACTAGTAGGCTTATCTGTGGATAATAAACCTGGATGAGTTTTTGTTACTAAAAATGAAGCCTGCGGTCTCTTTCTTGGAATAACAAGCTCATTAGGGGCAGCACGGTGTATCCTAACAGCACATGTGCTGAGGGAGCCTGATGTGATCACTAAAACATAACCCCCAAACAATGCTAACAGAGCCAGATAGCAACCGTGACAGACGTACATGAGCCTTAAATAGTCGCGGTTTTGGTATGGGCAGGAAATGCACCCTATTTTCTTGCATACCACATGCCCCCAAATAAGACATGTCCCTTATTTTTTGGGAAGGCAGAATGAAGAAAAAAAGGGTTTCTCCAGGGTTACAGAGCCTACTTTTCAGTCACCCTCCCTTTCCTGCTCAGGCACTACCTGCCAGTTTAACCCTTTCACAGCTAAATTGTCTGCTTTTTCCTGAGCTGGAAGGAGAGGACAAGTAGGCTGAAGATTAGGTGATTAGACTCTCCCCCTACTCCAGTTCAGCTCTGAATGGGGCTGAAAGGTGGTTGCTGTTGAAGACTGGACTTGGCTCCACCGTGCCCACCGGTGCGGGGTGGGAAGGAGCAGGGAGGAAGGAAGTGAAGCAGCAGCCATCTTACAGCATCTCCATTCTTGTAGTCCAGCTAGAAAAAATTCAAGCTTAGCAAACACACCCCAATTTTGGAGGATTGTTTTGGGGGGGGAAAGGTGCATATATTTGTAAATACTGTGGGGGTGGATAGGATGGTCGATCTGATTAGAATCATAGACAATTAGGGTTGGAAGGGACTTCAGGAGGTCACATCTAATCCAACCCAATAAGAAGATCTCAAGGGAAAATGTGTGGGGGGGTTGTTTGGTTTTGGTTTTGTTTCATTTTGTTTTAGGGGGCTATGTCAAATTGCAAAGCTTTATCCAAATCCAAAATCTTTTGGGGTTTTGTTTTTTTATACAGCCACACACATATATAAAATGAGGAATACAGACATTTTGTTCAAAAAAAATATTAGTTTTTAGTTAAAAAAAAGCAAACAAGTTTTAACACAAAATTTGAACTGGCCTTATTAATTGGATTAATGTGTTCTCAAGTCACCTTCTGTTCTGCTTCTGTTCTGTGTGTACTATGCTTTTTCATCTGATTGACGGCCTTCTCCAAAGAGTTCAGAGTTGGTTGCAATTAAAGCAGATTTAGATTAAATCTCATGAAAAAAACCCTCCCTTATTGTAAGAACATTAAAGGGGGGAAACAGGGCTGGTTAGGGAAGCTATGGGATCTCCATCATTGGAGATCTTGAAGAAAAGGCCACAAGGAGTTGACCTGATGACCTTTGAGGTCCGTTCTAACTATATGATAATTCTGTGGTTCCTCTCTAAGTAACCAAGGTGATCATACTTCGCCTCTTGACTTTTTATTCTGAGTGGAAAACTTAAGGCTGTGCTGGCAAATTGCCCCAATATTTGTAAAACTCCAGACAAATAACCATGCCTTCCTGAGGCAAGAAATGCACCATAACTTGAACCAGGTCAGGTTTGCACAGGGCTTTTCATTCAAAAAATTCAGAACTCATTTGCTGGGCTGTATTCTCAGCTTTTGTAAATCAGTTTTATCTTTTGTTTTGCCTGGAATCCTGCTAATTTCCACCAAATTAAGACCCAACCTCTATTTTGAGATGCACTTGACCTTTGGCCTTCTGCATATGCTTGGTTATACTTCACAACAATCTCAAGACCCCCTGCTGTGAGTTATTCCTTACTTAAATAGCACTTAGAAACATAAAAGTACAAGCAGCTGTTAATTACCTGCATTTTTCTCATGGTTAAATGTTTAAATTAATAAATTTAACAGCTGGGGTTCAGATTCAACCCCCCCCCCATCCCCCATAAAAATGATCTCTCGTGTAAAAATAGGAACAGGCACGAACAAATACACACGTGGTATCGAATCTGAAATACTGTACCTTCCCTGAAATTGGTAGAACTAGGTCAGTTTACACCAGATAAAACTCAGGTGCATGTATGATGAAATTGAACTCAGATAAATGAAGATGCCTGCACTGCGCTGGGGTTTACCATTTTAAAGGACAAAATGGATGCGAAGTAGTTTTGGGAATGGCTTAGATCAGGGCTGTCCAACTTCTGAGTGGCCAGGGGCCAGGTGGAGAGGATTTCCTTCTCCCCATCCAAGGCATCCCCGCTGCTCTATGCAGTGCACTAGGTGCCCCAGTTGAACTGTGTTGTGTTGGATGCACCTCAAGGGCGGTCCTGAGCCCCCCAGGTCCATGGGCTGCAGCACCCTGCCATGCCACCAGGGGCAAAGGCAGGAAGTAGAAGTTGGGAGACAGAAGTTGGAGATCCCATGAGCAGCAGCAGAAACAACGGCACAAATGGTGCCTGGACCAAGAGTCAAGGGGCCATGAATTAATCCCTTGTAGGCTACATGTGGCCCACAGGCCACCAGTTGGACAGCCCTGGCTTAAAGATTGTCTTTGGCAAATGAGAAAATCCACGTGTAGGAACATGTTTTACGGTGAATCCTCTGGGACCTCATAATATTGAGTCAGAAGGAGGGAACCTGGTAGTCTCTGAGTTAAAAAAAAAAAAAAAAAAAATGCACATTTTTTGGAT
>NW_017729031.1:37191006-37232396 GCF_001723915.1 Gavialis gangeticus
AAACCTCTGGGGCCTCATAAATTTGAAGTAAAAGGAGGGAACCTGGTTGTTTCTGAGTTAAAAAAAAAAAAAAAAAAAAGTCACATTTTTTGGATTAGTAACTGTTGGAAAAAGTAACCCAAAATCCCCATTTTTCCATGAAACACCACTAATATATAGACAGCTATATATAGCAGAGTTTCATTTTTATCATGGAAAAGTGTGGATTTGGGGTTACTTTTCTTAATATGAAAACTGGGGATTTTTAATTTTTTTTTAATCAGAGAAAACCAACATCCCTGGTCATAAGGATAGCCAGCAGCAGGGCTTCTTGGGTGCATGTTTTGGATTTAAGATTTTATCCATGTCAAAAAAAAATATGTCATCATTATGACATACAAAGTATGAAATACAGAGAGAACAAGTCGGATCCTGTCACTTTCGTGCATTGTACGAGCCTAAGAGGTCGCAGGCTGGATCTGTTTCAGTCCACGCAGGTATAAGCATCAAAGGAAACAATATTTGAAGCATCAGTTTGGTGTGTGGGAGACAACCATGCTGCAGGTGAAAGTACATCAGTTTTAAACTTCCTGCAAGCTGGTGGCTCAAGAACCAGGGCAGACTACAGTAGAAGGTTCAAAGACGTGAGCAGTAGGCAACATGCTAATGACTAATGAAACTAACATTGCTAATCACCTCAGGGCTAACAATCCTCAATGAAAAATAATAGTAATTTAAAGAAAGAATAGTTTTGATCCTGTATTTTTCATTAGTTTCATTCTGCTAAAAATGGGCATGGTGCTTTGCATGTGTTTAAATGTGCATGTCAAGGGTAGTACTGTAGAGTATGTCATGTCTATCAAGTGATATAATACAGCGTAATATATTATATGTTGTCACCTCTGACGTGTCATAATAGGACATAGTCCATGAAATAAACTCTTTTTATTCTTGTAATTTTTTTGCCTTTAAAAATATTGTGGGCAGCTGCTCATTAGTACTACTCCAAACCACTTATCTTATTTTATCTCCTGTGCTGAAGTGTCTGTGATCATGTTGTGTTTTCAAAACCCTAGAAAAACGATTCCTTCATGCCAGTAGAATATTGAAATTAGCTGCATCTCAAAATAATATGTGAGCCACTGATGTGCTGGTTGCCTGCTGTTTGTTCAGATGTAAAAAGTATCAGGCCATTTCATTTGGGCGGAGGCAGGGAAGCATCAGATGAAATTTCTTTTTGATTTTTCCACAGTAGGATTTTTAAAACTTCCTGCTTTCCCTTCTCCCCCCTGAATCAAACCATTTAAAAAACACATTTCTCTGGAACAGAAGTGGTGTGTTTCAACAAATGAAACTGTCAGCATCCTTTTGAAGAGGGGAATACTATCATCTTTATTTTAAAAATTGGACCTTGGACTCAGAGAGATCAGCTTTACCTCCCTGTTCAGATGCCTAGATCCATCTCAGTAGTAGTGAAGCATGTATCTTTGTTGTTTTGGGCTTAAGTGACTTGCCTAACATAAATAACACAGGGATTTGGGGTGGAGCTGGGACTTTAACTCGGACCTCCCAACTCCCAAGCTAGTGATTAAGGCACATTTCCTTCAACAATAATATGTGGCATATGGAAGAGGCCCTTGCACCTTCTCTTTGCTTTTCAGACAAATGCAACAGAAGCCACTGGCTAATATTATATAAATAAGTCAAATCAATTTATATGTAAAAAATCATATGCATTAAAATTCATTAAACATCATTAAAATGCATTTTTAGGCTCGAGTATGACAAAGAGTCTAATAGAGCTCGGCACCGACATTCCATTGAACTTCATTAGTCGTGCACCTGAGTCCTAATTATCATCCATCAGTCAGATATTGTTACTGGTTTGTAATTAAAGAAAAGACAGAGACTTATAGTATTTTAGGAACCATGATGCAGCGGCCATGGCACAGACTGAGTGGCGCAGTGGGTCATTCATCTCTGATACCGTGGAACAAATCAAGACATAGATTCAGATTTCTGGGGGGTTTGAAATGATTTCCATGGGACGGTTGTTTGTCAGGCACAGATCAGCTACAAACAGGAACGCTGTTCATTTCACACTCTCTAGATTACACATGCGGCTCAGTCCACATTGCAGCAAATCATTTCTCTAGCTGGTATGAAGCCTCGCAGTCAGTAGATAAATGCTAACTTTCAGGGGCATCCCATAATTCAGATACAGATGTGGCTGTTATAACAGAGGGGGTCAATTCTTCAGCCCGTGGTCTCATTTACAATAGCAATTCTAGCTCAGATATGGATGCTTAATCTTTTTTTCATTATTCTTCTTTCTAAACAAGAATCATTTCTAGGTTGAGGGCACATGATGTTAATCCCTTTGACTTCTGTTCTCAAAGGCTGAGTAATTTATGAGGGTCCTATTTTGTTTCACGAGAGCTGCTAAAGTTGGCCTTTGGTGAAAAACAAGGGTTTCTTTTCTATCTCAGACTCTTTAAAGCTTCATCAGATTGCATTAGAAGAAAAGCACTCTAAAGCATCTCCTGTGATATATTCATATTTAGTTACAGCAAAGAAGAAATGGCTGCTGTGACAAAATAGAAACACGAATAGCTGTATGAATTGCATTTTTAGGTCCGCCTCTAAAATGTGACTGATGTGCATGATAGGTATGGTTATAGGCAGACATGTACTAAAATTCAGCACGGGGGAAGTAGCACTGGATGGGAAAGTAGCACTGAGTGAGGCCTCCTGGGTCCAATCCCTAAGGGAGTGGAGAAAATAATAAGCATTAGAAATGTATCAAGCACTATCCATAACTATTAATAGTCTTCTTGTTTCCTTCCTTACACAGCACTCCCCCTCCCTGCCCTTGCTTTTCAGCATACGAATGTCTCTAGTCCTTAGTTTAATTATTACCAAATTCTTACTGGAATAATTTCCAGAGGACCCCACTAGGGCTGGACATCCACAGAGCTGAATCCCACGGGATACCATCCGAACTGTGACTTCATGTTAGTGAACCTGGGGTGATTTATACTCATTGGCCTCGTCTACATGAGACGCTGACTGCAAAAGTCGTGCCGCGCGGCCTGAAGCATGACATGATGTTACTGTACAGGAGTAATGAGCTACTGTGCGGTCAGCATCACCAAGCAGCCATTTGGGGATGCTACTGTCATGTGCAAGTACTACTGTCATATTCAAGTGCTAAAGGACCGCTCCGTCAGGGTCTCATGTAGACATGGCCAGAGACATGGCATTTCTAGCAATAAGTCCAAAAGGCTCCATTTCTCTCTTTCTCTCTCCCCCTCCTTGGACCACTTAAGTGGCGTCTTTTTGGAAGACAATGACAACCTACCACAAATTGTTTCCATCCTGACTCCTGTGCATACCTCGAGCCTCCAGCAGCTTGGTTGTTTCCATTGCAGTCTGTTTTTGCAATGGAGCTGCCTGAAAGGATGTCCAAATGAACTCATTCGAGGCATGGGCTTGGAGTTCGACAGCCTCCGTGGATCGTGTACTGACCGTTAAGCCTTTAAAGTACCCAGTTCAGTTCACTCCTCATCCTGCAGCATGAGAGGAGGAGGGCTTCTTAATTAAATGGAGGAGCTGCCAGGCCCTGGCAGTGCGCAGTGTGGAGCTTCAGAGCCATTTTGAGCATGGTACTCGACAATCACAAAATGCACTCGCTCGATAAATAAACCTGCCTGCTGGTTTTTTTAAGAGGCGATTATCCAGCCGGCAAAGAATCGCACCAGCAGCAGTCCTGAATACAACTCCCGGCTGAAGTCGCCCTGGCCCTGAAGAAGCACAAAAGGGCACCAGACAATAAAAGGAGGCTTAAAGTCGAACTCTAGTGGAAGCCCTCAACAGCTTCAAAGACCAATTGCTTTGTGGTCATGACATACGAATCCCAGGACTGCCCCTCTTTCCAGCCTTGGAGCAGCACTTTAAAAGAATGCAATTTCAGGTATAAATAAAGCCCATACAGCCGTAATTTGAGAGCAACAATGGAGCAGAAAGGAGCCCCGTTTCTGTCTTTTGAACGTAGCGCTGCTCCTTTGTGCATGGGTAGCAGTATGCGGTTCAAACAGCACACACTTTAAACATTGCTGAGTTTTTGACTGCTGGGAAAGCAAGTCGGTGAAAGAAAAACATCGGGGAAGGTAACAACTTAATGAAAGAGCCCCTTCTGGAACAGGCAGGCATCTCAGTCCCTTTGAAAGGCTCTCCTTAGTTAAACCCTCTTCTAAATAAGGGTTTTTTTTTTGTTTTTGTTGTTTTGTTTGTTTTGTTTTTGTTTATTTTAATCCCCCCTTTGGAAGATTTTATGATTTATAGATTCATAGATTCATAGACATTAGGGCTGGAAGGGACCTTGGAAGATCATTGAGTCCAGGAAGTCAGCTGGGATCATAGGATCCCAGCAAGATGATTTAAAGAAAAACTTGCAAGTTGCATCAAGGATTTCCTAGCGGTCTCTAACCAGGGGGAACATTTGCCCAGCATTTCAGCAGCCCCATTTCTTGGGCTGCTATTGGGGCTGCTCATTGCTCAGGTCTTTCTGAGAGCTCCTGCCACCGTGGTGTATTAACCCTTCCTGTTCTGGGAAAGGAGCAGCGCCTCGGCCAAGAGGAAGCCAAGAGACGAGGTGGCTTTGTACCAGTGAGACAGATGGACGTGATGCTGAGCTCATGGCATGTCCCCTGGCGGACAGACAAAAATGTCAGTATGATTTTACATTGCACTTAATTACAACGGCCTTGATAGTGCTCTCACGTGTGCGGTGTTAATCAGGGATGAGCCTGGTGATTTATGCTGGGGTAAGGGAGAGGGGCATTAGGGCAGTGTGTACATGGGTGCTTCTACTGGAAGACAAGTTGATCCCAACAATTTTTGGTGGACCAGCTGAAAGTAATGTTTTGGAGGAGAATCTGTTTCATAGAGGTGTCCGTACCTTTGATGCTATTCTCTGGCCCTGTGTAGCTAAAGATAGAACAAGACCATGATTGATATCCACCTTAGGTACTTGTATATCCTCCATTATCATAATACCTTAGTACCTCACAAGGCATGTCTACATATGCACATTTACTGTGCAGTAACATAAATTATTGTGCAGGATGGGCATGCGTCTACACATGTATGCTATGCGACTATGGCAACATATGCTGACTTAAGCAGAAATTTGATACCTGCATGAGCAGGTATCACATTTATGCTCAGTTAGTTACTGCGCAGTAACGCACATGTAGACACCTCATTGAGCAGTAACACTGTGTGTGTAGACTGATATGGGACTAAAGTTAGACCACACACAGCGTTAATGCGCTTTAATGCCTTTATGTGTAGACGTTGGCCTGTTTCCACTTACTGCACAATAACTTACTGCGCAATAAATTTAATGCGATGTCAGTGCATGTGTAGATGAGCCCACAGTTTCTTAACCATGCTGTAAAATGGGTATTACAGCTGGTCAGGAGTTTTCCAATAATTTTTTCCTAAGAAATGATAAATTTAGGGAAATCACAACTTTTGATGGGAGTTTTTCAATGAACGTTTAGCAAGAAAGCAAGGGAGAGAATTTTGGAGTCGTTGAATCCTTTTGACATTTTTTAAAATAAAGGTTTGGTTTCATCTCAAAACAACCATTAATTTTGTTGTTTTTTTTCTGAAAAAGGATCCAAGTTAAAGTTTCAAGCCTTTTCAGCATGACCTTTCTTAAATAGATCAGTTGATCCAATCCAAGATCCATTAAAATATAGGGGATTTTGAATTGGCACAATGATTTTTTCATCTTCTCAAACATTCTCCTAAGACAAGAAAGAAAGAGCGAGGGAGGGAAGGAAGGAAGGAAGGAACCTGCTTAAGTCTTATGGGGCCATCCTATTTTAGGTATGGGGATCAGAGGTGCAGAGAGATTTGAAGCACAAATTCTGAAAGAAATGTAGGTGCCAGACTCCTGTTTGCTCATATTGGCACAGCAGCTATTGAACTTCTGCTTGATGCTTGCCCCTTGCTCCACAAGTTTTGTACAGATCCTTCCATGATGCTCCCTTGCCGCTTGCCCTTTCAGCGTTGTTAGTTGTGGTGCTGTTTATCAAACCTACAATTTCCAAAGTTCCTGCTAAAACTGCGTCCCAGGAGAAGTCTTTTCTTCTTCAGGCCTGACACTCACATAAATTATTTTAAGATGTTATAACCTTCTCTATTTACTTGTGAGTTATACTGCTCACTTAAAGAAGCTCCCAAGTTTCAGGAGACTCGCCTATCTGATTGTTTGCTGGCAGCAGCATTATGAAAAGTAACTTAGCCATTGGGCTTGAGCTCCGATACCATCTCCTAACAAATGTTCTCAATTAAAAGCAATCCAGGGAGGTCTCTGGAAATAGGGGCTGGGAGAATTGTATTTATCAAAATCGGAGATGGAAATGCTTGGAGAACACAACTGTATTTAATTTAACAAGCTAACAGAGGCTGGGCAACGTGTCTAGAGCAAACAAAGGGGTAGGTTGTAGCCGTGTTGGTCTAAGGACACAGGCAGACAAGGTTCTTGGGGTGAATCTGATCTCTTTTATTAGACCAACTTAAATAGGCAGAAAACAATTTTTAAGCAAGCTTTCAGGTTCAAAAACCCTTCATCAGGCTGAGGAAGTTTCAGCAGTTGGTGTGTACTCTTCCTGGATTATAACCTGCCTGACGTCTGATTCCTCAGGTACTTCTCCACTATTCATTCCCCTCCTCTCCCCCCACACCCAGCCTGTCTCTCACCCAGTGACTCCTCAATCTACATCTTCACTGACTGCCTGTCTTGTATGCAGCCCAGCCCGGCCTCTGGCTTCTTTACTGTTCTTTCCATCTAGGAAGAGCACACACTAACTGCTAAAAAACTTCCTTAGCCCGATGAAGGGTTTTTGAACCCAAAAGCTTGCTTAAAAATTGTTTTTCAGCTATTTAAGTTGGTCTAATAAAAAATATCAGATTCACCCAAAGAACCTTGTCTGCCTAGAACAGACAAATACAGCTGTGACAGGAAAAATGAAGAGTAGGAATATCTATAATACCTGGTTTTCCCTTACTCTTAACATCTCTCTTACCCTTCACCCCTAATAACATGCAAATTTTTTGCCAGTAGCAATTGCTCAAAGAAATTTCTACATCGCTCTGCCTAGTCTATTCAGATTTTGCACCTAAAATGAGAACTAAAATGCTAGATACAGATATAACTGGCTGCATCATTTTATGCTAGGAGAGAAAACTCCTTCCTGACCGCAGAAGCATGTGGATTGACAGGCACTGTTAAAATTACCCTAGGTTCACTGGGCTTCTTAGAAATAATAGAGAAATAGTTGATGGAGGGAATAAGTTATGTTATTAAGTTTATGAAACTGCTCATAAATTATATTTGGACATTAATGAATGCGTTTTGGGATGGAATGAAATAGTGGGTGTGCATGTAAAAAAACATACCGCAGGCACTATTACATGCAGTCTGTCTTGGTGTTCACTGCATTTCACCTACAAAATTGTTAGGTCCCAGAGATTTAAAGACTCTGAAGGAATCATAGGTCAACCAGATGGGCACTGGGTATAATAAATGGTGTAAGTGTGCTGCTTATGTGTGGCACGTACACTGTTCCTGAGGCAGAGAGAGAAGGTGTTTTATCTCACCGGGAAGACACCAGTAGAGGACACAAAAGAAAGTAAATATTTTTTCCATTGGACACGGCCCTGAAAAATAATAGAGAAATTTCTTTGCATCAAGTTGTGCTTCCAGTTACTGATTTCCAACATCATCCAGGAGAAATGCAGTGGCTCAGCACGTTGGCAACTTAGGCCAGTACCACTCAATCTCCTCCTTCGGGAAGACTCTGCTTGATTTCCTCCTTAATCAGCAAAGAGCTTAAGCACGTGCTTAATAGGAAGTCAATGGGATTTTAAGCATATCTAAGTGCTTTGCTATGTTTCTATACAAGTTTCGACAACTTTTAGACACCTGAGTTTGAAAAGCTTGTTCGGGCGTTTTTGTTTCTTCTGTGAGCTACCCAACAGGCCCCTGGCTGCTGCGATCCAATGAATAACAGTGGTAACAATCATAACAAATAGTAAATATTTAATGCCATCATAACAACAATGCGGAGTACACAGCTTTCTGAGCGACAGATGCGTGTTTGTTAGTCATATTAACTAAAGGGAGAGTGCCTTGCCGTTTCTTTAATAGTCACAGAATTAATCAAATGGATTAATAAGGCTGCCACTCACATGTAGGGGAGGGGTGCGGGGGAACGATTTCTTTTCAGTGCTGCCTCTCTCTTTGATAAGAAGAATGTGTCTGGTTTAAACGTGCCGTGACACATGAACAAGGACCTCAACTTCTTGAAATTGATTTTCTACGTCTTTATAAATGTTTTTCGACAGCTCCCGGTTTCATCCCACGGTCTTTTGAAAGGAATCTTAACATAGGGCTGGTTTGTCCACATCTTAATTTGGGGGTGCATGGGACTAAGGGGAAAGCCTCCTTGCATATTTGTCCCCATTCAGGTTGTGACCCCAGCTGAGAATAGAAATGGGGGAGTACTTAGCTGATGCTGTTCATTTGTGGAAATAAATGGGGGAAAAGAAAACAGGACTTTCCCTAACTCACTGCCAACCGGAGGGGGTCCTCTATAGCAGGCTGATCATTATGACTGAGTCTGCTCCTGGGATACCGCTGCCCCTTTCCCAGGGCAGAGGTAGAGTGATAAATCTAGCCAATCATTACCCTGATGCATTGAAGGCAGGGGAAGTTTTTGCTTGTTTGATGCTAGCCTTTTGTCATTCCTGTGATATCTCTGCAATTATGGCCTGTTTTTTTTTTTTGCTATGAAACAACTCAACCTCAAATGTGTGACCTGATGGGAAGTGAAATTCTGTACAGCAACTGAATCCGTTTTTAAAATATAGCTAAAAAAATCAGGTCGCGTATGTCAAATATCTGCTTTTGATGCAGCATTTTCTGGGCCACATGAAGGCCAGTTCAAATTGTATCCAGAAGCTGTGTCGCATCTCCCTGCAGGATCAAAGTAGTGTGTACCGCCAAGCACTAAATAAATTATGGAGAGACTGCTGGGACTAAAACCAGGGTCATTGGCTTTCAAAATGAAAGCTTTACCTTTGAGTTAATAGTCTCCACTAGATCAAAACAGCCGATGCAACCAGATAAGCTTACCCTGTTCTCTCATATCTCAGAAACCAGGAGAGTTACACACACATGCTTACACAAACACACACAAACACACCGAATCTCCACTTTGAGACTTTTAATGTTGTCTTATGAAATCTGGAGAGCAAAGTGGGTTTCAAAGGCTACTGGAAAAGAAAAGCATGGGGGAGAGGGACCTCCAGATGTTTCATCTGTGATACAAACTGGTTTCCTTGCAGAGAAAGGGGAAGATTAAAATAAGCCCTCTTACCAAACATCTTGGATACTGGGTCAAACACCTTACGGCATGCAATCAAAGCAAAGCTGAGCATTGTTCAGCTGATAAGGGCAGATATATTAGACTGTGGAGATGTGGTCACCAAGGAACATGAGATGGCATTTTACTGCTGAGAGATTTATTGCAGACCTGGTCAAACATTTTCAACAGTGTGTTTGTGTGTCTGTTTGGAAGTGAAAAAAAGTCCTCCGTCAAACATGAAGCTTAACTAAAAAAGTCAGTGCTGTCATTTATTTTATTTTTTTTGCCTTTTCAAAGAAAAGTGTCCCTTTCCTTTCTTTCCCTTAATTGTTCCGTGATCAAAATACCGTGCATAAAATACAGAGGTGGGGCAGGGGGTAGACAGGAAAAGAAAGGCAAAGAAAACAGAGACTTCAGTTTTGGATGCTTCATAATGGGGGGAGAAGGGGAAACTTTTGAGATTCTTAGGGTTTTTTTAAAATTAAGTAGGTCTTCCATTTTTGGACCCTGCATGGGGTATAGAATAGAAGCACTGGGCCCCAACAGCTTTCCAAATAGCTGGAGCATGAGGATGTCTATGCCACGTGCTTTTGGCACTGCGACACTCCTCTATTACTAGTCCCAGCCTTTTTTTTTCTTTTTGGTGCATGTCACCTATGTGCAAAGGGATTCTTTCCTGTTCATAATTCTCTGCCCAGTAGTCTTTCCATAGCCTGGTGTCTCTCTGCTCAGCCCATGATTTTATTTACTGCAGTGCCTTCAGTACAGGGTTGCATGCAGATCCAGGGAAAGGCTGGGCAAGGGCCTGATTCAAAGCATGGAATGATTTCCTTTTACACCATTGATCTTTGGATGGGGCCCTAATTCCACAAAGGACCAGCCACATTTTCTGCACATGTTACTATCTCCCCCTTTTGTTCTTTTATCTTTGAAATCTAGGTACCTGCCGCCACTGCACATCAGGGACATCTGCTGAAGGTGCCAACCTCCCCTTAAATCAATGGGCTTTGCACACAGCATTGATACCAAATTACCCAGGCAACAGAAGCCTTTTCAGAGACTGGAAAGGAAAACAGCTCAGGCAGCTGATTGCTGCAGCTGGAAGGAGTTGTTTTATTCTGCGTTTGCAGCGTGGAGGAGCAGATGAGACTGTTGCTGTTATAAAAAGTGGGCAGTGATGTAGAGAGCAGGCAACTCCTGTGAATGGATGTGTTCACCCTTCAGCCGGTCAGCTTGTCAGGCTGTTTGACTCTGATGCAATGTCTGCTGTGCCAGCAGGAAACCTTATGTGGTTGATTGAATTCAAAATATAGTGTTTGCTAGGGCTGTGTAAAGATTCAGTCCCTGATCCGATTCAGTGGTGATTTTGGCCCGATTCAGTGGCTGAATCCGAATCGAATCAGGAGACCCTTTAATCTCTCCAAATTGAATCGGAAACTTCCAAATCAATTTGGAAATATTTAGTGATTTGGACATACACACGACTTTAAATGGTTTTTCTACATACCGCAAGGTGGCAGGCAGCCCGTGAATGCTAAGATGCTGGGGCAGATGGAGCATCTCATAGGAGTGTGGGGGTGGGGGGGGGGGTCCCCAGCATGCTCGGTAGTGGACCCAGAAGTGGACCAGAAGCACTTCCAGCCCACTTTGGGGTCTGCTGAGGAGCGTGCTGGACCCTGCCACCCCCTGCCTCCCTGGCTTAGTGACCGGTGCCCGCTGAGTCTGGGGGGGCATCCAGGGTCCCCCTGCAGCCAATTGTCAAGCTGGTGGGGGCACAGGAGGAGGCCCCCTGGGTACTCAGAGGCAGACTCAGAAATGGACTGGAAGTACTTCCAGTCCACTTCCGGGTTCACCATTGAGCACATGGGGAGGGGGGCCCCATGCTCCTGCGGGACTCTCCACGACCCCAGCATTACAGCATTCATGAGTCACGCCTGGTACCTTGAGGTATGTAGAAAAAAACTTTTAAAGTTGTGTCTATGGCTGAATCACTGATTCTCTGAATCAGCATCAAATCTTCGGATTCCAATTCAGCTGAATCAAATCAGGACAGCGATCCGAATCAACAAATTGAATCACTGTCCCCGATTTGGCCTGAATCCACATCGAATATGGCCCATTTCACACGCCCTTAATATTTACTCAGGAATAGATGCCACAGGCATTTAACAGCAATACCCGCTGATGGTTTGCATGCTTAGAAGTGAGAGAGACATCTTATGGGTAGGGTACAGGGCTTGGCACATGGCAATCAGGCTCACATGGGGTCACATGTCTCATAAGGCAACGACGCTCTCTCCAATCTCTCAGTTCTATTCCTCAAAGGGAATTTACAAAATACCTTTCACAGATGAACCTACAAACTTCACTTCATAAATCTGCTGGATACAAAAAAACTTGGATTAAGTATAGACATTGGATTTATGGCACATTGTAGCCTGACTGCCATCCGATAACCCCGGGTAACTTGTCTGCATTTTACCAGCTACATTTTATCACAAGGTCAACATTCCCCACTTCCCCCCACCACCTACCTGTCTCATACCTATTTACTCCTATTCCCAATGATCTTCCCTGCCACGCTTTTGCATTTTTACAGACCTTCATTGCATATTGGCTTAACTTTCTATTCCATCCAGGAGAGCACACAAACACTGGCAGATAATCCCTATGCCTGAAGAAGGGTTTTTGTAAATAACAATTTTTCCAACTATTTAATTGGTCTAATAAAAGATATCATATGACCTTGCCTGCCTATGTCCTTAGACCAACAGCACCCCTGGAAGATGGCTTCAAGGTAGACAATCCATTCCCAAGCCAGGTCTTTGTTCAGGGAGGAAGGAGACTGACACATCACAAACCAAAGTAAAATTGTACTTTTAAGAAGGTCTCTGAACTCCTAGCCTTTTCGGTGAACTAGGAGGCAGGCAGGTTCTTCCTCTTTCTCTCAAGCAGATGGTTAGAGAAGAAGCAGAATAATGAAGTTCATAAACTCAGAGGCCAAAGCTAAGCAAGCAAACCTACAGACAGAACAACGTCTCTAGTGCCCAGGTCATCCTAGAGGTCTGGAATCAATACAGCCTGCACCTCACACCTACCCACGGGTCTTCGGCTTCAGTTTCTCTTCCTCCCATTTCCTTGGCTTCTCCTGCTTATGTAGCCCGAGGCAGGACAGGAGACTTGTTGAATACATCTAGGCCTGCATTAGCCAGAAGATCCAGCTGGTTCCTTAAAGAAGCATTTTGGTCCTGCCCCAGTTCTGTGTCCGCTGCCCCAACATGTGCATATCCATCCCCTGGGTTTTGGGTTGTAGCCATGTTGGTCTAAGGACATAGGCAGGCAAGCTTCTTCGAGTAGATGTGGTATCTTGTATTAGACCAACTGAATAGTAGCTGGAAAAAATGTTGTTAGCAAGCTTTTGGGTGCAATCACCCTTCCTCAGGCATATCAAGTCTCTGCTGTTCTGCGACTTTGCACCCAAAAGTTTGCTAAGAACTTTTTTTCCAATTACTCACTTGGTCTAATAAAAGATATTACATCTACCCAAAGAACTGTGCCTGCCTATATCCATCCTCCGTGAATGTATTCTCCCCCTTGAAGAGAGTATGACAAAAAAAAAAAGAAAAGAAAAGAAAAGCAAAAGAGCAAGCTGCACGGGACAGATTATAATCATGTCACTGAATGGATGGGGCTAACCTACCCTGGGGCAATATAAGAGCCTCAGTGGAAGCACAGACATGCTTATCAAGCCCTCCCTTCTTGGCACCAAATGTACTCTGAACACAATGCTCACACAGCCCCCATGCTTTGAGCTCAAGTGTAGAGTGCATTTGCCCTCCTCATTTCCTTTCTAAGCTCTTTACCACGCTCCTTTTCTCTTATGCTGGCTGTTCTTGGGAAGACTATTAATATTATCATCATCTAAGGAGTTCCACATGGCTTCACAGCCTCTCCCATGAGTCCCTACGCAAACAGATTAGCTGTCGCTGGATTTCCCTTGGTACACGGAGAAGGAAATGTCACAGACCTTTTCCGTTTGCTTGAGAACAACCACATAATGTTTTCTTGGCATTTCTCCTTTTCTCCAACTGCTCACAGAAATAACAAGAGCTTGCATTGAAATGTGCCTTCCTAGAGTCGGGCAAGAAAGCTGGGGGCTGGGTCCCGAGGCTCTGTAAACCCATGCATATCCATTGAAGACTATGGATCCATACCAAGTCACAACAGAAGAAGATCCATTACTCAGAGGGATGGATCCTTCCCTCGTTGGCTTAGCTCAGTGTGTAGGACTCTCCACCCTTTTACACAAGTTTCATGACAGATGGACTTGCACCATTGTAAAATGAATGCAACCAAATGGTGATTCGGGATCGCTGCTGTCAATGAACATATTTTTCGATATCATTAACATAAGTTAGGGGTCATCAGGATCCCAAACTTCCTGAGCATGACAAGAAAATGACTATCATCCAGTGTATCTACTAGCTCCTTATATCCTACTCTAGCCGGCTTGGTATGTGGAAAATACTTCTTCCTAAGGTTTTAATACAGTGAGTTTAAATATCTAGATTTAATATCTAGATATTTAAACTAGATATCTAGATATTTAATATCTAGAAGCAGCAAATATCTAGATATCTAAATATCTAGATATTTAATATCTAGAAGCAGCAAATAGTGCTGCTTCTAGATATTAAAAGAGGGTGTCAGAAGAGATTTTTCAAATGCATGGTCTCCCTGTTGACATCAGCTTTCAAAGCACAGATGTTCAGAAGCATGATCTGGTTGTGGTTTGTTTTTTTACCATGTCACGAAACCTCAAGTGGTAATGAGTACAACTAAAATGACACACCATGGGTTCATGAGACCAGGTTACCTGCGGGGGTGAATTCAGAAACTGGGATACCCAACCAGAAATGATTTACTAGACACAGTTCCTTCAGCTATATTATCACCAGATAATCCTGAATGGGATGGGCATGATGATAGAAGTAGGACCATTGATCCCTTTCTTTCCCTTTTATTGTTAAAGCTCTCTAATAACTGTGATAGAAACATAAAGGTATTGCCTCCTTCATCCAGAACTACATCTTTTTTGTGTTCCTTCTTGTAAAAGTCCTGAGATTTACAAGGTCTCATATAGATTTTGGTTCATTTAAAATGGAAATTCTGCTTTATTTCACAAAGGTATCAATCCAGAGACTTGTGTTGTTGTTATTCTCCTTCTCCTCCTCCTTCTTCTCCTCCTCCTCCTCCTTTTCTTTTTCTTCTTCTTCTTCTGCTGATGTTACAGCAACAACACAGCTGAGATATTTGGCTAGGAAGTATACAAATAGGTAATGAGAGAATTTATGTCCTATGAACTTCATGATCTAAATAGACAAAAATTAGAAGGTGGAAAAGGCAACAGCCAGAAAACAGCAAGGAGACACAGAAGGACAGAAAAGTGGCAAAATCAGGTAGAAACCCAAGATCTCCTGACTTTTAGCCCAGCTTAGACTAACTGTATGTTTCAATAAACCACGTCCTTTCCTGTCTGTACACCACATTTGACCATTTTGTTATGCATATTTGAGCTCATTTATTGTACTTCGTGAAATCTTTCATTGCACGTGTGTCGTCGA
Source organism: Gavialis gangeticus (assembly GCF_001723915.1). NCBI lineage: Eukaryota > Metazoa > Chordata > Crocodylia > Gavialidae > Gavialis > Gavialis gangeticus. Next base: position 37,206,053 of record NW_017729031.1, read on the forward strand.
ATAGCAGGCGTTGCAAGATGTAGTCTGAGGCTGCGCACCACAGTCACAGGTGGTTGAACCAAAGCTAGTTCATCAATTCCTTGGAGCATCTGACTCTGGTATGTAGGCGGTTGAGATATCACCACTTTTGACGTGGCTCGTCAGCCCCTGGTGGCAAGGACTCGGCAGCTGGAAAGCCCATTTTTTTTGCTGTCAGTTATTTTTTTCGGCCTCTTGTTTAATATCTGTAGTTGTGTCTCCTTGGCCATGGCATGGAGAGGTTGGCTACCGGTGTGGAAGCTCCTGCATGATGTCAGACATTTGTGCATACAGCGGTTGTCTCACATCTTCAGATGGTTTCAATTGCTCTATCCTGCTGGCCACTGCTCTTCTGATGTTAGGAGGGGCAATGCTGGCCAGCAGGCACATGCTGTTTAGGTTGGCAGGCTTCAGACATCCTGTGTTGCTGCATCAGCAACTATCGTTCAAAATGGGGTCAAGGCATGAATCTCTCCCATACAGGGCATGCATACTTGGCAGAGAAGTTGAGTGCCAGAGCAGTCCAGGTACAAATTTAGGATCTGGGGAAGAATAATTGCAATTTTTGTTTTAATCCCATCTTGAAATCCAGGAGACTGGAGTTCTACTGTGGCTATAAATCATAGCCCCAAAGGATGACAGTTTTGAGGTTATTGTTATATGGAAGTGCCTGGGTCCCTGGATGAGTCAGGGTCTTTGATGTCTGCACCATTTTCTTTATAATGCCCTTTTGATGGCCCTCTTAATACATATTAGCTTTACAGCTCCCTATAGACAGCTGCTGGATAAAACATTATTTGGCAATTTATTTGTCTGCAGCCCCTTATACTGTATTTTTCCCTCTTTTATGAGAAAAGGCTACAATAAACTCCCTTTTCTGGAGGTAGTTGTCTTGAATTGATAGACCCTAACAAAGCAGGCTACAGGTTTTCATATGTTTAGCTTGGGATCACCTATAATAAATTGACTGTTTTATTTGCTGTTTCTTTAATGCAGCTTCTCTGCTGCTCCCACAAGCTTTAATCTTTGTAAAGAGCATAAAGATATTTGCTTTTTTTTTCTCGCTTTGCTTCAGAGCACGCGTGGGGCGCAGGGGAGAGAATGGGATGGAAAAAGGAAATGCAACTTTGAACAGCTGCTTCCAAGAGCGATGGTAAGAAGTTGCATTCATTGCCTATAATCATCCTGCTTGTTATTGAGGTGAGAGTAGCAACATTTATAGTTAAACATGCATAGAAATTCACATTGAGGCTAGAGACGAAGTTCAATCATTAAAGTCTAAAATGGAGGGTTTCTAAATCTGCTTCAAAGATCAACTACTGAAAAAATATAGCCAAATATTTCCCTGTCCCCTTGATTTTAATGGTAATAAAACAGGTGGCTGTATGGCTGTGAGACCTGGACACTCACTAGGGCACTGGAAAAGCAAATTGAGACCTCTGACATGCAATGCTTCAGAAGACTTCAATGCATATCCTACACTGCACATAAACCAAATGAACCTGTGAAAGATCAAATCAGACAAGAAGTCAGCAAATATGAACTCTTGCTTGAAATCATAATAAGAAGAAAGATGAAGTGGTTTGGACATATAACAAGAAAGCCCGGTACCCTTTCCAACACCATCCTGAAGAAGAAGAAGTAGAAGACCTTGCAAGCTGGACCACTAACATGAAAGACTGGATGGGATTAAAATTGACTGATTGTACAAGGATTGCAAAAGCCTGGGAAGAATGGAGGATAGTTATTCCTGCATCAAAGATTCCCCAATGGTCGGTGTGGTCTTGGGATTGACTGACTGGAGGAAAACAGGTGGTAACAGTAAGCATCATTTGTGAACAATTCTTCTGAAAAAAGAAAATTGTTCCTCATCAGACGCATCAAAATACTTCCAGGTAATGATAGGGATTTTGCCTGTCTGAGGAACACAAGTTGTGTTATGGGTGAGACCCAAGAAACGATGCCATACTGCCCACTGCACATCCTCTATAGCCCAGTCTTCATTACATATCTTGTGCATCCTAATGAGTCTCTAACAGGGGTGGGCAATTATTTGGGCCTAGCGGGCACATAGGGAGTTTTGGGGAGCTGTTGCGGGCCAGGGCAGCACCCTCTCCCCCCATGCAACAACTTGGCAAACTTTCCTATGTGGGATAGGGCTGCAGGTGGACAGGGTCCCACCTCTCTCTCTCTCTCTCTCTCCTTCTCTCCCTCCTTCCTCCCCACCCAAACTGTCCCATGGCTAAAGCACACCCCACAACATCCCATCCGTGACTGCAGCTTATGCTAGCTCCCTCCCCACACACCAAAAGCAGCACCAGGTGGGTGCCAGCATCATTGCCAACAGATTGCTGCTGGGGATCAGGGCATCTGCCTGGGTCTGCAGGTGTTGCTGCTGCATCCGTGCATCAGCTGCAGCCCCAGGCAGTCACCCTGATCCGCTGCGGGATCCTGATGGCAGCATCCACAGCTGATGCTGGCGCCTGCCCAACGCTGCTTCCAGCATGCGGGGCAGGAACTGGGAGCTGGTTTCAGCTGCAGATGGGGCCGAGATATGCCCATCTGCCCAACACAACACAACAGTTGGCTCCCGATGGGCTGAATCCCATGACTTTGCACCCACCCACCTGCAGGCTGGATACAATCAGTTGGTACACCAGATTCGGCTTGCAGGCCATATTTTGCTCATCTTTGCTCTATAAGGTACATACGTATCCTGTCTTCTGCCATACATTTTGCTAAAGGACATTTATGTTCACTGCTACTGAAGCAGTGAATTATCTTGTCATTTCTGGATTTGAATAAGACAGCATGGAAACGCTGATGATTACAAGTAGTTAGTAGAGATGGTTATGAACTCAACAGGCATCTGGACATGTTGAAACGATTAGCAGAAGTCTGGCCAGACGGGAAGGAATCTGGGCTCGATGACTGTCCTTTACTGGTGCTTGATGGAGAATTAGAGGAGTGAAGCTTTTCTGTGGTCTTGAACTGTGCTTACAACAAGAGAGGGAAGAGTTTAGTTGCTGGAGACCTCTGCATTTCATAGCCTGGCTAGAGGACCTTTTATTTTCACTGCTTTTATCTCCATTCATCCAGAGTCTCCAACAACCCATGTACAGGGGTTCTCTGATCTATCACAGACATTTTCTTATCAGTTCCCCTACTGTCTCGAGCCACAGCTGTCTGCAAGAGGGATGCAAGCTTTTTTTCCCCCAGCCTCAGTTAGTAAGCACATCTTTAGGAGCGTCAGCAAAAGTGCATTCAACTTTGTACATCCTCAGTAAAATCAGCATAGGACTTCCCTACCCTACTATAATGGAAGATTTGTACCATCTTGCTGAAATGTGGTTTTCCCCAGTGTTTCTTTTGCTTGCATTTAGTGTGTGAGATCCTGGGAGGAGTTTGTCCTGACAACTACTACAGGAAAAGACTGTAGTAAAAAGCTTACAGAGACAAATGAATAGATCTTTAGAGGCAGCTTTACTTGTTAACTATGTAGCCTACCAAAGCACAGGAAATGCAGCTCTGTAGTGAGGGATCTCCAGGCACATAAAAAGTTACTGATATGGTAAAATGGGAAGGAAAAAATAGCCAGACTGAGAGACATAGTGACTATTTCAATACTTGGGTGTTGGTTGCAGCCGTGTTGGTCTAAGGACATAGGCAGACAAGGTTTTTTGGGTGAATCTGATCTCTTTTTATTAAACTAACTTAAACAGTTGGGGGAAAAAAATTGAGCAAGCAAAAAATGTCAATACATCTAATGTATTTCAATTCATCTAATTGAGAAGAAGTGATAAGTAATGAAAACCGGTGTGAAGCATCAGTACTGCTTACATCTCACACCTTTTGCTCTCCCCCTACCTTGGTATCCTGTTGCCTATAGTCAACCCAGCTGCAACCTCACCGTGGCTGACTTCTTATAAGACTCACAATGGATCATTAGTATTTTATGAACTTTAAAATATTTTCTAAATATCCCTTTTGTATATTTTGCGAAGGAAAAAGCAAAATAAAACACATTTTTTTTTTCAAAACTTTTTTTTTTCTTCAGAAAAGAAGTAAAGACCTTCAGGTTTCTAAAAATTCAAAATGGATCCAAAAAGTTTCGTTTTGATCAACTCCCTCTCCACGTTGAGTACTCTGTCAAAACAAAGACTTTCATTAAAGATTTCACCCAATACTATGACTTGCAGCATGGCTGAATTTGGACAGGCATTTTCTTCTTTTTCACCTGAGGTTTCCTTTTCCCCCCACGCTGATCCTACCCAGCTTCTGAAGCAGACTTCCTTTTTCACTGTTTGCCAGGAGACTCCCTGCTTATTCTTCAAATCTCTTCTGCAAACTTATTTATTTCTGTTACCTTCTCACTGGTAGTTGTCTCCACTCTCAGTCTGTTGCCCAGTTGGGAAATAAAGCCAATGGTTAAGGTACGTGTGATAGAAAATCAGTTTTCTGTGAGGGAGGGAAAGCTCTTGTTTAATTTCATGTTATTCCCCGCTGTTTTAACAAGGGCAGTCCATTATGGATAATGACAGTGGAGACTGAAAAAGATTAGTACTGTTTAGCATAGAGAGGCAAAGAAAAAAAGGGAAGAAATGACAGCGGTCAAAATTATATGAGTAAAGTAAATCAGAGTCTCTTATCCTCTTTCACTACAGAAGAACAGAGAGATTGTTTTTAAAAAAACATTGAGGAAAATATTGCAATTTATTCAATGCACCGTTCATCTTTGGAACCCCTGGCTGCAAGACATTGAGGCCAAGAGCTGGATAGAAGGAAAAAGCGGTATTTGCATGAATATTCAAAATATCCATTGTTAAACGCCGGGGGCCTGGACTCGATTTCAGAGGGCTGGACTCGATGATCTTCCGAGGTCCCTTCTCGCCCTAATGTCTATGAAATCTATGAAATCTATGAAACTGCATGAATTCATGATTCAGGACACCCGAGTAGAGTGATTAGGAAGTAACTTTTTGACGGCAGCTCATTCCATTGTTGCCTTGGGTCTCTCTAACCTTCCTCCGATGCATCTGGTACTGGCCACTCTTGAGGACTGAATATGACCCACTGGCCATATTATGTATGGGAATCCCTGTGTTGTTTTATTTTAAAACACATTTGAATCTTTTTTCTTCGTTGCATTAGCTTTGGTGAAATTCTCAGTTGCTTGCATGGAATAGCTGGTATAAAATTTGTGACACTTACTAAGAGATGTCAATATTGCTGGGGCTACATGGATGGGTAGGAAAATGGTATTCAGCTCTGCTTCCCAGGAACAGCTCAGGCCACCCCATGCATGGCTTGGCACTATCCTTCTTGGATGGCTTTTCTGTGGCTAAGTTGAAAGGAAAAGTCAGGCCAGTTTGTACTGGCAAGTATCCACATTGTGACTTTTCAGCCTTGGATCATGATCCTAGAGAGATGCAAACAAGAGCACACAGCCACCCACCCCTTCCCATACTGCTAATTGGGATGGTTGGATCCTACCTAGGCCCTGACTACATGGGTACATAAGATGCCAAAGAAACCCTCTGGCATGAAATAGTTTGGGAACTATTGGCCTGTATCACTGAAACCACCAGAAACTTTGGTGGCAGCTGATACCTTCACTGAAAAGAGGTTGCATGTGGTCTTCAGAGTGACTTCCCCGTTTTATGCACTAGAAGTGGTTTCCAGTGGGGGACCAGTGACTATACAGTGGAAGGCAGCCTCTCCTCCTTCCCGTGCCTGTTCAGGGGTTATAGGACATCACTGTCAAAACTGATTAATCTGGTACATTTTACAAGCATTAAAAGAAAAATCAAAGAACAAAAAAATGCATAATTCATGCTTTCGTTCTGCTATGGAGGAACTGGTACATGATATTGTTAATATTTCAGATAAGGATCGGCGATGAAAGAGAACAGGGGTCTGAGAGATGCTTAGCTTCCTTCGCTTGCTGCTCCTGGCTGAGACAGAGGCATGTGACCTCAATAGTTTGTTGCTGTTGCTTTGCTAGCTGGTCAGCCTACCAGTGGGTGCTGTGCAATGGGGCATTAGCATTTGAATTTGCATTAGCGCACCGGCCAGAGATTGCTCACAAAATACCTCTCTTGTAAAATCTCAGTCCTTTCTTCTGCTCTCAAATACATCAAGGCTAGTTCATGGAACAAAAAATACCACTGTACATTATATGGAACAAAAGGACCAGAAGCAAACCTAGCAATACAGCGGTCAGTCACAAGTGAGGGCAAAGGCAACATCTATTCAGATTAAAGTACACCACCGTTGCCTGCTCTTGCAATGTTATCACGGTTTTCACCACTTTTTGTACAGATATGAAAAACACGGTTCCTGGAAACAAGAAGCTGCAAGAGCATCTGAGGTTTCATTTTAAAGGATGCAAGTTTCTAACCCTCATGGCTGCAGAACAAAAGCTTGAAAACCTGAAGGAAGAGTGACCAAAGTGCTCAAGAACAAGAGGAGACAGTTTTAAAAGAATATTAAGGTTGTATCAGAGTTTCATGGTTTTTAAACTTAATTTCAGGATCTTGGAGGAGATCGATTTAGGATTTTTGAGCGTCTGCGGGTGGAAATAATGTCTCTTCCATTGCCAGGGTAGGGGTAGAAGAGGTGCAATCACACCCCCTCCCATTTAGACCACAGCATGGGACTTTTTGTGGGCTCCTAAATCAGGTAAGAATCCCTCCTCTACTTTCCCTTCCACGTTCAGCAGCACATCTCCTCCCCTCCCATTTCTCTCTTCCCCTTCCCACCATTGGCACTGCCCCTGGCTATTTTGGGGACATGGAGAGCTCCAGAGATGCTCCTGTCCTGCTCCTGCCAAGTTGCATGGGGAGCTGAACTGACTCCCCTGGGGAGAGCAGCAGCAGATGAGGGTTTCTTCCCCCTTCCCAGTCCCCCCAGTATTCCCTGCCAGTTTGGCAGCAGGCCTAAGGAGGGGAAACCTACCCACTGCTGTCCCTAGCTGGGCCCAACTCCCCTTGCAGCTTGGCTGGAGCAGGGCAGGAGCAGCTCTGGGGCATCTCGTGCTCCTGGGGCAGCTAGGCACAGAAGGGAGAGAGGCCGTGGGAGGCAAACGTGTGGGAAGGTGAAAGAGGAGGAGATGGGCCATAAGCATGGAAGGAAAGGAAGAGGATACAAAGAAAGGGAAGGAAGCATTTTAACCAGATTTGGGGACTTAGCAAAATCACTGGCTGCTCCCACAGCATGGTGTGCCTGCCCCAGTGTGGGAGGGTGATGTTGGGAGTGCAGAATACATAGCATCAGAGCTTTCAACCTCCTAAAGGAGGAAAAGGTGAGAGAAGCAGAACCCAGATAATATGATGGCAAGAACAGCAGATTATAGGGTGAGACTGTCACTTGCCCCTCTGCCCAGGCTAGCCAAGGGACAAGCAGTAGCGTGCAGAGAAGAGCATCCTTACATGGACCAGCAGGATCCATAGTGTTCAGGCCAGTGCAAATAGAGATATAGCTGTTATAATTTTGAGATGTTCCCTAATGTAGAAGGCTGAAGAAGTTAGGATTTGAGAAATGGTCCCTCAGTTAGCAATTGGTTTGTTAGAGACAAAGGGCCTGCAGAGGCTTGCCTAGTGCTCTACAGTAAAAGTTGTTGTTTAGGTCTTCTCATGTATGCATACCTGAACCCAATGAACAGTACAGCACATAGGTCCTCCCTCTTAAGGTACTAACCATTGCAGCTGAGGTGATGTAGAAGAACCAGTAGTGAATTTCTTCCTTTTAGAAACAAAAAGGCAATTAGGAAGTATATTGTGACTAACTGGGCATGTCTGCATGTGCTGATTCCAGGCGCGTTAGCCATTTTAAAGGTACATTAAGGGTGCAGGTCTGCACGTGCGCACCTTTAATGCACCTTAAAAATGGTGATTTTAGGCATGAATAGCTAAAGCGCCTTAACACATGTGTAAATGTGCTAAGGTGCATTAGCACTGTGTATGCTGACTGATTCGATCCCAAGCTGGTCCGAATACCGCATTAATGCATCTCAGCACGCACATGTGTAGACATGCACCTAAAATTGCCTTAATGCTCATTAGGCAAATGCACATTAAGTTTAGGCATGAATAAAAGCATGTGTAGACAGTCCCACTGAGTTTCAGACTAGTTCCTAGCCATTGCCACAGTGGGGAAGATTGTTAACAGATAACACTTCCTTGTCATTGTTGGTACTGCAGTAGTCCCTGGTGATCCCATAAGTATCAGGGCCTTTTTCAGTAGGCTTGTGACAAGGGGATAGGCTTGTTCCACAGAACTTATGGTCAGTCCCTGGGTCACTCTTATGCCAAATCCAGTAGAGTTTAGAGTAGACTGGAGTCTGCTCTAAATATGCTAGCCCCTTATTGTCTCTAAAAAAAACGTCTGCCAGGTGAGAGTAGTTGAGTCCTTTCTTTTCCCTACCCCCATGTAATGTATAGCACATACTCAGTTTTGAGGGCAAGAAAACTCCTCAAAAGTGAGACTGGCCCAGGTGTCTCATATATGGAATAATACACTGTATGCACATTATTAGATTTTCTCTCTCTCTTTGCAATGATCAGCTTCCCCTCTTGGTTACACTCCTGCCAATCAAGAATAACTCTAATACAACTGGCAGAGTTATTGCAGATTTATCCCAGTGTAGCTGGGGGCAGACTATGGCTCATTACTCTTTACTTGAATGAAAAACACCATGAATAATTACAGTGCTGAGTTAATAATAATAGACAGTGCATACCTAGCACTGCTTTGTGTACTTAAAATGTGGTACATATATATAAACCTGCTCTGAATCCCTGTAAATATAATACAAGCCACAGGATTGGATTCCAGCCCCCAGACCTCAGCATTTCAGATCCCTTTTGGAAAACCCTATGGGAAAATGAAAGATTTCTCTGAGGATTTCAGTTATTGGTCAGATTTCCTGGGCTTGCCAGAAGCAGACGATGCAGCCATAAAGTTTGAAGACAAAACCTGTAATTAAGCTGACCAAAATGCTTTTCTGCTCCTAAAGATTTGACAAGGAGAAGTTCAGGGAGCTAAGATTCAGGTTTCTTTTTGGCTTTTCGTTTTGTCACCGGCCTCCCAATTACACCCACAGATCTATTTCTCAGCTTTTATTATTGCCTGTGTACACAATTTTTACAGATATGCTAAATAAGAATCAAAGAACCAGGCAGGAGTTCCTCCATTCATCTGTTTGACAGCAACAAAGGAGATAGAAGGAGATTATGGGCAATGGAGATTTTAACGACAGAGTACAATCTCCATAACCAATCTTAAAACTGTACCATGGGTATGCAAAGGAGGCCATTCAAACTTGAATAATCAGAGATTTCTTTTAAAGGGGGAGACTGTTATCTAAATGTTCTGCCCTACCTCCCCGGTAGACTATCTGACTTTTATAAAGAATGATCTTTGGGTTTCCCTATCTAACTCCACATATAGATAAGAAAAGTGCCTGTCTTTACTAATTTTCTTCCTGAATGTGATGTTCTTAGACATCTAACATCTTGTTGGAGCAAACGCAGGTCTGATTATACCAGATGTTTTGCATCCAAAATCTGTCGCATCCAAAGTCCTTCTTCATAAGCAAAGCAATATTTTTACTTTGCCTGTCAATCCCAAGTGGACTCCTTTTAGACCATACATGAAGCAGCATGCATAGCTTTTATGTCCATTGCTGCAAAAGGATCTGGGAAGATCCTTTATCCCTATTAATCTGTGAAAAGTGAGAAAATGTTGTTTGCAGTTTGCCAGGAGCACCCCATTTGCCCTGGGGGCAGAAGCGTCATGTGGTAATGACAAATATTGGGGTAGGAAGGAGGGGGTTGTTTACCTGAAATTTATTTTTTTTTGCCATTTATATGCCTTCCCCAACAAAGCCTCAAGGTGGCTGACAATAAGAGAAACAACAACTTTAAAGACCAAACGGCATCAATAAAACAAAATAAAGCACAGCTCCAGCAAACGATGTCTTGGTCTAGCTATGGTTGCTAAATGCCTGTCCAAATAGAAGGGTCTTGCAGTATTTCCGAAAGACGTCCAGGCTTAGGCTCGGATAGGCCTGAAGTGGGAGGGAGCTCCAGAGCTGAGGAGCAATTGCCAAGAACAACCTCCGGCGTGCTTTCACCAAGTGCACTTGGTGTACTGATGGTACTTGAAGGAGGTTGTTCTTGGTCAATCTTAAGGATCACAATGAGGCAGTAAGAGTGAGGGCCGTCCCTTAGGTAACTAGGGCCCAGAATATTTAGGGTCTAACAGGTCAAAAAGACATTCCCAGCCACGGACACCACCTGAAGATCGACATTCAGCAGACCATCCAGGAGCACCGGAAGGCTGCAAAACTGAGTTACAAGGACAACCTGCACCCAATCTGTGATAGGTGTCCCAGTCCTGTGGTCTCAAGTCATGCGGTCCCCCCACTATCATCCCTGTCTTGTCAGGATTCAGTTTCATTTGGTTCACCTGCAACCAGACCCAGATGCAGCCAGGCACTGGGAAAGGACTGAGACTTCAGGTTCAGAAAAGGAGATGTGCAGACTAGTAGTATCTCACCCCAAGTCTCTGCACAGTCTCACCCAGCAGTCTCTCATATATATATATATATATACTGAACAGAAGGGATGACGAGATAAAGTACTGGGAGACACTACAGGAAAGGCCCCAAGGGAATGGCAAGCATTCAGCTATCGCCACCCTCTGGGGCTTCCCTTTTACAAGTCAGGGTGGGCATGGGTCTAGTTTACAGCCAGTTGCCCTCATCCCTCCAAGCACATCCTCTGTGTCAGTGGGTAACAGCCATTTAAAACAATCCGGGACAAGACTGGGCTTCCTCAACCCCAAACTTTGACTCTGCAGCAAAACTGATAGTCCCCAAGCTGTGCTAGATATGGGCAATTTTTATCTACAAAGTAGGAGGAAAATGCATCATAGCAGACTGAGACAGACTCAGTTTCTAAGCAGAGACAAAGTGAATTAACCGGGTCATTCACCACCTAGAACAGTTGTGCTGGACAACACTTTGCAGATGCAGTGGTGAATAAAGATTTTTTTTTATGCTGACACTGCCATACCATAGACAGGTCTAGGCTGGCTCCAACGTGGGTCAAAAGACACCAGCACTTCAGCCACCTATTCGCCTGCTTCAGTTCTCCACTGCACCAGCGAACTGGAGAAGAAGCTTCGTTAGGGCTACATTAAAATACAGGAGATTAAAGAGGCAGAAAGAGAGCGAGAGTACAACTTCCCCTTTACCCATAACTCCTTTCCAATTCCTCACAGCTCCCACTCCCATCAGCTGGTGTGGTGAGAGCTAGGCCTGTGCCAAACGGGAGCGTTTCAATGGAACAGTGTTTCGTTTCGACTTTTGTTTCGAGTTGAAACAGCTGCTCAGCTCCGTTCCATCGAAATGCTTCACTGTTTCGACCCTGTTTCGATGTTTCGCACATAGGATATAATGGGGAAGGTTGAAACAGGCTATAGCTTTCTCATTTCTGGCTTGATTTGGATGAAACTTGCAGAAATGCGAGGCTGTCCTAATAGCATGAAGTGTACCACTTTTCAATAAGCTAGGTGCAGGGGGTGGGAGAAACTATCCTCCAAAATCTTGAAAGCAAAACTCATGTCACGTGAATGTGTTAAGCCACAGTGGAGTGAAAACTGCAGGGCTGGTGGCCACAAAGTCTGCCAAGTTTCAAGGAGATAGGTGGAGGGGTTTGGGGGGAACTGCCCCTCAAGCTGCGGACAAGCAAAGCTCGTGCCATGGGTGACACTGCATGTGCTAAGGCGCGGCGGAGTGACAGCTGCAGGGATGGTGGCCCCTGCTGAGGCCATGATGCCTGCCAGCTGTGGAGGAGATTGGTGCAGGGGGGCTCAGGGGCCGTGCACCTCTATTTGCTCACAGGCAAAACTCATGACATGGGTGCTTGTGCAACTGCTGCCTCTCATCAGGCAGCAGGACTGAAGATCCGCTATCACTTGCCACCATAGACTTGGGGGTAATAATTGGCTACAATATAAACATGAGCCGGCAGTGCAATGCTGTAGCCATCAGGGCCAACAATACGCTGGCATGCATCAATTGATGCATCTCCAGCAAAACCATTGCAATGAAGTGATTCTCCTGCTCTACTCAGCTCTTTTCAGCAGTGGTGAGACCGCAGCTGGAGGACTGCATCCAATTCTGGGCTCTGCACCTTAACAAGGACATGGTAAAGCTTGAGAGTCCAGAGAAGGGCTACCCATATGATCAGGGACTTGCACGGCAAGCCATATGAGGAAAGGCTGAGGGACCTGGGATCCTTCAGCCTTAAAAAGAGAAGGCTGAGAGGGGACTTGGTAGCAGCTTTCCACTACAACACAAGCGTACATCTAGGGCTCGGTGAACAACTGTTCACTGGGGCACCCTTGGGAAAAAGAAGCAGTAATGGTCACAGTCTGGACACCATAGTTGTGAAGTAGTTTTTCCTAATATTGAGCCTGAAACGAGTCTAAAACAATCTTCCAGGAGTTTGTGACCATGTATTATGGCATCATCATATTAAGATTAAGAAAGCCATTTTTACTAAAAAAGGCCATCTGTTAATCTTTGTCTCCAATATAAATAAAAGCTGAGGAAGAATGAAGCAATGCAAGCTTTTAAAATCCATAAGAGTTGGATAGGACCCTTCATTTGTGTATATCTCAATTCTCCATGCATAAAAAATGGGGTTTAATATCTTGGATTGTCAGGCGGTAAGGGCATGTTTAACAAAAGTCCTGCTATCGTATTTGTGTGATCCCTATGAGGATTTAGATGGGAATGCTAAAGAATATAATGATACTACAGGTTGGTATAGGTTTGGTTATTCCTTTGTCATTTATTTTTGCATGAGTGCAAGGACAAGAAATGTAAAACCCTGAACTGCACGATAAAATATGAACGGATATAATAGATTAGATAGCAAATTTTAATTACAATTATTGTGAGATTACAGGGTGATTTGTGACTTCTAATTATAAAATGGATGAATGATCATGTTAGGGCAACCCCTGAAGACTAAACAGTGACAGGCTTTGCTGCACCTCGCTGCTCAGCAGGTATTGGGAAGTGATGATCAGAAGTAACGTTCTGCTCCCAGTGATCGCAGGCTTGGGAAATCCAATCCATTGATTTAATTGATTGACTCATTTTATCACCTTTTTCGTGATAATTAATGCTCTTTGTTACAAAATGCGCTGTCAGAGCCTGATCTGAAGTCTGTTGTACGCTGATTTTAAAGGATCCTACAGCCGCGAATCATTGAAGTATACTTAACCTCCTGCTTATGGTTATGTTGCTGTGAAGATGGTGTCAAAACCCCACTCTATGTTCCAATTCAGCAAACCTCTTTCAAGTTTAACTATGTCTCTTTGCATTTTGTTGACTAGGGATGGCCTCACACACACACATAAACACATACACTTAAAGACTCCATTGGTTGGAGGCCTCTCTGTAGTTTCTTATACCATCCTGGATTAAATATTAAGGCTTTATTAGCTAATGCCGAAGAAGCACAGATCACATAGAAATTTGAGAGAGCGTTCACCAGATTATTGGCGACTATGGGACAAACACAACAAACACACTTTCCCCAAGGCTTGAACTGGGTTTTAAAAGTGAGAGGGTAGGGCCTCATGTCATTTCAGGAGATAAGGATGTCTCATCTGGGAACCCCCCCAACCTTCAATTGTTTTGTCTGGAGAAATGAATTCAAAAATTGGAACTGAAACCTCAGCCTGGGATCACTCTCCTCCTTTAAGACAGAGAGTCATCACGTCAGTAAAATTCAGCTTCAGGCGGGGAGGTAGGAGCTTGTGTTTGTATGTATAAAGATTAAACATTATTCCAATTAAGAATCAATCCGGTAATAGATGCTAGCCTGTTACCTTCAAGTCCCGAACTGCATCAAAATCGAAGCGATCATTAATTATAAGGGAATTCCAGTAAAGCAGTTACATACCTATCGATCGCTGCTCTGTGGTTATGCATCCTCTGGCAGGAATAATAACGTCGCTTCCCTGCGGGCTAAAGGGATTGAGGGGAGGAATCTAGCTTTTGGGAGTCAGGCGGACTTCAGGCCTTATGTGGTGTGGCTAAGCCGTTTCCTTTCCCCCTGCCCAGTTATCAGTGCTGGGGGTAGCTCAAAGGTAACTCCAAAAACAAGGATCCATTACAGTGAGGACAGCTGATAGAAATCACTGTTTCAGTGTCAGACGTCCAAGCTAGCGTGCTCAAGGCAAAAGGTGCCCTCTTTGCCGTAAGCGGAAGCGTTCAGACCTCTCTTCTATTAGTGATGGAAATCACACTATATGTTGGGGGTGCTCTCGAATGATTATCTGTGCCTAGGTCTGTCGCTAGTGGTGTGTTCTGTGCTAGAAAAGGGAATGGATATTGTGCCCCGGAGAGCTCGCTCGCGTATTCATAGGGAAAACGGTGCCCTGGGGGAACTCGTATTTCACCCCCACCTTCCTTCGATCAGCGGCAATGCTGGAGGCAGAAACTGAGGCAGACAGGCAGGGGCAGCAAGGAGGCAGAGGGGCATGAAGCAGGTGCCACCCCATCCACACATGCCCAGCCCGGAGGAGAGTGCTGCTGTGAGCGCAGGTTGCTTACACACGAGTGTGCATGGGTGCATGACCGCAGCACCCTGGGCGGTTGCCCCCATCACTTACCCCTAAGGCCAGCTCTGCAGGTATTGGTGCTATTCGGCTCCAGGATGAGCAAGGGAATCCCTTTCTAATCATTAACAGCTTACACTGATGGGTCCCTGGGAGACCCTGCCAGATGGGGTTGCCTTCACGGCTCACTTTGGGAGGCGCTGAAACCTGCTTGAACTGGAGGCGTGGAACTAAATGCGGAGGCCAAAATGTGCAGAGAAGGATCTGGGCTTTGTTAGCAAAGCAAGGCCATTTTTTTCTGTTCTCTTCTTGTCATTGAAGAGGAAAGCCTGTCTCACTCAGCTGGTATGTTAGGTATGTGATCAGTTGAGACTAAGCACGCACACAGGCTGTTCGTTGTGTAAAGCCCCCCACCTCTTTTTCCTCTCTCTCTAATGCTTTGCTTCAACTGTTAAATCAATATACTCCAGTCTTAAGAAGGCTGGTCCCTATCACGGGGCAGAGGTTTCTTCAGAGGGCAAACATAGGAGTCAAAAACCTTGTTGGGGCAGTGTCAGGAGTCGAAAACCCTGTTGGCACAGTGTCCTGCAGTCCCGCTCTCGGATGGATGAATCGTGAAATACTGCTGCAAGAGAGGCGAGGCCAGGAGGACAAATACAGGAGGCAGCTGCAATCAGAGATACCGGAAAGGGGGCAAAGGCGCAGCTAGAGCCATGACCCTGACACTCGTAGTGCCGATTAATTAATTCCTCCCTCTCCATTTCAAACGAACGTGCAGATTTCCAGTAGTTTCTGTTCTCGGCATACTAGATTCAGAAATATAGCCATCTAGTGGCCACATTGCAGAGATGCAATTACTACCACCAATTTTATTTCTTTAAGGAAGATAAAAGACATCTTTTTTCCTCTTTTTAATCTAGAATATGTATCTGACACAATGCAAAGCGATTGTTCAAAGGCATTCTTCATCATAACTTGTTTTAAACCAAAGTTTATCCCTGGGTTCTGCTGGGACACACTGGCCTAGATCCTTGCCTGGTATAAATCAGTGTAGCTCTGCTGAAATCAATGCAGCTACATCGATATACACCAGCTGAGGGAATCATTAGAGCGATGCCAATTTAGACCAGCTGAGGAGATACTCGGCTGTGCTACATATTTTGGCTTAGTTCCCTGCTCCCAAACATGCTGAAGTTTAAAGGAGAATATCACTGCTTTTAAGGCTACATAGATTTCCACCGTTCAGGTTTCCTCACCTGTGGCTGGTAGCTTGGCAACACTGATTTGTGACTATATTTGGCAATGGTGCATTACAACTTTTTTTTTCCCCCCCTCCATCAAATTTGGAAGAACATAGGAACATACAACGGGAAGGGATTTCCTTGACCATCAAGTTCAGTCTGCTGCTGACATTGGGTACAGTTACACATTCATTTATGTACCGGAGATGCTGCACATTTAGTGTAGTACTTCCTTAATGAAGCACTAGCTGCATGCACAGTGACGACATTTACTGTGCAGTAGCGCCGGCGCATGGTTTGGGGTTTTTTTGCGATGCTTGCTGAAGAGTAGCCTAATAACATTGTGCAGTAGGCCACTAGCATAGACTTGGACCTGCTCACTACTGCACAGTGTTATTAATCATCTTGTGCAGACGCACCCACTGTCATGTCAACCTTTCCAAAGACATATCAAGCTCTATTTTAGAAGCAGGTAGCTTTTTGCCCTTCCTGTCCAAATGGGAAGGCTGATTCATAATCAGGGAAAGTAGGTAGGGACTTCCTTTAAATTTGGGCTGAAGTTGTTTCCTGGCCACTTTCTGCTCACTTTGTGTTAGGCCGAAAGCTGAACTCTGCATTGAGGGTAACAGTTGTCAATGCACCTTTGGTGGCTAGTCTCCAGATGTGATCCAGACAATTCCCACTCGAAATAGCAGGGTCCAGCATGCACTAAAGTGTCTGGCTGGTGTGAAATCTTGGGAAGACATTGGGATCAGTGTGGTGCACAAGGAGATACCGGTCCCTCCTTCCAGCCAGAAGAAGAGTGGGGTGCACTGAAGGAAGTGATCCCAGGAAAGCCCCTAAGGCAGCAAGACTAAGCATGCGGATCCACTCTTGTCGTTTCTCTTAAATAGTGCTTCTCCCTCCCTCATCCTCTTCTCATTTATATAGATGAAGAACCTGTAACTGTGTGTTCAAGTATCCTTGACTTCTCTGTTGTCAGTTCTTGTGTTCTGTCCCCTCAATCCTCCTCTTTTGTCACCTCAGCGCCATGGCTTTCTCTTCTGATCAGTCTCTTTTTATACCCCTTCCCTTTCTGGCCTTGCTGCCCTTTTTTTAATATTGTTCTCAAGGTATTAATTCTTCCATGTGGATCTGTAGCCTCTCTCTCCATGGTCTGTTTTTTCCTTAACTTTCTCCCCTCCCCAAACCTTGCTTTCAAATACAGGATCCGATAGTTTCAGCATCTTTGACAGGAAGCAATTCTAGCCCCCGCCACTCCCCTACCCCCATAGAAACCCAGACATTTATTGATTGATGGAACTGTACAGAGAATGCAGAGGTCAATAAACACAGACAAACATGCCAAAAAATAAAAAACAAACCCAAAACAGTGACTTAATGATTTTATAGGAAATTAAAGTTTCAAATATTAACAGTGAGAGGGGGAAAAAATAATCTAATACATTTTCCAGGACACACTTCTGCTCTGACCTTCAGAGCTAAGATAAACAGTTGTGGAGAGGTTGGGATTTCTGTTCAATGGATGTCTTAATGGTGCTAAAATGCTTTGAGATCAGTCAAGGAAGGGTTCTGATTATAATTGATTTGCATTGTGGTTGTATCTAAGATTCCTAGTCAAAGACCAGGATATCACTGTGAGAAATGCTGTTCAGGGCTTCCAAAATTAGCCCCCATACCAAACAACTGATCAAAGCTCAAAAGACTACGACTATTTGCAAGGCTGATCAGCAAAATAAAAATAAATGAACGAGCAGCTGCCTCTGCATCCAAATTAGAATTTTTAAATGCATTTTTCTCAGAATCTCAATTCTTGCATTGTTTCAGCCAGATCTGAGGATTATCCAGAAACATGGGCATTAAAAGATGCCTAGCTCCTCCAAAAAAAGGTCTAGAGAGAGCAGAGACCCATAATAAGTTTGGGACCCTGGAAAGGTGTTGGAGACAAGGAATCACAGACGCACTGGGTGTTGGAAATTGGGAAGGAAATGGAGAAAGGAACTGGTCTGATTGGAATATGAACACACTCTTGGAGTTGGGTTAGGGGACGGGCATGTATGTTCCTCGTCCCATCCCTTCTTGGCCAGCCTTAATCACAAAATAGCCCTGATAAGAGATGCAATGTTGAATGTTATTATTTATAGCATGTTTGTTTGGAGTGTAAGAGAGCATGCAGAAGTCCAAGCCAAGGACCCAGACACCATGTTGCTAGGTATGACAAACCAGGCATAAAGATGGGTCCTATCTGAAACGATTAACAGCCTCACCATAAGGCAAGAGACTACAGATTGTTACAGGCAGATGGTGGGAGGCAGCATATGGAATATGCTCAATAAGTAGGGCCTGGTTTAAAATGCAATCTTGTGCTTTTGTGTAAAAATTACAAAATGAAGTGATTTTCACAAAAAGATATGGTTTGCAATGAAATGCCACAATATGGCCACCTGCAAGGGAACTCCCCAGCCAGCGGCCATATCATGGCATTTTGGTGCAACAAGATGGCTGCTGCAAGCTGGGGAAAGCATTGCCTTGCAGCTTGCAGTTTTTCTCCCCTGCCTTGCTGTTCCTGCCTCTTGCAGCGAGGTGGTGGGGCTGGGGCAGGGGCTTCCCAGCAACAATCAGAGTCCTTGGGAGCAAGGTCTCTGCTGCTGCAATGAAACCTGCCCCTAAACCTGCCCCCTCAATCAAACAGGGGGCTTGTGGGGGGGGATGCAAAAATGGCAGCCCCCACCATGATCAGGCTATGATGTTAATGAGCTGGGCCCACAACTGAAACCATGCACTATCAGTACGGCTCAAAATCCAGTGCTAAAAATTCAAGCACGTAGAGCCTGATCCTATGTGATGATGTCCCTTGATTATTGCTATGTAAATATTATCCCTTGATTATTGGATTATTGCATGGGTTATGTCTGGGAATAAACTATGGACTTGCATCAGCCTCTCTAGCTTGTGAACAGTAGCAAACTCAATTTTATTCTGGTCACCAGAGGGTGATAAGGAGTCACACTCATTCTAGCCATACTTTCAAGCTCCCAGCAGCTCAGGCGGTAAAAATGACATGTCCCCATAGCTAGGGAATGAGAATAAAGAAATTGAATATTCAGCAGCATAAAAGGAATCATTTAATGAAATCTCTCAGATGGAAAAGCAAAAGCAAGCTATAAAAACAGAGCATTAATGTTTAATGAGTTAGGGACACCACTAACAAGTGCTAAAATGTAGGAAAGCCAGGAAACGTAAATAAGCTTTTCCACATAAATATTTAATCAGAATATGCATCTTTAGTCATTGTTCTTTTTTATTATTATTATTATTATTATTATTTCTCATGCGCTGTCTGTTCTCTGTGGTTTTCTTGATGGAATATCTTTATGATCATACATTGCTGAGGTAGCATTGCATGGTCTGCCATGATGCTTATAGGAAATCAGCCAGTTAATAATGGCCTGAGGGCAAATGGGGTTAATAGTCACTTAATACACTCTATTTATAAGCAAAACACATAAAAATTAAGACCCCGTATTCGCAATGTATATGTTTGGCAGTTGTTTGGGGAATACTGCTCACAAGTCCTTAGTGCGACTCAGTGCTGTGTTGATGCAGCGGTCAACACCAAGTTTCTGGCAGCTCCCATTTCAAAGTACTTAGCACTCAGTCAGCGTTGTAACATAGATATGGATATAGCACCATCAGCGTAGCATCCACTTATCTCGCTTTGCAATCCATTTGTCTTCCGGATGCACCAGTGATAAAGGAAGTGCAAGCTGCGCCCAGTTTTCCGAGATACGGTGGCTAAAAGTCTTAAATGCCCCAATGCCATTTGCAAACTCAAGTCCCAAAACCTTTCAATGAGGAGCTTAAAAATCTTTGGCAGCTTTGGCAGACAGTATTTTTTGGCTAAATGTGATCTCTTTTATTAGTTTGAGCATTCTCCCTTAAGTGATTGCCCAAGGTCACGTCTGATGCCTGTTGCACAGTAGAGAATTAAGCCCAGGCTTCCCTAATATCAGAATAGCATCTTAATTCTTGACTCATACTTCTCTGGACCATGCAGGCAAGACCATATGAACGGCATTTTATGTACTCAGTATTGGGATGGTTACCAGGAATCTAAAGACCATCTGCCATATATCAAAACTCCTTCAAAGTAGCTCATAATTTTATGAGCTGGGCTTTTCATCAGCTTCCTTCATATCTGGAACTCCTTTCCCTCTCCCCTGTCTCTTGCCAGTTGTAAATGAAAGTAGGAGTGCAAGCAGTGGTCCTGATTGACCGAGCAGAGTGAAGTCTAACACTCAGCTCAGCGACACTGCTTTGTTTGCTGGTAACAAGATAGCTTTGACACGCTGCATCTCATCAGTTCCAAAATTTCAGGCCGTTTTATTGATACTGATGGGCACAATTGTATTGATTGCAAATTGTAGCCTCCGGAGTGACTGATTCATAGGAAAATAAAGACTTTCCAAGACTGCAGGCAAAGGTATGTCTCAGTAGCCCATGACAACACCCTGATTTTGGAAGGGATGGGAGGGATCACAAAGATTCCCCACAACAGAGGACCGCAGGAGCAAGCACAGTGTGAGCTTGTGCGGGGGTGGAGGGACATGAAAATCCCCTGATGAGCATAAAGCGCTTAGTCTGCAGAAGCAGTCAAGTGTGCAGGTCCTTTCCGATATGGGAAGTATGTGAAGCAGTCTTCTTCCTCTAACAGCCTCTATTGGCCTTGAAACTGAAAAGTTTTCAAGAGACCTTTACAAGGGAAGACTGAGGGGAAGAGTCCCCCATAAGTTTTTATCTTTGCAATGACTTCTTCAGGTCTGTAGGAGCAAGGTTTTATACTCTGGGTGAGCAAACAAAGAATTTGTATATAGGGTGAGAGCCAACCTTTGCACAACCTGGGACCCAGGAGAAAAAACAGCCTACCTCAGCACTCTGGATCTTTTCAGCTATGTCTGAACATACACTACTGGTATTCTCATGCTTGGTCTTGATGCCTCGGTGGCTTTCATGGCATCACTTCCTACAATGCACCTCACTCTTCTGGCTGGAAGGAGGGACCGATATCTCCTTGTGCACCACACTGATCCCAATGTCTTCCCAAGATTTCACACCAGCCAGACCCTTCAGGGTATGCGGGACCCTGCTATTTCAAGTGGGATTGCTTAAGAGCCTGCAATTGTCTGGATCACATCTGGAGACTGCCCACCAAAGGTGCATCGACAACCATAACCCTCAATGCAGAGTTCAGCTTTCTCTCCGCTACCAGCAGGCCAGGGCTTAAGAAAGAAATACAAGGTCATTCCTGAGTCTCACCCTCCATGCGCTTGTGCTGCCAAATCACAGAACCAACCATTGATTTAATCATAAAATTTGGAAATAAGTGGTTTTGAAGAAGTATGTAGAGGAGACTGACAGTGCAGAAAAGAAATCATGGAAAACATCTTTTTTAGTCTGAGCTCTTTGTTGCATCTCTGTATCCAATTGTGGAGCCTTGCCTGAAATGCAAAGCCAAGCAAGCATTAATTTTGCTGAGTTCAGTCGTGTGGATTTCAGTAAATTACGGCCCCACACAAATAACAGCTGCTGCTACAGTATCAAAAATGTGTGTGTTTTTTTTTTAAACTTTTAAGTCCCCAGCTTTTTTTTTTTTTCTCTCTCTCTCTTTTATTCCTGCAAAACAGCAAAGACCGAAGAAATATTCCAGGGAAATGTGACAACAACTAGCAAAAAAAACAAAAAACAAAAAAGGAAGCAAGCGGGGGAAGCAGAGAGACAAGTATGAAAGGTGAAATACATTTGGCAGCTCACAATACCTGCAGGAAATATTCATTTTTATTAAAAAAACAGACATGCATGTACATTGTTGTGACTGGATCCTGGTGCTGTGCCAGTATCTGGAGCTACCCTGCGCACTGAATGGGGAGGGAGAAGTTATAAATGAGTAGCATGCTAGTTTTTCCCCCAGCTTGTGGAGCTGGGTTTACCCTCCAAGCTAGTACGAAAGAGAAAGAGATTTGGTACTCATCACACACGAGTTATTTGTTCTGGATACAGCAGCGGCTGGGAGAAATGTTATGGTCTGTCCCAGACAGAAGGTCTGGCTAGATGATCATTGCGGTCATCACACAGATGAAACAGCCAATAACTCCCCAAGGAAGGGATTCAGGATGTCACAAATGTCACCCTTCGAGAACGGGGTGATCCTTTTCAGGCAAGTATCATTGCTTTTTGAAAATTACCACTTACATTGAACAAGGAAGGGGCCACAAACATGCAGAGATGCTATAAAAGTAACAGATGACCAGAACACACGTAATCGGACACAGGGACAGACGGGGGGGGGCAATGTCCCCCTTTGATCCTTGCTTCACCCAAAGTTTAAAACAAACTACCTGGTGGTGGCAGCAGCATTTCTAATCAGACAGCAGTGAGGGAATCACTTGACTTCACAGATGTCACAGACATTAGGGCTGGAAAGGACCTTGCAAGATCATCGGGTCTAGCCCCCTGCCTGAGAGGCAGGAAGTCAGCTGGGGTCTAATCACCCCAGCAAGGTGAGCATCCAAGTGTTTCTTAAAGGTATCTGCGGTAGGTGCTTGCACCACTTTTGGGGGGAGCATCTTCCACACTCTGGAGACTTGGATGGTAAAGAAGTTTTTCCTTATGTCCAGTCTAAAACGGTCTTCCAGCAGTTTGTGACCATTACACCGTGTCTTCCCCGGGGTGTCCTGGTGAACAGACGTTCTCCTGGTTCCTAATGCAAGCCCCTTATATACTTATGGGTCATTATAATCTGCCCGATTCCACAGGTGTTAACGACCCTCTCTCCTTTTTTAATGGTCTAACTGTTCCCCTAATTAAGCTATTGCTTCTTGTTGCAGTTTTGCTGTCTGTTAGCTGTTCCTGGTAATGTAGCTCCTGTTTCACAGCCGTGCAGTCTTTTTTTGAGCTCTAGCTAAAAACATGAACTCAGGTACGGAAATAATTCCAGTGAAGCACTGAATGCTCTGCCAAAGATGTTTCAAGAAGACTAGATTTTATTTTATGAATCTGAAAGAGGTGTGCATTTAATTTGAATGACAGCAAGACTAAAAAAATCCTTTGAATATGTTTTGCCTAGTTTGTTGTGTTTTTAATTTGTAATATAGCAAAATACACAGAGCAAATTAATGCACTATAATTTTTTTAGTCCAATATTAACTATAATTTTTAGTCCAATAAAATTATATTTTTGATTCAATCTTCAACTGAATACTATAGCCCTAGATGTCTAGCATATTACTAAAGCTTCTAGTTTCTTTTTACCTGGAGAAAAAATATGCGTTGTATCTGATGATGCATCACACTACCTCCACCCTGCTTTTGAAAATCCTAGATCCACCCATGAGCAGACATTATAGTTGGTTGTGGATATATTTCCAAGCACTGCAATTAAAATATTTAGCTTTACATTGTGATGTGGAACCTGTGATGTGCCCTCTGCTGGTAGTAGAAATAAGGATAATACTGTTATATAACCCTCCTAGTGGAAGGGCCAGGTTCACATTTTGGGGTATCCAATAAGTTATACCAGTGGCTGAAGCCCCCACCCAGAAAACTGGGAACAATAAATTGGACTAGAGCATCCCAATATGGACAAATACCAGATCTCATAAGGAGTATAAACCAACAAATACATATTTATTATTAAAACACAACCAAAAGAAAACAAATAAAAGCACAAAACCTTAAACCCAATATAAACATGATCTCTCCAGATACAGTTCATTAGCTGAACGCCTGTAGAGAGACTTCACCCCAGCCCAGGACTGTCTTGGACTTGAGGCTTCCCAAAGAGTTAGTTCCAGGGTCCACACCTGAGCTGTCCTATGATTGGGGCTCGCCACACATTGGGAAGTTGTTTGTGGTCACTGATATGGCTGTGGTGCCAGGGGTCTTTTATCACTGCTGGAGAAGCAGTCGAGCACCAACCTTGGCTCCCACAGAGAGGCTGTGTGTAGGGTTACTGCACCTCCACCCAGCATACATGCACCCCGACATTTCTGGGCTGGATTATACAAACTGCTGAGATAGAAACTGCAGGACAAACTCAAAAGGGAGCTATGATTACTGGCTACGGCTGTCCCCAACCACACAGCTTGGCTGGAGCCAAGGCCCATCAAAAGAAACGAAGGGGGAAAGCGAGGCTTACCTTCTGGGCCTGGGCTGCAGGGAGTCTGCGTCACACGGCTCCCCTGGGAGCAAAAGGTGACAATCCTCAACCCTGTCCAAAGCTGGCAGAGCCCCAACCCATGCCAATCTAGCAGAATTAGAAACTCCCAAGTTTCAACTCTGCTAGGCCTAAATCCTGTCCAGCCAAACCATGGAAGCAATATCATCCTCCCTGGTATTAATCCCTCAAAACCTCAGAAAAGGGAGGAGAAAAGGAGTTCCCAGCCACTGAGATACTTCTCTCTCTTTCTCCTCTACCCGATTTTCCCCTTTCTCTAGCTGCAGACTCCTTCTCCCGTTGGAGGGGATTTCTCTCTTCAGCAGCTCATGTCAGCTTTTCCCTGCTCCAAACCAGCCTAGCTGCCCTTGCATCCCTTAGCATGGCATCTCCTTAGTCTTGCCCAGCCAGGGAGTGCCATGCTTCCATCTCTTTCTCAACCAATCTGCCTGGAGAAGATCCTGCTCCCAGTGGTCAATCAGACCAGACGATTTTACATATCTTTCCCCACATACAAGGCCCCAGGTTTCCCTGTGCAGATCATGTGGCCAGAACAACAGGGGCCAACTTGCCCGCATGGCCAGACTGCATGTTTTCTCCTTAAAGTGACAGGCCAGAGGAGAAAAGTGGGGGAAAAGAAGATAAACACATCAACAAACCCCCCCCCACACACACACACAATATGCAGCAACCAAAGGCACACATTCTTCCATACAGAGCACACGTATGTATAGGTGTTACAACTGTAATGCAATGATGATGGTAAGATCTATTCATTTGAGTCTGGATGTTGCTTGGGATGGTGCCGTTGGAAAAACATGGAAAAGCAGACTTCATGGAAGAGGTGCATAACTTCTGAGTGCCTAAACTGGCACTGGCTTGCTCTGTGCATCCTAATGCAAGAGCCAAGTGATAAGGTGAGCAAGCATAATGCCATCCTGTGAGATGGCAAGCTTTGTGGTATTGCAGGGCTTGGTTCTTGGGTGGTAGGCACAACATGAGTCATTGTGCCCAGCTGCGGTGAGAAGATTGCTGGTTCAGAGAGTGACTCTGAGGCCACTGGAATCAGTAGGGTTTTATTAGATCCTGCACGTCTTTTATTTTGTTTTTTAATCTGGGGAAACTTTTATGAAGGAATTTAAGTCAAGGCATATGAGAAAATAACAGCAAGGTGACACCTCTCTGACTAAATCTGGAACTTATTTCACCGAGTCCTGTGTTGTATATAAAAATATATATTTCTCTCCCCTCTCTCCTTGAATTTTTTCATCATCTTCACCATTTTCCAGCTCCTGCCTCCTAGCTCCATCTGCCCTGAGACCTTCCAGCCTTTCATGATCATCTGACTCCTACTCTGTTGGCTTCATTAAATGAGTTAGTAGTCTGAGGCTCTTCCTTAGCAGACAAATGTACTCCCTACTTTTGAGAACCAATATCAAAATTCTCCTTCAGCACTGGCTGCCTCAGAAGAGATACCAAGAAGAAATTGGACCAGTGGGGTAAAAAGAGCATATAATAACTCTTTGAAGAAGTTTTTGTAAGCGAGAACCATGGCTCACCAGCTGGGCAATGGTCAGGGGAGCTTGCATTGTTAATTCTACTCTTGCACAAAGGTCTCGCTGGCTTTTTGATCTGGCACCAGGTCCTAAGCTCCATTTAAAAAAAAAATACAGGGAATAAAAGAAAATGTGGCAAAAAATTGTGAGGTTATGTTGTTCCAAAGAGTTACAAACTGGTATGAAGGAGGACATAAGACTGACCACAGCCGTATCTCCCTGAACATTGATTTTCCACTGGGCCTGCAGGTGTTAGCAAACTCTTAGCACTGAATCCCTATACTCAGTATAGCAGAGGGAGTGTGCCTGGGTCTTGCCCTGTGTCGTGGCTTGTAAAAGGAGATGGAGATCTCCCATACCTATGCAGACACAGAGGAGCATTAATTAGCAAAACATACTAATGAATGCATTGGTCAGGATAAGAAGAGTGAGATGAAAAGGGTTTTCTAATGATGGGGGAAACTTTTGCCTCACAATATTAGAAACAATTCACATCAAATTACAATGGATGATAAAGGTAATGATAGCAATTAGTTCAACACCTCTCTAATGAGTAACCTCCCATAGTATATGCCTAGGTGATCCTGACATGCCGTAAATTATATATGGATAATGAGTAAGGAGTTTTCTTATAATGTGTAATAATGCAGTGCGCATATATATATATATATATA
>NW_017729031.1:37237396-37260406 GCF_001723915.1 Gavialis gangeticus
TATATATATATATATATATATATATATATATATAAATGGATTCAAGCAAAGTAAGAACTCAACCAAGGAAAGAGAAAACCAATTCACATCTTTAGGATGTGAAAAAAGAAAAGGAATTCACATCTTTAGGATAGATTCAGATTTTCTTTTTCTTCATCTAGCGCACTGCTGGAATTAAAAAGATATTATTAGACACTTAGTTTTAAGCTCTTCCTTGTGTTTAAATGGACCTTTCAAAGATATGATTAAAAATGCCACTTTTACATTAATGATATTTTTGCCTCCTATTGCCACTTCCATTAAAGCATCACAAAGTACTTTACAAGTCATAGCTAATCTCCTCTCCCTCCCTCACCCCCTTTTTGTGAGGCAGGTATGTATTAATTATTCCTATTTTAGAAATGAGTAAGCTCCTAGAGAAGCTATTTGACGGGCTCAAAACCACAGAGCATCTGAGTTTCCGAACTGCTGTGCATCTGACATTTCCATTGACTTCAGGTGGCACTGAGAGGGCTCAGGGCCTTTGCAAATGGATTGGACCCATAATAAGTTCATGGCAAATCTGGGAGCTTAATCTGGATTTCCCTATGCCCTGCTTCAACCAACAGACACATTTCCTTCTGTCCTGTCCACTTGGCTTCCAAGTATGGGGCATGTGAGCATTGCAATGGGAGGCACAGATTTTGTTGGAGGGGGGAGGGCATAGATTCCCTTTTTGGGGGGGTCAGAATAGGTCCTGTAGGGTTATGGCCCTGCTCCCTGGAGTGTCTCAACATGGCTTTTCTTGCTGTTATAGGAACGTTTTTTTAGGGGGCAAGGCATTAATTGATTTCTACAGCCCCCATCTCCCAAACCATGTAACCATCTTCAATTGTTCAAGGGAGCAGACTCCTGATGCCAGGTCCTCTTTGCAGGTCCAGGGACCAGCCACAGTCTTGCTTCTGAAATGGACAGTGGAGTTGGCCAACATTCATGATTACTAATTTTCTTGTCAGAAAATATGCGTTTGACAATTTTTTTTCTCTCAATTTTCCAATTTGGACAATCCTTGAGCGGAAGAACAAATCCAGGAGCCTGAGACCTGGAAACATATTTCAAAGGGGGAAAAAATATTTGAAGTGTTATTCAAAAGTGGGGAGGGTGATTGTTCTGTCAAATTGAAAGCTTCTGAATGAAAATATCAAAATATTCTGGTTTAACATCTCCAATTTAAAATAAATAAATAGCCTTTTTTTTTCATTTAAAATTTTGGCTTTTCCATCCGGTTTGGAATGGAGAATCATTTTTAAAATTGTCAGTATGTCCTAAAAATAACAAAAAAAAAAATACTCTAAATGTTCAGTTTGTAAAATTATAAAGCTTGTATAAAAATCCTACATCTAAATCAAATCTATTACTCTTCATATCGAGTTTAAAAAGAGTCAGCTGAAGGGTATTTTAGGAACCTCACGCAATTTCATAAATAGAAAGCATGTATTGGGTTTCTTTGTAAGAAAGAGGCCTCTTAACTTTGCTGGGAAAAGGCTAGTGGTGTACTTTCTCCAGATATGTTTAGGGTTGTAATGATAAGAAGTAAGGAACAAGTCTTAAAGAACAGCAACAATAATTGAAGGCTGGTGAAAGTAGGGCTGGATCATCTCATGTGATCTGCCCTGATGAAAGGGATTCTTCTTGGGGAAAAAAATGTTACAGTTTATAACATAAAGGATGTGTTCTCCAGACAAGCAAAACTTTGATTCTTAATTGAAGTCAACGGAGAAAGAAAAGTACTTCTGAAGTGGCTCACCCCCTTTCTCTTCATTCTTTTCACTGTCATTTTCAGAGCACTGAAACACTCACAGTTGCTGTTTTCAGAGCTGAATCCCCACGCCTTCTCTCTCAGTCTTGTGGAAAAGTATAAAAAAATTGCCACTCTGACTAACCTACCTCTTAGGTGTCTCTTCCAATCTCTCTTGCTCACCCAGGTACAGACATTCAAAAAGCCAGAGGTGGAATCGATCTAAGTTATACGGTATTCTGTAAGCGGCACAGTTTAGATTGGGAGTGAACAGGGCACACGTTCACCCTTTGGTGGTGGGTGGGAGTGAAGGGGGCGGGCAAATCTTAGATCGGGTTCTGCCATTTTTAAACCAGTTTATCTGTTCTGTTCCAAGCATAACCTGGCTTTGTGTGCCAAGCTTATGTTCTGGGTTTGGATCATGTAGGGCACTTATACACATGCTATGGGAGGGGGAAGAGGGTACTTTAATTAGAGTGGCTCCGAGAGCTCCTCTTAATTAAAGCACCCTGAGCGTCTTCTGCATCAGCATCCCTGAGCTGAAAAGATGGTGGCAGGGGTGCTTTAAGTAAAGCGTGTTGAGCGAGTTTTAATTAAAGCGCTCCCACCGCCATTTTTCTGTGCAGGGATGCTGATACAAGAGATGCTGGAGTCTGTTGGAGTGCAGTAATTACCACACTCCAGCAGACCCGATTAATCGAGCTGTTTTCAATGCACTGTAATTACAGCGCATCAGGATGCTCACGTATAGTGCCAGTATACTGGTAAAAATGCCAAGTCTGTACCTGGCCCCAGTGAGGAACTGCTTCTTCCACAGAATCACTTCCTCCATCTCTGTGCCTGTTAAAATATTAGTTGTGGGAGCCAAAGCACCGGGAGAGGCCAAGACAGGATGTTCCTATTCTGCCCCAATGCCAGTGAAAAAATCCTGATGGCAATGAACACCATGGGAGAAACATTCGGAGATATATGCACGTTAAGGCCTGAAAAAAACTATTAGGATGATCTAATATGACCTTGTGCATGTTGTGGGACGTGGGGATTACTTCATGAAAGTCTATATCATTATCCTTCTATATCATCTGGTTGTGTGAGAACATTACTTGTAGAAAGTTTCTGATACGGAGACCCCCAAGAGATGGGGCATTGGACACTTCTCTAAGTAAAAGGTTACACGGCTGGTTGACTAAGTTTTATGAGAACTGCTTTTTAGCAGCGAATTAGACTTTGCAGTGGATGCAATGTTTTACCTAAAGGGTCTACTTCCTGTGGAAATGTTCAGCTTTTTTCAAAGGAACCCCATCCCAGAATGACAAATTATTTGGTGGAAAACCTGGAGGTTTTGTCTAAATTTCAAAACAGGTCTACTGGGAAATGCCACCGTCATGGACCACAGGAATGGCCACAGTGACAGCTCATTTCTATGCCCCCATGTTTAGGAAATGGGCTTCCCAACAAGACTGCATCCACCACACTGTGCTGCAGAGGTTGAGGACGACAGTGTTGGTGCCTGGTGAGAAATGCTGTCTGGGGAGGGAGCTCAGCACATACAGAAAATGGAGGCATAGGACTCTTGTAGTGGCATTCCTATGAGATGCCAGGATGGCATTTCCAAAAGAGAGATTTTCTGACTGTAAATAATAGATAATCACCATCAGTGTTGTATGAAGTGTGGAGGGAGATATTATTTAGCATTTTCATCCTGAGAGAACACCAGAAATCATCTGAGAGCTGGAGGGATCAAATTATGAGGACAGATTTGGGGTATGAATCCATCTAGGTTGCCCAGATGCCATCTGAATCCTTGGCCTATGCATCATGTGACTAGGTCATCCTTAATACTTTGAATCTCTCTGATTGACAGGCTAGTTTGTATCCAGCTGTAGCCCTAGCACAGCCTTTGCTCGGCTCTAAACCCTGCCATCGGTAATAGCTTCCAAGGGGCTTTCTATTATCCAGTAAATCCTGCCTGCACCCTTTCTTTTGCAATGCTGGAGGCAGCATTGTAGGAAACTGGAATAGGAGCTACGTTGGCTCTACACCAACTTGGTGGAGGCAAACCCCAGGATGGGAGACATAACCAATATCCATTCCTGTTGCCCTAACAGGAGCAGGCTTCAGAATCCAGGCCATTAATTTAAGAAAAGTGACTCTTATATTGGTGTAGAAGGAGAGACCCTCCTAAAAAGCCTAAATCCTTTTGTCATATGTCATATATATGTCATATATATGACAAAAAGATTTAGGCTCTTTAGGAGGGTCTCTCCTTTTACACCAATGTAATATATATATGTATGTATGTATGTATGTATGTATACACGTGTGTGTATATATGTGTGTGTGTATGTGTGTGTGTATGTATACATATGTGTATATATATACACATATACATACGTGTGTGTATACACACACACACACACACACACACACACATATATATATACATATACACACATACACACACACACACACACCTATCTATCTGTCTATGAAACCAAGAATACTCAAATAACCGTGCACAGAAATCAGCAGCCTAGTGTCACACACACTGAGGCCCCGATTTCCAAAGCCTTGCACATATGTCTAATTTTACTCAGTCTCCTTGAAGTCAGTGGGGCCACTCACAGCCTATGAAATTAAGCATGTGCAGAAAGAAGGAAAACAAGTCATATCAAAAATATAAATAAAACATCAAATTCTCTTCTAGCCCTATTAACTTCACTGGCATTTCAGGGAGCATAAGTAGGACAGGAATTGGTCCGTTTATGTTAAATTATTTGGATCTCGATACATATGCAGACTGATCAAAAATTCCAAAATGATTTGAACTGGAAATGCTTTTTTTTAAAAGCTAAATCAAAGATTCTTCAGCTTTTAATTTTCTCATTTGATAAGAATGCATTATTAAGAGATGTTATCACCGTACCAAATCCTACTATAATTCTTTGTTCTGGATGTGCCTTATTTATTGATTTGTAATAGTGTGACAACTAGCAGCATGATAGGAAGTTGGAGAACTAAAATAATTAAAGTCCCTCACATGAAAGGCCTGATTGAGATGAAGATTGGTACACACACTGTTAATCCCCCACCCATCACTCTTCCTGCTAATTGAATCCCTGTCCAAGGCCATACATTTCAGATGGCATACTAGCAATCCACAGACCTAAACTGAACCAAGTGCTCATTTCCGGTGAATGGGGGGGTGGGGGGGAGAGAAAAAAAGCCTAAAAGTCAGGTCATGATGTTTGAAACCTATTCATCAGCTGTGGTGTCAAACACGGGGCAAATAAGAACTAATACTGTGTAAAAATGCAGCCAGATCTTTATGACTGATCTGGAAAATGTCTTCTCTGTGCAGCTGTTTCAAACGTTTTCCAACCATAATGTTTAATACGTCCTTAGCTCTCCATGCCCGGCTCAGATTTTGCACAAAGGTTAGGGCATCTGTCGGGTGTGCTCCCTCCAACTTCATCCCAGGTCCTTTGGCTCTTCCAAGAGCATCTGTGCCCTGAAAGTCAGTTTGAGGCATCGTAAGAGCCTCTAGTGTTGCTCTGTGCTACCTGAACAGGAAAAAAATCCTCTTTTAACTGGCATTAGCGTAGCCTTGTGCTTTCTGAACTACACTAGCCCAGCTGGGGATCCAGCCTTATATCTTCAAAGAACGACACAAGCATTATATAATTAATTCTCACAAAGGTCTCATGAGGAAGATAGATTGTATATGAATTACTCCTGCTCATAAAGGAGAGGAGGATTTAAAGAAGTAATGCCTTGTACCTATTGATCTGCCTAGGTGAAGCCTTTATTATTGTGGCTGTATCATTTGTAATGCAGCTGCGCCAAAAAGCTCCAGCCAAGATCAGGGGCCCATTGTGCTATGCCCAAGGCATATGATCGAACAGCGCCTGTCTCCCCCCAAGAGCTTAAATCTAAGCAGAAAAGATGAATGGGAGAGTACAGAGACATGTGAGGTCATGGCTTGAGACATGTAGCCACTTAGCAAAAGTGCTATGAAAACGGCATGGGCCTTCTTGCAACAGTCTGGGATCCCTGCCCACTATACCATGTCGCCTTTCACGACTTGGCTCATTTTCTACCTGATTGGTATTGGTTTTTAAATATAAGGACAATTAAAATTCCACTCCCAACTGCAAGCCTGAAATGGCTAGTCCACACCTATGTATGTCGAGATTATTAATATCTCTTCTGATTCATGCTGCAACCTTAAAGAATAAAAAAACAGAAGGGGAACGAATGTGTCACCCTCTGAAAAGTGAGGGATTAAAAAATAAAGCACTTAAAAATAATTTAGTGAAGGAATTGAAACAAGACTACTCCAATCGAGAGGGAAAATTTTTTTTTTCCTTTTATAATGAAAGTATTTTTTCTTGCAAATCTTAGGTGAAAGAAAAAGTCCTGTTAACTTGATTTCCAGTGGCTAACTGTGTGTTGTTATAATTGCTAATAATCCCATGGAGGATCCCGAATTAGCTACTTGTTTTAACTTCAGATAATTTGGCATCATTGGTTTTGCGTGTATGGTTTGTTCTGTAGACTATCATCCCTCATATCATGCCTGCAATTTCAAGCGTTATTAAAATCATCATTTTTACCAGGAATGGCGAAGTGCCACTTAGCACTTGAAAGATGTTATTAGCACTCCCAAACTAAATCACTCACACCTCCCCATGAAAAACTAGAAGCCTGCCAGTGTTTAAATAAAGTCTTTAATGGGTGATGTTGCCTAAGTTTCTTTAACTATGGGGAGGGGTGGTTGCAAAGTTTTTTGGGGAAGTTCTGGCTTGTCTTTTGGGCAAAATGTATGAAACCCAGAAAGAAAGGGGCAACTATAAAGAAGGAGGAGGAGAAAGAATGTGGCCAAAATCTGGTAAGACCTAGCAGTGATGTCCCTGGGTTAACATTATTAATAAGGTGATTCAGTAAAAAATAAAACAAGGACTGACTCTTCACAAGCAAATGGGTGACGGTGTAAAATAATCCATATAAGCTTTGATAACCCAAGCTGGGCCATCTAATACCTGGAACAGCTTAGCTGGGTGAAATGGGTGTGTATGTGCCCAGTGCAGCCATCCTTTTGGGAGGCAAGGCAGAATGAAAACGTAGCCCATCAAGGGCAGGGCATTTAGGCATACAAGTTGCATAATGATGAGCATTAATGCCTGCTACTGCATGTCGAATGAAAATGCCAGTTTCTCTACATGAACAGCTCTTAGGATAGTGTTAGGCCAACTTATCCTTGAAAAGTAAAACCGGTGAAATGGCAGGGAGAAAGACGGGAGTGAGGGAGCCCGAGGATAGAAGTTAAACTTCTGATAAGATACCACTGTTTTATTTTCAGCCCTTTGGCTTTCTTCTGTTTTAATCAGTAAACAGGTATGACCATTTGCCAACAGAAGTGTGTATCGGAGAACAACCTGGAAAAGCCATGCACTGAACCCTGGAAACCATGGGTAGGTGCTGATCCCATTGATCATATTACTAGAATGGTGATTCAGAACACTATCCCCATCACTCATGTAAATCAGTGCAGCTCTTATTAACTTCACTGATTGATACTATTCGAGGATCTGGCTCCACATGTCAAGGCATTCCAAAAATAAAGTCATCATAGTGCCAGCTTTTTTATGGAAACAATCAAGCATCAACTGATTAACATTACCATTCACACGCTGAACCGCAGAAAGTACTTTCAAGAGTGGGATTTACATTGTGGTAAATGGAGCTACAAAGGACCATAAAGAAGATTCTTGCTTGAAAACCTATTTTCTGCAAAGTCTCCTAAAGAAGGCATGGTGGGGTGGAGGGGGGTGTCTCTAGCATATGACTAAAGTAACCGTCAAGGATTTTCCAGAGGCACAACACAGTAGTGTTTTGCACTTGCTTACTGCCCTTTTATTTGGGAACACACTACTTTTGCTTTACTGTTTTCATGTATTGGCCTGTATACGTTCCCTCGAAGCTGGGGTTCATTTCTCATTCACAGTCTACAAGAGGAGTCCTGTCTGCATTTGCCTTATCACTCCAGCTTCCTTCATCCACGTCGTGTATTCTCCTGTGCCGCTCCTCTTGCTCCCGCTTTCCACAAGAAAACCTTCAGATCCATCACTGGAATATTCCTTGGCTACGCTGTCTGCCAAAAAAAAAATAAAATCCATAATAAGGTGTGCTAGGACTACTACCTGCCATGCTCATACTGTCTCATTGATTTCTTGTAGTGCCCATCTGTCTCTCTGAAACTCTGTCTTCCCTTGCTTTATACCTGGAGTGTGAGCTGTTTCCATGCATGTGCACCAGGTCTTGAAGTATGGCTGGAAAAATAATGATAAAATAAAATTATTGATCACCGGTCATCTCTAGCACTGCTGGAAGCTTCAGAGACCACGAAATAACCCCCACAAAAAAACCCAAAACAACCCCCCCCAAAAAACAACCCCCCTCCCCCCAAATAAAACAAGAGAGGCCTTGCAGGCTAAAAGAATATTATACTAATCAAATCTGAATGCAGACAAGGTGAATATCCAGTACCTGGCTGCTTCCTGTGCCCAACACAGCCAAAAACCAAGAAGATCTAGGCTATGGAAAAGTCTCCCAAAATAGCCACTTAACAATTTAAGCCGTTAATTTTAGCTCTGCCCTTTTTCACCCAGAAATGTCAATAAATAGTTTGATAAAATCCTATTTCAATAAATACTTTGTCCTTTTTTTTTTTTTTTAATTTAGGGGCAGAAAGTGACTGGTGACAGTACGTTTTTAATAGGAATAATGAAGAAAAATCTAAGGAAATAAAAGGGAGGGGGAGACAGAGATGTCATGGCTGGGGTGCAATGTGAATTCTGCATGTTCTTTCCCAAACTGGGAAGAAAATTAAGAGAGAAAAATAAAGATACCTCTTGTTGAACCTCTCTGGACAATGTTGAAACAGAGCAATCAGAAAAGCGGAGAGATGACTAAATGAGGTCCATGTTGCAGACCCCTAGGGAAGGACGATGCAGAGATAGGTTGTGTCCAAAGTAGGTTACAGGGATTCAGTTAAGCATTAGGTGTGGCGAGGATGGAGTTATCTGCAGTAATGATAACTTCTAATGCTAAGGGACAAATGCAGACTGCAAAGGTGCCTAGAATAAGTTACACAGGCATGGCATTTGAAGGGACTGTGAACTAACTGGTTGGTCAAATTGTCCAGGAGCAAAAAGGGTGGTAGCAGTGGGATTGACAGGGAAAGGAAAGATCAGGGAAAGGAAAGATAAGAAGGCAAA
Source organism: Gavialis gangeticus (assembly GCF_001723915.1). Taxonomy (NCBI): domain Eukaryota; kingdom Metazoa; phylum Chordata; order Crocodylia; family Gavialidae; genus Gavialis; species Gavialis gangeticus. The sequence goes on from NW_017729031.1 coordinate 37,246,454, forward strand.
AGGGGAAAGAAGTGAGGGAAAGTTGGGTGAATCACAGAGAGTACTGTATTGTACCTTGTTCCTGCAGAGATAAAGGGACCAAAGTTGTCAACTGCATGACACACCACCTCCCTGGGATGCGATTTTTGTGGCCACATATCTTTACAATTACAGTCGCAGTTGTGCTCCCTTTAGAAAAGGGGGGAAAATAGCCGAGAAGTGACACTCTTTGCCACTCCAGGCTTCCTGCGCACCTTGGCAAAAGCTGCACGCTGACTTCAGCAAAGTAAAAATTCAAAGTATATAATAAACAAAATTATAACCTACCACTGAGACGTCTGCCTACGGCACCACCCACACGAAGAGCAGACGTGCCACTCCAAATGAAATTCACCCTGGTAATTGCAGCTCCTCTTCAAACAGACAAAGACTATATCTCTTTGCTGATTAAAAGGATCTTTTTACTATCAACAAAGACTTTTGTTTATTTTAAATATTTGCACGGTGGGGCTTCCAGGGCCCCCAAAAAACCCCAGCATGCAACGGTGCAGGAACAAATGAATAGCAAAAAACCCCCGCACCTGAGAAATTGAAGGTATCAAAAGAAAAATATAAAGGTGCCTCTAGGTCTTTTCAGGTCTATTCTTTCTTTAGGATTTGTAATAACTCAACAGCAGATTATTTTTTTCCTGAATGGCTGTTTAGACATAACTTTTTCCCCCCTCCTGAAAGCACCCCCTGCTGACATCAGACCAAGTCATTCCATTTTACTAGAAACATCAATAAAAAAGCCTGGCTATATATATTTTTCCGTTTTTGTCTCTCATCTGGACTCGTACGTGGAAATCTACCGCCATCAGAAAGCTCAAGGGCTCCAGGGATTATGCAATCTGCTGTTCCACATAAATAACAGTTTATCTGCAGAAAAGTATAGCGCAGGGGAGGGAAGCATGTCATTTAGTAATTCCAGAGACAAAAAATCCACATTATAAAGATGGGACCTGATGCTTCTCTCTTTCATTGGGAAGTGCTGAACATACCGTAACGCGGCTTAACGCCACTGAGGAAAAATTAAGCCTGTTATGCTTTCATTGCCAAATGCATCACTTTGGACCAGATGCAAAGTAATGATGCAACGATTCCCAGCGACTCCGGATAGCATGTCTATACTGGTTCGATAGCAGGCCTGGGAATGCTGCAGAGAGGCATGCTTCACCTATTTGCTCCTGCTCACTGAAGGCTAGAAACTGGAAATTAGGCAGCGTAGCTAATTTAGCTGCTCAGGCTCTGGGTCTCAGGCATGCTTCCTTGCACTGATGCAGGGTGGTACTAAACTGGCTGCACGAATTCCTGAGATGTGAGAAGAACAGGTGAAGCATGCCTTTCTGTGCTGTCCGGGGCTTATCCTGGAGAGTGTCAAGATGCCCTTAAAGACCCATATTTACATTTACATTGCTTATGTGAACCCGAATAAAATGCATCCTTATTACAAATGATTTGCTAAAGCTACCTAGTTGAACTAGTTGCTTTATAGGAATTAAAGGACCAAATTAAGTTGTGTCCTGCAGAAATGAAGATGGCCTTTTTTTTTTTTACCCAAAAAAAAGAAAACGAAAAAGAAAAAAACCCCCTCAGTTCTGCCCTGAAACCTCTTTGCCGTTCATGAGAGAAAGATGAGACTGCTTGTGTTTAACTGAGAGTTACGTGGTTTGCATAATCATGATGAAAATAATCTGATTTTTTTTCATAAAAGTTCTTTCAAAATGCTGAGAAAATTGGAAAGTTAGAGATAGTCCATGGCTTAACGGATAAAATGAAGGTGAAAAGGTTAAGCATGCATAAAAAAACCCCAATCATATAGCCTTTGAGCATAAATGGGGCTGGAAAGGACTTGACATGGACATCTAGTCCAGTCCCATGCTCAAGGCAGGATCCTCCCTGACTAAACCATCTCAGACAAGTGTCTGTCTATCCTGCTCCTGAAAACTTCCCAAGATGTTGATTCTATAATTTCTCTAGGTAGCCGGTACCAATGCTTGACCATCCTCCTAGTCAGAAAGTTCCTCTTAATTTCCAACCTAAATTTGCATCTTGAAGCTATTGGTCCTAGTCCTGTCCCCTATGGCCAGAGGCAAAAGCCCATCTCCGTCCTCTCTATAACCACCATTCATATACATTTGTAAACCTATCTGTACATAAATGTATATGCTATATTTAAACAAAAACCAACCAAAATAGATCTACATATACATGGCAGTAAAACATACACATGCATTGCTCACAACTGTATGTATGCTTGACCTTGCCCCCCACTCACATACCGGGGAGCCCAATATATGCAAAAGAGAGCAAAAAAGGTTTCAATGGAGGAGCATTTATTCTTTTTCATAATAATGAAGCAATCTGTTTCCTGATATGATGCTCCCAACACAACTTTCTCATAAAATCATGAGGCCTCTACTTCTCCTGACAAACATATTGGTTAGTTAGGTAAAGGATGGATCATCTCCTGAGATGCTCTGTAGCACCATAATACACACCAGAAGATCTGGCAACACCAGCACCAGAAGCAGTGGCCTGGGCAGCATATTCGGAATAAACCACATAGAAAAGTTGGACTGGAGACATAATGAAGAAGAAGAAGCTCCCAACACAGAGAACAGACCACAACAAAAGTAAGATCTCCCATATTTGTAGGGAACTGAATCACGTTTTGGTCTCCAATGTTGTAATTGCCATATAGTAATGGCCAGCCAAGAGGTATGTGTAACTAATATATATTTAATTGGAACACCCCAGTAGACAGCCTATCATCTACATTCAAAGAAGAAACAATTAAAAAGAAAATGCCTGCAGAGACGAACAATGTTACAAGGCACTTCACTGAATAGAAGGAGAATTGAAGAATAAAATTGCCACTCATCTCTTCTTCATTTGAAAACCTTTTCTTCTTTTGTCTTTATTTGAGATGCTCTAAAATCAAAAGCATACCTTCAAATACCCAGGAGTTTTGAGGCTAGCTCAGCTGAGATCAGAACTTTCTGGCTTAGGTCCAGGTGTTTTATGTTAGAGCCACTTGGTTCTCAGCTGGTGAAAGTCAATTGAAGCCATGTTAATTTTCACCAAGTAATGCTGGTTTAAACCCAGAGGGTTTAAAATCTGGCATTTGACCTACTGTATATGCTTTAGCTAAGTATCCCATAACTTTTTGGTATTGCTAAAACTTTCCTTCTTAAGAAGCAGACTTCCTAGTTCAGCAGCTCAGAGTGAATGATCACAGTGAGATCTTCTGGCCTTAACATCTACAAAACTGAGACCATCAAGTGGTAGGAATGAGTGTTTAAGATCACTATTCTGAATTGGTCCCCAGGGAGGTTGGCCAATAAAGCTATCTCAAGTAAGTGAATCCCAGGTAAGTAAAATCATAGAATCATAGAAAACAAGGGTTGGGAGGGACCTCAGGAGGTCACATCTAGTCCACCCTGCTGCTCCAAGCAGGGTCATTCCCAAGTAGATCATCCCAGCCAAGGCTTTGTCTAGCCAGACCTTAAAAACCTCAAAGGATGGAGACTCTACCATCTCCCTGGGTAACTTGTTCCAGTGTTTTACTACCCTCCTAGTGAGAGTTTTTCGAAATATCTAACCTAAACCTCCCTTGCTGCAACTTAAGACTATTGGTTCTTGTTCTGTCATCTGCCACCACTAAGAACAGAATGAATGCCCTGTGTATAACTTCTACCAAATCCTGAAGCTGGAGGCAGATAACACATAGTTAGTGATAAGTAAATTAATGCTCTGTCATATTAAGCTTTTTGTGATTCTTATGTTCTTTGTGTGTAGTATTGTAAGCTTTATCCACTAAGGTTTGCAGGGGCTATGTGGTGATGTTTTTGCTGTTCTTCATCTTTAGTATTGTACAAGCATCTACAAGCTCCATTGAGGTCTGAGATCCTCATTATGCACAGCTAAATAATTAAAAAACAATTCCTGCCCCAAAGAACTTGCAATTTAATTAGAGAAAGTAGCCAGGAAGAGAATAAGGCTAGAGTGAAGTAATTATAATTGGGCCTCTCTGGTAGCCATGCACTGTCCTAACAAAATTCAGAGCTAGGTAATAAGCCTAATACATCCCTTATATAAATGTATTACTTTGGGAGAGCAGGAAGACCTGATATCAGGGAATAATTTAGCTCCTATTGCTTATACATACATATGTCTGTACCCTAAAGGCTTTCCAAGCTTTATTAATCACTATTTCATGCAATCAGTTCAAAGCAGCAAAATTAGAATGATGTGATCATAGTCATAAAGGGAACAATATATTGCATCTTGTTTAACCATCTGTTCTAATTGCACCATGGGAATGGAATAGCTCATAATAAATGAAAGTGGCAATAGCATATATATAGTGAGTGTGTGTCAATAAGCTGTGTCATTATCCATGCTCACTTCCTTATAGGAGCTGACACTAAGTTTTGCCTTCCATGGACCTGTCAGGGCCAATGTTCTCCACTGTCCAGATCCTCCTCCTCACTACCTCTTTAAGGAGCATCAGTGATGATAGATCTCTACTCCTAGCAGAGAGCAACAAAAGTACATGACAGGGAGTGTGTTTATACACTAGTTTGCTGAATGTCTTGGAAGCACCAGGGACTGACTCATGTTGCTGTCCCTGATGAATTGAATCTGTGTGCTGAGTTGTGAAGTTTATAAAATGGATTACTGGCTTCCAGAATGGGGTGGTGCTGGGAACAGATGTCAAGGGCCAGCTAGGAATACAAGTGTGGCTTGGGCTAAATTCTTGCCATAGACTTGCTGTGTGACCTAATGGGAATAGAGTTAGGCTAAATTCTACCTTTTGGGATCCAGTCCTGTTTCACCACGATGTGCCTAAGTGACATTTGAATAGCTGTGTAAGTGCAATTTTTGCACTTTCTTACCACCTGGCTTCCATTTGTGCATGTGTAGCTATGCCTATTCTGGTTTTGTATGCTCTGGAGTGGAATAAAATCACTCAGGTATGCATGCAAAGCCAGATTTTGTCCCAAAACTTCCATTTTGTGATTCCAGAGAAGCCACAGTGGGTGGGACAGAACTGGGGTAAGAGGGTTTCATCTGCTTTGAGCCCAGTGGCCTGGTGTTTAGGACACTTATCAAAGGAGTAGCAGATCGGGGCTCTAGTCTCTCTTTCCCCAAGAGGGGGTTTGAACCTGCATCTCCCACTTCCTAGTCAAGTCTAGAGGCTGGGTATTGCCTAGGGCACTCTCCACTCTTCTTCTTGACACTAGTCCACTTAAGAACCAAGAGGAGCTACCTGAAACAGGAGTAGGGTCTTGGTCCTGGCCCTGACTCCCAATAGCTTTTTTGTACCCTGAATGTAATGGTTGCTGGATAAGGAGTAGTGGAAATAATTTATGCTGTACAGAAGCAAGGACCAAAGCCAAAACCCAGGCCCCCTTCCATTCAGGTCAGGGTCAGCCTCCTTGGGTTACATGTCTTCTCACTGGTGCTTTCTCTCCTGACCCCCACATGCCTTCCTTTCCTGGCTGTCCGGTGGGCTAGCTGCAGGAAGGGATTTGGAAAGTGGCTTTGGCATTGCTTAGCTCATGGCTTGGTTAGAGCACGTTGCTGGAAAGTGGAAAAGAGAGGTTCAATCTCTCTCTTGGTTAATGACCTCTCCATGGACTACCACCATGGCGGGGTGGAGAGGCTTGCATGTACTGATAACCCTAAGAGCAACATCATCAGGACTCTTGTACTCCTGGTAGGGTCACGAATGGTGATAAGGTCAAAGACTGAGGTATCAGATGAAGAGTAGTCCAACATAAACTAAAGGTCTCAATAGTGGAGCAGGCGGATGAAGAAGACATACTTCTCAATGGCTGCAAAGGTGGATGAAGGCTGCAGTGGACGAGTAACCCCAGTTGTCTTGGATCTCTTAGCCCCTGGATGGAGGTTACACCTCCCCTAAGATCCATGCAGTTGCTGATGTGCAACAGTCTCTTCACATAAAACAAGTCACAAGCAGGCTTCTCCCACTGGATCCAACCACCAAATTTCATTTACAACCCTGTACTTGACCCATGGGAGTAATCATCCTCTGCCATAAGGGATCACTGATGATGATGATGGTTGAATGAATGTGAAAAACCTCAGTTTCCTGTTTCTTCTCTAAGTGCCCTTGCCACAGGGCTAAAAGGTAAGAAGGCCTCCCCGCTTTTCATCCAAACCATCCTTAGTCACGTTATCTGTGCCTAGCATTATGTAGCCAGGCTGCAGCCTTCTAAGTGTGCCCAGCAGGGAAGAGCAGGGCAGACAGAGTACAAAACATGCGTGAACACCAAAAATGCACTTGCACGGCTCTGTACATGTTCCCTAGGCACATAAAGGTGAAATTGGACTTATTCTCAGTGACTCCCTCTGCATCTCAGTTCTTCATCTGTAATGCAGAGCTAACATTGCTTCTTTTCTCTTATCAGTTGAGATGACAAGGAGCTCTATCCAGGGATTGTCAAGTTTGCAGTGTTTGTACAGCAGCAAGCACAACGGTGGCCTCAACAAGGCTGCGGTGCCCTGGGAATGCCATAACCCAAATGATACCATAATTGTAATCTCCCTAACAACACACGGTAGATCTTTCTCTTATAGTACATTTGCCACTGTAAAAAATAAATAAAAAACATTGACATTTAATGCATCTTCTTGCTTAGGAAATGAGGAGACCACTCATGCTGCTGGCATGCACTCCTTTTCCACAGAGGTACCTTGGATGAGTAGAATAAAGTCATTATTTCTGACCCGATCCAAAAAAAATTAAGATCAGGGGATGACTTCAAAGGAATTAGGGCTTAAACAATGTGAATGGGATTGTAATTGGGCCTGATTCCCTTCTCTCTGCTTGCTGTCGGCATCTTAATAAATCTAGGCAGGGTGGGTGGCACCTTAGAAACTAACTGGTTCAGACAGACAAAACCTTGTGTAGGCAACAGCTTACTTTGATATAGGCTATTGCCTATGAATGCCCATGCCTCTCTGAATCAATTAGTCTGAAATCAGGGCAGAGTTTAACACAGCTAACTACATCTCAATCAAATCTTAAGAAGGGAGGAAGCTCTAATAACCCACTGATAGCTGCTGAAATCACCCAAGCCTTTCTCCCATCCCCACTTCATTTCTACCGCCTGCAACCTTTATATACATTTTGCTTTCCTTGTGGTTCTTCATGATGCATCTATACGTTGGGGAAGGTCAGGGGACTGCAGGGGAGGACATGCAGGACCTTGGGAATCTTTCTTCTCTTTCCAGTTTCCCTCTCTCCTCCTAGCAATGTCATTTTGTAACATGTATCTGAACAATACGCACCGTGTACAAGTGCCCATAATGTCGGAAGTACTTCATTACCCTTTGTATCTGTGCCTCAACACTGACCTCACAAATTAACAAAGAGCTAGGATGGGATTGTATTTCCCTTTTTAAGAGAACCTAGATGGATTAGTTTGCTCTAGTTTAAATCTCTAGTATAAGAATTCATGGTAGCTCTTTTTGTTTTTTTTTGTTTTTTTAATCTTCTCTCCTATTGTGGTGGGGAAGAGCTTTCAAACCTGGGTAATTACATTTAAAAAGCAAACCATGGTGCCAAGATTAAAAAAAAATGAGGGAATTATGTTGGTGGTGGTTGTTTTGAAATCCTCATGGAGGGGGAATGCTTGTTTGAAGTCAAAACAAGAAAATTGAATGGGGGAGAGCACCACAACTGCCTACCAAGTGCCAAGCCACAGAGTGTTAACATTTTTCTCCTGTCAGTTGAGCTTTAACAAGTACAAGAAATTCATTAACCTGAGTGTAATCTTCAGACCAAACCATGGCAGAGAGCTGCAGCCCCGATACATTTCAAGCCGGTTCTTGTCAGAGGTGAGTGGAGTGGATCTGACTCAACTCTGGATGGATGTAATGAGTTGCATGTCGCAGGACTGAAATCCCTTTATTCCCAAGAGTCAGGGCAATGACCACACGGGGCCATTTCATTATCATGTAAATTGATCTTATTCTCAGAGGAAACAATCTCTTTAAGGTCAGCAAGTATAAAGTAAACACCTCCTACAATGACAGTCAGTCTCTCTTGTCTAATTCCAGTTGGACTAGAAAAAACCTTTGTTCTTTATTTAAGGTTTGACTGTCCTGCCCAGCCCAGCCCTGCACAAAGCCTGCATTGCCCCATGAGTATGTCCAGGAGGTGCTGTGACTCCAACACCCCTCTGAGTTGCACCTCCTCTTTTTGTTCCAGAGAGGAGTCATTCCTACCAGCGGCAAACTGACTTGCCACTTATATTGGAGCACGTGAGACTTGATGCCAAGGATCTCACAATTAGCTGTTGGTGCAGGGGAGAATAAATGAGTGGTCAGAGCCTGCTTCTTTCTGCATGGCTAAACTGAATCTCCTGCAGGAGTAGAATCATCAAATCATAGAAAATGAGGGTGGGAAGGGACCTCCGGAGGTCACAATCTAGTTCAACCCCCTGCTCAAGGCAGGGCTATCCCCAACTACGTCATCCCATCCCAACTTTAAAATTGAAATGTTGAATATCCAACTGGAGCTGCACTCTGGTCAATGGGGAGCCAGGTCTTCTCATATCCTGTCAGCATGTTTGTACCTGAATCTAAAACAGGCATATACTATTGCTTGATCTGTAATTTTCTCCTCTTCTTCTTCCTCTTTTCCTTCTCCTCCTTCTCTTTCTTCTTTTCCTTCCTCTTCAATCCCTTGCAGTCAAGGATGAATGTCTTCCATGACTGTCTTATTTATGTGTCCAAAGAGGGCTGATGAGGCCTATCCATAACTTTAGTGAGGTATTCATTGAAGCATGGTTCCCCAATACATGGGCAGGCTACCTAGGTGGTCTGTAGTCTGAAAGCTTCCTCCATATTTGCACATGGTGTTTGCATCATTACAGTATCTTCCACGGTTGCATGTTAACTTTAGTCTTACTGACACCTATTTGGAGATGGTTTGGGATTCTCTATGACACCCAGTCAAGCTCTGACTTACAGGAAGATATGTGTCCAGGCTAGAAAGTGAAGTATCATTGTTTCATGTGTTCAATAACTTGTGAATACTGAACACAAGTGGCTGAGCATATGGCCTGCCTTGTCTTTGGACAAGTTCATCCCGAGCGTAATTCCATTAGCCCACAGCATTTGGTGGTATATGTAGGGACTTCAAGGGGAGTACAGCAGGGCCATGGTAGGTTCAGGTCTAAACTATTTTACATCATTACCAAGGTTATTGCCCAATGCCACCAGAGAGCCACACTTAGCAGTGAGTGGCACATGATATTTCTGAGGGAGACAAAACAAAGTTTTGAGAAGCAAGAATGCCAGAAGATAGAGGGTTTAGTTGGGGATATAAGCCCTGCATCTCCCAGAGATCCCTCTACTCTCTAATATAATGAATATCAGGTCCTAGATATTTCAATTATACTCAACCATAAATGTTAATGACCATGGAATTAGCCTCATGGCCATTGGCACAGAGGGTTAAAGCAGGGGTTGGCAACCTACAGCCTGTGTTGCATGGAGACGAGCAGCGGCAGCAACCAGGTCCTTGCACGTGTCTATGTCTGACCTGGGGCCAGTCACTCCAGCCCACAAACAGAAAAGGTTGCCTACCCCTGGGTTAAAGAGTTAAGCAATGCATCCGCCAGCTGCATGTGGGCCTATCCAAGGATGACGAGTGCCTCCCATGAAGACTGATTGACATGCTTATTGCCCCACCTCCCCCTGGGATCAGGGTCCTCTGTGCTTGGTGAAGAGGCATTTCCTCCCATGCAGATCTGCAATTTTTTCTTAATAAATGAATTATTTTAATCTTGTAGGGGGCATGTTCATCTTACCCCTCAAAAAATATTCCAGAAGGGGAGAATGACTTTAATAATTTCTGCCTTGGGTTTTTGAAAAGGAAACACCATGTTTGCCAATCTGAACCATTGATTATCAGTAGTGGGGCTGGACAGTGGGGAGGGGGTTGTAGGATCCAAAGGAGTTAAGTAGAGCTAAATCTCTAGTGACTTGCCCTAGCCAAAAGCCATGGAACTTGATATTGGCTTGTTGGGCTCTCTCCATAGTCTTGCAGTAAAGGGGTAATGTTGGGCTTGTATCCAGGGCTTCCAAAAATTATTCACTTTAAAACTGCGTTCATCCAAACCACTGTTGACATGACAGAGCTCCCAGGCTAATTTGATATTGCTTGTTGTGAAATAACTTGACATGGCAATAATGCACCAGATGACACAAGAAAACAAGTCACCAATGAGATAAACACATTGAATATGCATTTAAAATAAGATAGACACTTGTTAACCTGACGATATAGGCACTTAAATATCCACTCTCACCATTGCCCTTTCCATTATGTACCCCTTCTCTCTCATTCCAGGTTTCATGCTTGCTCTAGTTTTGAAGTTTGATATGCATGAAACCTTCTGCTCTCATAGGGATCCCATTTGCCATGAGCAAGGCTCCGTGTAGGGGCTGGCTTTAATGAGCAAGGGTTGTGGTGGGGAAGAAATGGAGGCTGAATCTATGATGATAAATTCTTGGGTGTTCTTCACTTGTTCCTCAACTGCTCTGAGATTTGACTCCTCTCTTTCTAAGACAAGCCTCCATGCCATGATGGGTCTGGCTGTAGAAGCTCCATACCCTGCGCACTCAGATGTCACGGTGAAGAGACTGACATGACAACCTAGACAGAGAAAAATATAATACAGCTTCGCATAGCATAGGTGCAATTTCATGCTACGTTTCACCATGATCTACATCTCTCTCCCTCATAAGTAAAGGAACTTTACAGCCCCCATGACTGCAGTATCTTCACGGCATCTGTGACTTTACAGATGTTAATGAATGTATTCCCCTATCATCCCTATGAGATAGGAAGGTATCATTAACCCAGTGGGGGAACTAAGACTGTGAGAAAGTCATAGAGACAACAGGTGCCAGGGCCAGAAACTGAAAAGCGATGTCTTAGCTCAGTGACTTAACCGCCAGCTTTTCATTCACTTGTGGAGGACAGGGTATGGCTCAGAGTATATGGGACCATTAACAATAAGTCTGTGCTACGCTCTTCACTGTGCTCTAATTCATTTTGGATTTTCAGTCTGTTTAGTGGTATCCCTTGCATATCAATCTGGTTTTGATCTATGTCAATACTAGATCCACATCTGAATTTTCACCAAATCCAGGGTTGCCGTAGTGCTGTATTTCCAGATAGGGCCCATCTCATTCTAAATAGCTTTAATGGTGATTAATAATTTTGCTGCTAATAAATCTTGTTGGCAAAAAGACACCCAAAATATGTCATTATTTACATATTTGTCTGCAAGGAACAGCTGCTTAGACCTCAACTGCAGTCATAACTTCATAACTGAGTATTCCTCTACCCAAACATTCATGCGTCTTTGGGCATGCGTCTGTGGCTCAAGATGCATAGCTGCTTAGGGAGCAGGTACGCTAATAAAAAAAACAGCAAGCTGTAAGTAGTATTTGAAAACTGATGTAAAAGCAGAGGTCCTAATCGGTCCCGATCCTGTAATAAAATTGGCTGTCATGATGACTGAAACCCACCTGCACGCCATCACAGAATTGGGTCCAAATTTACCAATAGTTCTTAATTAAACTGCACAGTTCAGTTCCACAGCTGCTTTCCTATAAACAACACACTAATTAGTTCAGTGAGTCAGTTAAAACTTGTACCACAGTGCCAGACAATTTAAAGGGAAATTATGAATTTTGAAATCCTTCCTCTGAAAGAAAAGAGCCATTTGGGTCGATTGTGTGCTTTGTCCCCTTGCTCACATCTTTGGGGTTATAATCATATTTTTTCTAATATATTTTTTCAAAGACTCTGAAACAACAGGGGAAACTGTCTCAGGTTTTAATGCTACATATATTTTCCTGCTGGCTTAAATTTACTCACTGCGGGGATCCTGGCTGCTAGAAGCAAATGGGGTTATTCACCTAAGAAAAGTTCGGCCCATAAGAAAGTTTTGGCAGCATCTAGGTTTAGGGGCCAGATCTAAACTCTGTAATACATAAATTTGGGGTGCTTGACTCCCCTGTCCCTGGAATGCAGCCCAGAACCTCTCCCTGCCCCATGGGAGAATTGGAAGTCAATGAAATGGGTCCACAAAGCCCAGCCTGCTAAGCAGGGAGAAGTGTGGTGAGCCAGAAGTAAATGCTGGGCCCTGGGTGTTTCTTAAACTTCTCCTTTCAGGCATGTCTTGCTCCAAGCCCTCTTCCAAGTGTAGGTCTTTGGAAAGCACTAAGCTTTCTCTCCAAGTGTAGCTGCTCGAAGGGGTGGCCATGGTACCCCAGGTTATATCACGGCTGTCTGGGTTAGAGCACCTTCCCAGGAAATGGGAGACCTGAACCTAATGCTCTCCCCAGCCTGAGGGGACTCAGACCCACAGGAGAGTGTCCTAACCCCTGGACCAAAAGGTGTTTTGGGCAGGGGCACCTTCCACCCTTCCTGCTCAAGCTATGCAACGCGTAGAAAAGAATTTGAGTTACGGGGCCAAAGCAATCACAACTTGCGGCCTTGCGCTATGTCCCCCTGTGAGGTGCAGAGGGAAAGGATGCAACAGGTCTTCCTGTGCTAGGAAAGATAGTGCTGGCTAGAACTGGATGTTGTGCTGGGCCCAGTCCTGTCAGCACTAGGCTTACTCCAGTACCTCCCAGACTGAGGCCCTTAGCAGTCTAGGCAGTAGGGCAGAGGTGTGGGTGCTCAGCCCCACTAAAACTAGGGCACTTCTGAGCTTGTGCAGAGGGGAAGCTCCAGGGGCACATCTACACATGCATTAATGTGCTTTATTTAATGTGCATTAAATTTAGTACCTCCATTGTGAGGTGTTAACAAAATGCCCACTAGCATTTTTAATGCACATCAACTATAGAGTGCAGTTTTTAAGTGATGTTTCATGTGCATTAGCCTATGTTAATGTGCATTAAATAAATAGCGCACTTTTTCAGGGGTGATTTAATGTGCATTAAAATAGGCTACCGCACATTAAAGTGCACATGTAGATGAATCCCAGTTGTCTGGGGGTAGGGGGCATTCGAGTGACAAGTGATGTAGCTGTGGAGTTCGTCACCTCCAGCCCTAAGCACCAGCTGAGCGGGGGAACATTTTGGACTTAGGTGCCTCGGTTGCATCTGTACCCAAGCTTCAGGCATCAAGGCCTTTGTTGAACCTGGCCTTAAATGACTGACCAAGGAGGAGAGGAAAGGGATTGCACTCATTGCAAACAACAGGTATCATTTCCCCCCCTAAAAACCTCTCTTAGGCATTTCAGCACTTCACATATACCAGACTTAGGTTAGAAATAAAAATGAACTGCAGTTTGATTTCCATTCTCCGGAGCGCACCGTCCCTGGGCAGCGCCAATTTCTGGTGGTGCTTTCATTGGATTTGGGGTCTTGGCCCTAAGCCAGGTGCCTTTCTTTCCACCTCCTTGCTTTGACAGGAGTTTTGCAGTGTGCCACCAATTCAGAAAGGCAGTTCTCCCTTGGCAGGTCCTCTGTGCTGTGGCAACTGGTCTAAACCCCCTTGCCGAGGAGCTGTTCATGATGGCAACCAAGACCCCAGTGCAACAAAGATGCTCCCGGAGGATTCAAGTGGGTCACTCGTGCAAATGCGAGTCCGCGGGGGTGTCAGGGCTCCTTCAGGTGAGCTTCTCCACTGGACATCAGTGCAAGCAGGGCTCTCGGCAGTGTTGGTTTCTGCCTCCTTTTAAGGCTGCTTCCCCTCCCACCCCACCATCCAGCGTGCTTTCTGCTTCTCACCAAGCCGGATGCACCCCTCCATCAATCACTTCCAAGGAGGGAGCTGATACCTGAGCGTGCTGCCTCTGCCCTCCGGTTTGCTTTGGGGCTTGTTTCCACCTGCTTCCAGACCAGGACTGGAGCAGCTCCCACCCACCC
>NW_017729031.1:37260750-37261091 GCF_001723915.1 Gavialis gangeticus
CAGTGCCCTGCCCATGCCATTGCCCAGCTCCCCAGCACCCAGCTCCCACCCGCTCTTTGCGCCTGTCTGCCCACTGACACAGGGAAACGCAGTCCAAGCCTCCTCCTCGGATCTATTCCATGTAAAGCTGAGCATGCAAAGCTGCCTGAGGGAGGGCAAGGAGCAGGGCTCCCAGCCAGCTCCCGCAGCAGCCTTGCTTGGCATTGCACTGCAAACTCAGCCAGCTTGGCATTGCAATGCGAGCCTGGGGTTAGGGATACCCACCCCACTCCCTGCAGGGGAGAGGATGCACTAGATCTGTTTCCATTCCCACCTCCCCTGGTGTTGGGTTTTGTGGGTTT
>NW_017729031.1:37261110-37267023 GCF_001723915.1 Gavialis gangeticus
TTTGGGTTTTTGGTTTTTTTTTTTTTTTTTTGCAGTGAGGATGGCTTGCAAGCTGGTCCAGCCCTAGCAATGCCTGGGGAAGAGAGAGGGAGAGAGAACCTGCTCCAGGCGGCTGGTTTCCACTGTGCCTCTGATGCCCATCAGCAGATTGCAAGCAGGATGCACCCTGGCAGGCTGGAGGTGTGACTTCCAAGGGGGGCCGGGCGGAGGTGGGGAGCTGGCGCCTATAAGGAGCTGCCCAGCACCCGGCTGGCTGCTGGGGAAGCCGGATCGCAGGGGGGAGGCAGGCAGAGCCCGGCCCTGGCTCCTTTAAGAAGATCCGGGGAGGAGTGTCTGTGTCCCCAGCTTTTATCCGGAGCGTCTGGATGCTGGATGGAGTAAATGAGCGCAGGGAAGGGAAGGGAGGAGAGCCCTGAACCCGGGGCTGGGGGAGCCTGCTGCTGCCTGCCGGGGCTGGGAGGAAGATGGATGCTGCCCCCAAACTCTTCAGCGCCTTGACTTTGCTCCTGGTCGGCTCCTGGCACCTGGGATCGACAGCCAGCAACTGTAAGCAGCCCGCACCGGGGCAGCGGGGAGGATGCTGCTTCCCACGGGCTAGGGGCGTGCTGCATCCCAGGGGCTGGAGGGATGCACAAGCTGGAGGGATGCTGCTTCCCACGGGCTAGGGGGATGCTGCATCCCAGGGGCTGGAGGGATGCACAAGCTGGAGGGATGCTGCGTCCCACGGGCTAGGGGGATGCTGCATCCCAGGGGCTGGAGGGATGCACAAGCTGGAGGGATGCTGTTTCCCACGGGCTGGGGGGATGCTGCGTCCCAGGGGCTGGGGGGATGCTGTGACCTCTAGGAAAGTTAGCCCCGCCGCTGGCTGCGCACCTGGAGCACTTGGTGCCCGTGCAAAGTTGCAGCGGGCTGGAGGTGGCTGGGCTGCGGGGGGCAGCTCGGCTCTGGGCAGCTGGTGCAGCTGCAAGGCTGCCTCCGCTGGCATGGCACAGGCATCCCCATGGCAGTGGTGCTTCGGAGCCGGGTTTGCATGGGCAGGGGGTTTTGGGTGCCCACCTGCCTGGAGTCTCCCTGGGGCAGTTTCGGCCGGCACCCAACCTCCACTCAGGGCCCCTGAGCTACCCCTTGCCAGGCCAGACTTGGCCAAACTTGCTCCCGCTTTGCCCTCCCAGTGCCCAGCCCTCTTGCCATTTTCCAGCCCTGGAGAATCAATAATAATCATAATAATCACCATCATTGTAATCATCATAACAAGAATAGTAATCATCCATCAGAGCATCATCCCCTGAAAGTTTTGGGGTTTTTTTTTTCCCCTCTTCCATTCCCCCTTCTTTTATTCCCCCCTTATTACCCTTAAGGCACTGCTGTCTGCGACTGTCACTGCAGACTGTGAAACACGCTTTGCAATGTCGCAATGAAAAGCCATCCACATGCCGTGTGCCGGTATTATTCTAACCCCTTGGTGCAGGTCCCGTTGGGAATATAGGACCTGATCTCCCTGGTAATGAGTAGGGGGGACAAAAAGGGGGTGCTTCTCCAGAGGTGTCAACCTAGCAAGGCACAGTGGCAAGGATTCAGATAAATCCAGGCTAGCTGAGTCTCTGCGGCCCATGCACAAGGCTTCGCCTGGATTGTAACTGGGAGAAGTTCTGGCTGGTGTTGGAGGTCATTTGAGCGAGAGCTAGGAAAGATCTGGGAAATTTGGAATAAGTCGGTGAATTTCTGCAGCTCAGGAAGGGTTTGGTTAGGTTTGGAAATGGAGTTTCGTGCTGTAATCATGGTGGCTACCTAAGAGAGAGAGAGAGAGAGGGAGAAAAGAAATCTCCCCCCAATGAAATTTTTTGGTTATAGTAAATCAGAGGAATTCAGTGTTGCCTGGATCTCGACATAGTCGTGGACGCTAGAGGTCAGTCTTGCCTTACTGATTCAGCGCTTTGGAAGGGCATATTTTCACATGTTTACATAGCCAAAGCAATAGAAGAGTTTCAATAACCAGAGAAAACATCAATTTAATAAACTTCATAAAACATTAGCAGGTGTATTGTTTCTGCCCCCCATCCCTTTCTAAGGGGAAAAGGGAAATTTGCTTTTAAGTGAACCCCAGTGAAAGAGGAAAGAGCTTTATTATTTTTTTTCCTTGGGGCTGAACGAATTATGGTGAATATGTTTTAATAATGTTCACCAATAGTAAGTGGCAAGCAATTTAAGACTGAGGCTTGCCATTACTGTTGCAGTAATAAAGTTAATTCCTAACACTTAAAAAGAAACTCTGTGTTAATGAGTTTACTATTTCACGGGTGACAGTTTAATTTCCCAATGCCAATAAACATTTCCATTGAATACACACTGCTTCCTAAATATTTAGGAGTCAATCTTTTTAAGACATAATGATCAATGGTTTTATTATACAGTACAGATTTTACTTATTCATTGAGCAATGAATTAGCATGGAGTAGGCTGTAAGTGTTTTTCCCAGGAGCTAAGCAAAGGAGTGTGTGAATCTGTAATAGCTTCAAGTTCCCTAGAAACCCAGTAAAAAAAATCTAATATTAAGAAACGTACACACACATGCACTCGAGTCGCAGACATTTTAACTATGACAACTCCCCTTGTAAAAAAATCTCTGTACATTGGGTCACTGATTTCAGCGGGGCTACACCGCTTCAGAATCGGTCTCAGTAGTGAAAACCAAAATAGTCAATTATATGTGCCTAGTAGAAGACACCTAAATCTATATACTTTTAGACACCTAAATAAAAGTGGCTTCACTTCTGGAGATGTTGGACCTGCTACTGAAGTCCTTGTGAGCCACATCCCTCGGTGCTTCCAAAAACTGGGAAACTGGTGTTAAAAGATCACCGGGATTTTGAAGAATTCACTTTTGAAGTTCCCAGGTCTTTTGTCCAAAGAACCGGCTTCTGGTATTGCTTACCTGGTATAATTCAGTAGTCTTCTATAAACCAGAAGAGAACAGAATCTCATGTTTTCAGTAGGAAAAAAAGTACTTTGAGTAGGAAAAATCAGCCTCTCTTGTGCTGGCCTACATAGCATTAATCTATTTTTTTGTGTGATTAAATGAAGAGAATTTTTTTTTTTTTTTTTAATATCTATATCTATTTTACCTCCCACTGTCATCCCTTTCTTTTTAATGGGAAACCGTGGGTAAGTTAACGGTTGCTACACCTCCAATATGAGTTGTTGTTTGTTTCAAGATTTCCTCTTAGGTATGCTGTGCAATTAAAGAGAGACCTGCTAAAAAATCTGCTTTGAAATGCAGCTACAGGCTAGGGGTCAGTAGACATCATTAGAGAGATCAGAGTTACCTAATGCTAATACAAGTTGAGAAATTCCTGAAGCTTACTTCATTGCAGTGCTTTATTACATTAAATAAGTACAGTGGCAACAAGATTTCTCCCTGGGATACTAATTGCTGGAAAATAGACACACGCAACATTGCATACGTCGTCTTGTGGCATTTTAATTTGTACGTTCATCAGGTGCTAAGGCAAAAAAAAATTGCCTGAAGCAAATTGCCTGAACCATGTAAAGAAAAACCATCTTTACATGGTTTTTCTGTTTGTTTGTTTGAGATGCCAGTTGGGGCTAAAATGTTTGGGAATATTATGTACAGACATATTTCATATACATATTCCAAAAATAATGCAACCTAAGACAGAGAAAATACCTTATACTCCTTTCCTCGTGCTGTTAAGTTAGACCAGCCTGTCAGTCACATCCCATCAGGTAGCTCTTTCTTCTGTACTGGAAAGCAAAGCACTGAAAGCTAAAACTTCATATTTATGGGTTCATTTAATTCCATGCAGGTGAATAGAGGCAGCAATTCTACCGTGGCGGTCATCTCTTCCATGCGTGTAGTCTGTCCCCTGCACTGGTTGGCTTTTGTGCTTTCTTTCCCCTCAAATGTGTATGGTTTACTTGATTGAGGTCTCACTCATAGGTATGAAGGTTTGGGAGGTGAAGCGCATCATTTTAGAAAGTGGGGTCCTTCCAATTCCCTTTGCAAAAAAATATTTTTGAAATATTGCCGTGTTTCCATTTCTGCACGCATCCTTCTTCCACAAGGTAGCTGATCCATTAGCATGCCTTGCCTGATCCTAAGAAAACCTAACAGGAATACTGTTCTCCCAGGCAATGTGATGGGTATTCAACACCTTAAGATCAATCAGGTCCTTAAACTACCATTGTGCAATGGATCCTGCTCCCTTGAAATAAATTGCTAAACTCTCGCTGACTACAGTGACTAAACCTGGCCCCGTCAGAAGGTCTTGATATTTTTATTTAGCTTTACTGTGCAATTAAAAGGCGTTTATTCTGGATCAGTGGTGTGTGTTTGAATAAAACTGAATGAAGCATGAAAGATGAGTTTAGCCACAGGGAAACGTGAAAAAAACCAAACGTCTTGTAGTTTCTTCTGGAAGCCTATTCTAACCTGGCTTTGCAAGGATTTGAATTGGAAGCATTGAGATTGATGGAGATAGATTTAAAAGTGGTGCAAATCTAAGAGCGTTTTGGATCTCTGAGGCCATTGAGATGCATGGGACTAATTGGGACTTGTATCTGTATTGAGGAGAGCAAGTTTTGCCTGTTGATCAGCAAAGAAACAGCAGCAGAGGTGCCACAGGACACATTTTTTTCCCTCTGTAGGATTATATAAAAAAAAAAGGCTTAGAGACCAGTTGAGTTGGGTAGTTTAATGATTCTCCAGTGGTGGCCTTCAGAGCATGTACTAGTAGACAGTGTGATGAAGGATGGTTCTTCTTCTTTCTCTGCTAGGTAAAAAAAACAAACTTTCACGCACACTTTTCCCCTCTTCTCAGTTATTAATGGAGTAACAGGAGAGGATATGGGATAGTAAAAGGGAGGGGAGGGTCTCAGGCACCAATGGGAGGGAATCACAGGATCACAAAAACAAGGGTTTATATCAGTGGTCCATGCAGTGATTAAGTCAAAGACCCTTGCCCTTCAACACCTTGCATCATATCACTGCCACTGCTATTAATGACTTAAAATTCAGTTGATTTTACTTGTAAATCCAAGCCAAATGAAGTCACTGGGAGACTTTCCATTTACTATGATGGGCAGTGGATCTTGCTCACACTGATCAGACGGCAGTGCTCGATGCACACGGACCCAAACAAGGGCATTACTGTCTCTTTCTCATATGTGTTATGTGTCTCCACCTTTGCTGGTTTAATGTAACACACATTTGTATGAAAACAAAATATATTGAAAAAATGATCAGTTCTTGGATAATGTAAAATATTGACTTCAGAGTGGGATTCTGGCTATGCCACTCCTGACAGAGGCTGTCCATGCATATTGCAAGTGTACACTAATTTTAGCTTACAAACATCCCCATTACGGAGATCGACTCCTACCATTTTCATTGTGTTAATGTGGAA
Source organism: Gavialis gangeticus (assembly GCF_001723915.1). Classification (NCBI taxonomy): domain Eukaryota; kingdom Metazoa; phylum Chordata; order Crocodylia; family Gavialidae; genus Gavialis; species Gavialis gangeticus. The sequence goes on from NW_017729031.1 coordinate 37,266,534, forward strand.
ACTGAGGTACCGAATCATACAGCAAGTTGGAAAGAGCAGCTGAGTCCAGGATAATTTCATTTGTGGCATTACGAGTAACTCCAGGAGGGTCAACTGAGTGACCTTGCTGTCAGCTGAGACTATGTCCCCTCCTCTTCCTGGGCCCACATTCATCCTCTCCCTGATGTATATAGTCCTTTCCAAATCTGGATACTCTTTTTTTTCACTGCTTGTAGATTAAAGAAGTCTCATTGAAGATGACATTTAATCTGCATACTCTTCTTTCACTGCTTGTAAATTCAAAAAGTCCCATTGAAGAGTATATTTAAGGAAGCTTAAATCAAGAGAGAGTACCAAAGGGAATGAGAGATGTGGGTACAGGATGCAAATGGGATGAAATCCTTATATATATATTTACCCAAAGAACCCTGGGAACCTCTCCATATATACATAAAACCAGCAAAGGTGGTGGGGTGTGTGTGTGTGTGTGTGTGTGTGTGTGTGTGTGTGT
>NW_017729031.1:37267104-37282393 GCF_001723915.1 Gavialis gangeticus
TATATATATATATAAAACATGTCATATCTATGGAAATAAAATATGTTTCCATATATAAATGGAAATATGAAATATATATATACACACATATATGCATATGCATATATATATATATGAACTTATTTTCCACATATATATGGAATAAAATATTATATGGAAACTTATTTTCTTTCCATAGATGTGACAAGTTTCAGCTCATTTTAGCATATTTTAATGACCACCTTACACCCCAGCAGAGAAAAAGGAGAGGACTGGAAAACAGGGAGCTTTGGTCAGAACTCTAGTTAAAAGTCTGTGGCTCTGCTACTTCTAATATCCATATTTTGTGTCCTCTGGAGTATCCCACGGTGCTGTAGAAAACAGCTGGACTATGTATGAGACACCAAACTCACTAAAGATACCCCAGTGTGTTTTTAAAGCTTGTCATTACTGTCACTGTTTGTTTTGCCACTGAGCTGTAGTCACTGCTCATGGGGGAAAAATGCACAGTGCTGTAAAATTACTTCGGTTTTACTGATGTGATGTTCATAGTTGCATGGCCTTGTATAGTGCATGGTACCTGGTGGAGAAAGTGTCTAAAAGCTGTGTGTCTTGCTATGGAGGCATTAGCATCCTCTCATTTCTCCAGGTGTCATGAAAATGGTTAAGAAACAGCACAATTTTGTGGCCTTAATTCAGGTAAAACTTCCCATCGAATCCAAGGTTGAGAGTGGAGCACAACAGGGTTTAGACCTAATTATAATTAAGTTTTAAATTGACAGTTCATGTTCAGAGGCTTCAGCTGGATCAGTGGGTAAAGCAGAAAGCATGGTTGCAGTTATCAGCCTGTCTGTCTGGTGTCAGAGGAACGGGAGAATTTTTGTACACAGTTCTGGTTTGATGTCATTGATAATTAATTTCCTTGTATTAATTTTGTCTCTGTATTTTTCTAATTGCCCTGTGCAGATTCTAGTGGGTTGATAATACCATCTGTTCGGTGGATCAGCAGAATTGATGGAGTTTTAAGTGATGACAACAGTGCAATATAGAATCCAGAGAAGAAAGTAGATGCCAAAACATTGATGTATTTTATTTTTAACTATCTACCCTGTTAGGCAGTAAAGAGGGAGAGAGAGAGAGCATTCAGAATTGGAATAAGAAAATTGCCCTGACAGACAGATGTTCAGTAGGCGTCTCAATTCTCAGCCAGGATTTGCTGCAAAAATATAAGCATGTAATTTAGTAAAAGAGAATGCATGTAGCCATTTGTATTTTGTATGTGTCAGGAGGGACCTTGCCTAATATTTTTACCAGAAGTAAAGGAAAAAATTCCCTCTTGGCTCTAAGTGTTGCCTCTCTAAAATGCTACCATCTTTTCTCTAGCATTGCTAGCATACTGTAGAACATCATGGCATTTGGAAAATTCCCTGCAGAAACTCAGGCTCAGAGTATTTGGATAAGATAATAAAATATCCTTCACCAACTCTACTTCCAGACTTAATATAGGTCATCTATCACCTAATATGTCATCAGTGGGAATGAATTAATATCGCCAAAGCTAATGGTACTCAGCCGGGGTAGTGAAGCACGCCAGAGTGCTGTGAGATCCTGAAGTGTGCCACGGAGTAATGCACAATATTAGCAGTGTTAGCTGTGCAAACACCTACACATGATTCACAAGATAAACCCAGATTTTCAAATAGAAAGCTGTAGCATTAAAAATATTCTGAACTTTGGTACCTTTTCTGAGTTCTTTGCAATGGGAGCACTCTGTTATTTCCCCGTATTCAATATACATGTGAATGCTAAGAGCTGGCACTTTCTGAGCGGTGCCTTGAGCCTATCAAGGAGAGCCTTGAGTCTAAAGAGGTTGATAACCATTGGCCTAATAAACTCTGGGAGGCCAAAGTCTAAGGAGATCTTCCTCACTATACGGGCAGAATGATCTTGAATGGCTGGGAATTGTATGGATGTCTGAGCAAGGTGAATGACTCAACCTTTTTTTGGATCTGCTTTTCCTCTATGCTCAGCTGAGACACTGTAGATCTACCCTTGAAGGATTCCCAGGCAATGAGTACTGAATCTGTCCGTCTGAATGTCCAAGAGGTCATAACAGAAGAAGTGCGGTTGAATGGTTAGCGCAGAGGACTGAGAGTCAGTCGAAGAAAGGTTTACCCAGTGCAAGCTCTTGGGAAATACGCCTTGTGAGACCGACTGGAGAATAACAGTTGCCTTTGGTGATGGACTTTGAAGTTTCCATTTGCATTTTTTTTTTTTTTTTGCATTTTCCATACAAAAATGCATTTGCATTCTTATTTCTGTTCTGACAGAGAGACCTTGCAAAAGAGTTCACAAGCGATGCCGAATGGCGTTCCACCTGTCCCAACTGGTCAATAGCCTAGTGGTTATCATTGACCTAGCATGTAGGAGCCACTAATTCTCAGCCCTCACTCAGCTATCAGCTATTCTGTAGTCACTTTTTTGCTCTCTGGGACCCAAGACATGCCTTCAGTGGGAAAATGGTTTGTTTGTAAGCTCTATCACACGACTTCCCTATGCATCGTATTCACTAGTTTTACAACCAGTACTATTTTTTTTTCAGTAGCCTCCTGCGAAGATGGAAAGACCTATACAATTACAACGTATTTGGTCAGAGATGGAAGGAAACGTAGGATCCTATTCTATAAAGAGTTAGTACCTCAGTTCAGATGCAAGGAGAAATCAGAGGTGGGGTTCAAGCTCAGATGTAGATGCCACAAGGCCTCACTAATGAGATTTCTGCCAACCTTGGGTCTAATTTAAAGTCGTTTTGGAGAACAGATGCTGGATGACTTTGTGCTTTCTCAGTGGCACCAGGAAAATGTCATGGTTGGTGAAAAAAAACCCAGTTGAAACAGAATGACTGCTGGATTTTCCTTTGGAGACTTCTAGGGGGTGTTGTATCAGCTCTATTTGGGGAACCAGAAGTTTCTGTTCACGGGTGTGGAGGGGAGAGAATTGATTTTGTTAAATATGTTTTCTGGATGATCTGGGGGGAAAAGTAAAAAAAAATCCCCAAACCTCAGAATTGCATCTTATTTGGTGAGGACCTTTAATTCTATGTTTTTACATCATTTAATTCTTGGCCTTAAGACATATGGTGCACCGTTGAACTGTTCTGTTTCTTAAAATTATTAATAGCAGCTCCTACTATTGCTAAAAGAAACATCTAATGTTTTCTAGGTCAAAGTGTCTCTGTATTATCATAAAACAGTTTGCATTGACACAGGAGTAAAAATATTTCAGCTATAATGTCATGTAATTATAACAACAACAAAAATAACAGCAGCCGAATGAAATACATTTTTAGTGTTGAAATCTTTCAGTTTGGAGTCTTTGTCAAAATGAATATGAGTTTGATGAACAATTCCACTTGTGTCGAAACTTAGTAAAAAAAAAAGAAAGAGACCTATTTTTTGACAGAAAAAAATCCAACTGGATTCTCTCTCCGGTAATAGATATGAATTTATGGATGTGAATTTTGAATGGATTTGGATTTGCAGAAATTGTTTACATGGTCCCCTACAGAAAGATAGCTGCATTTTGTAACAGCACTGTTGGGGATGCTGTCAAACTGATTTTTTGTCCTTTTTCTAGCCTTCTTTTCATTTGAAGTCACAGAAAATTTCCACCAAACACACGGAAAATGTCTGTTAATGACTCCAACATTAAGCAGCTTATATTTGGAGGCTCACAGCAGCATACACAGGGAGACCATTTAAGCATGGCCTCGTGGCTTTGGGTTCTTGTGTTCCACTGTCAGTGGTCTTTGCTTTGTAATGTATCCTTCTGTCCTTCCAAAGAAACGAGGGCAGGATGCCCCGTGATAAGTAGAAAGCCGAGATCCCATCGGTGGGTCCCTCCAATCTCTCCAGGTCGTTCCGTAAGATGTTGTCTCTACTCTTATCATGTCTCCTACACGTGATGGTTGTCCCATAATACACAAAATTGCTAGATGTTTCCTATTCAAAAGCTATTTCTGGATGTTTCCTTTTCAAAAGCTATTTTTCTTACTGGATGTGTAATGCCTGTACGGTCCTATATGATGTCTAAGTCCAATATTACTTATCCACAGAATTAATTGGCTGCTGTGCACAGCCTGCATGAGCCTTAGGGTGAATACTGCCAGTACCCACTTTTTCAGGATGAACCCAGCACTGGATACCTCTGGGAAGCCTAAAAGGGCTTTCTCTTAGCCCTTAGTTTAATTAGAGATTATCCTAATCTCAAAAGCATGATGTTGTATATTGTAAATTAGGGTTGTGTATGGAAGTGGAGTCTCTATTGGGGCTGGGAAGCAGCAACAGGAAAAGCCCATTTCCACCGTCTTAAGTTAGTACAATCCACATGAGAATCGCTGGACATTGCAAAGATGTTTGGGGGGTTGGGATGTCCTAGAAATGTTAGCTCAAATGTATTTTTCTGAAAATTCAGGAACCAAAGGATATTACCCTCCTGTTCATTTTTCCCTTGTTCAAAGTTCTGGATAGCCAATCAGGGAGTAGAAAGAATACCATGTGACTTAGGTTACCAACCACAGGCTAGTAGTCAGCACTTGACTGTTCATTAACTTCTTCATGAGTCATGGGGGGGGCTCAGTTGCTCCCTGATCTGATGTGCAGTAGGGCCCTTTTCCCGCTGTGGGTCTCCCCACAGTAGTGATGAGGACCTGCAGTCCCTGAGGTCACAAGGACCCCTGACACATATTCAACGTGAGAGGGGATCTGATGCAGGACCCCAACAGCTGCGCTTCCTATCATGCCACATGTGCATGGAAGGAGGTGCGATTGTAGGATCCCACATTAAATCTTATTGTGCCATATTGCTGGTGCAGGGGGAGCCTGATGCCAGGGGAGCCTGATCCTGGGCTCCCCCTGCATCAGCAGGAAGCAAGCTTGGCAGAGCTGGGTGGGTGATACGGGTGACCACCCAGGGCACTGTGGTTGGGGGGGCACCCCCCCATGCACACACGGGCACCGCGAGCGGCAGGTAGCAGTGCCAGCGCGGGCTGTTGCTCAGGGCCCTGCGAAACATCAGGTCAAGAGAAGGAGGGGGCCTTGGTGGGGCTGCCTGGGATTCTGCACAGTGGGGCAGGGTGGCACAATGCACGCAGGGAGCCCCAGGCTGGGGCCAGCAGCCTGCGGAGGGGAGCAGGGGAGGGCTCCACTCAAGTTTCACTTGCATGCAGCCAGTTGTGTGTTGGGCTCTGATGCCTATACCAGCACTCACCGGCCACTCATTGCAGGCTCCTGCTCCCTCCACTTTGGCTCTGTGGGGTTGCAGCTGGTGGTCCCTGCCACAGGTGGATGCCCTGCCCAGCTCCCCTGCCCATCGGACACAGCCCCTCTGTGGCAGGGCAGCAGTGCCAGTGACTGGGGAGAGCGGGTGGCTGGGGGGAAGGCATGGGGGCAGGGTTGGGGAGGGTGCCAAAATACAAGTTCACCTCGGGTGCCATTTTTCCTAAGTCTGGCTCTGAAGCTCGAGCACGTGGTATGTTCCCCAGGCTGGAAACTGGGGTCAGCTGATGGGTTTTCTAGCCCAGGGAGCCCTGATCCTACCTCTGGAGCACATGAAAGGCTTGAGAGGCTCCATGCGCTGCTCCAAAGTTGGAAGAACTACCCAACAAGGTGGGAAGACTGAGAACTGAAGAGAGACCGTGACCCTGGCTCATCCTTCTTCCCCATGTAACAACTAGCCAAGTGCACTAAAGTAATATATCAGCACATTAAATGCAGGGAAGCTCCAAGGAAAAAGAAAATCTGGTGGATTTCCCTTGCCACCCACATCCTCTGCTACTGGTAGTTTCACAGTTCTCTCAATAAAGGCCATTGTCTTCATGGCAGAAGTGAGCTGTGAGTGATTGTTTTATGAACAATACGCCTCTGTAGAAATCAGGATTGACTTGTAAGCAGGGTGAAAGGGCTAAACAGACAATGAAAAAATATACTTTTTTGGCAATGAATAATTCATCCAGCTTTCGCATCCATGAAAACAAAAACACTGTGCACATAAGAACTCATTAGGCCAGTTAATCCCACAAATGGCTGAACATGGAGAAAATCAGCTTTTGTTTTAAAAGGCATATTTACTCAAATCTTCCCTAATTTGATCTGCTAGCGGGGTATAATTTAAGTCAAACAAGTCAGGAGCTTTACTGAATGGATGAAGGCCTAAATATTTAATAGAGGATGAGGATAACCCGTCACACTGGGGACAAAGCAAGGGAGAACTCATTCTCCGGAGCACTAATGGCAGAGGGTAAGAGACAATGAATAAAAATAGTCAAGAAAACAGGATGTGAGCCCTAAATTGGAGCAGGTGGTTTTCTGACTCAGGTCCTTGGAGTGCACCAGATATTACCCCAGCAGGGCCTGAGTGATAGCCCGTTTTCTTAAGTACTCTAGTGGTCCCCATCTTCACCGAAATTCAGTGCTTCACAGTCTTTATGTGCTTTAAATATGTCTGTGATGTGGAATAGTGTTGCTGTGACGATGAGGCAGGGTCAACCAGAAAGGCAGCAGACTTGAGGAGCCCAGGTCCAATTCTTTCCTCTAATACCTTTCCCTCTGCAATTGGTCCTATGGAGAGAAAGCCAAGCAGTGCAAATGAGCAGCTTTCTTGCCTTGAGGGTAGGAAGCAACCTGACTCAGGCTGTGAGAGGGAAACATCATTCCTCATGGAGAAAGCTGCTTCAGGGATGCTGTATCAGGGATGCTATTTTCCCTTCCTGCAATTCAAGAAGACTATGGCTTGCCCTCTCCTCTGTGGCCATGGAGAATAGTCTATCACCATCCTCTTCAGAACAACCTTCTTTTCTCTATTTGAAGAAAATTTGAAGAAGAATTTCTATTTTCTATTTTTTTCTCTATTTATTATAAAAATCCCAACTCAGCCTGTTTTTCTCTAGGGTAAAAATCCTAGTCCTCCCAACCTCTTCTTATAAATCATGTTTTCTAGTTTTATAATCATTTATGTTGCTCCCCATTGGATTTCTAATTTGTCCAAAATTTTAAATAAATCAGGGCCCCAAAATGGACAGAGTAGTCTAGATGAGGCCTCACCAGACGTGAACAATACAATGGAAGAATCTCTTCTCTTCGCCTGACTTGAATGTGATACTCTGCTAATACATTGTATTGTATTGACATTTTTGTTGTTGTTGCAATGAGCATAGTGTCAGCTCCTATTCATCTTATAGTCACTATAACTCCCAGGTCCTTCTCTGGACTGTTGCAGCCTAGGCCAGTCATTCCCCAGTTTACATTTGTGCATGTGATTGTTTCATCCTAAATGTAGGGCTTTGCACTTCTTACTAAATTGCATTTGATTGATTTTTTGTGTGTGTGACTGTTTCTCCAGTTTAACAAGGTCATTCTGAGCCCTAATCTTATCTTCCAAAGTATCTTTTACATCACCCAGCTTGGTGTCATGTGCAAACTTGCTAAGTTTGCTCTTAGTTTTGTCTTCTGAGTCACTCAAAAAGACATAAAACAGTACTGGACCCAGGACCGACCCTTAAGGGCCAGGTACAGACATGACACTTTTACTGGTGTAAGTGATCAGAATCTGGTTAATACCTGTAACAAAACAGGAGTTTGGCACACACAAACTGCTTTAAAAATGGTAGAAACTGGTGTAAGGTATGCCCCCTCCCCGTGCCACCAAAGGGTGAATGTGTGTTGTGTTGGCTACCGATCTAAACTATGCCTCTCACAGAATACCACATAATAGACTGATTATCATACCTAGCCTAGGACACCCCACTTGATACCTTTTTATGCAGTTTGCAAAAGATACAGGTGATCTAACCTGAAGAACTGATTTCAAGAATACTTTTCGTTTGGGTCTTTTATATATTTAGTTCTCCTCTGGCCTGATTAAAAAACCACTTGAAGACAATGGAAAGGCTCCCATTGGGTTTTGGATGCTCCTTCTGCCACAGGTTAACCTCTCTAGATGCAATTTGCATTATTACTTTATTGTCACTCTTCTTTGAATTCTTATTGGCTTATCAGTGCTTTTCTGATAAGGTCCAAATATTGCAATATTCCAGATGTGCTTGCCCCAGTCCGTATCAAGAGAGGTCATTAACTAATCAATGCTACTGCTTTATGTATTCCACTTAAATTTGGCCAGGTTTGTTCTTGTTGATTTGTGTTTTGCTATATGGCATGTACTTAGCTTATTGTCTGATAGATATCCCTGGGAGAGATGAGGATATGTGAGCAGTTAACAGGTCTGCTCAGACCTGATGAAGAATGCCTTGCGTTTGAAAGCTTATGTAAGTCAGTCCCAACTATTCAGTTGGTCCAATATAAGATGTCGCCTTCAGAAATCTTTGCTTCTAACATCATTCCTGGACCATCGAGGCTACAACATCATTCTGACACTACCATATGGATATCTTGGGTCATTCTTAGCAGTTGCATGGATTCTTATATGCCTTCCTCCCACGCTTGCTATAGTGCCCTGCATGAGGTTGAAGACCCATTGTGAATGACACTGTAGAAACACAAAATAGCCACTTTCTATGCCCTAAAGGAGCATCCACATAGAGTTTCCTCTCCTTTCTCTAAGATGCTTGCAGTGGGTTTACAATTTCCACACCTCAGACTCTATTAACCAGGCCTTCACTGGGCTTTGTGCATATTACATGGGGAAATGTCGATAGGCATTCATACAGATCACACACTAAGACTCTTAGTCTTTCTTACTTTTCCCCTCAGCCTTGTGTCTACACTGACCCCTTTGTCCAACGAAAACTACAAACCTGCAAAATCGTTTCACAGATGGCTATAACTGGAAATCGACTCAAGAGAGCAGTGAATGTGTGCCACAGCTCTGAGAACAACAGCAACAGGGAGGAACCAAGCACAGAGCCTAGCTGAGCTGTGCCTAGCTCTAGAGAGTGTTAGTCACCTTCCTGAGCACCACATTTCCTTTAAAGGACTGTAAGATTAGACGTTTTAACTATAACATTAGATTTGTTTGCAAATTATATACTGTTTTCCTACTGAAGTCTGCAGCTAGTAGCTGGTACAGGTCCCCAGGGCCTCCTTCAGCAAGGGTGCACATTAGTTGAAGTAATCTATTTAGCGTATCATTATTGGTACAGATTACAATATCCCTTACACACCCCCATTCATCAGTTGGTATCTGCAGAAGCCTGGGACCTTTCTTAAGAAACCAACAAAGAGGTGGGTTTTTTTTTTCTTCTCTGTGAATCAGGGATCTTCGAAGTACGTGTTCAACCTCCACGGCTGAAGCCAGTGGCAAGAACTGCACTGGCTTCAAGAGGGCAAGATTCAGCAAGACGGGGGCAGCTGGGTTTGTCCGAACATCAATAGATGGGCCGGCAAACAGTATGTGTGTGTGTGTATGTATGTATATATATATATGTATGTGTGTGTTTATGTATGTATGTATATATATCCATTAAAACTTTCACTGCCAACTTTGCTTCACCCTCTGTAACACCATCATGTACAACTTTTAGTTTGGCAACAACTGGGAATATTTCATCTTGCTTTCATAGGCTACGTAGAGACATTCAAAAAGCCCAAGACAGAATCAGTCTAAGTTATGCGGTTTTCTAAAAGTGGCATAGTTTAAATCAGTATAGCTAACAGAACACACATTCATCTTTGATAGATGGGAGGAAATCTTAGACTGGATTTCACCATGTTTAAACCAGTCTATGTGTACCGAACTTCTGTTCTGTTACAGGTATAGATCGGTTTTGGGTGTTGCACTTCTGTCCTGTTACAGGTATAGACCAGCTTCCAATCACTTATACAGGTAAAAGTGTCATGTCTGTACCTGGCTACAAAGTGTGAACCAAAGCCACTGAAGTCAGAATCTTTCTATTGATTCCCAAGTGCTTGTGTTTAAACCCACAGTGACTCACTGGGAATAAATCCCAGGAGTTCAGACTCTTACGGAAAGCCTGTAGCAGCTGAGGACTGTGCTAGGGAGTGCTGGAGTAGAGGTACCACGTCCTCGGACAGATGTAATATAAAGACATTAATATGGCATGGGGCATATGCCCATAAACTCATTTGCTGGGCACATGCCCATAAACTCACGTCAACCCCTACACTAATATAGTTACATTTCATCCTTTTAGGGAGATAACGTCTGAAATGGGCACACCAGGCTTCCCATGCTCTCCTCAGCTGGTGCTGACATGCCCTTAATTCCAGTTCTTAGTACAAGAAAAGACTGCAATTTGGGTTTGTTTTTAATTGTCAGAACCCCTCCCTCCCCCAACCTATGAATATAGAAATGTATGACTTCTGAGGCCTGTTTTATTTCAATATATTTATTTCCAATATAATCAGCAAAACATCAGGGACAGTTACTGTTATGTGTACAGTTTGGCCAAAGTTTTATTGTATTTATTAAGCATCTAAAGCTTACTCGCAAGAATGTTGTGGGAGACTGTATCAAACTCCTAGCTAAAGTCCAAGTATGTTGCATCCACTGCTGTCCCCACACCCACAAAGCCAGTCATCTCATCATAGAAGGCAATCAGGTTGGTCAAACATGAATTGTCCTTGTTGAATCCATGCTGTCTGTTCCTAATCACTTCCTTCTCCTCCAAGTGCTTAGAAATGGATTCCTTGAGGACCTGGTCCATGACTTTTCCAGGGATTGAAATGAGGATGACTGGTCTGTAGTTCCCCAGATCATTCTTGTTCCCTTTTTAAAAAATATGGGGACTATATTTGCCCTTTTCCAATCATCCAGGACCTCTCCTGATGACCATGAGTTTTCAAAGATGATGGCCAGTGGCTCTGCAATCACATCAGCCAACTCCCTCAGCACCCTCGGTTGCACCATGTCTGGCCCCATGGACTTGTACATGTCCAGGCTTTCTGCATAGTTCCTAAACTGTTCTTTCACCAATGTTGGCTGGTCACTTTCTCCCCAAGTTGTGGTGCCTGGTGCAACAGTCTGAGAGTTGACCTTGCCTGTGAAGACTGAGGTGAAAAAGGCATTGAGTACTCCAGCTTTTTCCTCTTCATCTATCGCTAGGTTGTCTCCCCTATTCAGTAAGGGACCCATGCTTTCCCTGATCTTCCTCTTGTTGCTGACATGTAGAAACCCTTCTTGTTATGCTTCATGTGCTTTGCTAGCTGCAACTCCAAATGCACTTTGGCCTTCCTGACTTCACCCTTGCATGCCCGAGGAATACTTTTTTACTCCTCCTCATTTGTCCAAATTTCCCCTTCTTGTGAGCTTCCTTTTCCTGTTTTAGCGAACCAAAGAGTTCTCTGCTTAGCCAAGCTGCTCCTCTTCCATACTTGCTAGTCTTTCTACACATCAGGATGGCTGATTCCTGTGCCCTCAGTAGGGTTTCTTGAAAATACAACCAGCTGCCATAGACTCCCTTCCTCCGAAGACTGGCCTCCAAGGGGATCCTGCCCATGAGTTCCTTGAGTGAGTCAAAGTCTGCTTTTCTGAAGTCCAGGGTCCTTACTCTGCTGCTCTCCCTCCTTCCTTTCCTCAGGATCCTGAACTCAATCATCTCATGGTTGCTGCTCCCCAAGTTGCCATCTACTTCTACATCCACCACCAATTCTTCCCTGTTTGTGAGCAGCAGGTCAAGAAGAACGTAGCCCCTTGTTGGCCTCTCCAATACCAGCACCAGGAAGTTGGCCCCAGCACTCTCCAAAACCTTCCTAAATTGCCTGTGCACTCCTGCATTGGCCTCCCAGCAGATGTCAGGGTGATTGAAGTCCCCCATGAGAACCAGGGCCTGTGGTTGGGAAACTTCCACTAGCTGTCTGAAGAAAGCCCCATTGGCAGGGGCCTGATCCTGAATGACAACCCTTGGGGTACTCCTCTGCAAACAGGGGAACCCCATGGTTTCCTGCTTGCTGAAGCATGCTGGGGAATTGCAACTTGGGGTATGCCTCAGCAAATGGGCAAACTTGGGTGGGTGCTTTTGGGGCTTCAGGGGCCCAATCTGCAAGTCTCAGGAATTTCTTCTGCAGGGAAATTCTCAGAGCACATAGGATTGGGCCCTGGAAGCCATGGGAGTGCCTGCCTGGCCTGCTGAAAACCACTCAGCACTGCCCAGGCTCTCCCGCCTTAAAACAAACACACCCACCGTGAAATAGCAGCACGCATAGATACTACCATTTGTCATGGCCTCAGGTTTGGATACCTGTGCCACGACAAAGGACATGGACATCTGTTCGCTTTCACTTTGTACCACCATAACAATTTTTATGGCAGCACAAAAGCAATGTCTGTTTGCAGTCTTAGGTACTTAGTAGACAGAATAGGCTCTGTCCCTTAGACTTCAACTTTCCGTCAATGCTGAAAATGTTCTCTTTGACAATTAACCTACAAAGATTGAAGTGATTAGGGAAAAGGCTCTGAAAGAACAAAGGTTATTCCCTTTTGTATCCTGAATAAAAGAAAAATATAACTCTGGTCAGGACGAAATGTAGATCAAGGTTAAGAGCGAATGCTTGAAACAACCTTTGTAAATTTGAAGACTGCCATTTTATTTGCTGTTCCTGGGGGAAAGTAACCACACAAATGAAACTGTCTGTCCTTCCTCTTGTGCTCAATGTAAGGAGCAAATCCTTTTATTAAGGTTGTTGTATAGTTTTTTGAGAGGGCAAGGACTTCTTTTTTCTCCCTTCTCTTTGTGAGTGCCAAATCCAACAGGGTGATTGGACCTTCTGGGGTCTGCTATAAAGTAGGTAGTGATCATCCTGGGGTCTCCAGGACCTCTTCTGGAATGGATGATCCAAAAACTGGATAAACTGTGACTTGTGCTCCTTGATCTTTCCAAAAGTGCCTGAGACTCTGAGGAAGCGAGCCTTCACTGTCATGCTCTACTTTGATGAAAAGGAGCAAGATTCCCCTTCACCGGCCTTCAGAGACTAATAACTCAAAGCCATAAGGAAGGAAAATCAGTCTGCTGGTAACTGCCTTAAGGAAAGAAACACTAAACCTTACTCATACATAATTCTGAAAGTAGACAAGCATAAAAAAGCCACCCCTGCAATAGCAAAGCAATGATGACACACAGCCTCCACTCTAACTGGTGTTGTTGGCACTAAACAGAAAACTAAAATATTCAGGAATGTTTTGTCCCCCTTAATATGAACCTGGATTTGTCACACTCGTGCTTGTAAAGTTGTACATTAGTTAATGAGGAGGTGCACTGATGTCACTGAAACACCTTGTGGAGAAAGGTTGACATCATTCGAATTGGAAGGGTTGGACAGATGAACTTGATAGTTTCAAGCAAAAAGGCATGATATAATTCTCTTACTTTTATGGAGAGAATTAATCCTTAAAACCATAAGTCATCTCTGCCAGTAACCATGGCCTTGAAGGCAAGCTCCTAGTTAGCTGTCAGCTTGATACCCTTGTATTGCCCTGACACACACTGGGATGTGTTGTACTCCAGCCTTTTGCTTAACTTGCTGTGCTGTAAACAGCTGATGGCACTTAATACAGAATTCAGAGCATCGCTCCATCCATTGTAGTTAGCAAGCAGATCAAAAGGAAATGGGACAATTGTCAACTAAGAATAGCACATGCTCCCATTAAGTTAGTCATCTGGTTTTTAATTAAACTTCCCTGGGAAACAAAAATCCTTTAATTATAGAAGGGAAAATGTTCTATGAGGCTCCAGAAAATTTAGAACAAGTAGCTACGGAGTCTGCAAAACTGAACAGCACCAAGTTTCTCTCTATATCTTTTCCCAGGGTGCTGTTTTAAGACTATAGAGTCAGCAGAATTAGTGTTGGCTGACACGAGAAGTACAGGTAGTATTGCCATATGCCATACTGTTGGGTTCCCACATGTTCCTGCTGAGACCAGAAAGCTATTTAAAAAAAAAAAATATCTCCCTATTATGAAATGAGATGCTTTCTTTTATTATTTGCATAGCTCAGGGCTGTCTAGAAAAGAGACTGTGCTTTACAGATGTGAAGACAGTGGCATAGGGAAAATAAGACATAATATCCTCTGGGGTAACAACTAGGTCTGTGTGAAGCTTTGGGTGGTGATCCAATTCGGAGGAGATTTGGCCCGATTTGGTGGCTGAATCTCCAAACCTGAACTGAATCAGGGAATCAATTTAAAGGTCTGAATCGATTCAAAGCTCTCCGAATCCACAAATAATTGGTAACCTATTCAAATCTGAAAAGTATGTTAATTTAATCAGGTAACAGAAATATACCCTCTGGCCTATGTGTGTAGCTAATCAAAACAATGTCACAAAAAGTCTTGAAAAATAGTGTGTCATTTCCCTCCAATGATGTCAGGGGCCTCTGATTTTTGTACAGACCTTCACCTACCTTCATGTAGCTCTGTTAACTTTTTTTATACAGGGGAAAAAGTGACAGTACATGTAATAGGCTACCAGATTAGGAGATAGGTCTTGTTCGTATTGCAGAATCCTTAGTAGTGTATCGCAGTTGCTTGGCCCTTTCCTGCCCTGGAATTAAATCTTAAATGTTGCTACTTTTAAAAGAAACCCTAGTATTTGATTCCCCCCCACCCCTTTTTAACTGCTCCTGACAATAGTGAAAACATTCATCCTGTTTCATTTCAGCATCTTATTATTCACTTCATTATAATCTTTCCTTACAGTGGGGAAAACCATTTTCTAAGGGATCTAAGAGTGCTTCAATATTCTGTTTAATCTGTCACCTAATATGTATTCTTTTCCTGAGGATAATTCATTAAGAGTTTGATCCTAGCCTTTAGGAAGAGGCCTGTAATCCCTTCAGAGTATGCCTCTAACCTTTGATTTTTTTGTATCTTTTCTCTGATAATCAGCTGTCAAATCTCCATTCCCCTGTAATACCAAGAAAAGCACATTGTGATGAGCTAGATAGGAGTTTTTTTGGTGATAGAGATCCTCAAATCTCTATGTATAGTTCGTGGAAAATCGTATGGGAAAAGGGGCCAAACCATTTGTACCAGATTGTGAACACATGGGACACTGCCCAAAAAAGTGGGCTGGCACAGGTGCTTTCTGCTTTTTCCACAAGTCTCACATAATTATTTCACTTCTTCCATACAATTCTTTTATTATCTGCATTCTCTCACTAACGCTGCACCTGCTTCATGAGCCCTGTCCCAGTTGCTCACCAATCCTTTCCTCTGCTTGCTCCTTCTCTGGTGCCTTCCTCTCTGTAGACAAACTCATTTGAATTCCTTACTCTTATTTCTTCCTTCTAAGCTACTTCAATCAGAAACGTTCAAATATTGCCTCTCTTTCCCCATCTTCTAG
>NW_017729031.1:37287393-37289593 GCF_001723915.1 Gavialis gangeticus
TGCTTCATGAGCCCTGTCCCAGTTGCTCACCAATCCTTTCCTCTGCTTGCTCCTTCTCTGGTGCCTTCCTCTCTGTAGACAAACTCATTTGAATTCCTTACTCTTATTTCTTCCTTCTAAGCTACTTCAATCAGAAACGTTCAAATATTGCCTCTCTTTCCCCATCTTCTAGCCAACCCTCACATAGCTTCTATTTTTTGTGCTCCAGTGAAACTGCTCTACTGATATGTTGCTTTCCTGCTTTGAGCTTAGATTCACTGCCCTGACGTCTTCCTTTGCCTTTCCTTTGGCTTTCAGTCTGGTTTTTTAGGACTAGTAGTAATGATACTTTCTTGACAATCTTCTCCAAACATCTTATAGATTTCATAGACATTAGGGCTGGAAGGGACCTCGTGAGATCATTGGGTCTAGCCCCCTGCCCCAAGGGGCAGGAGGTCAGCTGGGGTCAGATCACCCCAGCAAGATAAGCATCCAAACATTTCTTGCACCACTTCTGGGGAGAGTCTATTCCAGACTCTGGTGATTCGGAAGGGAAAGAAGTTTTTCTTAATGTCCAGTCTAAAACGGTCTTCCAGCAATTTGTGACCATTAGACCTTGTCTTCCCTTGGGGTGCCCTGGTGAACAGACATCTTGAATGGCTTCTCCTTGAATGGCTTTTCCTTCTGCCGTTCACCTACCCCTAGGACCCCCATTTAAGGCCTTCCCAGTTTCTCTTTCAGAACTTATTATCATCAGGTGACAACATCTGTCTTTAACAATATCCCTTATGCTCATTAATCTCTGCATCTCCATTTCGTACCCCATAGTTCTCTTTCTAGCCTTGTTGTATCTTCCTGACACATTTTCCTGGATGGCTTGAGCTCAAAGAAGTACAAAATAAAGCTAGCTAGTGGAGATATCTGGAAAGAAAAGAGTCTTTTTTTTTCCCTGAAAGATTAACAATCTTTTTTTTTCTTTCTGAATTTTCCTTAAAATTGAACATAGTTTCCAATGTAATGTCTTCCTTTTGTTTTTTGTTTTTTGCTTTTGTTTTTTTCTTTTCGTTTCACTACTGGAAAGAAAAAGAGGAAAGGAAAAAATAAAAGCAAGAATGGAATGAGGGCTGAAATCCTGGTGGGGGGTGGGATATTTTTTAGTTTTTCCCTGGTGAAATCTCACAGTTTCATAGTTTCATAGACGTTAGTGTTGAAAGGGAACTATTAGATTGCATCCGACCCCCTGCCATGAGCAGGAATGAGTGCTGGGCTCAGATGACCCCAGCCACGTGTCTGTCCAATCTCCTTTTGAACACCTCCAAGGACGGGGACAGCCCCACCTCCCTTGGAAGTGTATTCCCTATTTTGGCAACCCTCACTGTAAAGAATTTTTACCTGATGTCCAAGCTGAATTTGCTCTCTTCCAGTTTGTGGCCATTATTTCTAGTTACTCTGACAGACCTTGTATCCCGTATTTCTTCCTGGCCCCCCCGATGAGTTTGTAGGCGGCCATGAGATCACTTTTTAGTCACCTCCTGTGGAGACTGAAGAGGTTCACGTCTCCCAGTTGGTCCACACAGGGTTTTTTCTGTAGGCCTCTAACCAGACAAGTGGCCCTCCCCTGAACCCTCTCCAGGCCATCCACATCCCTCCTGAAGTGCAGTGCCCAGAACTGGACGCAGTACTCCAGCTGCGGCCTGACCAGTGCCGCATAGAGGGGGAGGATCACCTCCCTGGACCTGTTTGTGATGCACCTACTTATGTAAGAAAGGATGCGGGTAGCTTTACTTATTACCGCATCACACAGGTGACTCATGTTCATTTTGGAGTCGACTATGACACTGAGATCCCTTCCCGCAGTTGTGCTACTCAGAGTGGTCCCTCCCGGGCTGTAGGAGTGCTGATGATTCTTCCTCCCCAGGTGCAACACATGGCACTTGTCCTTGCTAAACTGCATCCTATTCTGTTCGGCCCATTTCCCCAGCCTGTCCAAATCAGCCTAGATTCGCTCCCTGCCATCTACTTTGTGTATCTCACCCCATAGTTTGGTGTCGTCAGCAAACTTGGACAGGGTGCTTCCTACTCCCACGTCCAAGTCACTAGCAAAGATATTGAATTGTACCGGTCCCAGGACAGAGCCTTGCAGGCTCCACTGCCCACATCCCTCCAGGTAGAAACTGCCCCGTCCACCATCACTCTCTGGGTACATCCCATAAGCCAATTT
>NW_017729031.1:37289603-37290608 GCF_001723915.1 Gavialis gangeticus
AGTGCTCAAACACTTGTGCCAGTGGCTCCGCTATGACTCCAGCTAATTCCCTAAGTACCCTCGGATGAAGATCATCAGGACCTGTTGACTTAAATACATTCAACTGCTCCAGGTGCCCCTTTCCTAGGTCAGCTCGAACAGCTGGTGGGTTGGTATCTATACTAGGCTTACCTGAGGTCCCAATGGGATGCGTATTGGTATTCATGTCCAGGAACACGGATGCAAAGACATCATTTAGCAGCTCCACTTTGGCCATCCTATCTGTTACTAGTTGCTCTAATTCATCCTGAAGGGGCCCTAAGTTACCTTGCATCTTCTTTTACTTCCTATGTACTTAAATAATGACTTTTTGTTATCCTTAACTTTTGCTGCCAGCCTAAGCTCCATTTCTGCTTTGGCTCTCCTCACTGTTTCCCTGCAAGCTTGAGCCAAGCAGGTATACTCCTCCTTGGTGGCAGCCCCCTGCTTCCACAGCCTGCAGGCCTCTTTTTTCCCCTTCAGGCTCTCCTGGATTTCCCTGCTCCACCAAGAGGGTTTCTTTGCTTTTTTGCCCCCTTTTATGTGTACTGGGATGGTCCTTTTCTGTGCCTGCAGAGTTAGTCCCTTGAGAAACGCCCACCCGTCCTGGACTCCCATCTCTCCAAGGCTTTTACCAGTCAGTCCCTCCCTACCCAATCTCCTGAGTTCGTTGAAGTTGGCCTTCCTGAAGTCTAGCACTTCCTTTCTCCACATAGTGAATGCTATCAGTAGGTGGTCACTATCCTCTAGGATACCTTGCACCTCCAGATCCCCCACCAAGTCGTTCCCCATGGCCAGTACCAAGTCTAGTAAGGCACTTCCCCTGGTGGGAACGCGTACCTCCTGCGATAGGTGAAGGTCCTGTAAGGAGGTTAGAAACGTTTGTGAATGGGCAGACCTGGCCGCCTGTTTCTCCCAGTAGATGTCTGGGAAGTTAAAGTCACTCATGACGACCAGGTCCTTTGAGCGCGCTGCCTCTGAGAGCTG
>NW_017729031.1:37290624-37313081 GCF_001723915.1 Gavialis gangeticus
GTTGAATTCTTTATTTTCAAGCAGGAGTGCAAGTTCCTCCTGCTTGTTCCCCATGATCCTAGCATTAGTATAGTGGCATCTAAGCCCCCCAGTTAGGTGCCCTTGCTACTTCCCCATCCTGATGCTTAGCAGGGCCCTTGGTACTTACCTGGACTGTTCCAATACCTGTGGAGGAAAAAAATGTCAGTTTTACTAAACCAGTCATGACAAATCCTAGCATCTATGAATCTAGGAATCTATGAAACTCTTTCTCTCACTTTAGCTTCATCCTCTAAGCTACTCAAAATCCTGCTATCAAAACAATTTTCCTTTCTGCATGATCAGAGCGTGTGTCTTTGCCCATTTGTTTCCAAGTCATCTCCTTTGATTTCCTATTTGACTTCCTATTGCTCACCATAACTACCTTAAACCTTTCATTTTTGCCTTTTGGGTGTGCCCCCTTACTGGCCTTCCTCTTGTTTAATGTTTTCTCCTGTGCTCCACCCCATTTGATGGACCGGCCTTATTGTCCTATGTAATTCTTTCGGCCACTTGTATCTGTGTCTGCTTCCCTTCATTTCCCTGAACACTCAATTCATCTTTGGTTTAAATCCTTCCTTCCAGATTGCAAGACTTGATCTTTGCTGAATCCAAATTGAATGTCTTCCCTACACCAGACTTACATTAGTTGCAAGACAGGACCCACACATAAGAGGTCACTTACTTACATTTTGGGCTGTCTACATCTTACAGGGCAAGTCATCTTCTCTGGGTCTCCTTTTAGATGGAGGTGGGGCTTGTCCTCCATCTGCCTGTGTCTATTCTGCTGTCTTATCTCAAAAGTTCATTGGAAGCTCTGTGGGGAGGGTGTCTGTTTTGTGTCCATACAAGCCACACCCTAATGGGGTTGTGATCCATGCCTATAGCTTCTAGGTGCTCGAGCAGTGGTTCTCAACCCGTGGCCCAATCAGCACACTGCTGCGGCCCATGTGACATCTTATTAAATGGATACACAGGAAGTAAGTTGTCTGGGTGTGGCCCACATAACACATTGAGAGCTGCAAGTGTGGCCCACTATGGCAAATAGGTTGAGAACCACTGTGCTAGAGTAATATAAACATTTTAATGTTGATTAGGTTAGCATGTTGTCCTATACGGATCCTGTGGAAGGCAAGAATAATGTCAAGGAAATCTGTTAAAGATGATGAGTTTCCGAAAAGGATTATTAAATGGAAAGTACATTGCTCTGACTGCACATGCAATTTATATTCCTGGTGTGTCTCTTATTAAGAAAGGAGAAGGACTTGGCTTGACAGAGACAACAAGGTTTCCTTTGCTCACGTCTAGGTCTCATTGATCTTTCCTACATCCAGAGATGGTTGCCTGGGTCTTTAAAGCTGTTTCTGCTAAACACCAGGAGATCCCAAATTATTCTAAAGCAAGTTGCTTTGGAAATTCATACCCACAATCTGATGGTATACTTCTGTAATATGGCACCTTTTCAGAAATGCATTCAAAGGCCTGATGAAATGCACAGAGCTCTTGCAGAAGAGACAGTCCTTCCTTTATGCTAGAAGGAGACCTTTTCCACTTCTCTTCTTTGGTTCCCAGAATAACCAAACAAAAGATGGCAAGGCTTCCAAGGGACATGCGACCTTCACATTCTTCACTGATGACATCTTGAGATACTGGGCCTTAAGATCATGGGGTTTTTATGTTTAGAAAGACATCATAGATTCCAGATATATAAAAATATGCTACTTGAAAATTTCCCTTTGTTCTGAGGCATACCTAGCTCTTTTTATACTGCAGAGTTGAGTAACTGAACTATTAGCATTATTAAAGACTGTGCTGAACATAGTGGAAGAGAAAGGATACACTTTTTTGTTTAGCCTTGAGCATGAAGCCTATTCTCTGGGTGCTTCAGTTTGAGTGGGCCTTCCAAGTGGTTCCGTAATCATTTTGTATCAAAATGCCTAATTGCTTTAAGTACATACCAACAAATGCCAAATTAATCGAAACCAATCTTTTTTGTATGAGGCATTTGTTCAGGTTTCTTGGGGAAAAAAATGATCAGGTCAAAACATTTTGACTGTCCTGAACCAAACTTGACAAGAAATCGAAGATTTGAACTTTTCTTGTGATCTGGAAGGGCAAACATTTCCAAACATTTCCAAGGTCCATGGGCTAGGAAAAATTTTGCACCCAACTTTGAGTATACGATACACTGCCTGTTTTTCTGGAAAGCATATATACACACACTATTTTTGTGTCATAACATTTTTTGGCACTCAGATGGTGTCATCTGACTTGCAAATGGAGAATGGTGCCAATAAACCTCTTACTCTCTCCTCCCATTTCCTGGCTTCCATCTAGGTGTATATCAATATTAAGTTGCTTGATCTATCTTTGAAGTGCATTAATTAAGGAAAAGAATTTGGCCAATTGACATGTCATGTTGTAAAATAAATCAAGGTCTGCCCCCATCCCCCCCGTCTTTCACCTGAGGTACCTCCTGCCTGAATCATGGGAAATCAGCTATTTTATTTGAGCACACACATCATGCATCATTGCCATACTCTGCATAACACTGGAGAGCAAGCAGAAGCCCTAAAATAGCGTGCTGAGATACCGTGTCAAAGACACTCCTGTCTCTACATCCACATTGGTTGTAAATATCCCAAGGCTTTCTGTAGTTGTTCTTATTGGCAAATACGTAGTTTACAGGAAATGATCTGCATCTACCGTCCGGTCTGTCTCATGTTAGCTTTTCTGGGCTTAGCCAGTATCGTCTTTGTCATTGCTAACCTCATTACCTTGCATTTTCAACGGGGAAGTAACACAAGACTGTTATCTGCCAGTAAGACAAATCCACTATCGTCCATCTAGTTTTGATTATAGTGCTCTTTTTCCCCCAACACTACGTGTACGTGTTTCATCAAGAAAAACACCAGTATGGGATGAACTGGCATGCACTTACATTTAGCATATAGCAGCTGCTTCCATTAATTCCACTTGTTAAAGAACACTTGCTGCTTCGTAAATCTGTCTTGTTGCATCATTTCCTGTTATGACCCTTCTGTTCCTTTATCATGTAATACACCAGAGAGCTCTGTCAGCAATGGATTAAAGGTATTGCGGTGACTTTTCTCTCTCAATTCCTGGCAAGGAAAACAGCAATGTTGCAGAGATTCTAAAATATTGTTTCTAATAAGTCAGCCAGCCAAATAGGAATCCCAAAGTAGGTCAGCTGTTTGCTATCTGAATTATGGAAGGCAATTACCGTGAAACCTGGAGTGCTGTTCCTGAGTACTTTATTTAACCTCTGCCTTCTGTGCTGTCATGATGAAAATCAAACTAATGTTGCAATATCTCTTCAGAACCGGGATGCCCTTGGAGGGATGGGAATCAACTCCTGTTAGACTAAAGCAAGCAGATCTGTTCAAACAAGAGGAGTAAAAATTACGGATGGCTCCCAGCTGCAGAATTCGCATCTGGATTCTGAGTGGAGATTGCCCAAATGTTAGGAAATGTTCAGCTCTCACCCATCATATAGTTAAGGAAAAGGTGTGAGGTGCTGCTCTGAATCTGAATTGGGCTTTTATTCTGACTCAAAGCATTCAAAGGGAAACTACTTGAGGAATTTCAAATCCCAAACTTGCATATGGACGGCCCTGCAGAACCCCCAGGGAAGAGAAACCAGCAAGGAAAGAAATATTTTCTTTAAATACATCGTGAACCCAGGTAGAGCCAAATTTTAAAAAGTTTGTCAAGGTCTCTATTAGAGTCCACACACACACACACACACACACACACACACACACACACACACACACACACACACACACACACACACACACACACACACACACAGCTTTATATAAATGGCACACACACACACAGTTTTATATAAATGGTTGCTTGGAAGTTTGACTGCAAAAATTCCTACTGAAAAAAATGGGGATCCATGTGAAAACTGATGGAAATCAATTTGTCAATAGAAATATATATAGAAGTTCTCATTTAGTTTTCAACTGAAATTGTGTTTTCAGTTTTTAAAATGAAAAAGTCAGATTAAGCTTTTTTAACCCTCTTCTCCCCCCCTCTCTTTTTGAGATCTGAATGCAAATACTGTTTCACCTTCTGCTCGAAGTTTTCAAAAGGTAGAGCATGAGTACGTGTGTGGGTCTGAGTGGTGAAAGGTGGTACTTAAACATTAATTTACTGGAAAAAGTAGATAGGAAGCTTACAGTTTTTTCTTGGAAACTTACAGGAGCTTTTTCATTTTACTTGAAATTCAGGTTGCAATGTCTCTTTCAAAAGATGTTGTGAGAGAGGAAAATATTTTTGTTTTTCTTTTCTAATTCACTCTTCTCTTCAACACCTCTTTTATCCTCACTGCCCCCCCCCCCATGCTTTATCTTGAACCATTAAAGTTAACAGGATTTTTGCCACTTAAAGTGCTAATAGCAGCAAGATCAGACCCCTTTTCAGAGAGAAGGAAAAAAATCTCATAAAAGGGACTACAATTCTAGCACCATCAAATTTTCTATGATTAACATGTCAGCTTGATCAGGCACAGTCTTATGCTACTTTTCAATATCTTGCATGTCTCGTCATTTGTGCTACTAGTTACAAATTGCCTCGAATGATGGGATTCAAAGCTATATTTCCAAATTCGAAGTAGCCACTAAATTATGGGGAACAGTAAATAATGAGGCCCACAGACGTCTAAAGAGTATGGGATCTTGTGAGCACCTAAGGCTAACAGATACCTAATGAATGGCAAATGCAGCTCAGTGCAGCTAAACGTTGAATAATGAGATTTGAAACAAAGATGAAAGTGCATATGTCTGATGAACAGAGAGTGGAACAGCAAGTGGGGAAGAAATGTGGGAGCTAATAAAGCAATGTCTTTTCAAGCATTTCAGCAGCAAATTGGGTTTGCAGTAAATAGCAGCTGCCAAAATATTTTGGCGAGGTAAGGACATTCAGGAAACCCGAGGCGGAATTGCTCTAAGTGACGCAGTTTTCTGTACGTGGCGTAATGTAGATTGGTAACGAGGAGAGCACACATTTGGTGGTAGAGGGGCAAATCTTAGACCAGGGTCTGCCACTTTTAAACAAGTCTATGTGTGTCAAACTTCTGTTCTGTTATGGGTGTAAACCGGTTTACCATTACTTATACCAGTAAAAGTGAAATGTCTGTCCCTGGCCATAATGCCCATCTAGAGGAAAGCAATTTAAACTGTGGAGGAGCTGTCTATTTAGATATCTTCAGCCGTGAATTAGGGTCATTTTCCTTCCCTAGGTATACAAGATCCCATAAGTAAGAGATTAAGGAAATCTTTTACTTTACCTCCTTTAATTAAAGGTGTTCTAGGTCTAAGGATGACAAGCGATGACCCCTTCATCTCACAAATCTGCATTATCCACCTATGCCCAAACACACACACACACACATGCACACACGCACAGCGCTGCTTTGAGAAACAGATGTACTATTCTCCTATTTTATGAAGGAGAGTGAGCCACAGAAAAAAACTGAGCAATTCAAGATCATATAGGAAGGTGTGGCAGAGGTAGGAAATGAGCACTGGTCTCCTGTGTACCAGTCCAGTAAAGCAGAGAGAAGAATAACAAGTTCCCATGTGACAGTGGAGTGACATCAAAAATAGAAGGAAATTCTGCACTGCACAGATCAAAAATGCAATCCTCAGAGAAAATATTGTGGAGACAAAACCACTGTAATGTCTTTCCCTTTGCTCAGATTGATGATTCTGTGACACTGATGTTTCTGTAAAAGAAATCATAATATAACATTGCATTTGATCCATGGGTTTTCCATATCTGGCACAGTGTGCTTAAGGTTCATTGGAATTTCATACTTCATTCGATTAATTGATTGTAGGCTGTGTGTT
Source organism: Gavialis gangeticus (assembly GCF_001723915.1). Taxonomy (NCBI): domain Eukaryota; kingdom Metazoa; phylum Chordata; order Crocodylia; family Gavialidae; genus Gavialis; species Gavialis gangeticus. Next base: position 37,296,525 of record NW_017729031.1, read on the forward strand.
AGGGAAATTACAATGCAAATCTTCACCACCAGGAAGGGACATGGTGGTGTGTTCTCTGTACTTTGGAAATTAGAGGTATCAGAAATGGTGGTCCGACTTGAATCTGTATGCAGCATCCTTAGAAACCTGACATAAAGAAAACCAGAGTGGCTCTGTCTTTCCTTCCTTGCAACTTTCTTGCTTGTCTTCTAAATAAATGGACTGGGGCAGGGGGAAATACTATCTACCCCAAACACCATTTGCTCAGCATGACACTGTCTGTATAATTTAAGTTTCATAAATGCTTGGGTAGGAAATTTTAAGCACTGATCAGATGCCCACTACAGATGGGAGGGAAGACAGTCAGACCTGAACTGCACTTTAAACAGGCCCCAAAGGGCAGTGGAAGAAACCGAAGCTGTTGATGGCTCTATCCCTTCTGGCAGTAGATTGCCTCCCATGTCAACAGGATGCGAAAAAAATGACAGCACTTGGCAAAAGGGTACAGGCAGTCAGTCTTAGAGTAAAATGATTTTAAGTCCTTTTTATCTCTTATATTTAGCATTCCTTTGTGCATATCAAATTGCAGGTCATTTGCTCAATACATTTTGAATTGTGCGTGAGGAGAGTCATGACATTGTTGGAGGGATGGCTTATATTTATCAATGCAGGGACAATATTTTTGCCAGTTGCGCTATGTATTCTAAAAATGCACGGCACATAAAATTATTGATCCTTCTAGGAGACCCAAATGATTTTACCGTAGCCTTAGGCTCTATTAGCAATGTGGAAAATTGAAAAGGGCTCTCAAGAAGGAGTCAGCATAAGATTGAAACTGTAACTGAAGGGCTGTCAAGAGGAGAAATACTGATGAATTATAATGAGCATCGTCTAAAGCATGGTCTAAAGATGGAATTACACTTTGGGACTTTGATGGAATCCTCTCCAATGCTGCTGGCCCAGCAAACTTCCCTAAAAAATGAAATAAATACATAAACAGAGCGAGGGCATGTATTGAGATGTGGTATACATCTACCACACGAGCACACCAGGGGCTTCTGAAATGAGATTGTTCTGGATTGTGGGTGAACAGCTGAAGAAATGCTGAACTGAAGCACTAACCCAGGATACATTCTTCAATGGAAACTTTATTCATATGAGTATAGAGAAAAAACTTGTTGCCTTTGAATACACAAATTAATTGTCCCCACCAAAATACCTCTGAATTTTATGTTCACTATGCTCAGTCCAGCTTGCATATGACACCCTAAGGACCCCTAATTCATATTCCTTAATGAAAGGACCATGATGAAAATATAGTTTGACCTCCTATATTCTATAGACAAGGAAATTTACTCAGTATTTCCTCCAATATCTGTTCTTCTCAGAGAGGGTATACATGTATTCAGAGTGGTAGTAGTGAAATTTGGCATCTGGGGCAAAGCCAGCAGCGGCAGCCTGCCCTCGCCCCGCGCACAGATCAGGGGGGCATATGCCCCCCCATGCTTGCTTGGGAGTGCAGACATTGGCGGGAGTGCAGACATCGGCAGGAGCCACCCTTCCCCCATCCCTCTGCCCCCATGTGCCCCCCAAATGAGCCACTTGTGGCTCCATCCCACACCCTACCCTGGGCAGCACCTGTTGGTGCACCTTCGCTTCGACACCCAGGACGGTCACCCTGCTCGACCCCAGCATCCTATGGCACTGCCTGTATTCCAGATATTCTGAGTGGTTTTCATACAATGCCTATTATACAAAAAAAATACTGAGGCAGTAGATTTAGAAAAAAAAGGGAAGGATTTCATTGGCCTTGGAGACCCAGAAAGAACAGCTTTCCCTCCAAATGAATAGGCATGTCTACACAAGTTGCTTACTGTGCATTAGCCTAACGCTGCACAGTAGCGCATCACAGTACAAACCATGCCAATAGCCTACTGCAAAGTGTTATTAGGCTAATGTGCAGTAAGCATCAATAAATAACCATACGCCAGTAGTGCTGCACAGTAACCCTAGGTACTGCTCATTTACTTAGTACTTTATTAAGTGAGTACTAAACTAAATGTGCAGTATTTAAGGCAATCAGGACTCATATTAGAGATGGTATCTTTTATTAGACCAACAGTTACCTCAGTCTTGATTGCCTTTTCCTCTAGACCAATACGGCTACAACCTGGATACCTGACAGTATTTAAGGTGTATTAATGAATGTGTAGACGTGGCCAATAAGTGGTATTTTTTAAATTGCGTCCATGTTGACAGAATGAATGAGAACTACGTAGAAAAGCAGGTGATTCAAAAAGTGCGATTAGGATCAAAAGAATGACTACCAAAGCAACAACCTCAGTCTCTATAATATCAGTCTCATGGACATCTTCCAAGTCATATCTGTTGCTGCCAAAAGACATGATTTCATTGTACTGTAGTCAGCAGTATAGAGAGGATGCAGTTAGGGAAGGGCAAGCTGTGTTCTACTTGGCTTTCCATGCCATTAGCAACCCCTCTAGACACCTCACCACTCGCAATGAGGTATATACAAAACAGAAGAAGCCCAATCTTATTTTCAAATTCCAGTTTGACCTTGTTGTTGAACTACCAAATATATGTACAAATATTCTCTTAACTTGCAAACTGTTGTGAAATTCACTAAGGAAGAATAAATACAGAAAATGAAGACATCTTTACGATCTCTTAAATCTGGGGGTCAGGCTCAAAGATCTACTGAGGTCCCTTCTGACCCTAACATCTATGAATCACTTTTCTGAGTGCATTTTGAAAGGTGAGCCAATAATCTACCTATAATAGCTCAGTCTTACTTGGAGATAGTCCATTCCCCCTACTGCAAATACACACCCTCTTTGTGGGTGAGTAATAATACATGAACCCTTGACGCATCTATATTTAAACAGCTGTTAATCGAATTAACTGAAACATGATTGATTTACCTTTAGCCTGGATAAATGATATTACTAATTAAACTGTGAAACATTAGACGTGCTTTAAAGCAATGTTATTTCACACCGTGAAATATCTTAAGCCAAATTCCTAGCAGTGTTTGCTTACAGATGCTTGCAAATATATCCTCATTCTTGATTATCCCTTTAAATTGATTCATTTTCACATTGGACTTATACATGGCCCAGACTGACAGGCTGTGGCTGAATGGAAGTTGTCCGTTATGGAAGTGGTCCATTTAGACCTGGAGTTGGATTGAAGAAGGATTCTTTTCCCACAATGCAGGAGGATCTCAATCACTCTGCAACTACTGCAGCAGATGGCAGGAGCTCTCACATGGCAAAAAGGAGTTCGATTTGATTCCATTAGCCATTGTTTGGACAGAACTACTATATTTTGGTTGACGGGAATTTGTGCTTTATTGGTAATGCATGTTTCTCTCTCTAAACATTCAGAGACTGGAAAGCTAGTGTTGACTTGTGTGCATAGAAAGATACTTTGTTTTAAAATAAATATTTGGGTGGGAATTTAATAACCAGCATCCCAGTGGGTGGAAATGAGAGGAATCAGGCATTTCACTTGCTTTATTTGAGAATGGCTCTGGCAGTTAGAAACAAACTTACCACTATTCACTCCCACACTATATGCTACCCACAAACCATGACGTAATTTTATATACAAACATAGAAACAAAATTGGTAAGAGATTGTTGGGGACTTTCTTAGATGACTGGCATTCTAGACTTCTTCAGAAATCCCTCGCAATCAAGAATAATTGTCTTCCATGATTGTCTTATCCGTGGGTCCAAAGATGGCTCACAAGGCTGTTCCAGGATCGACAGACTGTGTTGCAACTCGGTATGTGTTTCCCTGCAGGGTGGGTGGCTGTAGATTCTTGATTAAGTCCATGACACACAGTTTCTGCCACTCCTGCTTTTCCAACTCCTTTTGTCATCATAAGGTTTCCAAGTACTGAGGTCCTCACAGCAGACTCTTCCTCTACTTGGGGCAGTCCTAGGTGATAGTCTCCTATGAGTTGATGTTGATGTTGCATTTTTTCAAGTTGGCCTTCAGGACATCCTTGAAGTGCTTCCTCTGCCCTCTCTTGAGTGTACGCCTTGACTGAGCTGGGAGAGTAAAACTTGCTCCAAGAGTCTGGTGTTGGACATCCGGATGTTGTATCTGCTGCAGGGAAGTTGATCCCAGATGATCATTGCCTCGACACTCGTGGTGTTTGCTTGCGAGAGGATACTAATGCTGTCTGTCTTCTCACTGCATTTGAAAGGATCTTCCACAGGCAGCACTGAGAATACTGACTGCTCCACCAATAACTTGAGTTGTTTCCTGTACATTGTCCATATTTCAACTCTGTACAGTAAGGTGGGGATCACAGCTGCTTGATAAACCATGAGCTTGGTTTTGGATATGATATCATGACCTTTGAACACCCATTTCCTCAGGTATCTGAAGGTTACACCTGCACATTTGTGGGGATGTTGGATCTCTTCATCCATGTCAGCCTTCTGTGAGAGATGGCTTCTGAGGTACAGGAAATACTCAATATTCTCCAATCTCACCATGAATCTGAATTAACGGAGCTGGGGACTTCTCATTAAGAGCTTGTTGATGGAGGGCCTTAGTCTCCTGAACATTGCATGCCAGTCCCATTTTCTTGTATGCCTCAGTAACGATGTTGACAATTGCCTGAAGGTCTGCTTCTGAGCGACCACACACTACAGCATCATCAGTGTACTGGAGCTTGATGACTGAGGTTGGGGTGGTCTTCGGATTGGCTCAGAGTCAGCTGAGATAAAGGTGCTTACCATCCATTTGGTAGTTTAGCTCCACTCCTACTAGAAGCTTATTGGTGGTCAGGTGTAGCATTGCGGTAAGGCATATCAAGAAGAGTGTTGGAGCAATGATGCAGCCTTGTTTAACTGGCAATATTATTAGTACTGAAATCCTTCTCTAAAATCCTAATAATAGTCAAGTCTCATTGACTTGATTTCAGTAGTTTAAGTAAAGCCCTTGTTTTTTTTCTGCATTGTGAAAACCTTCTTTAAATACTGCATTCACCAGCAGTATTTTTGTTTTCTTACATATGTCATCATATTCCGGTATGTGTAAGTGCTGTTGTCCTAAAATGCATTGCCTGATTTCAGAGGGCAACAAGAACCCCATCTCCTATTCACAGAGCTCAATAAAGCATCTTCTTCAGGCATTAAAAGCTACAGTAGGATGTAATCTCAAGCTTTGGTAAGAATGAGGTCTTCTTGCCAGGTTCTGTCTTGTCATTCAGGAAGCCTTTATCAGGGTAAATGGATAGCGTTGTAATTACATTTCTGAAACCTTTCCCCAACAGAAAATTATTTTCCCTGATTAAAACCTGGTTCTCCTGATATAGGCTTGATGCTTAAAAGTAATTTGGAAACAGCTGCCAGCACTTGTATCATTTCATCTTTCATTTTCTGCCCATTTTAAATTGCGTGCACTTGTTAAGGGTTTTTCAGTTCGTTTTTATATTGTCTAAAACAATGAACTTCTCTATCTTGAATGATCAGCACTGAGGGCTTTCTCAGTGAACTTTTCTATACTGATAATGAGTTGCGTTTGTTCATTCTCGGTACATGCACAAAGCTGGGGGGACAGATATGGGCTAGAGCTAAACAAAGCCTTCATGACCAACTATTAAATGAAGTAATGCTGTCTTTAGACTGTTGCATAATGAGATTCTATTCACTGTTGCTTTTACTAAGGCTCTGGCCAGGATTAGCCTTCAGTATGTATTTGCCATTCAAATATGAGAAAAATGTGTAATGGGAGAATCACAGAAAATAGGGCTGGAAGGACTCTCAAAAAGTTATCTAGTCCAGGGGTGGCTAACCTGTGGTATGCATGCCATAAATGGCATATGTGTCTCTGTGTGTGGCATGCAACAGATTGCGAAGGGGGCAGACAATGCAATGGTAGATAGAGAAGAGAGCAGAAAGCACAGCAGCAGTTTGGGCAGAGAGCAGAAAGCAGAATAGCACATCAGGCAGGAGAAGGGGACTGGAGTGGAGGCTTTGGGGCTAATTTGTGGCATGCCCCCTAAATCAGTCGATTTAGTCTGTCCTCTCGCCCCACATCAAGCTCAACTATACCTAAACCATTCCTACAAGATGGTATTCTAACCTACTCTTGAAAACCTCATGACAGAGATTTCACTGTCCGCTCAGGTAAGGAGTCCACAGACTCCTGCTTCGATGCATAGCTATCCTTACAGTTGCAAAGTCTTATCCTGGTACCCAGTAGGGGTGTGTGAAGTGGGCAGTATTCGATTTGGATTTGGATTTGGCCCGATTCAGGGGACAGCGATTCGATTCGCTGATTTGGATCACTGTCCTGATTCAATTTGGCTAAATCTGAATCTGAAGATTCGATTCTAATTCAGAGAATCAGCGATTCGGCCATAGACACAGCTTTATAAGTTTTTTCTATGTACCCTGAAGTACCAGGCGTGGCTTGTGAATGCTGAGATGGTGGGGAGGATGTAGCATCCTACAGGAGTGCAGAGGGGGTCCCCTGAGTGCCCCTGGCTCAGTGATCGGCTGTGGGTGAACCCGGGTCCCCCCCCCAGACCCAGCAGGCACCAATTGCTGAGCCAGGGGTGGAGGCGGAGGGAGGGGGTCCCCTGCGTGCTGCACGGCAGACTGGGAAGTGGACCGGAAGTACTTCTGGTCCATGTCTGTGTCCACTGCCAAATGCACGGGGGATCCCTCCACGCTCCCGTGGGATGCTCCATCCACCCCACCATCTCAGCATTCACGAGCTGCCTGGTACCTCGAGGTACATAGAAAAAACAAAAAGGTGTGTCTGTGGCCAAATTGTTGAATCTCTCTGAATCAATGTAGAGGCTTCTGATTCCATTCAGAGTGATTAAAGGGTCTTCTGATTCAATTTGGATTAGGAGATTTGGCCGCCAAATCAGGCTGAATCTCCTCCGAATCGAATCAGTGACCGAAGCTTCTCACAGCCTTAGTACGCAGCCCAAATCTCCTATAGGTGTCCATTACTTCTTGTACCGTTTTTCATGTAGAAACAAAAACCAGTTGTTAACTTTAATTTGTCCAGATTTTTATATATTTGAAGATTATCATCTGTTGCCCCCAAGGCTTTTCTTCTTTAGAATAAACTAGCCCAATTACTTCAATCTCATCTCTTTTTGGCAAGGCACTGGCTATTTCTATTCGTTCATGCACATATAAAATAAAGATTATGTCCTTATATCATGGTTCATCCCTGCAGCATCTAAAACACCCAACTCCTCCTAGCAGTGAAGAAAAGCTGACTGTCCTTTCTCATAATTAAGTTTTGTGACTGGCTTGTTGCTGTTTCTGCAATGGTCTCGATAAGCAAAACATTGCTATACAAATTGGTTGCTGCCAGACCCTTTAAGAATTTGCCATTTTCAAGCAATTAGCATTGCTGTGGTATTTAGAGAATACTATTTACCTAGCAACATACACCACAAGATGATTAGTTAGCACCTGGGAGAGAAGAGAAACTAAGAAAATTGTTATACATAAAGACACTTGTTACAAGAAGGAATAAGAAGCCACTGAAGAAAAAGCTGGAGACTGGAAAATGTACTGAGTTCTGAAAAATGAACTCCTGGGCTTTCAGTAAAGTGGGCCAATTGAACATCTTCATTTCTAATTAGAGATGTGCTCTCTAACGTGGTGCACATGGTTCATAATGGACCCGGCGGGCCTGCAAATGGCTTTTCAGAGTAACTCGGTGGACTTAAACTTTAAAATGACATGGTTTCACTCCATGCTAAAGTCAGAGGCTGAAGTGCTGCCAGGATTGGAAAGAAGTTTTAGGCCAGGGTTTAGACTTTAGAGAGGAGATCAAGTCGATACTCTAGTTAAATGCTTGTGCATGTGCTGCCACACAATTCACCTTGCATAGCAGGGGTTGAGGGGGAAACCACTGGAAAAATACGATTTCTGAGCTGCCGCAGCAGCTATTCGCTTTTCTCTATTCTCTTTGGTTTGTCCTGGTCTACCTCTTCTCAGACACAGTTTATTGTTAAAGGGGAAGCTCACAGAAAAGAAAACCTCCGCTGTTTGTAGAGCACATGTTTCATTGCAAAGAGTCTGCTTTCTCGGCAGATGCTAAGCCATTTCAACAACACCCTTTGATTTGCTGATAAGAAGGAAGCTCCCCTTTCCCCCATCCCGTATGTTTTACAAGGCTCCTACGAATGCAAAGGCTCCCATTAATGCGATGAAGCATGTCATCTGGCTGAATTATAACTATAGGCTCTGTTCCTATAGCCGATTTTGCTTTCATGGACTTTCAAACCTTCCCAATTTCTTTCTTCTAAAGTGCCACAATATTGAGAGGATTTATATTAGACAGTTTCCATTTAATGGGATTTGAAACTGTTGGTACAGTACTCTTAAAATAGAGGTTAATATTGTGTGGTAGCAAAAATGCTTTTCTGGAAAACAGCTGCTGCTGAGATGTTCTTCTCCCAAACACTTAAATCCCCACATTACAAATGATGGGGGGCGGGGGGAGTTGCAGTGGATTTTGCTAATTTGTAAAGGCAAGAGGATAGCTGCTCTTCAGCTCTCATTGCAATGCCTCAGCAAGTTCTTGGGGATGTTCAATCGAAAGGCTCATTAGGGGCCTAATCCATCTCTCATGCTGATGTTGTAATGAAAGTAAGAATTACAAGGACAATGTGATTTTCTTCATGTAGGGGAAAGAGGTGCAGCACTATTAAAGCGCTCACCATCCTAATTAACTTGTGGAGAAAATATGGGCATAGCCTTCATGCCATTTACATTAATTGGCCTTGGTCTGTGGCTAGTAATAACTGTTTCATTAATGAAAAAGCAATTGTAGAGAAATATTTAGTAGGTTTCTATCCTCTGGGAAACCCCAGCATCTTTCCTTTCCTTTCCCTGATTATCAATAAACTAAGTGTGTAAATGCGCTTCAGAGACACTAATTTGATCCCAGTGGAAGTGACAATGTCAAAAAGTACACGTTTTCTGTCTGATATTTGCTGTGCTGCAAAAGATTAATGGCTTTAGGTTATTGTTTTTAATATATATTTTTTCAAATTCTACAAAAAAGCCATTCGGTAAAAGGAGAACACTGTGCATAAAGAACTAATCTTCAGCATGGAGGTATTAATGGCTAAAAAGCCTGACAGAAATATCATTTATTTCCTTGCTTCCGTTCAATTTAAGGACAAAAGCAATGACTTTCAGAGAAATCTTCAACTCGGAGGCATCAGATTTGACTTTGATCTCTATGTTTATAGGCTTTGAACCATTTGTTTATATGGGTGACAGTGATCTACAAGATTTTTTTTTCTTGAAGCCTTTGCTGCTAGACAAAAGAAGAATCAATTTATGAAGAAAGACTGGAAGTGTTAAATGCACGTCTGGTTCATCAAAGGGGGCTGTAAATCCTTGCACTAGGAAATTAGCAGTTAGTATTTTTAGAGCCTTTTCTGATATTCATTGTACTGCAAAGATATCGGGAAGAAGGGGTGGCAGAACAGCTAAAGTATCTTGCTGTTGCTCCGGTGGCCGGCTCTGGGCTCATGCCATAAACTGTCTCCCATGAGCCCAGCTGTAAATGAATACTTGGCCATTTAGGCTGAAGAGTCAGATGTCATGTTGGCCACGTGTCTCTCTTATGCGCCAGAAAGTTGCACACCTGAGACACATGCACTCATCTTGTGATCTGTTTGGCTTGGGAGACCTTTGGTCTTATTTATTTCATTGTACAGGTATTGAAAAATTATTGTCCAGATTGTGAGAGATACTGGTAAATACAATTCTACCCATTTTACAGAGGAGGAACTGAGGCAGAACGTTAAAATGCCCTCCGAGCAAATCTGGGTTGGAGTTCGGATTGCAACCAGGCATAGAGAATCCCAAGAAGCTAACACACGGGGCAAGATAGTCCAAAGCCACTTTGACACCTGACTGCTCCCAATGAAGCAAAAATAATTCTGCCATTGACTTCAGCAGATGGATGGTCTCTTTTCTTTCTTGATTTTTGATATAGCTCAGTCCTAGACAAGGAGCATCCAGATGCAACCTGAGAGCATCCAGGCCAAATGGCAATGCGGTTCTTTGCAGCTCTGAGCATGCTTTGCTTACTTCTGCACTAGACCCTGAGCACATATACATGCTTCCTTCCCTCCTGGGTTCATAATTTAAGGGCATTGGCCTTTAAAGCCCATGGCACTATTGTCCACTGGATTCCAGGTGATTTGCATGCAACCCTCAGAGAACAAATAATCATCCCATAAGGAATCCAAAAAGTGGACAAACAGATTAGCCCTCAGCTGGCCCTGGTTCTTTCCAGGTTGCCTAGCTAGCTCCAGCTGGGCATGGCTGTGGCAACCCAGCTGTAACCAGCCACCTTCCACTATTCCTCGGCTACTCAATAGCTCCAGATATGGTTCTCTGTATAGCCCCTAGGCTTGCTTGCCTCCCCTTGCTTGCCTCGTTCCTGCCTGCACTTTTATCTCACCTAAACCTCTGCCTGGGTTGTCCTCTTGCCTACCCTGAACCCTGTCCAGAAGCCATGGGCGTGAGGTCTCTTCCAATCCTATCATTATATGGTTTATGACCCTTATAGCACCTACCTGTGAACTCCCCCACATTTGGGTCATGCTTATGACATACACTGGGGAAAAGGAAGGACGACGAGACAAAAAGAGAGTGCCAATATACATTTCTTGTTTGATCTGATTTCTGGTCCTCCTTCCCATCACAAGACTAACCATCACTTGGCAGGACATTTCTTGGCAGCGATTCAGCACAAGGGTAGGAGGACACAGTGGTGGCCTGACAGCTCCGCTCGCTCAGGTATAGCAAGCGACAATCTTTGCATGCAGTTCTGTGTTCGTCTCTTAAGGCAGCAATATGTTTGGGATCACTTCTGAAGCGCACACCTGTTCTTTCAGCACAAGGAGCTCCTATCCCGTGAACAGATGGCTTATTTATTTTTTGTTCTGCTGTAGCCAGGCAATAAATATGACCCTGCTTTAGTAAGTGTTTGACTTGCTTATTTTTGAGGCACCTGCACAATCAAATCATTTGTTGATAAGTGCAATTCCCTCCTAATGAGTTCTTGAAAACTTCACATCACCTGTAATTAAGAAAACCGATTAACAGGCACAATTGTTGCAACAGTCAGCCTATTAAGTGCAAAAAGACGCTACTCGGGGAGCATCTGGTCTCATTTCCCTTCCTAACTTTGTTGCAGAATGACACCAACTCCCCATTCACTTCAGTGGGAGTCTGCATCGTTTTTAACAGGAGCAGTGTAAGGTAACGCACCCGGGAAGAGCAGATGGTGTTTCTAAAAGCTGCTGACATGACATAGTTAATTATAATTAAATAGAGAGGTCTCAGGGGGGACAATGGGTTCACTCCTGGCCCTTCTGTGTGTATCACGTGTTTAAGTTACGGAGTCAGTTGTCTGGAGTGAAAATATTGTGAACTGAAGTCAGACAATTTGTTTTTATTGGTGAGGTTCGTGTTTGCTTTTTTTTTTTTAAACTTTTTTCATCCCGAGAAGTAATTTAGGAACTGTGTAAAATATGCATTGTGATAGTATCCATTCCTGATGACACTGATGACCTTCTGCCTCATCTTGAGGATGGGTTATTAACATGGAGACTTTCCTCTCAAAGGCATAAACTTGAATGAGTTCCACATTCACAGATTAAGATCTGGTCCCACAAGCTCTTCCAGACTCAAACAAACCCTTGCTTTCCACAGGGGCTACATATTCATTGCTATGTGCTTCAACATGGAAGCAAATCAAATCAGCAGCCAACTTCCTGCACCATCAGGTGCAAAGGCAGAAGTCAACGTTAATTATCCTTCTCTGTGCTCTTTGACCTAAGTATTACATGGTTAGATGCAATAATGCCTCTGGGGACATGTTATGGAGCATGCCTGTAGGTCAGCCTCATTGTGTATTACCTTGTGTACCATGTATGGTATATATTATGGTATATTTGCCCATTCCGGTATTTCTTCCTTGCTGATTCTATCAGTCCATTTTACTTTGAATATCACATGCAGACATAGCCATGAAAGCTGTTTGGAGTAAATGGGAAAGATTTGTTACTTTTTTTAGGACTCTCTACTGAAAACAACATTTAAGATGTCAGTTCTAATGATCTTATACTGGGTGTTCTTCCTAATAACACTCCCTCTTATCACACTGTGGACATGTCTACATGAGACGCTTAATGCCCAGAAGACTAATACTACTGTGCATTAGTGCAGCTGGCAAAAACCATGCTAATGCACAGTAGATTTAGTCTAATGCACATTAACGTCACTTTAAAAGCGTTCTTCTGCACTAATGCGCAGTAGTGCTGGTTATAGCACATTAAGTTAGCACCTGTTATTAAAGGCACTAAACTTACCCCAAACTCTGTCACATGAAGTCCATGGAAGTCTTTCATGACTAAAGTGGATTCTGGATTCTACCTAAACCTCTGTATACTGTTTTAGTTCTTTCGGGTTTTTTTCTCCCATGTGAAAAATGAGAACGAAATTTCCTTGTCTACTTCTGGCTAATTTGCGTGACTAGTTTCCAAGAAGCCCCAAGGACTTTAGGAGGAAATTCATTCTATATGCATTCACTATTAGTCATAGTAGATTTTTCAAACATCACTCAAAAATAGGGCATAATTGTACACTATATGTTAACAAAATCATTAGCAAGAACACTTTACCATCTCCCACTGGAGCTATATTTCACCTCTGTTTCTGTGCTAGCGTGGAAGCAGATCTAAACATAATGTACCTAGCCCCCAGGACCACTGCTGTTCTGTAGAAATGAGCCTCTGCCATAGCAGGATTAGTAAAACTCAAAGAAACGTGGCGTGAGTGAAGTGAGCATGGCCAGAGCCAAAGGGGTTGTGGACACAGCTCTTGATATCCAGCTAATCCCAAACTGGGCCAGATATTCTTCTGTACAGCACAGGGACTAGTCAGGCACACAGCTGGCCTAACATCAGGAAAGGCCAGAGGTGAGCCTTAAATAGTTGTTTCATAGTTTTATAGTTGAAATTATGAAATGACAATACCTACAGCCTAAGGCTTCAAGCTGAGCTTGCTGCAAAATTCTCAAGCAGTAAATTAGACTTGAAAAATACTACCGTTGCTGTAATAGGGAGCCAGAGGGCTCCTGTTACCTGAAGGCAGAAGCAGCAGCAGGTTGGTCCCCAAGTGAGGGTAGGTGCTTACGATGGTTTGGCTGCAGGGAAGTAGAGAGCCAGGGACTCTTGCCTAGGTACCTATTGCTGGGCTAGCTGCCCAACAGTAGGACCATAGGGGCAACAGACACTGCTACAGCAGCCAGGGTAGCAAGTCAGCTGCCCATTTGAATGAAAGAGATGCAACTGTGCCAGGGCTAGTAAGCCACCTGATAGGAAGGCAGCAGAGCTTAAGAGGTATCTAAACTCAGGGCCTGGGCCTGGGCCTGAACAGTCAGTCTGGCCCTGCAGGCAGCAGGGAGAGGAGCTTCTGAGCACGATGGCTGCAGGGGAGAGATGGTAAGTAAGAGGCTTATAGGTTGCAAAGAGCAAAACCAAGCTATAGCCATTGGGCTTATGTTTTTGTTTAAGCTCTAGACTGGTGGCCCAGGTGTGGTGTGGCTATAAGGGGTGATGAGAAGGAGTGTCTGAGGGATGCACCACGTTTTAAGCTTCAGTGGGGTATCTGAAGGGCACAGCATGTGCACACTGGTGCCTGAAGAGCGCGTGTAGTTTTGGAGCCCTGCCAGGGGCTGGGGCTCAAGACCCAGCAGGGAGAAAGTGGAAAAGCCTGTAGGGCCAGGATGGGTCTGCAGTCCAAGGTGGAGGCAAGATTGGGGCCAGGGTGGGCCCAAAGTCTGAGGCTGGGGCAGGATTGGGGCTGGAGCCTGGTAGCCCCGTCTGGCACAGTGGACCTAGCTGGAGAGGGGCCCAGCTAAATAAAAGGGGCCAAAGATGGGAAGAGAGAAGCCCCAACAAAGGCATGGAGGCCTGATGAGATTTGAACTGATACCTGGAAGGAGGCCATGAATAACCCTGAAGGCAATATGTGCCCTTGGGCTTGGACAGGCCAGATACACCTATGTAGTGCTTGAAGGGCAAGACTGGGACCAGCAGCATGCAGGAGGGCTCTGCTGGCCAACAGACAGATGAAGGCTAACTGTGGGACCCTAGAGCAGCCTCCATTTATTTATTTGTTTATTGATTTATTACAAATTAACTAATTACATCAAAGCATGTCAGGCAAGAGAAAACGGAGGATACCAAAAGAGCCAGAGCCAGGTGGCCACCAGAGCATCACTGCCACACTGGGGGCCTGAATCTGCTAACCAGCAAAGAAGCAAGACAAATTACACAACTCTAAGACACTTATCTCAAATGTATTAACAGTGTTTTTATTTTAAGATGCAAGTGAATTCATTTTAAGTATTAACTGGGAAGGAACTTGATTTTTGTCTAGAGCCAGGCAGGAGGATTTCCCAGAGACTTCCTCTGTGCTGCTGTACCTGGAAGTGAGGGAGGGGGTACAAGTGATGTGAAACGAGAAACATGTTAGTAGGGCTCCCAGAGAAGAGCTATGCTCTTTCACAATGACTTCTAGATCTGGGACAGAAGTTCAATAAACTGATTTAACTCAAATCAGTTGAGTCTGGTGCATCCATCCAGGTTTATCTTAAACTAGTTTTGGCCATTTTGCAAGTGGTTTATGCACAGAACTTCTGTTATGTTACAGATTTGAACCAGTTTACACACAAACTAGTATAAATAATTGGAATTTCTGTTCCTAGTCCTAAAGTTTCAGTGGAGCCAGGCACATACCAGCTCTGACAACTGAAGTCCATAGGTGCTCACATACTGTGATGGATGCATAAAAAGCTACCTTAGAGCCTTGCCACAAATGTATATATTTTATTTGGATCACAGTAAGCATTACTACAAGTTAGATGGTTTTCAGAGCAGTGGCACCATGACACTTACTATAATCCAATTTAAAAATATCCTATGTGCTGGAGCCACAGGATCTGGTGCATTAGTGCGGTGTGGGGGCTGGAACCAACAAACAGCTGTTTGTCGGTCCCAGCATCCACACTGCAACAAAGTCAGAGTATGAACTCTGCGGAGAAGTTGTATTAGATCAATGCACATTAGGTAGTGTGATCTGGAGATACTCCCCACTGGAGAATTCCTAACTTTACTATGCTACGATGGCATGTAGCCCATCATTTTGCGGCTTGAACACTTGGACACTAGTATTTTAAATTATAGTTAACATGTCCAACATGTGACAAGGCCCTTAGATGCATTTATTACTGTTGTACAACTTATCTCAGGAGCACAACAAGTTTCCTCCCTTCCCCCCCTTTGCTCTTCCAAACAGTCAACCTCTGCTCCGAGAATGAGTTTTTTCACCTTGGTGGTATCTTCCTTCACCATAAGACTCCCATTATTGTACTTTTGACCACAGCGGTGACAATCCACCATAACCTCTGAAAAACCTATTGCTTGTGGGTAGCATTTGTTCAGGGCATTTTTAAAATGGATCCATTTCACATAAGTGCATATGACAAATGCTGTGGCAATCGCAATAAACCTCTTGGCTGAGTAAATAGGACCCATTTCCAATGCTTCTCACGTTGGTGTTTCTTGGGAGCAATTACTGTCTGTCAAATGGTTCCACATATATTCACGTTCTTTTGAATTCCTTGGATAAATTCCCACCGTGGTTTTAGGAGGAACGAGCCCTTCTCTTACAGTTTTATCAACCAATGTTGCTGTACTCTCAAGTCGAATAATGCATCACATTAATTATCCATGTGGAGTGGAGTGTTGAAGGAGAGACAGATAAGCGCGTGGCTGACGTAGGGAGGAGCAGGAATATTTTGCGATTGCTGTACTAGTTGTTGTTTGACCACTTGAATTCAGGAAGCATCTGCAAATCCACAATGCTTCAGTGTTTTGCTGGGTGTTATTCACGTTCAGTCTTCAACGGTGAGACATCAAATAATGTGGAGGGGGATATTGTATTTAGCACACCATGACCCTGAGTGCACAAGGTCAACGTGAACAATCCTTGACTGCAATCGGTCACCATGCCTCTTTCATCCGATGCTTACAAATAATAAGCGATAAGAGTGCTGTGAAAGATGTGTGAACCCCAAAGTCCTACATTTTATTGGCTTGCTTTTTTGTTTTAGAAATGTTTAAATGTTCTCTATTTTAACATAACTGCCTCAATGACACATACTTTGGTTGTATAACTAGTGGTAGAGGCCAGCCCAACAAAAGGACTGGAAAGTGGAAATGCATTGAAAGCACTTCATATCTTCTGCTCCTTCATGCATCATTTCTTAAAACTGGATTTTCAAGCCAAATGCAATAACTAGCACCATGTGTGTTCATGCCTGGCACAAAGATATTTTATTTTAGATGTATGATATAGCCAAGCATGTGAAGGAAGCTATGGGTACCAGCAGTTTCTTCTGATGTAAAAGATAAATCAGTATTTTTTTTTTTAAAGTCAAACAACTTTAATTGCTTAAATAAGAAAAA
>NW_017729031.1:37318081-37320884 GCF_001723915.1 Gavialis gangeticus
AGCCAAATGCAATAACTAGCACCATGTGTGTTCATGCCTGGCACAAAGATATTTTATTTTAGATGTATGATATAGCCAAGCATGTGAAGGAAGCTATGGGTACCAGCAGTTTCTTCTGATGTAAAAGATAAATCAGTATTTTTTTTTTTTAAAGTCAAACAACTTTAATTGCTTAAATAAGAAAAAAAAAAAAGTGTGCTACCATTTTTCTCTCTCAAAGTTCTCTCTCCATCACTGTAGAGGAAACAGTGATGACTCTTTCCCTGCAAACTTCTAAATGAACGAATATAGCAATTCTCCTTTACAAAACCAGATCCATCCATACTGATGTGTAAAAACAAACTGCCTACATGTGATGTACATCATATGCTGCCCTTTGAGTGTGTAACTAAACGTGTTCTTTCACCTTATTTGCTTTTTTCTAAGCAAATGTCAGAACTGAGCATCAGTTCAACATGGTTAAGCTTGTTCTGGATTTTCCACTGAAGAAAAATTATGTACTGGGGGGAAAAAGTCAATCTGAGTGAAGCATCTCGGATTTTTTTTTTTTTCTTCCTGCTGCCTAATGGTGACTCATGAAATGCTTATTGGAAAACAAATCTAGAAAGTGGTCATATTATGTTCCCCCCCCCCTTTTCATTGTACTTTACCAGTTGAGATTTATGAATGCAT
Organism: Gavialis gangeticus; assembly: GCF_001723915.1. Lineage (NCBI taxonomy): Eukaryota > Metazoa > Chordata > Crocodylia > Gavialidae > Gavialis > Gavialis gangeticus. Next base: position 37,318,754 of record NW_017729031.1, read on the forward strand.
CCAAGGTAGGCAATGATGGAGTCCAGATTGCATTACTAAACCAGGATCCTTACAAGTACGGTTTAGGAATAAAAATATTTTCTTCCAAAATCAGTTCCTAACCAGAATGTTACCGTGGTTTTGTGGCCGCTGTTAGAAATTGCAGGGGCAATTCAGCTGTCGGCTTTGTAAGTAGGGCTTCTTTTGACTTCACCTAGCTGATTTGGGCAGATATACTGTCAACAGGGGGGAGAAAGAAGATGGTTGGAAATCCTAAATTACAGAACAATGTAGCTGGAAGGGTGAATTGGCCACAAGGATTATATTTAAAGTAAAGAAAAGAATGGGATGATTTTTTTTTTTTAAAGCACGTAGGGAGTAATCAAGTATCTATCTGGTAGGAGGTATGTGCAGCTGCATTATGAAGCTATATCTATCGGGTTCACTGAGGAAGAACATAATGTGGGATTCTGGAGGTTGAAGAGGTACGTAAAGCTTCCTGCATCGTGGCTTCAGTGGAGCTGGTGAAATAAAATATCGTGGCTGGTATATAACTGTTACTTTGGCCTTTCATGCACCCTATGAAACTCAGTGTAAGAAGTCATGTCCCAGACCCCCATCCTGATTACCAAGATTTAGAGAGGAATAGTTTCCCCAAAATGCATATAAATCCAGATACATTTTAGGATTGTTCCACCTCTGAAATGTCAACTGTTCATTAGTTAGGGATTTTGCACCTATAGAAATCCAGTGTATTGATTTACATTATTTGGATGCACTCTGGTATCCCTATTGGCATCCTAGAAACCTGAGGATAATTGGGTGTTGAAGCAACCTGAAAGCTGAATAGCTGCATGTGTCAAGAAATACCTTGAAGGAAAAGTCAGAGATGGGGAACAGGGGTCATGCACTGAATCAGAAATATTGTCACACGAAGAAAGAAGATTCCTAAAATTTAAACCAGTGGTTAGTCAACACTTTCCATCAAGCAAAATCCTGCATAAAGATCCTAGTTGTGTGCGTGTGTCGGGGGGGGTGACAAGTATGGCAATTAGTAGTGTAACTGAGATGGAGTGACCAGGGCAGTAGCCCCAGGTACCGCCTTTGGGGGAGGATTGCAAAAATGACTATTGTCACAGTTTGTGGCTGGCTGTGGCATCACTGGTGGCAGTGCAAGAGTCACCAGTGTTTCCTCCACCAATGCTGGCTGCCCTGTTGTATCGCTGTATCCAATAACTTTGAGAGAGGGAAAAATGGAGGCACACTTTATTTTCTTATTTAAGCAATTAAAGTTTTGTTAAACTTTAAAAAAACAAAACCCAAAAAGAACAAAGATATATATATATATATTTTTTTTTTACATCAGAAGAAACTGCTGGTATCCGTGGCTTTCTTCAAATGCTTGGCTGTGTCATAAATCTAAAATAAAATATCTTTTGTGCCAGGCATGGACGCACATGCTGCTAGTTACAGTACTTGGTTTGAAACCTCATGGCAGTTTTAAGAAATGGTGCATGAAGGAGCAGAATTTATGTAGTGATTTCAATGCATTCCCACTTTCCAATCCTTTCGTCAGTCAAGGTCCACGTCTTTCTTTGGATCAGGGAAGGGGAAAACTGTTTCTTAACCAGAACCTCATTGTTTCCTGATTTACTGAACTGTTTCATTTACTGTTTTGTTCCTTAGAAATCTTGCCAGGTGGTAGCACTCTGAGAGCAATTAGAGCTGGTTAGGAATTTAATGAAATGTTTTCCTCTTCTCCAGTGGGAGTTGCAGTTTCTGCACATTCTCAATTTTCGTGAATTTTTAAAAGAATTTAAAATTGAATAGAAACTTTAAATATTTTGCCTTTATTCAGAGTGATCAAGTCAATTCAATATTGATCTGAATCTCCTTGAGATGCCCTGGGGCCTCATGGATGCTGGAAATCCAGGTTTCTCCTGCCCTTACTTTTTCTTCCTGTGACATAAGGTATTTTTTTAGACCAGAGCTCCCATGATCCACTACATCTCTATTGAGGCTGAATCTCCACAGGGTCAAAGGGGGCAGGAGAGCATATAAGCCTCCATGGCTCACTAAAAACATCCGGGAATGTCTCCTTGCCAAAAAGGAGGCTTACTCCCAATGGAAAGGAGGGGTCATCACTAAGGAG
>NW_017729031.1:37321420-37326009 GCF_001723915.1 Gavialis gangeticus
CAAGCTGGCGGAGGGAAGGTTTAAGTTGGACATCAGGAGGCGCTACTTCACGGTCAGGGCGGCTAGGGTCTGGAACCAGCTTCCAAGTGAGGTGGTGCAGGCTCCCACCCTGGGGGTTTTTAAGAGGAGGTTGGATGACCACCTTACTGGGGTCGTTTGACCCCAGTGCTCTTCCTGCCATGGCAGGGGGTCGGACTAGATGATCTGCTCAGGTCCCTTCCGACCCTAGAAACTATGAAACTATTATGGGAAACACCATTTGTACAGAAAGCCTACCTTGGGGGACACTAAAAATAAAGTACAAGTTCTGTGAAATGCCAAAGAAGTTCCCCTTCACTACAAAGAGGATCAAAGGTTATGTGTCCGTATAGGTCTTTAAAAAAATATTCAGAATTTTTTTTTTTGGAGGGGGTTGGGGGAGAGGATTGCTATTTTCACCTTGATTTAAGACGAAATATAACATTTTGGCCATTTCAAGTATTTTTAAAAAAAATGACAATGTGTTGACAGCTGTAACATTTTCCTGCCCAGCAGCAAATGGTAATGTGGACTGGGTGCAGATGGAGAAGTAGGTGCTAGCCTGGGGAGTGTAAGTGTACCAGAGGTGTGGGGGGGTAGAAGGATGGAGAGGCACATTTTCAAAATATGACTCTTTACCCAGCATGTGTGAAGTCAAGGAGGAAGTGGGCACATATTTGTTCACTTGGGCAGTCAAAACAGCAAATACAGAGCACCAGGTAAGATCCTGTGTTTCATATGGCAGTTTCCAAAGCATGAAGCAAGGGCTGTGCAAGCAAGATGTAAAGAAGCAGAAGTGGGTGGGGCTAGATGTGGTGTGTGGGGATGCAGATCTGGGTATACCATATAGGCAGCAGCTCATTGAAACATAATTTACCAGGCAATGTCAAAAAACACATCTCACCTGCACAGTCCTACGTACCCAAAGACTCTTGAGGAAGAGGCAATATCTTTTATTAGGCCAACTGGATAGTTGTCTGGTCCTATGCACTGAACTCTTCCTCAGCATGCAGCCATTTGCTATAGCATTGGGCTCCACAGCCAAGATTTTATTTAAAAAAATGCTACAGGAGGGAAAGTCTCACAGCTAAAGAACTCCAAGACTGTTAATTGCATTGCTAATTACATTAGCTGACCCCGCCCTTCATCCTCCCCCCACAAACCTTACCTCCCAACCCTCCACAATTCTGCAGAAGCCAAAAGCCCAGCTGCTCCCTTCCCACCTGCCTGAATATCCATTTTCCATCATGATAACTGTATTGTAGGAGTTATACATTGTTAATACAAAACCTGTGGCATGCTGGAAAGACGAGGCTGGTTTGTGCCTTGAAGCTCCATACCAGTGCTCTCGATGGAGTAAATTGCAGGCAGGCTGCACAGTCTGACACATGTAAAAGGGGTAAAGAATGAATACATTCCCAGAAAAGGATATGTTGAGGTATGGTGGTAGGTTGGAGAATAATGAAACGAGGCATTGCAAACAGCAGAGAAACAGGCAGAGTAGAGCTCAGTGGTGGAAAGCAGGCATCCCACATGAGCGCTCCACAAGGGGTTAACGAAGGGCCTAATTACCTCCAGAGCTGCAAGGGAGCAGCCAAGTAGAAACAGCTGCCATAAAAGACTGCAGACAAAGCAGAACAGGGTAGCAGGTGGGAGTCTGGGACCCGCTACATGGTCTGAACAGACTTGAGGCATGTGAAATGGGAGAGCAACGTGAGGACTAGGCATGCCAATGAGGGCAGGTAGGAAAGAGTGGTGGCTATGCAGGGATGTGATGAGAAATGAGAAGATGGTGCTTATTGCTGCTTTAAGCCTGGGGTCTGTTCTTTAGGTTGCCCTTGCCTCCCCACCCCTTTCTTTTGGAAGGAGAAGAGAAGATGATGGAAGGAAGTAAAGATGCCAGGGGCTAATGAACCTATTTTTGTAGGGGGAAAGAGGGTGTCCACTAGAGCCCGAAGTTGTACCATTTTGGGCTCCCATTCCTTGAGAAGGGCAAGTCCCAAGCTAGGCAGAAAGCATAAGGAAGGCCACACCTGGCCACAAAGAGGGGCCATAGCCACTGCAAGAGCCTCTTGATGGCCTGATCTGTCAAAGACACTATTGTTTTCTGACTTTCTGAAGAAGCCAACAGTACTTGGGCATCCACATCTGACCTGCACACCCCAAAATGGCATTGGGGCATGATGGTTATGAAGCTGCTATGAGCAGTAGTGCTATGGGTATGCAAATAACCTACCAGCAAGTTGCACCATACCTAGGCTCCTGGCAGCCCCGGGCAAACTTTTAATATCGGAGGCCCCCCTTTGCCAGAGATGATGATGATGATGATGATAATGATCATTACTTTCACCATTTTTGGGCACTCTTTCTGTCCGGGCCCCAGGCAGTCACTCAGTTTGCCTATGCCTGTGTCCAGCTCTGCCAGTCAGGTTGAGTTGATGCCCACGAGTGAAGGGCTCTTATTCTTTCCTGTATGAACGTTGAGGTTTAATAATGTATTGCTCTTTAAATAAAAGGCTGTGGGAAGTGCAAACAGGACAGCCACATGATGTGCTTCGGTAATGATATCTCACTACTTGAAAGACAACAGGGCAAGCTGTTAACTTGAGGCTCTAGGCCTTATGTTGCAGAAGTTGGGAGATCAAAAAAGCGCTAAAGACTTAAAATGCCTTTCTTCAGGTGGGAAGGAGGGGCCTCTTCTCTGATGTTTTCTGGGGGACCTGCAGAGGATGGGAAAATCACCCTCTGCAGGGGGTGTCTAATCACTACTACCCTACCAAAGCTGGGGATGGGAAGCCTTCAGGAACAGCTAGATAAAGCTGCTGTTTTGTTGTGTGTTTTTCTGACATACTTGTGCTCCAAACGATACTGGAAGAGGCTGCTTTGTTTCTGCCGTCACTGCGAAAAGAACAGAAGTCTTATATCTGCCCTATATTCACCAGAAATGTCCAACATTGAAGTTAAGACTAATATATATAAAATAAAAATATCAACTTTAATAATTACTTAACATTATTGTATTAAATTAATAAAATAATACATATACATGTATTTGCTGACATGTTTTCTTAACCCATGTGTGTCCCTATTTACTTTGTTGCCCTTCTTCTACCTTTTTTCTTTCCCCATCCCCCGCCCTAATAAAACAGTGTAGTACCACTTTTTCTTTTGTCCCGTTTTCACTCCAAATCTTCTACTCTTATTATGGGCCTGATCCAAAACTGGGCCTGCTGAACTAATAATGGGTAATACATGAGGAACTGCAAGCCAGGGACCAATCTGAGAATTAGGGAATCAACCATTTCTGTCCTGACACAAGTGATACCTCCAGACCTGATGCTCAGGAGGACATTTGCTCAGGGAGATCAGGGGAGGTTAGGAGTGATTCTGATGAGGTGCGAGAGCCTTGAAATATTTAGAGGAGCAGACTGGACTCCTGAAGTTTGGAGGCTAAGATAAAGGGAAGCTGAACATTTAGACTTGAGAAGTGTGATAAATGTCATGTGCAAGACACTGTGTATTGAAATAAAAATAACCTGTCCTAAGTAGAACAAAGTGGGGAGGGAATTGTGCGCTTTGCTGAGGCATTTGACAGCTTGTGATGGTGTCAGAGAGACTTCCTGTGTCTCAAAGGGCATTTAGGTTAGCTGGCTGTATTGGCTTGCAATGAACTTGGCTGCCCATTCAGTCTTGTGGTTGTGAAATGGTGGGTGCCATCATGTCAACCTCTGAGGGCCTTGAGAGAGAAGTGGACATAGCAACAATAGTGCTTGAGAAGGCAAGTGAATTGCTTTTGGTAGCAAATAGTTTTTGCTACTACCTTGAGCTGACGGGTGAGATGTGTGAATCATGAACAAATCAACAGCTTATGTTAGGTAGGAGGTCAGTCTGGATGATGACCTGGGTTGCTTTTTGTTTAAGCCAGAAGGGGCATTAAACATCAGGAAAATGAGTACCTGTCAAACCCTTCCTGATTCTGGGACCAGTCTCAGATTAATGAAACTACAGTTGAAGAAAATAGGAGTTTTGCGTCATGGAGGAACGCGGGATAGGGCTAGTGAGTTGTTGCATAATCCGTGGCTTTCTGCATCTCCAGGAAGTTATGAAGCTGTCAGGTTTATTCATAAAGGCTGCAAAGTGGGACTTGCCTAGACATAACAGGCACAGCAGTTGTGCCAGGACCCTGTGTTTGCAGATAACACCAGGCAATTTCGACTCTGCGCACCGCAGGCTTCGTAAATTTATATTGCACCAAACATAGCAAGACCTTATTTCTCTCTGACGGCGTGGCATGAGCTTGGCACCCTGACTGCACTTCAATTTTGGCTGCTGCAGAGGGGCTGCGCTCTTTATGAAATGTTTAAATAATAAAACACATTTTAAATATTTTAAATTGTTCAACCTGTCTTTTGTAATTACTCAGAGGCCGGGCGTGTATTTCGGTGATTGCAGGAAGAACAGCAGCTATTCCTTTGCCCCTGCATGTCACTCTTGCTTTTGATGTATGAATTTTGCAAAGATCGAGGTGCAAGAACTACAATCCAAAGAGGCTTGAAAAGTACAGTGCCGGA
>NW_017729031.1:37331009-37331921 GCF_001723915.1 Gavialis gangeticus
CACTCTTGCTTTTGATGTATGAATTTTGCAAAGATCGAGGTGCAAGAACTACAATCCAAAGAGGCTTGAAAAGTACAGTGCCGGAAATGAAATAAAACCACCAGGAGCACAGACTGGCAGGTGTTTGTTTTCTGCATACATTCTTATGCAGTGGCATGATGAGATAAATGTTGAAAAATAACCCCCTAGAAAGAATATGCCTGAGATGAACCAGAGTGTCTGGGGGTGGGAACAAAGGGAATTACAGAAGTATCAGCTTTTGATCATCCCACATCATAATCAGAATGTAAGATGTATGGTTAAAGCAAGAAAGAAGTCTGATAAGATTTCTTTTGGTAGTAATCTTCAGTAAAAGATGTTTAAAGATGATTAAGAAGGGAACCATTAGTTACTTGTGTGAAAGTTTTCTTTTAACGGAGATGGATCCAAGATTGAGAAATTAGATGCCAAAAACAAATTGGAAGGGGAGAGGTGTGCTGTCAATACTGGTATGTAGCCTAGTGCCATCGCAGCTGTTTCTCTTGGATGGCAAGATGGAGCTTGACTTAAATAGTTGGTGTCTAGCTGCACCTGTTACTAGTTTGCTTGTGCCAGAGCAAGGGCCAGTGTTTGTTTGATGGTCCTTGCTAGCGGGTTTGTTAGTATGGAGTCTGTGTTTCAAACACTCGAATGTAATGCAGGCCTTTAATTGACTGTCTTGCAAACAGGCTAGTTGCTAATGAGACTGATATTATGTAAATTTTGCCTCTCCAATGGGATTGTTCATTGCTTACATGGTTGTCTATGGATTCTTCTGAGAATTACCAGAGTCTCTTTCCTTTTGTTCAAAAACCTTGAATGCCAGTGTATTAGGGATCAGAACTTGTGATAGAGGTGATATAGTTTCATAGTTTCTAGGGTCGGAAGGGACCT
>NW_017729031.1:37331932-37332910 GCF_001723915.1 Gavialis gangeticus
GATGACGGTTTGGAGCATGCCTTTCACGTCCTGAATCTTCTCTCCAGGTAGACAGCATACTTTGCGTGCCGAGGGGTCCTGGCGACAGATATCTTTTATTAGATGAACTAGATTTTTGCCACATATATATAATTGCAAGCTTTTGGGTACAAACACCCTTCATCAGGCATTGGAGAAAAGTTTGTAAAAGTTTTCCTGGGTAGAAATGAAAGTTCATATTTCATAGAAGAGTTGAAGGTGTGGTAAAATCTCCTGTTTGGAACACTTCATTTTATATGCAGATTATTATGCTCAGAGGAAATTAGGGAGCATTCTGGTTACAGTCTTGGCTGGCTAGTGCAAACAACATAATCAAGTCAGAGAGCCCTTTGCTTCGTGCCTTGCAAGGTTCTTCGAGTAGACCCGGCTGCAGTGGGTAGTAGACTGACCTCGACAAACAGATGAGCCAAACTGTGGAGAACTGCAAGAGATCCACTGGCATTGTTACCATTGGTGGTGGTCCAGAGCTTCCTTTTGCAGAGCACTTGATTGACTTGTTCTGACGCTGCAATAGAAAAATTAAAGTTTTCATACATTTTTTATCATAGATTGAAGACTTGATTCTGAATCGGCAAATTATCTTGCCTTATCACTTCAATCTCCTAAAAATAAAATTAATCTGATCAAAACATTAGCTCTACTTTTAACAGAATACTGTAAAACTCATGACAATTGATTTGAGAGCTTCTGGAGGGGAGGGGGGAACATGGACCTATAGTTATGAGCAGGGATCCTTTGTTTTTGCTGATTTAAAAAAAAAAATTGCAAACTCTTTTTTTTTAACCCTTCCCCATCCATTATTTAAAATGGAAGGCTCCCCCCTGCCCTCCCCAGCCTTGCCAGAGGGGGGCCCCCAGCTGCCAGGGCCATGGGACCAGGGACCCAGGTGCATAGCCCTCTGTCCCCAGCAGGAGTTGGCAGCTGCTGCAGTGGAGTGGA
>NW_017729031.1:37337910-37353379 GCF_001723915.1 Gavialis gangeticus
CCAACCACTTACCCAGAGGAGCTGCTCTCCAGGCTGCCTGGGGCCATGTGCACATACATGCACATGGCCCCCCCTGCCTGACCACCCTCCTCCCACTTCCTTGCGGCCTCTTTGCCGGTCGGAGCTCTGCCCACCTGCAGAGAGCTCGCTGCAAAATCTGTGGGTGTCTCTCTAAAATGAGAAATCTTTGTTTTGCTCCATTTTTTCCATGGGAAATGGAAAACCTCGATCTCTGGTTGTTGGACTCTTGGTATAATGATGCTGTTCTTCTGAGGCTTGCAGGATGTTTCCTTGTGTGGTATCTTACTGCTGCCATTTTTGATGTGCAGGCTACTTGGGTCTGTGTATTCTGGATGGCCAAAGCTAGCAAGCCATGTTCCAGGTTCCAATGGTAACGCAGAAAAAACTATTCAAAACTGTTTATGGCGGTGAAAGCTCAAAAAGATTTTATTGTCCTGGGAAAGGACACCAGTTGGTTTGATTAATGGTCAGCCCAACTAACCAAAGCCTGCCCTGGACAGGTTGTGCTACCTTACATGCAGCTCATGCTCCCTTAAGTTGCTATGAGAGACAGGTCTAATAACCCCCTGGCGTTTATATTTGAGTGTCCCCTCCCCGCCCTGCTTCCCTGGGCTTATACTAATTCTTATTCTTTGGAGAGATGTTCATCTCCGCTTGTTTCTTTTGCAAAGTTTTACATGCATTACACTGCAGTTCTTGTGATGTGTTATTAATGTTTTTATTTACTTTGATATTCATCCTTGAGATTTTTTTTTCCAGCTGCTGTTTTCTTACTCCCTTCTTTTGATTTGGTGTCTTTTTGCTCATAAGTTTGTTTTTATTTATTGAGTTTTTTGCTGTCTTATTGGGTTGTACAGTAGTCATAAGCAGTGTTCCCTGTAAACTGCGCGGTGTGTGTGGCCGTGCAAGTGAGCTCATGCTGCGCTGCTAGGCTCACCTGAACAGCCATGCATGCTGTGCATCTTAGAGGGAACGCTGGTCATAAGGCCTGTTCCCCCCAGGCTGCTTTTCGGCAACTTGGCATACTATGGCTTAGCATAACCCACAGAAGCTACAAGAAAATTATTCAGTGTTCCCTACTTCTTTATCTTAAAAACAAAACAGTAAAAACAGTATTCCTTGTCTCCTTTCCTATTATTATTATTATCCATTAATAAAATGTTTATTAATAACAACACTATAAAGCTGGAGAGCTTTTTAGGCAGTGGGCATGTATGTACAAGACTTCAGCAGGATGATTTTTTAATGGTTAAAGCCAGCTAATGCTTCCAATAATTGAAGTTAAACCCTGCTGCCATCTGTTCTGTTTCTAATGCAGTCAAATATGCTTGCAATAAGTCCACTAGGCTTCCCTGTCCATGCCAGAACTTGAGTATTGGTAGGGATGTTGTCTGGATTTGGCAAAGTAACTCCTGCATCTGTCACCTCCTGAATGGATTATTGCAAATAGACCTGGACTGCAGGATGACTCCATGAGCATTTGTTGCCAGTGAACCCCATCTTGTACTGGGTTTTAATATCCACAGCTCAGGACTAAACCAGAGTGAAACTGGAACAGTGCATTTGTTAAAAAGGGATGAAAACTATTGAAAAATTGACTCCATCTCAGTGATTAGCTTTTTTTCCTGGAAAATAGGGTAGGAGGATTTCCAAAGACATTGAAGTTTGCCCTGACGATCATCTTTTGTTTTTTTTTCATTTGCAAGATGATATTTAAAATTTTTTTATTGTGTGTGTTTTTTTTTTTTTTTTTAAATAACATGCAACAATCAGAAAAATACATATGTTAACTGTATATGTAAAACTGAACTATAACAATAACCAATATAATGGCGGGGAATAAGAGAAAAAGGGGGAGGGCTGGAAGAAGAAAAGTGTGCAAGAATCAAGCTACCAAAGTAATCCAAGATTTCCTTCCAACTTGCACTAAACTTTTCAGAGCAGTTAAGCCTGCTAACCACAACACTCTCCATAGATGCCAGCTGCATCATCTCATTGTACTGGGTTTCAACCTCTGGAGGTGTCATACTTTTCCAATACAGCAATATAAGCCTGCATGTCACTAGTAAGGCCCAGTGTAAGAGTGCAATGTGGGAAGGATACAGGTTGTAGCCGTGTTGCTCTAAGGACATAGGCAAACAAGGTTCTTTAGGTAATTCTGATCTCTTTTATTAGACTAACTCAAATAGTTGGAAAAAGTCTTCCAGCTATTTTTCCTGCTATTTGAGTTGGTCTAAGAAAAGATACTGGATATATACAAAGAATCTTGTCTGTGATTTGGGAAGGATTCAGTTTGAACTCTTTGGGGAGTTCACAACATTTGCCAAAGGTATCGGTGCTGTGTTGAAAACTGTGTTAACTCTAGTTATGATTTCTTTCCCCAAAGAACTGAATAGGGCAGGGGTGTCCAACCTTTTTGAATGTGGGGCCAGATCATGAACTTTTTATCACCCAGTGGGCTGGCGAGCCATATTCAAAGACCTCATAGAAAGCGGTATCACATCACCCCCCCACCCGAAACGTGCTTACTTTCGTTTCCCGTCGCAGCATCTCAGGCCTCAGAAAATGGCTTGGCAGGCCGCATAGCTGCCCACAGGCCGTATGTTGGACAAGCCTGGAATAGGGCATGACTAAAACGTGATCAAGTATTGGCTCCAACCCAATATCTACTGGGAGGATATTTAATGTTTTTAATTTTAGAGGGAACCCGGAGCAGATGAAAACTGATCTTTTGTTGCATAAGATGAAGTCTAAGATCAGCTGTCAATGTTCAAATATGAATTGATGACTTCCATCTATCATCTGGATACCTAGTTCTCCATTCCATTTCAGTCTTAAATACTCTGTATCAAGTCTGTTTGTTAGACCCCAACTCCATGTGTCATCTCCCTAGTCATTGGGTGCCAATCCAAGTGATCGTGGATCCTGTTACTCATTAGCCAGAGCAAGCAGGGAGCAAACACCAGCACACATTGCTCGCAATGGCTTTATTCAGAATGGAGACAGCTTTAGACTAGTTCCCAACAAACTGGGGAGCTGCAGTGAACATTGGTTCTTTTCACATTTTATACACCTTGGTTCATATTTATTAACAGTCACTCCCACCTATGTCCCTCCTTGGGTTCCACCCCTACCTCCTCCCATCTCAAGCTCTGCCTCGGTTTACTGTTTACTTCATTAGCATGGAATTGCCTATGCATTTCATTCATTTACATGCCTCTGCTAAGAGCGCACGCATAAGACTTTGACCCCGGCTTCTCAATTGCTGATTCTTTCTGGCTCTTTGCTGACTCCTTGGAGATGAAGAAGGTCTTGCTTCTGCTTTATCTCCTGATGATAGCTGGTGGGCTGCATTTTGTTCTTCTTACACAATAAATCATGCATCCTGCACACTATCCCATTGTTAGAAAACTGCTTGCTTAAGCACTTGCAAAGTTACTTACTTTTAATATATCATCCTGCCTTGTGGTCAGCAACTTTTGCTGAGATACCAGTTTAAAGCCTTGTTTCAGCTGCACATCCACTGCTCCCCAAAATCCAAATATTGTTACCCTAACACTGTTATGTGACATTCATAGAGTGATGGCAAAGGATGGGGAAAAGAAGGGTATTTCAAGGCCAAAATAACATAGCTGGGGTATTTGCTGTACAAACTAGACCTTCAAAGTGAAGTTTAATTTGCAACTAGCATGTTCACTGGAGTGGGGCGAGTGTGGTGTTTAACCCTCTCTTTCCATAGTAAACTTCTTATTTCAGGCTATTCATTCAACTCTAGTCAGGGATCTGCAGCATTAACTTAGCCTTCCTTTGGCGATTTGGTGAGAATGACTCATGCCAGTGGGATGAGAGCACTAACAAAGCTGATGGTCAAGTTCACAAAACTTTCCGTACTATCCTTGTCTATGCTGTTCTTTGTTGCCCATGCGAGAGTGCATGTGCCGCAACTCGGCTGTATAGTCCTACAATGCCTTAGCAGGACTGTGATTCATGCATAAATACAATGTTTATCATTGTTAACATGGCCACCTATCCTCCTGCTTTGAAGAAGGAACTAAATAAAGGAGGGATGATCAGTTATGTCATGGGCACTTCAGCATCATATTCAAATTTTGCACTTGTTTCACAGTACCTCTCTGAATGTACAGACGGAAGGTGTCTTTAAACTTCAGCGAGTCTTGAGGACTTCACTACATGAATCCAGTCTCGCGGTTCAATGCAACTGTTAAAGTTTGTATTTGAATTCCCTTGGCCAAGACTTTTATTTAAGGCACCATTTTAAAATTGATTGGACTTCTAGATAGAGCTGTTTGCAGCAGAAACTGATGTTTGATTAACTTTCTATTAAGATAATAGAAATTCTGGTTAGTCTAATCCAAATTAGTTCATATCTATTTACGCACATGCATGCCTACTTATCCCCTTTAATGGCACCGTCCATCTCTACCATTTAACATCTGTTGAGATTTTAACTTTTGTCAGATCATCAGAGGTGGAATAAGTTTTAGAAGAAGAGTCTGATTCAGGGGAAAATCGTTTACTGGCAGCAGAGACCACTCATGTGTATTGGTGTCTGGTGCTGCTGGAGTGATGCTGTAGCCTGATGGTCCAGGAGCTATGCAAGAAGCAAGGATTTTTGTGCGGTGATGTATTTTATTGGACCAACTGTGTAGTTGCGAGAGATCTTTGACTAACTTCTTGGCACCACATACCCAGCAGACACAACTTGAGCTAAGCAATAGATAGCATAATGGCTTGTACATAACCCATATGGAAAGAGAAACAGTCTGAGCAGAGTAGAGATGTATCTTAGAGACTAACTGAATTGGAGTTTATTTAAAGGAAGGAAGGAGGCTGTAAAATAGGAGCAAATGCAGGAGCAAATAGGAGCAAATCAGGAATGGAGGGAGATTATCCGAGATCTTAGGTAGACTGTAATGAGCTGTAAAGTCAAGGTCTGTGGTCCCTAGTTTTTAGTATCCAATAGGGTTATGGATTTTGTTTTGTTCTGGTGTTTTGTAGATTTTTTAAAACTTTTATTTATTTATTTTACTATGAGGAAGAAATACTGTCAATACTGCCATATTGATGGTAGGGTTGCAGTGTTGCCATTTCCATGGCAGTCCAGGAACTGTATGAAGGGCAAAGATTTTCTGTGATATGTTTTCTTGGACCAGATGTATAGTTGGGGGAGCTTTGGGGCAAATTTTTGGGCACTAGACCCTAAAGAAGGGCACTTGATGTCTGAAGGCTTGTTCAACAGTTCTCAATATACAGCTGGCTTACCTCCACAGGGCTGGGAGGACAGAAGACCCTGGATAGCTGTGATGTCTCCAATGTGGGGTTTATCTTTTGTATTTATGGAGACTTAACAGCATGGTGTGGCCATAGTTAACTCTCTTTTTTTTTTACCTTTTCCTTCCACCTGTTGCAGCACTCTGCTCTTGTTGCTTCTGCAGGTTCTCTAATATGATGGAGTTGCACATTAGTAGCAAACTAAGGCGAATGGCCAAGTTGAATACCTGTAGGTGGTTACCGGGAAAGAGGTGTTTGACAGAGTTCAGTGCATTGCAGGTAACATAATGGTAACGCAAGCATAACTAGCAGCTCTCCTGAATTCTGATTTCTATCTGCATTTTTTTGTTTCGGAGCAAGCTCATGATCTCTGGAGTATGCTATGGTAGACAGGATCTGCTGTGTCAGATTTCCCTACTCTTACTCAGGTTGACCTCGTGGAGGAATGGGGCTGCTTTTGTAATGCAGACTTAAATTGCATACGAGGTATTGAGCAGATTTTCCAAGGAGTTAAGCAGTTTTCTCCCTACCATAATCAGCTGCTGATGTGAACAGTAAACATTCATTTTAACTTCACCTCTTAATTTCTGGCAGCTGCAAATGTGCTCACCCTGCATTGTTCATTAATAGTGCGTTTTGGCTACATTAAGGACTGGTTATTTAAGCCTAATTGGTTCAAAACACCCACTGACTTCACTCTATTTCTTCCCTTATACGCTGCAAAGTGTGGTCCAAAGGCGTTATTGAGGCTGATATGTGTTGGAGTTCAAGAGACTGACATGTTAGTGCTTTTATAACATTTTCTGAGTGGTGGCAAAAACTCTTTGGGAGGGGAGAACTCTATGGCATGCTCCGCCAACTGTATGAAAAATGATATACAATATTTTTGTGGATATAATCTGTGCTTATCACATGGAGCAAAATAACAGCTCTGATCAATGTGCATCTGTTGGCATGGTAAAGGTTCACACTTCTGTTCCTATTTAACCTACTTTCCCTTAGAGTTAAGGATGAGGAGATAGCTCATGAGTACTTGAACCTTGCTGAGGCAGTAGGAATGACCAGAAGGAGACTACTTCACTGCCTGGCCACCTCCTCAGTTTTGAAGCATGTTTTACATAGGAACAAAAGAAAAACCTTTTGACCGTATTTGTGAAAAAGATGATGATGTGTATGGACATGTGTGTACATATGCATGAATTCATTTCTCAGGTTGGAAGGAGCACGGCAGGTTTAAGAGCTGCCTAATGCAAACAAAGCTATGCTATAGGGTGAGAAAGCGTAATCAAGACCAATCTAACTTCAACACATTTTGCCTGGTCAAAGGAAGACATGACAACCAACTTCACCGTACAGTTTCATATGTGAGCAATCCCACTAGCTTCTTTGAGAGAAATCCACAAGCCCTCCTCCCATCCCCTCTCACTTCAACCAACTGGAAGCCAATTAGCATGATCTTCACCTTTTTATGATTATATGAGACTTTTTTTTTCTGCACAGCCTGAATCTCCTTTTTCTTTTCTTTTCTTTTCTTTTAATCAATGCATCAGGCAGTGGGAACATTACCTTTTTTCTGGTTGTCATAATTCATCCTTCCCTGCAAATTGAGGATACCCAGGGAAGTAATTGCATCATCTCTCTGGGCTCTCTCTTGCTGCTGTGTGCGTGTGTGTTGCAATTATCTTGCACCTCGTCTCCTTCTGGCTGCAGTTCTAACAGGATGAGAAAGTATTTATCCAAGTGCAAATAGTGTTTCAGCTTTTTGAAACCAAACCTTTACAATTCTGGAATTCATTTCATGGTTTAAATCAGAAGGAGGAAAAACTATCAGTTATTCACTCCACATGTTTTCTTGAGGGTAGTATTTTTTTTTCCTTTTTGTTTTGTTCTCCTTGACGGTGATGATGTGTCTCTTCAAGACGAAACAAGCTGTACTCAGATGAGCTCCTGGCATGTGAAGAGATCTGTTCTACATTAGCCTGCTGCTAGTAATCACCTGGAAGTGCCAAGGGTACAGGAGGATTTGGAGAGCTGCAGCTACTTATCTTTTGATGGAATGACTCTTCATTTGCTTTGCTCCTAAATGCCAGAGAGGCTTTATTATATTTTGGGGAATAAAAGCCTATGTTCTGCTGAACTCACTCTAAATGCATTTGCAGCAAGCAGCTTGTTTGGAGCAGGAGGGCAGCAGTGAGGACCAGTCATTTTTCAGGCAAATTTTAAAATATTTTGTATGTGTCATTTAATCATTGACATGGCTTTCAGTGGCCTTTGGCTGGGGATTTTGAAGTCATAGCTAGTGGTATGAAATGCAGTTCAGGTCATGAAAACTGCATAAGAACAAGTTGCAAGTCACCTGTGAGTTTGTCTAAGCCTTTTCTCCCTGGCTTAAATACTTTTGAAGCTCTTGGTTTTCTGGGTTTGTAAGGAAAATAATTATTTTAATATGACTTCCAGTCCAGCTTCCACTCTGGACTCTGCTGCAAAATATGTATCTGGATATCAAAGATGGCCCTGCAGAGATCACGTATATTTATGGTCTGGTTATTGAAGAAGAGACTTCCCAATGGAGGCTTTTGCACCACTGTCCTAATACACAGGTATGCCTGAGCTAGAGAGTTGGTCTGGGCCCAGCTCTACCCAAAACCCACGCACAACTCTATACAAAAACTAAAAATAGGTAGTTTGTACAGCTCTGCTGTAAGCTGCTCTTCATCTCCAATGCAGATAGGCAAACGTGTCAGTAATGTGTTTTTAATCTGTATGGGACCAAACCCAGTTGCAGAGTTTTTTCCATGAATACAGGTCCTATTTCTTCTTCGTCTTCAGGATTCAAGTAATCGCATCATCATTTTTGAAGCATCTGGCCCACATTTAGGTAGAACCTGCCTTGTTCTGAGGTTGAATCAAAGCCTGTGTAATGGATGAGAAGCATTTTGGCTTGATTGCATTAGCTTGGTCAGCGATGCCATTGTTTAATGAGGATGGTGCTGGTAACTGACCTTCATAATACAGAGCATTATGTTGTTGTTCAGTTTAGTGCAATGTCTGAGACTCGAGAGAATGGAAATACCAGGAACTGCTTGATAGAAAAGGACAGTATATGTAGTGTAAAGATTAAAGTCTGTACAGAGCTTGTTTTATGTCCAATGAAGGTACCGTACCTTTTGGTCATTCTGAGTCTGGCTCTATGAAGCCAATGGTCTGAAGAAGCTGTTATCAACTTACTGAATCTCTAATTTATTGATAATACTTCTTTATTATGTATTGGTACATGGAAGTCTGTGTAACTGTAGTACTCTGGGCTACAGAATCATAAATGTGGGTGTAGATGTGGGACTGGATCTCTTGACTGAAAATTGTATGGTGGCCAACAGTTAACTAAGGTGTTTGAGGCCAATAAAGTAAAATATTAGCTAGGCAAGGTTTAAAGACTTACGTGATGCAAAATTCATGGAGATTCTTCCATGACTGAGTCCCTTACTGGTGATATATACAATAGAGTTAAAAAAAAATCACCACCAAATGATAGATTGTAATGTATTAATAGTATAGTATGAGTATAAATGAACCTTATGGGTTACTAGATGTTGCCCTGCATATAGGGTGTATACTACATTATGTACACTGTTTAGTTTAAAGAAATAACATGCCATGATCTTCATTAAAAACATTGTGTGTGAGATTTTAATGTAGTTGTTATACTATTTTCATTAAGGCAAATTGCATTTTCCTCGTCTACTGTACTGTAGTATGTTTCATATATTTACATTAGAAGTGTCTTGGCTCAGTTTCAGTGACTTTATATATGAAAAAAATAGATTAAAATGTTATTGGGACATTGCTTTGATTTTAATGAGTTGGGTTTTTTTCGATTTGGTTATTCATATTCCAAGTAATCCCATGGTTCAGAGTTGGCTTTCCTGGGATCAGACTAAAACACATGGCTGACTGGGCTTTTATGCTAAAACTTGGTTGGTCTAATAAAATATATCACCTCTCTCATAAGTTCTGATAGCACCTCCTCAAATGGCACTGAGTGAACATTTCAGACTCCAACCCAAATGTTGCCATGCTTATGCTCTGTTCACAGTTGTACACCATTAGTAGCATGTATAGACTTCTGAAGAGGTGATATAAAATCACGAGGCACCCCTGTCCATGGTGGGTACGTGCTTGGGATTTTGGGGGTATTCTGTGGCCCCTAAGCAAATAGCAGTCTGGACACCTGCCCCACCTGTCCACTCTGTCTGTCCTTAAACTTCATAGTTGTATATTTTAATAGATGTATCACACCCATAATCCTGCATAATAACAGATCTCACAACTTGCGTATCACTTTCAATAATATAAATGCCAATGGGCAGGCCAATGCATTTTACACTTTGTAAGTCGAGAAGCACTTTTGTTTGGTTGTGCATAACATTACAGCACAAAGAGAATTTCCCTCCAGGATGTGTGTAAAGGAACTGTAACTTTGGTGCATAGAACAGATGAAGCACCAATGAACTGCCGCAATCATAAATGCATATATGCTTGATATAAATTGGTCAACAATAATGTTTTCCTGAAAACTGCAGAGCACTGTGATAGGTGCTGAATATTTTAACTATATGGAAGTTATCTTTCGTGCACACTAATTGCAATGAGTCTGCAGATAAATAAGTATATCAAAAAGCAAATGTACAAGGTGGCTGAGAATTTCCTTAAACATCTTTATGGTTTTTGCAGCCACAGATGCATCCTGTCTACCACAGCATGGAAAAAAAAAATTAATGGTAGCAGTGGCCAATATCTTTGTTCTTAGCTGACCTTTGTGGCTTTAGAATAGTTTTTACTGAAAACAAGGGCACTTCTCATATCTTTCGTGTGCCATTTCCCTAGCCATGGCAGTCTCAATTATATCACTGTGGTTTTTTTTTTTTTTTTTAATTAACTGAGAATATTCTGCTCCATGTGATCTCTAACCTCTCATGGGTCCATAATTCAGTAATGGACAGTTAAGTCTATCTCAGTATAGGACATACTCCTTGTTCAGAGTTACCCAAAGGTCCAGGGGCAATTTTGCTAAATGTCAAATGAAAACTCTAAGAAGCAGTTTTACAAATGACTCATTTATGTTGACTCCTCTGCCTTCATTAGCACCCTTCTGATTTTTGTCAGTGTTAGTTAAGAGGCTTATCTTAATGGAAGGAAGGGCTCTTGGTACGTGACTTGAGAACTCATCACTCCACGCTGAAGACCAAAAAAGTTTGGTTCTTTCTTGCAAATTGACCTTGGACAAACTGTAAATTCAAGTAGCTGAATAAGGGAACTGGGATGGACAAGTGAATAGCCAAGAGGGACAAGGTGATTTATGGTACTCGTTAACAGAAGACAATCTTCTTCCTCTAGGTTACCAATTTAAAATTTTGTCCTTGCCATCTCAATGACAGCTTGAGGATCTAAAACTGTAATCTACCTTTTGGGAAGTAAGAGAAAAGGGACAAACTGAGTACAGTTCCATTGCATCTGGGGGGAAATGAACTAAGCGGTTTTGCGTAACCTTGAGTTGACAACAGGTCAGTAGTGACTATATGTGTATGCACATGTGTCTGCGTACTTTTGCAAACAAGAGCAGTCCCAACAATGTGAATAAGATATTTATTTATTATTTATAATATATTTGTTATTCAGCTTGTTGGGACTGCTCTTGTTTGCAAAGGTTGCAGCTTCTAGACTTGAGAGTGGTTAAATGACAATGTCCATGTTTTTTGCGGGTTTTTTTGTTTTTTGTTTTTTTTAAATGGGCAGCTGTAAGAATAATACGAGCCAGCAGCATAAATGATACTTAATCTTTGACTGTAAACTCTAGTGATTCAGTATCACCTGGATACCAGATTCCCATCTCTTCTCTGCTCAATCTCCCTGCAGAGCAGTCTAAGCATGCTAGCAGGAATATTCAGTGTCTGTTTTTTCTCCTGCTCTCTTATGCTGCACTTGTTACAGTGATAAATAGTTTGAAAAAGTAGTAAACTACATCCCAAATAGCTTGTTTTCTGAGGACAGTTTCTGTGTACTTTGCATTCACTCTCCTGGCATACTATTTCTGTTGTTTGAAAATGGCTGTCTAACAGCTGCCAGGAAGAGAGGTTTTGTTGGCTTTTCATTGTAATAGCCTTTTTAAGTTCCTTTCTGTGAAATACTCTGCTAGATATGCCTCTTTATAGAGTACTGGAAGCAGGGGGGGAGGACTTATATTTTCCTCATAAATCCTTATAGAAAATCGAATTGGGCATATGTGGGTTTTTGGGGGGGGGTTGTTTTTTGTTTTTCAAAGATAACACAAATCCACAATGCTTTCATAGGAAAAAATACATTTCTTTTTGATAAGATTATTTGCCATGGAAAAGTGTTGGAGGAAAAAAAATCAGCTTGCTCTAGCTCTAGGTTTTTCTCCTATGTTTATTACACTGTGTGCACATCTACATGAGATGCTCAACGTGCAGAAGACTAATTCTGCCGCACATTAACGCGGCGGGCAAAACCCGCGGTGATACACAGTAGAATAAATCTACTGCGCATTAACGCCACCAAAAACCCATGCAACTGTGCTAATGTGCAGTAGTGCTGATTATGGCACATTAAGTTAATACATGTCATTAGAGGTACTGATTCTGGACTGCAAATCCCAGAGACCTTGGGGGCACCAGGAAGAAGAAGTGAACACACAGCCAGATGGCTGTGCTGTAGCAGCCCATGGCTTCTGGCCTGAGTCACTGCAGGCATGTGGCTGCATCTCCTGACTCAAAGATAGATGTCTG
The DNA here is from genome assembly GCF_001723915.1 of Gavialis gangeticus. Lineage (NCBI taxonomy): Eukaryota > Metazoa > Chordata > Crocodylia > Gavialidae > Gavialis > Gavialis gangeticus. The sequence goes on from NW_017729031.1 coordinate 37,350,027, forward strand.
TTCACTTCTGTTTCAATTTAATCTCTGCAGTTTAGACTAACCTGCAAAGACTAAATCAATTCAGCTTTGGGCTTTCTGACTGTCTGTATCTAGCTTAAGAGCAAAATCCATCATTAAATCCATTTAGTCTGACCTGCAGCTTATCTGACTGGGGCAAACCATGGGGTTATGGCTATTTTTTAGATAGATCAGGATCTGTTCCATTGTGTAAGAAAAGAGAGAGGTTCTTACTTGTAATGCACATGTTTACTGATCATTTGTTCTTAGTTCATGCTGTTAACAGATCCATACAGTAGCACACTTTTTTTGAAGGCAATCAAAGAAATAAGGGCCTTTGCATCTCGCCCTCACCTGCCCTGTACTTCCAGATCCAAAAGAAACAATATTTTTAAAAGATCTTGAAAAATTCTTCTGTACTTGCTTGGGATAGGACCTAATATTGTGGAAATACTGTGACAGAACCCTTTTCTTGTGTGCTTTCCAGCTTAGGCCAGATGTCACAGAGATCTATGACTAATTTGTTCCTCTTGGCACGCTTTATTTGCAGCCAGGGTGAAATTAAAGAAAAGCATAATGTAGGCCTTAAGTGAGACATAAACTGAGACTTTGTGGTTGTTCTGTACAAAGATAAATTTTCAAGCTAGGGGAATGTGGGGATAATAGTTACAAGGGTGAGGCCGGCAGTCTCACTGTTAGGCAACCTCCTGTGTGAAGAGATTGCTCCAGAGCATTCCCAGGCCTGTTGCTATAATTCTCCTTCAGCTGCAAAAGAAAATTGCCACCAGAGAATTGCTCTTATGAGTACCTGGTTACAGTGCATAGTTAAACCTGCCCAAAAGCACCATTTCCAGCAGGCATTGAGTGAATGACTTTGGTGATTAAAACACTCTTTTTGAACTTAAATAAGATAAAGTAGTACGGATGCGAAGCCAGACGAGCAGAAGGGAGAGTTTTATCCCAGGTTTCCTAAAGATAGAAGCACTCCAATTCCCCTTCTGCTAAAATCCTCCCAACTCTCATGGCTTTTGAAGGATTAATAGAACTTCAATGCTGCCTTATAAATTTGACTTTTAGATCTCAACAGCTCACTCACTACCTTAGATTGGCTGTACTCATCTTCCCTGCTCCCCCTTCTCCCCCCTTGAGGTCATGGACTGTTATGGAATATTCAATTTGGATTTTCATCCAGAGCAGGTAGACTGTAGCAAAGAAATAAACTGAAATCCACCTCTCTGCCACTGATGTGATTTAGGAGATGATATATTTATTGAGGAGCTTCACTGAGTTGTTTTTTTTTCTTTCTTCTCTCTCTCATTCCTATATCAATAAGGAGTGCAAGAAAACCAGTCTTTGGTTTTTGGGGGGTTTTTTAGGGTTTTTTTTTTTTTTTTAAAGTGTTCTCCTCCTTTTTGTTGCTCACCACTGGATGTTTAATTCTAATTCTGTCAGCATGTGACATCGTAACATAACAGTCTCTGGGCACTGCTGTTCTCACCACTCCAGCGGCTGTTGCCGCTGCTGCTGGTGTCTGCAGGGTCCCCCTTCCTCCTCCAGGTTTTGTCTCCTGAGGATGAAGTGGAAAGGGCCCCAAAACAAGTGGCTTTGGGGGAACAGGGACTGCATTCAACGTACAAATGCCAGCATAATACAGTGGGGTGGCATGTGCTGGCATAAGGGGGAGCATATGGCACATCACACAAGGGGATTGGATGCACATACTGCAGCATGGCCTGGCATGTAGGCCAAGCAGCAAGGGGCTCGCATCTCCTGGATTCTCTACAGTTGGGCAGCTCAGAACTAAGTCACTTAAAATAATTGGAGGTTATATGTGGAATAATAAAATGTAGCAGGTGCTAAAGAACAGAAGCCCAGATACATGGCTGTATTGCTTATTGGATGTTATTTAGTTGGATGTGCACATTTTGGCCTTATGTTTCAATATTCCCTTTTGGAAAGGGGGTAGTTTGGTCAACCCTGAGATTAAAGCGGTCTTAAAGATAGCTTAAAGTTCACCAGGATGCCATCTATGCTCCTGGCACAATCTCTGTGCAGGCTGAGACTAAGATCTACCTACCAAAGTCTGCTGAAAGGACCTGGGGGTGACAGTGGACAAGAAGCTGAATATGAGCCAGCAATGTGCCCTTGTTGCCAAGAAGGTCAATGGCATTGTGGGCTGCATTGGTAGGAGCGTTGCCAGCAGGGCAAGGGAAGGGATTATTCGCCTCTGTTCCGCACTGGTGGGGCCAAATTTGGAGTCCAGTTTTGGGCCCCCCACTATAGAAAGGATGTGGACACATTGGAAAGAGTCCAATAGATGGCAATCAAAATAGTTTGGGGACTGGGTCTCATGACTGGTGAGGAGAGCCTGAGGGAACTGGGTTTATTTAATCTGCAGAAGAGAGGACTGAGAGGGGAGTTGATAGCAACCCGCAACCTCCCTACAGGGTGGTTGCAAAGAGCATGAAACTGGACTGTTCTTAGTGGTGACAGAACAAGAAGCAATGGAATCAGGTTGGTGCAAGGGAAGTTTAGGTTAGATATTAGGAAGTATTTTCTCACTAGGAAGATAGTAAAGCAGTGGTAGAGGTTACTGAGAGAGGCAGTAGCACCTCCATCCTTGGAGGTTTCTAATACCTAGGTAGATAAAGCCTTGTCTGGGATGATGTATTTGGGGATGGTCCTGATTTGAACAAGCAGTTAGACTAGATGACCTCCTGAAATCCCTTCCAATCTTAATTTTCTATGATTCTATGAACATCATTCTAAGTGAATCCCATATAACTAGTTGCACCAACTTTCAGTGTCTTTTTCACTGCCAGGTGGATGTGGAGCAGGTATAGGGGTTTGCAAATATCCAACAGAACATTTCTAAAGGAGTTTCAGGAATGAGCCTCTGAAAGCAGTTCCCTGTACTCATAAACAGTTTGCAATTTATTTCATAGTTTCATAGTCGGTAGAGTCAGAAGTGAACTGAGCAGATCATCAAGTCTGACCCCCTGCCATGGGCAGGAAAGGATGCTGGTGTCAAACGACCCCGGGTAGGTGATTATTTAGCCTCCTTTTGAAGATCCCCAGGGTAGGAGCGAGCACCACTTTCCTTGGAAGTTGGTTCCAGCTCCTAGCCGCCCTGACCGTGAAGTAGCGCCTCCTGATGTCCAGCCTGAATCTACTGTTGGTCAACTTATGGCTATTATTCCTCATTACACCCGGTAGTGCTCGGGGGAACAGGGACCCTGCTGGTTTCCCTTGGCCAGTTTATAAACAGCCAACAGATCCCCTCTCAGCCTTCTCTTGTGGAGGCTGAACAGGTTCAGGTCCCTTAGCCTCCACTCATAGGGCCTGCCCTGCTGCTC
>NW_017729031.1:37354302-37354877 GCF_001723915.1 Gavialis gangeticus
CAACCCATCTTTTTGTAGCCATTGACACCACTGTCGCCTAATTTCTTAATGAGAATGGTGTGTTTGTTTGTTAGATTTTTATATCAAGCACTTTCAAGTTGGGAAGTACCAACTGTCCCTTTTGCATGTATGCTTAATGATAGGGTCTTTATTCATGTGTGGAACTGGCAACATCTGAGAAGTTTTCATATGGAAGTGAGTGGTAGAGCTGTGGGTAAATGCTCACTGAGAGTGGCATAGCCTTGAACATGAGACCACGTGGCACAAGTTAAGGATGGCGCGATTAAGGATACAGATTCCTTCAATGCACTGCTTCCAAAAAATGACGTGGACATTAAACCAGCATGGGCAATATTGATTGTGGCATTTCCAAACTTTCATCTGTTTTGACTATACAACCTGTGGATCCTTAATTTCATGTTTATTTCTTGTACTTCCTTTTCTTAAAATAGGTTAAGGAATAGTCTTAACTTTGTTAAATGAAGTTGAAATTTCTGGATGGTTGTGGGACTTTTATAATTAAAAACTAGCAAAATGCTTGTCATGAATGTGGGTCCAGCCCCCCCACCCCCCTT
>NW_017729031.1:37359877-37374086 GCF_001723915.1 Gavialis gangeticus
TCCTGCCACCATTCTGGGTCATGTCCCACTCCCCCTGCCCTTCTTGGACCAGCCCAGCTTCCCCCACCACCCCACTGCTCTGTGCATGGGGGGGCATGGCATGTGGCCACAGTATGGGGAGCGGCCACAGCCTGCGCCCGCGTGGCACACAGTTGGCCCCAAGTGTTATGGACAGACAGACATACAGCCAGAAGTAGTAAGACTTTTATTATATTAGAATAGAATGAAGCAAGTGTAAGGTGGATGCGTCTACATGTGATGCTATGTTACTGTAGCAATGTGCTATGGCATCATTGGTGGGCACAAACCATGATGCCACAGTTATGTCACCATAGCAACACACTCTTTTACTATAGTGTGTTGCTATGGTGATGTGGCAGCTAAAATTAACCATGTGCTGCCGGCATGGCGCAGTACAGGCTGTTACTGTGCTGTTATTTTAGGACTTCCAAAAGGAAGTACTAAATGATGGTGCAGTAACAATGGCGCTGTAGGGGCACGCATTGATGTGCTCAGTAATATCCAAAAGCTTGTCCATGTTTCTCCCAGTCATGTTGTTTTCCAATAAAAGGTATTCTCGACTAAAATGCTTGCCTCTTGCATATTTCCTAGGCCATCTTGGCAACGATGGCACTTCAACACAACCAAAACAGAGGGAAAATAGCACATCCTTAACACTTTCCAATTAAGACACTTGCATGCTTCTTTTCTTTATCACCATTGTGGGGTTTTTTTACTTCAAATTTCACCACTCAATACCTTGATTGCCATTCTACTGCAATTAATTAAATGAAACCATATAAAAAGAACCTCTGGGCTTCTATGAGTGAACAAGGTGATTTCTAAAGAGAACAAATAAAGTTTTGTAACTGCACGATGGGCAAAGTTAAAAGGCTTTTTGATGTTTGAGTATATCTTTCATTGGTTACTGCAACATTGAACAATATATTAGGAACATAAACCTTTAAAATATAATCAGGTGCATATGTGTGTTTTAACACACAACTTTTCACACAAGCACTGGAAATATTCCATGTAGTTAATATGATGTTGTAGGAACTAACTTTTGTTAATTCTGTGCTTCCAGTTGTATCAGATAGATTTGCTCTTTAAATATTTAGCTAGTCGAGATTTCTTACTTGCTGTTGGCAATAACATTCATACCAGCAGTGTGCTACCTTTAATAGTCATGTAATATTTGTGCTTCGTGTGTTCTCCGTTGAACCAATAGTTATTATGTTCAGAACCACTTATCAGTATTTACTCTTGTATTTATGAAATGTGTGATAGAAATCTCTCATCTTTTTTGAAAAATCTGTTTTTTATATAATATCCCTCTCAAAGATCAGGGGCTATAATCTGAATATATATAGGCTGAAAAGTGCTGTAATTTCTGCTTCTTTATTCTCAGGGAACCATTTCAGAGGAAAGTAAGGAACAATTTCCCTTGACAAAAGGAATAGTGTCACTGACCACAGTGAAAACCCAAAAGAAGCATTGCTGCAGCCATCAAAACGGATTATGCTTTCATTACAGGTTCTCCAGTGACCCTTCTTTGTCATGTAATGTTATGGTAGTGGGAGGTAGATCAGTTATCAAAGGAAAGCATTGCCATGGCAACTAGGGTAATAGTAGAGTTTTCCAAGTACACATGTGAGCAGGATGTAAGGAGGAGTCACTGATGGTTTGCAATGTCACAATACAGCCTAGTTTCATAGTTGTTGGCATATATGAACTCTGTGCAAATAGGACCTTTTTGGTATCCCTGTCTTCTGAACCTTCCTTTAAGCCAAATGAGAATGTATATGCGTGTGTGTGTGTGTGTATATGTATGATTAAAAAATAATTGGGTGAAATTTGGTTCAGGTTCCCTGGGACTTGATCCATAAAAGCTAACGACACATGGCATAAAACAGCAATTTTGGATACCACCATGTTTGGACTTGCTGCTAGCTCTTGGTAAAGTTGCTAGTTTTCTCTTAAAAACAGGTTACCAACTAAATAGTAGGACTCTAGGCATTGAGGCCACAAATGAAAGTGCTTTGGCACTGCAAAGCTCTTTGACTGGGATTTTCTGTCAAGTTTCTGCCGAAAATAAAATGCTTAGAGCAATATGAAAACCTCTGATAAATGGAATTAACAGCAACAATGTAGACTTAGCCGTAATTTAATTATAAGGGTGCTGAAAAACAAATTCATTGCAAATTCATAGGGATGGCACTCTTGTAGTGCTGCCAGTAAGGATGCCTTGATTCTTTCTTAAAGATGATTCTATATGGTTTTCAAGAGACCCCAAATTATACATCTTAAATCTTAAAATCCCTATCTCATGTTCTTATGGGCTTCCATGGCAGGATTAAATAGTAGGTCTTGGAAGAGAAAGAGAAGATGGGAATTACACAATTTAGCTGCACACTAAGTCAGTGGAGAGGCACCAATTTGTTTTTGCTTTCTTGAAAATTCGGGAAGTTCAGAAAATTCACATTTATGCATTAGCAGAGTTGTGGAAACATCAGCACTGGCATTAGCAAATGAGCTACGCAGAACTTGCATGGGCCACTCCAGCTACGCCTTTGGTTAGAAACTTAGACTGATTGACTCTGCATTGCTCACTGTGAACATTAATATTCTTGGGTCTATAAGTAAAGCATGTCCAGACTCCCAGGTTTGAAACTCAAACAAGCAAAAGTTGGTGGTAAGGATGACTTAGGTTGATTGTAGATGTCACGATTACAAAATTACACCTCTATCCTCTTCTGGTCTCCATGTATGCACATTGTGATTCATCCAAGGCCTTGTGCTTTTGTACTTCCTAGGTTGAAAACTTGCCTTTCTCCTGCTCCTAGATTGAATCCTACAGTACTCTGCATCTAGACCACAATACCCTGTTAAGCCTGATCAGATTTGGTATCTGCAGTTCTTCCTTCAGAAGCTTGTAGCAGATGTGAAATACTTGTGATGGGGCAACTTTCTCAACACAGCATTGTTGTGACTAAACTGTAAGAGGAAAAGTAATTTGTCAAGTGCGTGTAGATGCTATGTAGCCTTGCTGCCTCAGGTCCCATGGTGGGTATTGGTCCTTTGTTCCCCAAATGACTTCCTCAACAATTACACTATTTGGGGGGTTGGGAGTGGAGGGGGGTGGTTCTTTTCAACATTGTATAGTTCTTAGTTCCTGACACTGGCAAATGATGTGTTTTTAATTTGGCTGGACTCCAAGTTATGTTCTGTATAACTAATAGCTCAAGCAGTATCTGATCCCTGCCCCCTAAGTGTGCAAGAAAACTTGTGTTACTGCCTTGCAGGTTGGTTGTGCATCCCGATACTAAACTAAAAATCCCTATGTTGTAAACATCCATCGTAACAGTCAAATATAGAGCATATAGTAGTAGTCATAAGAACAAGTCAGTACATCTCCAGTCCCTTCAATAGGCCGTGATGTTTTTCACTGATGCCAAGTGCCTTGTTTGGAGTTTGCTGTGCCTTAGTTGGAGTTATAGATCCCAGTACTACCACCGTCTTCACTGAAGCTATTCTGACTTTCATCAGTGGATGATGAACCAGTCCTGGAGTTCTCTTGTGCTGCAGTAAACTTGTAAATACTGTCATTGTGTGGGAGTTGGTGCAAAAGGTCTACCATTTTTAAAAGCATGGGGCTATATTCAATCTGCATGCATCCTGTTGGCATTTTACTGTGCCCACTGTTGATGACAGTCTCCACTTGGCTTTTGCAGCAAAACTATGGAAGAACATGCTTGGTAATTCAACTGGAATATTCCTGAAGGAAGGCAGGGACGAGAATTATTTCTGCAGCTGTTGTGGGGTTCCTAATTGCATCAGGGTGTAGATGACTTCAAGTTTGTTTAAGTCACTGGTCTTCCAAGGGCACCTTGAAAAGCTTTCCTGTTCCCACTAGTGTACTGGTTATTGCTTTATCTGTATTCCCTGAGATTCTGACTTCCCTGGGGTTGGCTAGCTTTAATTATCAACACAATTATGCCTGAAATCTACCCCCAAATGATGTCTGATCATATTCTCTTTAGTTGTCATTTGTGTAGGCAGGGTGGAAATGTGTTGTAAATATTCCGGATAGTAATTTGAGAGACTTTTTTTAAACAGGGCAGATTTTCATTGGAAGGTGTAACAGAGTATGGGTTGTACTCTGTTATTCACAGGGTCATGGGCCAGCAGCAAAGCAGCCTGCAAGCCCAATCAGGCACAACTGCCCAATTAGGAAAAGGGCCCAGCTGTTCTGTATAAGAGCAGGACTCTGAGCAGCAGGGCCAGCAGTTTGTTGCTAGCAGCCGGGAGAAAACCATCACCTGGCTGGAGCTGCTCATATCATCTTGGAGGTTCAGGGTGGGAGCTACAGGGAAGCTGGAGGATCCTGGTCCTGGGGCATGACCTAAAACTACATCTTGCTAGGGTAGGATGGTATGGTGGGGCAGTATCCAGGAAATACCACACCTGTGCCTCCTCAGTGAAGGACAAGTATGGGGCACTGGAAAGCCTCAGTCCCCGCTACCTTGTGGGTGACCCTATGGAGGGGAAAGGCTAGGGGAGCATGCCCCTCAGAATAAAGCAGGAGCCCAGGTTCACAGCGAGTCCTGAGGCAGGGCCCAGGTCAGGAAGGGACCCGAGGCAGCTTTCAGGCTCACTGTGAGACCTGAGTGGCATTAAGGATTTGGATGCGAGACTCCAGGGGAATGAGGCCCTAAGCCTAGGGAGCTAGATGTGAAGCTCCTCAGGCAAGGAGATAAGGGGATTGTTGAGGTCCAGCGTGGGGCACAGGAAATGAGTTTGGGGATTGAGAAGCCCAGTGTGGGGCATGTGGGATGAGGCCCCAGAGTGGGGCATAAGGGGACAAATAGGGTCCTGATCCAGGCTTGCAACTTGAGAAAAGTTAGGGGCTGATAGCCCTGAGTGGGAGTGATTATGAGTCCCAGTGTGAGGGCATAGGGATGAAGAGTCCTGATGCGAGGCACTGGGATTGCAAGCTCTAGTGTGAGGGCACAGGAGTGAGAGTCCTGATGTGTGACACTGGAGTGAGAGTCCTAGTGTGAGGGCACTGCAGTAATGTGGATGCTATCTGTGAGGCATGGGACATGGTGTAGGGGAGGTCGGATCTGTGTATATAGGCCCTTGCCATCAGGGCAAGTAAATGGACAGCCTCCTGCCTCTGATCAGTATCATCAAGGCACGGCAGAAGAGGTAGGCGGGTGGTTAGCCATAAGACAAGTGCAGGGCCAACGATTCGACCGGCCCCGGGATGCCCATTTGTTACAGAAGGGTACTTAGCACTATATTAAAATTGGACTTTTTTATGATGCCGCAAACTGAGAATCCAGTTAATTTATTTGTTGCTTTCAAAAAACCTTTTCAGGGATGTTATATCACTCAATTGCTAGCATAAAACCTCTTAAGTTTAATGTGACGTACATTAAACTACAAACTAGTAAAGCAAAACCTGTGTTAAGGTATGCGTCTCCTTCAAATTGATCTTCCCTGGTCTATATCAGCATATTAGTATTATGGTGACACTTATAACTTCAACTAAGGTGTATAATGTTGTTGTTGTTGGTTTGGGGTTTTTTTTCAGGACACTACACAAGTGACAAAACAAAGACAGTCTGTCCCCAAGAAAGGCAATATACATCAGCTGAGTTTCAGGCCAAGGACTGGGACATTTGGTTTTATGATGAAGTTACACATTATACTTAGACCCTAATAAACCTGTGGAATGTTAACCAGCATTAAAAAAGAAATTTTAAAGAAACCTTACTGAGGGCACAAGTACAAACCATCCTGATATGCGACCAGCCTGGCTTAATAGGGAACTCTTCAGTTCTCTATTACAAGAGAACAAAAGCTTACAAGAAGTGGAAGCTCAGACAGATAACTAGGAAGGAGTATAAGAATATTGCTTGGGCATGCAGGGATGAAGTCAGGAACAGTGCTGTAACAAGGGGCAGGGGGTGCGTGTGAGTGGGGCTACTGTCCTGGATGCCAAAGTGAAGGGGCACCAGCAGGTGCTGCCCAACCAGGGTCACTTACTAAATGGGGCAGGCAACCTAGTGACAGATGATGTGGAAAGGGCTGAAGTGCTCAATACCTTTTTTACCATGGTCTTCACAGGCATGGTCAGCTTCCAGACTACTACACTGGGCAGCATAGTTTGGGGAGAAGGTGAGCAGCCCTCAGTGGTGAAAGAAAAGGTTAGGGACTATTTAGATATGCTGGATATATACAAGTACATGGGACTGGAGCACCCCCCACCACCACCCTGGGACCTAGTTGGGGTGGGGGAAGGAGGCATTGCTGACCTGACCACTACTGCCATTGATGCTGCCCTATGCAGTACTGTTGCCCTGGGCATGGAAGGGTCCAGGTATGCCTTGGTTCTTGGGTGACTGCTTCCACCTTTTTACTCCCTTCTTTTTCTCTCAATTTGAGCATTGTAGTTTTCAGATGAACCACCCTCCCCTCAAGTTAATGTGGGTAATTGAGAGTCGGTTGAACAAAAAGAAACTTTTTTTTTTAAACTTTTCCCAAAACAAATTTGAATGTTTCCATATTGAAGGGGTCTTGGAACCCAAGGGGTCTTAAGCACTTGGACCAGAAGAAAATGACCAGGAACAGTCAGCATGGGTTCAGCAAGGGCAAGTCATGCCTGAGGAACCTGATTGCCTTTTATGATGAGATGAGTGGCTCTGTGGAAGCAGGAGGAGCAGTGGACATGATATACCTTGACTTTAGGAAGGCTGTTGATACAATCTCCCCCAACATTCTTGCAAGCAAGTTGAGGAAGTCCAGGCTGGATGAATGGACTGTAAGGTGAATAAAAAGCTGGCTGGATTGTTGGGCTGGAGGTCTGGTTGGGAGCTGGTATGAAACAGACTACCCCACAGGCTAGTCCTGGGGTCAATTTTGCTCAATATCTTTATGAATGATCTGGAAGATGGGATGGAGTATACCCTCAGCAAGTTCACAGAAGAAATCAAGCTGGGGGAGAGTAGTAGATCCACCGAGATGGTAGGGCTAGGATTCACAGTGCCCTAGGCAAATTGGAAGACTGGGTCAAAAGATATCTGAAGAGGTTCAACAAGGACAATTGCAAAGTCCTTTACCTGGAACAGAATAATCCCATGCACTGGTACATGCCTGAGGCCAACTAGCTAAGCAGCAGAAAAGGACTTGGGAGTTACGGTGGACAATAAGCTGAATTTGAGCCGGCAGTGTGCCCTGGTTGCCAAGAAGACTAATGGCATCCTGGTAGGAGTATTGCCAGCAGATCAAGGGAAGTGATTCTTCTCCATTGGTCAGCACTGGTGAGGCCACATCTGGAGTCCTGTGTCTCGTTTTGTGCTCCCCACTACAAAAAGGATGTGGACAAGTTGGAGAGAGTCCAGTGGAGGACAGTGAAAATGTTTAGGGGGCTGAGGTACATGACTTGTGAGGAGAGGCGGAGGGAACTGGACTTCTTTAGAATAGAAAACTGAGAGAAGATTTAATAGCAGCCTTCAACTCCCTGAAGGGGGGTCCAAAGAGGATGGCACTGGACTGTTCTCAGTGGTGGCAGATGACAGGACAAGGAGCAATGGTTTTGAGTTGCAGCAAAGGAAGTCGAGGTTGGATATTAGGACATACTTTCTCACTAGGAGGGCGGAGAAGCAACGGAAGGGGTTACATAGAGAGGTGGTGGAATCTCCATCTTTGTTGAGTCAGGCCTTAAAAACCTCCAGAGCCCTGGGTGGAATGATATAGTTTGGGCCAGTTATAATTTTAGCTGGGGGTTGGACTAGGTGACTCCCTGAGATCCCTTCTAATCCTAATTTTCTGATTCAATTATTAAAATTAGGATGTGCTGTGAGCAGTTGCATTTTAAGGGTTAATACCATTTCTTGCCTGCACAGCTCTGACTTACCACTAGAGGTTTAGCAAGCAGGGCCATAGTTTGGAGTCCACACACCTGGGCTGTATCCCCGCTCTGAGTGGTGGTGAACAGACCTGGGATTGGTCTATGCTGGGATGGTGGATGACTGAAAGGTTGATCTCTGTGGAGCACAATGAAGTTACCCTAACACAAGTTGGGTAGCATGGTCCAGAATAACCCTCACCTGAAGTGGCTTAATTTTGGGATGCTCAGCTGGTACTTAAAATTTGTTAAGGGCACTCACATTTTATGTGCTCTTATTATGGTATAGGCATAACGTTACACTTTACCCATAACCTCATCCTGGCCTTGACCAAGCTGTCTGTCTGCCAGACCAGGAAGGAGGTACTGTGGCTGGGAAGAACCTGAGCAGCCGCATGTCCATGCATGTCTCAGAGTGGAGTTTCCCTGCATGGTGTCTGCAGGCACCTTGGATATATTCAAGGGGCAGTGGGCAGCAGATTGAGGGAAATGGTTATTCCCTTCTATTCAAGGGTGAGAGGCAGTGGGCACTCACTGGTTTTGTTTACTCGGTGTCCTCACTTGGCAACTTGGTTATTGACCTGCCATTTGCAATCCCCTTACTGTTTTATCATCTTTTACTTTTTTCTAATTGTTATATATTTTAGTGGCTCCATCTAGCCCTTCAGGGAAGCTTGTAGTTACTAGGCCTTTGCAAAGTGGTGAGTATTCGCTTTGGATTCAGATTCAGCCAATTCGGAGGGACAGCGATTTGATTTGGAGATTTGAATCGCTGTCCTGATTCGATTCAGCCAGAACAGATCCAAAGATTTGGTGCTACTTCAGAGTTTCGGCCATAGACTAAACAGGCAGCAGTCTTTACCATGCTGGATGCAGCTGCCTCCCGCTGGTAAGTCTGTGGTGGGCAGAGTGGGGAGGGAAGAGGTGTGGGGGAGGCCTGGGGGCTGGTGCCCAGGAAGGGAAGGGGGCATGGGACTCGGAGAGGGGCATGAGGCTGGGGAGTGGGGTGCAGGTGGGGCAGCGCTTGGAGTGGGGACTATGCCTTGCTGCTGCTTGCCCAACCAGGGTGGGATGTGGGTGTGGCTTGCTCCAGGCAGAAGGGGGCAAGCAGCAGCAGGGCATAGCCCCCATTCAGCACTGCCATGCCTGCATCCTGAAGCCACCCCTACCCCAGCTTGTCAAGTGGCGGCAGCGCCCGTCCCCCTGTGCCCTTCCACACTGGCTGGGCAAGCAGCAGCAGCGACTGTCCCCTCGCATGTTCCCACGCTGGCTGGGCAAGCGGCGGCATGGCAGAGCCCCTGTTCCCAGTGCTGATGCTCAGGAGGAGGGTGGGGTGGGACGTGGGCATGGCAGCACTGGGAGCGGGGGCTATGGATGGACTAAAAATGATAACTTTGCTCCAAAGCTGTCATTATATGTATGGCTTTTTTATTGCAGTGGTTGGAAAAATGTTTTGTTCAGAAAGTATTGGTGCCCCAAAAATTCAGGCTTTATTTTTTTTCATTTTGTACTTTTTTTTCCCCATGTTCCTTCCAGGTTTGTCAGTAGAAAAACAGGATTTTCATCTTTTAGTTGCTGTGTCTTCATTTTAAAGTTCTGCTGGAACAAACAGCACACAAAAAGGACCTACCCTTGACTTTAGACCTCCCCAAAGGTATTGAGAATGGGTTCTTTCATAGGTGGCTGCTTCTATAGGCTATCTACCTTCTTGGGCCATCATCTGTTCTCTCTCTGGGCATGGGCCTTGGGGACCACAGATACTCTTGGGTCAAACAGAGGGTACTATTTTAACAGAAAAGTGTCATCGCATTGTGAGGTCTGGGTTTGAGCTGTACTTTGTGGCTAGAACTCTAATCAGAAGCCAGGTTGTTTGGTTGAAATTACTTCTAAGTGAAGATCTGGTCACACAGGGTTGCATCTTTCTCTTGATGTCAGGGATTTTAGTTCAGAAACTATAACTGATTTTTAAAATCTTGGTGGGGGGAGGGGTTGAGTTTTGCTTTATTGAACAAACAAATACTGTCCATGTGGAAGGGGAGGGGGGTACAGCTGTAGAAAGAATTAACTCAGCCTCACATGACACACACTGAGGTTTTTATTTTTCTTCCCAAAATAGTAATGCAATACAATATCAACTCTATTAATATTAAACTCCTTCACCTTCTTGGCACCAGCTGTCCAGATCTCCCATACAAGTAGAAACATGATTGCTGGGAGACCCTCACTTCTGTGGATGGTGTCTAGGAAGTATAATGAGATTCATGAAGATTTGCAATTTTTCCCCCCTCTTTCCATGAAAGATGTAAAGGGATGAATCACATATGAGCTGCTTCTTCTTGTCATCTTCTTATCAGGACTGCTTTACCTTTGCTCATTTACATAGCAATGCTCCTTGGAGCCAAGGCAGAATCTTTTAATAACACCTTTGTTCGTTGCTTTTGCAGGAACAGCGCAGGAAGGAACACTTTTCAGAGCTGCCTTTAGGGAGGTAGAAACAGCCAGTGCTGACCCTGCAAATGTTCAGAGGCTAAAATAATGGCTGGATTACAGCAATTCACAGTACAGGACGTAATAAAAAATCATACATTAAAACATGCCTTATGCATAAAAAAATTCCTTTTTTTTTTTTTCTGCATTGGTAATTTTATTCTCTCCCTTTTCATTTATGAAGTGCATGTAGGAGATTCCATTAGAAAGACAGAGTCAGATGTTCTCCATCTGAAAACAGGAGGTAGCCAAATGCAAGTTGTTGGCCTCAGTACAATAGGTGAAATCCAATGACCTGTGTTACAAAGGTCAGTTTAAACAATATAATAGATAGCATAGATTTCATAGACATTAGAACTGGAAGGGACCTCAGAAGATCATGGAGTCCAGCCCTCTGCCCTAAGGGCAGGAAGTCACCGAGGGTCAAAGGATCCCAGCAAGATAAGCATCCAAATGCCTCTTAAAGCAGTCCAGAGTAGGTGCCTGCACCACCTCTGGAGGCAGTCTATTCCAGACCTTGGGAGCTCGGACAGTAAAAAAGGTATTTCCTCATGTCCAGCCTGCAGCGGCCTTGGAGGAGTTTGTGACCATTGGGCCTTGTCATCCCCTGGGGTGCTCCTGGTGAGCAGATGTTTCCCCAGATCCTGATGCACACCCCTGATGCACTTCTAGGCAGCCACCAGGTCCTCCCTGAGCCTGCGCTTCTCCAGGCTGAAGAGTCCCATGGCTTGCAGCCTCTCATCGTAGGGCCTGTTCTCCTGCCCTCTGATCATGTGCCTGGCTCTCCTCTGCACTCTCTCAAGCTTTTTCACATACTTCCTGAATTGTGGATGGTCTCTTGAATGGTCTCTTCTGGCATCAAAATGTATGGTTCCATCTGCAGAGCCGGCTGAGAATGGGTTGTATCAATAGAAACTTACTTCTATATGGCTTAAATGATCAAAGAAGGCCTTCAGGATGAAGGAAGGCTAGAAGGCAGTTAGGCTCATTTAATCCTTAATATCCCAAATAATACTGGTGGTAATACTGTTTCTGTCTCATGGGCATTAGTGTGAGGGGTTGAGACCCTGCATATCTCTGTAAGACCTTGTGTTTTCAGTTCGGGATTTTGTGAACCTGAATTCCTCCTGTAGTATCCTCTCTAGGACCTCAGTAATAAGTCAACATCCTAGAGCGATCCTCTACATTTTCAGGATGTCTGAGGTGTATATATGCAGTGAAAAGGATCCTATGTACTTTAAGATTAAAAAGGGGAGGAGGTCATCTCTGGGAAATCTGGTGATCTGAGTTTCACATTCCCCACTACTGGAGTGGAAAGCCTTTCTAAAATTGAAGTCAGTTCTCTGGGGATAGAAAATATGGAAAACTTTAGATTGTATCTGTTCTTGATGCAATATTATATTATATCGGTGCAAATCAGACTATATATGGGATTCAGCAAAACTGTGGAAAGTATGGCTAAATTACTTTCCCTTGGAGCTAAATTAATCACTATGGGCCTTTGCTGTTTTTTTTTATACACCTAGTTTTTTGGATGATGTTGTAGAATGAATAGATACCCATAAAACTGAAAGCATAAGAGTCTATGGCTTAACCTATATATTAAAATCAAGGGCCGTATGTAGATGAAACGAGGGGCATGTCTGCACAACACTTTAAAGTGGGCTAAATGCTTCTGCATCACTTTAATGGTGTCGGTGTTTGCATGCCTCAGCGGTGTATTGCACATTAATTCCAGCCCCTGTAGGAAATTTGGCAGCTCAATGAACCTTAAATGACTTGGGGCGCAGCAAACTAAAACTCCTTGAAGGAGTTTTACTTCGCTCCACGGCTGTAGGGGCAACAAAGCACTGGGATCCATGCAGCTCCATGGCTCTGCAGGAAGCCCATGCAGGCAGCCTGGCAGGAGCCTGGGAAGGCAGGCTCCACCCAAGAAAAGCAGCGAGCCTGATCTCTCTCCCCCACCTCCCCCCCGAGCTTACCTGAGCTGTGGTGCCCCCTGGCTAGGTGCCTGCAGGTGGGTGCCACCTCCTGTGGTGCGGGGTACTATTGCAGAGGGACACGCCCCCCCACCCCCCACTTAGGACACAACATGGGTTTAAAGGGCCCTAAATTGAAGCGGTATTTTTAAAAACCCACTGGTTCAATTTGGGGCCCCCATTTCATCTACTCATGCCCAAGAGCTAGTTTCTTTAGTTCTGCTAAAATCCTACCCTCTTTGGATTGGACATAAAGGAAGAATGATGCCCACTAACCAGCAGCAATCTAGCAATCATTACCAACTATTGATTGCTAAATATGTCCTCATCCCATATGTAAACAGTACACAAAGACTGGTGATAGAACTGGGACTGCAGTGTAACACCTTGGCCAAAAAAGTGAGTGAGAAGCTTTTTGGTCCTGACTTAACGAAGTATGTAAAGTTAAAACATGTTTTGTGACTTCTTAAATGAGTGTCTCCATAAACCCTTTAAAAAGTAGTCATAATGTGACCTCATTGGGGATGCCGATGCAGATCTAGAAAGACTAGGAAAATGTAAGGAAAAATTGATATAGGTTTGGCTAATAAGACAAATGAATAGAAACAAAGGCACTGTACTCCAGACAACAGAACACATGATGGGAGATGTGGCTGGCCTATAAATACCTTCAAGATAACACCATATAAATGAGGACAATTATTCAGTCTCAGAAAATAGTAGGAACAATGGTTTGATGCAAAGGAAAAGTGGAAGCTAATGTACACCTATTAAAGTTAAGACCCAGCATGACCTGAAATAAGTACCTACATTTCAGGTATGTGAGAGCAGGCAAGATTGTTCATTAATGGTAATGAAATATCACCCAATCTTACAGACTCTAAAAAGAGCTGTACAAATAACTTAATTTTTTTTTTTTTTTGCTTTGGGAGTGATGTGTCTGTTCTCTGCAAGACTAGTCTGTTTTACATCTCTGTTTTTAAGACTGTCAAATGATCCTGTAAATGGCCCTGGGTTGTTGCAATTATTTACAACTAAAATGAAAAGTTTTCATACATGTGAGTGACAGCTTGTTTTCTGAATGAAAATAATTGAATGTATCGGCACTTTCCCATTTTCTGTGGTGATTTAAATACAATTACAACCTTCTACAAAAATGTTCAAACATTTCTTTAAGCATTTTTTCCTCTTTTTTTAAGGGACAGGGGGAGTCTTAAATGAAAATGACTTGAAAGGAAATCAGTATAGAATCATAGAAGTCGGGTTGGAAGGGACCTTGTAGATCTTCAAGTCCGAACCCCTGCCTGGGCAGGAGAAAAACTGGGCTCAAATGACTCCAGCCAGGTAGGCATCCAGCCTCCTCTTAAAGATCCCTAGGGTAGGAGCCAGCACCACTTCCCTTGGAAGTTGGTTCCAGATCCTAGCCACCCTGACCGTGAAGTAGTTCTTACGGATGTCTAATATAAACCTCCTCTCCAACAACTTACGGCCGTTATTCCTTGATATGGGGGAGTTCAGGGAAACAAGGTCTCTTCCAAACCCTTCTGGTCCCCCCTAGTGAGTTTATAGACGGTCACCAGGTCCCTCCTCAGCCTTCTCCTGTGAAGGCTGAACAGGTGCAGGTCTTGCAGTCTTTCATTATAGGGTTGCCCTGTTGTCCCCGGATCATGCGGGTGGCATGATCAATGTTGTCCACATCCCTCCTGAAGTGCGGCGCACAGAACTGGATGCAGTACTCCAGCTGTGGCCTAACCACTGTCGTGTAGAGGGGGAGGATCACCTCCTTGGACCTGCTCGAGATGCACCTGTGGATGCATGCCAAGGTGCG
>NW_017729031.1:37374373-37390665 GCF_001723915.1 Gavialis gangeticus
GACCCTTCAGCCAATCTGCAATCTATCTGACTGTGTAGGCATCAATGCCACAGTCGCCTAGTTTTTAATGAAGATGGGGTGGGAGACGGTGTCAAAGGCCTTGCTGAAGTTCAGAAAGACTATGTCCACGGCAGTACCTGCATCCAAGGCTTTTGTAACCTGATCATAAAAGGCAATCAGGTTGGTCTGACATGACCTGCCCCTAATGAAACCGTGCTGGTTGCCCTTGAGCATCATCCCTGAGGCCAGCCCATTTGCCCATAAGTTTGATTCATTACCCTAGGCCCATTTGCAAAAGCTGGAAAACTGATCTCTTGGACCCCTTCAATATGGAAACATTCAAATTTGTTTTGGCAAAAGTTTAAAAAAAAATAAAAAAATAAAAAAGTTTATTTTTGTTCAACAGACTCTCAATTATCCACATTAACTTGAGGAGAGGGTGGTTCACCTGAAAACTACAATGCTCAATTGAGAGAAAAAGAAAGGAGTAAAAAGGTGGAAGCAATCAATCAGGAACAGAGGCATACCTGAACCCTTCATGCCCAGGGCAACAGTACTGCATGGGGCAGCATCAATGGCAGTAGTGGCCATGTCAGCAATGCCTCCCTCCCCCCAACTGGGTCCCAGGAGAGGTGGGGGGGGCTCCAGTCTCTCCATGGTGAGCCATGCTACCACCCAGGAATACAAAAGGAATTGATACAAAAAACAAATCTCAAGAATGAAACTCATGGATGAACAGAAACTCAAGCATGAAACTAGCTATCAGCTTTATAATCAGATACTATATCTCTGTCCAGTGTATCCTTGATGCACTTGTTCTCAGAAGTAAAGTCTGAAACAACGAACCTTGCTGGAAATCCAATTGGAAACATGCTGCAAAAAATGTACTTTGTGAGGTTTCAGCGGCTGGTTGAAAATCTGACCTCACTGAAGCCAATGGCAAAATTCCTATGCAGGGGTGGCCAGCCTGCAGCCCTGGAGCCACAAGCAGCTCTTCAGAAGCTAATGTGCATCTCCTTGAATATTTGCACAAGCACATGGTGACCAGCTTTCACTGTGTGCTTATGCAAAGATACAAGGAGTTGTAGATTAACTTCTGAATAGCTGCATGTGGCTCTGGAGTCCCAGGTTGGCCACCCCACGATAGCGGAAGTTCATGAACGCTTGGATCAGGGGTCATCTGATCCACTTCCCTGCATGAATACAGGAATGGTTTTTCAAAGTTATTCTCCAGCTTCTTTTTGAAAATCTCCAGTGAAAGAGTTTGTACAACTTGCCTGGGCAGTCTAATCTACTGCCTTAATGTTCCAACAGTAAGCAAGCGTATCCTGAAATTTAATCTTAATTTTACCTGCTATTTGATTAAAGGAGTATTATAATTGGATTTACTTAGCTTTTATAACCTGGCTGTATTTTTATTTTGGGGTTTTTTTTGTTTGTTTGTTTTGTGGCTAAACTCAGCAAGGACTATTCTGGTGTGAAACCATGATTCAAGACTACGGTACATTTGGTACACAAGGCACATTTCTGATTTGCCTTACCTGGCAAACTCATGCTCAGTGCAGGCAAGCAGAACAAGATGGGCCAATGTATCTGGAAGGGGGAAGGAAGAGTGGAAACCAATGGTCTTAGCTCAGCAAAAGAATCTAACGGATAAAGATGTTTTCAGTAGAATTGGAAATATTTGTATCTGACGCCTCAAGCAAATGGGCCTTTCAAGCAAATGGGCCTATCTGACCATAAGAAGTCTTTGTGGCTATTTTGGCCCACATCTGTGACACTGTTGAAGCTTATGAAATAAGTGAGATATTTTAGGACCTAATCTTTTGCCTCCTTTTTACTACAGTAGCAACAGAAGTCACTTTCAAAATGTGGCCAGTGACCCATAATTGTTCGCAGGCTGGGAGAGTGGCTCGATGACACAGTGAATGGAAGTCTGCTGCCTGAAGGAATAAATGAAACTCCTTTGACATAACCAGCAATGCTATGAGTTCTTGATGGTTAGTGAATCTAGGAAACCTCAACTTTTTTTGGTTCTTTCAAAGGCAAGATGCAAGGAAAGTCAGAAAGCTGTCTCTTGTGGTAGGCACATTAGTGGAAAGACTGGTCTAAAGGGACATGCAATTGCTTGAAAACAAAATGGCCCACTGAATTAACTTTCATATTGATTCAGGTGGTTGTAGGAACAGATCCCTGTAAAACATGCTTTTCCTGCATATGAGAAACCTGCAGCAGACTTGTGTATCCTGCCAAAGTCATGTTGAAATCGGTGTAGCTTTGTGCAATTGCAAGAGTGTTTCTGGCAGCATGTCATGGTTGGCTCACATCCTTAGTGAATTCAAAGCACATTTCTAAAGCTGTCTAAGGACCACCACAGTTATTAGGTGTTATGTTTGCTGCTATGAATGACAAAAAGTGTAGCAGGTAGTGCAATGGATTGCATTTTCCCCAGTGAAGCCTCCTGACTCTGCAATGTGTTCGTAAACTTTGAAGATATGCTTCTAATCTTATCTCTTCCATCAAATCTTCCAAATTTCAGACATGAATCTTCAGCAAATGGTTAAAAATGAAATGCTCCTTGGGAGAATGGAGACCTGTTTATGGGACTAATTCTATTCACAGTCCAGACTGACAGAAGTAAGACACAGCAGGAACAGTCAGGAATTGGCTTTATTACAGCTTAAAAGGCTTGAGGCTATGAATCACCTGATCAACTGAAGTTGAGTACACGTACCCAAATTAGCTTCCACTATGCCTCTCTGAAACTGTTCACATTGCTTTAATCAAATGCTCCACTTAACTTGTAAAAAGGGACTGATCAATTTACAATATACACTATTGCTGTGGCTTTTACTTCATTTCATACTCATTCTAGTATTTATTATTCCCTGTTGCCTTTCAGTGTGTCTATAATCTCACAAATCTTGATGTGTCCTGACAACTTATTTGCTTTTTTTTTTTGTGCTGCTGTGAGGATGGGGGCATGCAATTAGAGTGGAGAAAATACAGGTAGCAGATGCTCTATAAGGCGGTCCAGGGCACTATCCTGGGATATGAGAGATCTAGGTACAGTTCAAAGCTTTGAAGCTTGCTCTGCAACTTCTTTGATCTCCCCTCCATGCATCATTTTTTATTTTGTAACACGGAAATGAAACAATAGTTCCTTTCTTCAAGAGGCTGAGCATTTGATGCCTGCCTCTTGCTACTTATGTATACAGCAGTGGAAGTCCCTATTGAGGTCCTCTGTAGACTACAAATGGAAAAATGCCAGAGTTTCTACTCATTTTTTCCCCCCTTTTCTTGTGGAGTTCTTTTGTGTTTAGGGCTAATATTCCCAGAAAACTACAATGTGAAAATTTTCCCTGGAGAAAGGTTTGTGTTATCAGGGAAATGTGGGATTGTGACTCCGAGCAGTCCAGATTTAGGATGAGTTGGTTCATGACATAATGCTGTTACTTCCCCCACATGTTAAAGCACATTTTATTTTGCTTTTAAGTAACGTTTAGAAAGTGAAACATGTACTGGCCGCCTGTTTCTTATTCATCCATTTGGCAACAACATTGTTTTTTTCCCAGGCTATAGAACTGCCATTTTGTCTGACAATAAAATATGTGCTGACACGGCAATGGGAAGATGGGATTGCAGCACAGCTATACTCTTAATTTTGCTATCATGGTTACCAGTACCATCAATGAAGATATTAAATTCAATACATGGCTAGCAAGCAGAAGCCCCTGTGGCTGTATCTTCATTACTCAGGCTAAAAAAAGCTTATGCATCCCTGAATTAGTCTTTAAGGTGCCTCACTACCCTTCCTTCTGCCTGACTTCAGACTAACATGGCTAACTACCTCTTTCTGCCCCGCTATTGTTATTTCTTTGAGCTAGATTAAGGCTAGCACAGGTCTACCTATGGGTGGTGTACCCATCCTATGGTTTTGCAAAACAGTTCAGTTGCTTGTGATGGATGCTATTGTGCTTGAGCCACTTAACGCTGCACAGAGATTTGATTGTGTAAAGCATAGCCCTTCATTGAGAAGGGATGGACCAGATGATATGCTACTGTGAATCCTGACCACTTCTGATTAGGATAGCAAGCAATTTGATTATTATTCCCTGCAAGTTTATTCTGTCAACTGAGCTTTGATGCTAAGAGTTGAGTGTTTAAAATCGGTCCATATAAATTGTGTTGGAACTGAGAAACGGTGAGGATCTCTCATTGTTGCTTGGATATGCAATGAGATATTTGGACTTCAGCAGTCATTTCTGATGTGCTTTTCTTACGCCAGCATAAGAATCTTCCTCATTTTTAGAATGGCAATTTGCACAGGCAGGGAGAGCAGTCATGCTTGTGGTGTCCTACTCCCGTGGCAGGACACCAGACGTGAGTGGCAGAATTAGCCAATACCATTCTGCTTCTAGGGGAGTGTGGTTTCCATTGATGCTGTGTAATTTAATTCAGATTTGCAGTAATGAAAGCAAAACCAGGTTTAGTGGGTCCCACTCCCTGCCCATTGAAGCTTAAGGAAATGATTCCTATCAGCTTGAGATGGCACTGGCTCATTTTCTGTGTGGTCAGGGTTGATGGTCCAACCAAAAATTACTTAAAGTCTTGGGGAAAGAGAGCATGAAACCATGTTGTATAGGTCACTTCATAGACTCATGGATTTGAGGGGAGGAGTATGAGAGCTGCGTGTTACCTGTTCCTTTGCTATCATTCTGGGTCAAAAGGAACAATTTGAAACATGGCAATCACCAATGGTACATCTATTATCTGCTTCAGATAACACAGTGAAGTTTCAAAACCTTTTAGATACCATGGAATTGAATGGTTGTTTTGGAATTTGCTTTCAATGTGCTTATATCCTCTCCCAGTTCATCTGTTTGGCCCGGGGGGAGAAACTCTAGGAATGACAGGAACCTGAGTGAATGATTTGAACCAAATTATTTAGTCCAATTTTTACCCTTTCCTTACTCAATGTCAGGCTTTTACAGGGCAGTCAATGGCTGAAATACATTTAGGACTCAGCATGTACATTTGCTTTGGCTATATGATACTTTTGTTTCTGATTTTTGCCCCTGTAATAGGCCAGTAGAAATATGGCTTTTAAATGCTGCTTTCTCCTTGGATTTCGTAAAACTGATATCATTAACTATTAGATTCTTGTTAACAGAATAGCAAGAGGTGTGCCATTTTCAACAAGCTTTAGAATCTCTATTAAGGACACAAGGTGCTGATGTAAGCATCTGCTTTTCTTAATTAAAACCTGAATTGATGCCTTTTACTACTTCTAGGTAAGGTGGATTGCCTCAGCTGGCCACTGCCTGGAGATGTCTCTGCCACCCTGGTGCTTTGTCTGGGAGCAGTAACATGAAGCATGCACCACTGATCTTTCTTTCTTTTCTGCATGTGATAAATCCTGGAAAAAACTTGCTTAGGAGCACACTGGGCATTTGCCAAGCAAACACTACTTCCTGTGTTCTGGATCAGTGCTGCATCTTCAGAGTCATTAACCTCTTGCATGAACCAAACTCCAGATGGAGACAAAGATAAAGGTGGGTTCCACGTAGGCAGTGAGCACAGGTAGCTAATGAACATGAAAGCTGTAATATTTTCAGTTGAGTACTAGAACAGCATGCCAGAAGATCAGTAGATTGCTTAAGCCTTTCTGTTGGGTGGTATAAAAGACAAGGATGCCACCTGCAGAGTATTGCTTGTGAGACACCTGGAAATCATGTTTCCAGAGACTTCTTGGTAGCACATATATTTTGGTCCCTTTTGATCAGAGCCGGTGCTGAAGCTGCCTGGTTGCTCCACTCAGGGGTATATATTCAAAAGGATATGCAGGGTTTCAGACCCTGGGACTCCATTAAATGTTTATGCACATTTTCAAGTGACAAGCCTCAAGGCTAGAGGCAACTCTTTGATCTTTAAAAGGCTTACCAAGTAGGGGAGTATGTCTGAATGGTACACTTCTATGTGCAAACATTTGAAGGTAATTAGATTTTGGTTTTAGGGCTGAGGGAGTTTGCAGAAATGATTCACATTTCAAAGGGCTCAAAATAAACACCAGTTCATATTTACCTCCAGAGATTTAGAGGAGCATGAACTAAGCTATTAATGAGTTGAACCAAGCTTTATTAATTGTTTAGCCAAGGAGCTAAATCCTGTGGGAGGTCATGTTTTGAAATAGGATAAGGACCAGAGGTAAACCATATAGGATCTGAAATTGTTCTAAAGAGATTGAAAAATAGACACAATTTAGGGTTTCCTCGGTACTTTAAAGACTGTTACCCTACTGCAATTTTAAACATTTTAAATAAGCATATATGATGCATCTATAGCAAGATCATTAAACACAAACATTTTTCAGTGGGCAATAGAGGTTATGGGATCTTGTGACAGGGCCTAGCCCCCATGGGTGGCCACAGTGCCCTGGCAGCCACACGGCCCCTGCTCTGACTTCTTAGAGTACTTTTCCTTTTTACTTCGCCTGCCATGCTTTGATGTTTCTTGTAGTATGCAGGGATGCTGCCCCCAGGGCCCTGAAGTGAGCTTCTGTTCCTCAACCAGATGTTCCTCCCCATGCCCAGCCAACCCCAACCTTGCCCCTAGGATGCTAAGCTGTGGTCCTCTTGGCCCCAGCACTGTACCTAGATTCTTGGCGGCCCTGGGCGAACTTTTAGGATTGGGCCCCCCTTTTGCAGAGATAATAATATTAATAATAAAAATTACCGTTTTGGGGCCCCTTTTCTGTCTGGGTCCCGGGCAGCCACCCGGTTTGCCTATGCCTGTGTCCAGCCCTGCTTGGCCCCATCAGTGCCTTGGGGCACCAGCTGCCTTGCAAGCAGCTGGTCTCTTTCCACCCCTTTTATCCATGCCCATGTTTCACTGATGTTACCTTTGCTCTACACACCAGTTTGTATAGACTTCAGCCCTCTCAGCATTGGTCCACTGGTTCCTCTAGCTGTGGACTGCTAAGCCTAGGCCCATTTGCACTGGCCTGGCTTGTCTGTCTGAGACTCACTTTCTCGGGGAACAGGCTCTGGCTGTCTTGGCTATCAACAAACCCAAGCTTTAGGCCTGTCCCTCCCTCTCGCTAACCCCTTTTTCCTCCCAGAAGCTCCACTCTCTGCAACACACAGGACCAGATTACCTGCCTTGCTTCAGGCACTGGGTTTATATGCCCTGGAGCACTGCCCCTTCCAGCCAGGTGATTCCCTGGTCAGGCACTCTGGCTCCCTGTTACACATCTGTCCATATCAAGTGATAAGCAATTAGGAAACCTGTAAGAAACAGTCTATTTGTCACACCTGAAAATAAGCTTGGAACAGTTTTGATAACTGGATAAACCCACCAGTCATTTGCAAAAGATCCTGCCACAGCTTTGCAAAAGTGCTTTGGATAAATCTGACTCCATTATCTGTGCTAAAATGGAGCCCTTGAACTCATTTTCTGTATCACATTACTGGCCTAGGCAGACATTTTTTCACATACTTTTGTACTGAAAAATGGCCTCATTTTTCAAGGTTGTTTGGAGAAAATGTAGCTATTCGTTTTCTGCTGCTTTTTCAATTTAAATTTTAATCATCATTGTTAATGTACATTTCCCACCCCCCTAGCCTTTATTTTCAGCTGTTCTACCTTTCACTTCCTCCTTTTTAGATTAAGGAATGCATGGTTACATTTAGTCCCATTTGAAACATGTCTTTGCCATTTTGACGGCCCTTGTATTGAGCATTGCAATTTTCTGGTACCTTGTTGTCATCCATACTTTGAAATTTATTGCAGGGCAATTGAACTTTATGTGACCTTCTTCTCCCAGGATGGTCACAAAGCAAAACCTGTGATCTTATTGCTGCAACCTTCATCCCTCCTGTACCTTCCTCTCTGTGCGTCTCATGTGTTATTTAGATTGCAAAGACTTGATTTGTTTCTTGGCATTTTTTCACTCCAGTTGCAATCAAAGAGCTTACAGCTGCTTTGCCTCCCTGAAAAATCCTATGTAAAGTGTTTTGAGGCAGGGAACACGTGAAGTTAGAAATGGTCAGGTTAGCTTGGTGATTGGACCATTAGTTGTGTGTGGGTGGTAGCAAACAGTGCTCTCTGAAGCTTTGTCAGGGTTGTGTTAGTGTAATTGGTGCACCACTCACAGTAAGTAGCAAATGGGGAATAGATGAATTGGCCTTGGATATGCTAGACAGTATGCTGCTTCCAAGGTTTTCAGTGATTTAAAAAAAAAAAAAGTTTATAGTCAGAACTGCAAACAAAAGCTCACTCATAAACGTTCACGGACACTAAATAGAGCAGGGCCATGAATGTGGATGAAGGGAATGCATGCGTTTTTATTTGAACAATCTCTTGTGGATGCTGTTTTTGTAATATGCATCTAGTTCTCTTGCCCTGGAAAGATGAACTGTGGTTTGGTTTTGCTGCTGCTTCTTGCAGGCTGTTTCATTTAGAGCCCCAGGGAAGCACATGGATTTTTTTGTTTTTGTGATACAGTGGTGCTTGCAATCCCCCAGCTGATATTGGGACAAGTGATGTACATACCTAGAATTAAAGCCCCTACTTCAAATAAACCTCATATTCAAAGAGAGGAGGCCAGGAGTTCTCTTACTTTTACAGGGGGTAGGAGGGAGAACATGGCACAGAGATCCTATAGGAACTGTTCTCAGTGCTGGTGTTGGGAGCAGTGATCTCCCCAGCTGAGCTGCTGCACCATAAAGGCATCTTTCCTTTCTAGCTTGCATCTCAAATTAGGTGTGATGGTGACAGAAGGAACAGTGTAGGGGAAGCTGGCAGTGCTATTGCCTCCAGCACGTTATCCTTTAACAAGGACAAATGTAAAGCCCTGCACTTGGGACAAAATAATTGGATATATCAATACAAATTGGGGCAATGGCTGATGGGCTGCAGTATTACAGAGAAGGATCGTGGTGTTGCAGTGGATCATAGGCTATATAAGAGCCAATAGCATGCTCTTGTTGCAAAAGAGGACAAAAGTATATTGTATTAATAAAAGCATCACTTGCAGATCAAGAGAAGTGATTCTTCCACTCTATTCAGCATTGTTGAGGCTTCATCTGGAGTACTGTGTCCAGTTTTGGGCCCCACGCTTCAAGAAGGATGTGGACAGATTGGTGACAGTTCAGCAGATCGCAACAAATGATTAGAGACCTGGGAAGCAAGACTTATGAGGAAAAGCTAAAAGAGAGAGGGTTTAGTCTGGAGAAGAGAAACCTGAGGAGAGAGTTGATAACATTCTTCAAATCCCCTGAAGGCTGATATACAGAGAGGATGGAGGTGGTCTTTTCTCCATAACTGTAGGGGACAAAACTAGGAGCAATGTCCCCAAGCTTCAGAAGAAGAAAGTTAGATTGGAAATTTAGGAGGACTTTTGGACTATGAGGGTCATCAAGCATTTGAGAAATGCTGCCTAGAGGAATTGTGGAATCTCCATCCCTAGACATGTTCAAGAGCAGGTTAAACAGAGACTTGCTTGGCAGCTGTTTAGTTAGGGAGGATCCTGGTTTGAGTTCAGCGCTGGACTACGTGACCTTGGGAGGTCTTTTCCTTTCCATCCCTGCCTTCCTATGATCCTATGTTTAGTTCCAGAGGGTCCTAAATAGCGCCATCTATTCTACATGTCTTCCAAAATACGCTACAAGTTGACACCAACTTTAAGTCAGTGAGTGTGAAGGTGTGGAGCAGCTTGGAGAGCTGGGTCCTAAGTTTCCCTTGAAAGATAGAATGCATCAATGCAAGTATTGTGAGAATTAATGGTCAAATGAGGGGAGCAGGCTCTCTGCTTGTGGTCAAGGTCATGTTAAGAACAAGCAGACTGGAGTGTGATATGTTGTGTTTCACAACTTATTTAGGAGCAAAAACCAGCACATACCATATTCCCATTGTTTGCCCTAAATCAACTTTGATCTTGTCTCAGTATTTACTAGTTGAGTGATTGGACTCAGAGGATAGTAATCAATGGCTTGAAGTCTCCCTAGAGAAATCCTTGTCTGGGATGAAGTATTTAAGGATGATCTTGGTTTGAACAGGTGGTTGGACTAAGGTGAACTGCTGAGGTCCCTTCCAGCCCTAATTTTCTGATTTCAATGATCTGTGTTCATCAGCTCCTTTGCCTATTTGTCAGCCCATTCATTGACTTTTTCTTTGTAGTTCTAAAGATGGCAAAGTGACAGAGACAGACCAAAAAAAGAGCACTCTGCCCTGAGAGTGCCTGGTGGACAACTTTTTTTTTTATTTCTTAAGGTGGCATCAAAGTGACATTAGCTTTAAGAACATTCCTAACATTTTTTTTACCTACGATTCTGCTCCTTATCTAAACTGTTAAATTACATAAGGTGGTTTAAAAAATGGATTTTTGGGTGTAATAACTAAGGCATTTTTGTTAGAAGTCATTGAGACATGAAATGATTACTTATCATCCCTTGGAATGACATTACATTTAAATGCAATGGGACATGGGCACTTACTGCTCCCTCCGTCTCTGTTTAAACCTTGCTCACAGGCTGCAAATTGAACAGTCTCTCAGTCTTCCTGGCTGCACAGAAATTCTGTCTAGATTATAATTGCTTTTCAATATGTCTTTCTACATGTTGTTTGATTTGAAAAGATTTCCTGCCAAATAGAAAATATTTAGTGAGTGCTGCATACTGCATTTCTCTATGTTTTTGTAATCTGCTTCATCCATGATTTGAGAGGCTGAGCAAAGCAGCCAAGAAAAGTGAAAATTGAACTCATTTGACCATGATCAATTTGAAAATTCAGAGCATAACTCAGACTTCATTGATGGCTTTTAAATGACTGCACATAATACCTGGATGTGTCTGTAAAATGCCATAAGCACTCAGCGTCTTCTTTGCGAATTCCAGTGTTTGTTTAGCGGTAAGGGTGGTACATTTTAGATGGGCAGGAAATCACTTGTTCTACCCTTCCCTCTTCAGATTGATACATTCATTATAGAGGTGTTTGCACCATCTGTCTGAAGGAACTGAGATGTCCTTTCACAAAGGACTTGTAGGGAAAAGATCAGAATTCAGGACTGGGAGGGGGGGAAATCATCAACAGTACCCCCACCAGCGAAGCCAGTTCTCCATTTAAAGCTGTACTGTCCCTCCATATGTTGCTACTACTACTTACTACATGATCAAAAAAAAATTTGTTGAAGTTTTCCACTGACCTACTCCCAGCCATGGCACCAAGTTATTCATATCAGAGATGATTCAAGGTGTTGGTATTTAAGTTTGTAAGTTCTGACTTAAAACGCCTGAATACGAGGTTCTCCGCTGTTGTGACCTAAGGCATCTATGTTATTCAAGTTTTGCCATGCAGCCCTGAGCAAGAAATGTTCTTCCTGTCCTGTGGGGGGGCAGGGGGAGGAAACCTTGGGATGTCCCTTTCAAAGTCTATAAAAAGAGACCAAACCTACTCCATCACAGAGCATCCTGGCTGCGTGGGCAGGTACCTGGCCTGTGGAAATGTTCACCTCCTCCCTCCTGTCATAGTGGATGAGCCAAGCAGGCACCTGACCACACGGTGGGAGAGGAGTGGGGGGTTCTCCATGGTGGGGGACCCCAGTTTGGGGGAACCCTTCTGAAGCATGGCGCTCCCCCCACCCCTCGTGGCCAGATGCCTGGTGCAGGGAGGCTGGCACCTGGATGGGGGCTCTCCCCGCCCCACTGCAGGGGAACAGCAAGGAGTTGTGTGTGGGGGGTATTGGGCACTCAACTAGGGATGGCTCCCAATGGGTTGGGCTGGGCTTGACAATGGCCGGCAGGCTAGGAGGTGTGCTCAAGCACCCCTCACGTTCTGCCTGGGCCAATGCAGGCCTCTGCCTCATTTCATAGATTCATAGTTTGTAAGGGGCTGGAAGGGACCTGGCAAGATCATCGGGTCCAGCCTCCCTGCACTAGGCAGGAAAGACAACTGGGGTCAAATTTCCCATGTGAAGATTGAACATGAGTTCAGTTTGTCAATTGGTTTAATCTGCGCAGCTTAGAGGAAACGGTTTACCAAAAGCCATGCTATACGGGGAACTGATGATAGGGAAACCCGACAGAGGGGCCCCATGCAAGCACTTCAAGGACTTTTTAAGAGGTCCTTTTCTGCTTAGTGTATTGACCACAAACCGTGGGAAACACGGGCTGCAGATCATGATGCCTGGTGGCTCCAAATCAGAAAGACAACAGCCTTCTCTGAATGTCAGCGCAGAGCCAGCATCAAGGAGTTGGAGGATAGATGCACCCTTATCTCGTAGCAATCAGCCATACACATTTAGCCATTGCAGCAGGATTCGCCTCTCTGCAATTGGTCACCACCGGGCCTGCAACCGGCATGGGAAGTTACCTTCCTAACATCTTCTATTTTGAAGAACCACCAAAAAGAAGAGGAGAAAACTGCATAGATTGGATCTATTCTACCTCAAGCTTTATAACTATCTGTACTTAGCCTTAGATAACACACAGTCTAGTATTTGATAATTTTGCTGGGGCACTCAGCTGTATTGATATCTTTGCTCCTGAGTTGGAATACATAGCATAGACATCCTTTGGTGCCTGGATGCTATACCATGGCTGTATTTTTGGCCCGTCCTTTGTAGAGTTTGGAACTGCACCAGGTGAGGTCCAAGGGACACAGCTTCCAGTTATCAAGGTGCAACAGCAGAAGATTCACAGGTCTCAGAAGATGGAGCATCAATTGGGTTTATGCAAGTGGTGTGTGTGTGTTGGTGCCATTTTGGGAATTTCCTAGTCTTGAAATGCACATTGATACACTCACATCATAGAAAAGATTAGAAAGAAAAATGCTTACAACTAATTTATGGATGACACACGGCTGTGATAAAGGGCACCTCAGGCTACACTTCTCGCAACACAATAAAGACTGCACCATGGTGATAAAAGCACACTCCCTGTGCATTCTTTTATAGGGAGGTGGTGCCTCTGATATACTGCCAATCCATGAATTTAAAGAGCCTTATGTTTTCTGCTTGCTAAACAATCCTCTCTGGCAGAAGGGCAAATTTCAGAGCTAGAAGCTGTTTCATCTGCTGCTTCAGTTTTGATCTTAGATTGGTACGGTTACTGATGAGGCCAAGAAGAGATCTAAAAGTGCAGCAGTGCCTTATAAACATGGCTTGCAAAGACTATTAAGCCTA
This sequence comes from Gavialis gangeticus, assembly GCF_001723915.1. Lineage (NCBI taxonomy): Eukaryota > Metazoa > Chordata > Crocodylia > Gavialidae > Gavialis > Gavialis gangeticus. Next base: position 37,387,554 of record NW_017729031.1, read on the forward strand.
AAAGAACCTTTTTTCATGAGGAAATTAAGACTGTTTTGTGCAGCACCCTTGTGTCGGAACCGGATAAAGGCCCCAAGGTCACGGTGGGTGGAGGGTGGTATTGTAACGAACAGGCGGGATTCGCGGCAACGAGTCTGAGTGGCACGGGACACGCGTATGGTTTCAAAATTGTACGAGATTTATTCACTTACGCTTAGTTGCATAGGCGGAGCTGCTTTCTTCAGTTACAGTTACAAACAAACAGGAACGATAACACACAACAAAAGGGGTCTGTTGGCCCATGGGGTTCACAAGCGAGCCCTTGCATTCTACCCCGAAGGATAGGGGCGGCTGCCCACTCGCTAGTCCCAGGGCTGGTCAACAGCTCATACGTGGATAACAGTCAACAAGAACAAAACTGTAACTTGTCGGAAACGTCGTGACACCAGTCCAAAGTGGACAACGAGTTTGTGTGATGGTAGCCGATGCCGGGGTCGAAAGCCGGGTATGACGAGATGAATCTGTAATTGAGGTAAGTCAGGTTGAGCAGAATCGAAGTCAGGATCGAAAGCCAAATCAGTCCGGTAACCGTAGGATCAAAACGAAGAAGAATCGAAAACCAAATACACCGAGGGAGGAGACCAGTGGGCTGGTAAGCCCTCCTGGAGAGCAGTCCCTGCCACCTCAGCCTCTGCTTCCAGGTAGGATCTCTCCTGACAGGACAGTCCCTGACACGTCAGCCTCTGTCTGTCAGTCGAACGGGTCTCCACTCCCCCGGGCTGGAGGGGTCTCACAAGCCTTTTATAGCAGTCCCGTAGCCAATCAGGCTGCTTTCCTTCAAGAAATTTCTGGAGCAATGACCTCATGCTCCTGCTGTTACTGAGCATTGGTCTGTGAGGAAAGTAGGTCAGTCATGACTGACAGGTCCCAAGGTCTCCCAGGGGGCACATGCTGGGTGAGCCCTGGAATTTTCCACTCATAGAACTGACATGCGCATATCAGTTCCAGCCCTTCTGTGTTGTCAGCATACAACCATAAATTTTACTGTGACGCCTTGATAATCTTGGGAACAAACAAGGACTTTATTGAGTTGCAACTGCAATCCAGTGGAGCTTCTGTTCCCCAGAACTTGGGAGCTGCCAGGGATAACAGTTTCCTTTTAGTATTTAGACCCGTGTTCTTGTCCCTGTAAGGTTAATTAATGTGATTTCAGCAATTTAATGATACCCAGATCTTGCTTTCATTCAACAGGTTGCCATGGTGGGTTACAAGTAGTTGGCACTGAGGTATTATATGAATCAGGGTTTTTTGGACCTCCATACGCTGGTTCAGGTGTTTTGTCCTGAATAGTGCTAACCATCCTAAACAAAATCAGGGCCCCATCATGCCAGGCTTGTACAAACATATTAAGGTGGAGTTTCTGATGGTGTAAGGGACAAAGAGAATGTTTATCATTTTTGTTTTATGAGATGAAGTTAATTGTCTGAGGCCACAAAACAAGTTTGGTAGAGTTGGGAGCTGATGAAGACCTCCCAAGACTCATCCCAGTACCTTAAGTACAAAACTATACTTTCTCTGCGCTTGTAGACCTTCCATGCATCTGACCCCTTTTGCTTTTAAAAACCCATTGCTTCTTCATTGCTACTTGTGAGTAGTCCAAGGCCAAGATCCAGCTGAACAGCTTCAGTTTCTAAGAACATACATCATGCAATAGCTGTACTCAACTTGACTGATGTGCCATTCTATGAATATTGTATTGGCAACTGTAGTATTTTTGAAGTAAAACTAAGATAATTTCTAAATGAGACTTCTTTGGGGAGGAGGCTCAGATGACACCATTCTTAGGGGTCTGACCATTTTCATAGAAATCACAGCAAATTAGTTTTGGAAGGGACCTTGGCATGTCATCTAGTCCAACCTCCTGCTCAAAGCAAGACCATCCCCAACTAGATCATCCCAGCCAAGACTTTTTCTAGCTGGGCCTTAATAACCTCCAAGGATGGAGCTTCCACAACCTCTAGGTAACTGGGTTCAGTGCTTTACCGCCGTCCTAGTGAGTGAGTTTTTCCTAATATCTAACCTAAATTTCCCTTGGTGCAACTTGAGCCCATTGCTCCTTGTTCTGTTATTTGCCCCCATTGAGTGGTCCAGCTCCATCCTCTTTGCAACCTCCCTTCAGGTAGTTCAAAGCTACTGTCAACTCCCCCCTCAGTCATCTCTTCTGCAGACTCAGACTACATGATGCAGATTTTGCACATCATGAGTATGCTGATCCACAAAGAAGATGCTATGTGAACCTAATTGATTGAGTTACATATGATGGAAACATTAACACACAAGAAACACTTGTGCAATTCGAAGTCCTCTAGGAAGTCATCATGGCTAGCTAATTCTTGGCAGTTACTTACGTGCTCATAAGGAGAAGAGGGAATGCGGCATTAGGTATACTCACCAGTGCCTTTATCTTGACAAATGTGCTGTGCCTGTTCACCAACAGACTAAGTATGCAGCTCTGTCACTGCGGGCATAGCCAGTTTTTGGAAAAAGGATGGGATTTTATTGTTGGAGAATAGAACTTTTTTCCCTCTGATCCCTTAGCTATTTTATTTATTTATTTATTTATTTATTTTATTCATTTTTTACTATGTTGAATAACAGAGATGGATCCACTGAGGCACACTATGGTGGGGAGTTCCTGGTGAGGGAAATAACAGGCCTTGTTTTCCAAGAAGTTCCCATAAGTTTTGTGTGTTTTCTGTATTTCTTGAGCCTTATTCCTTGAGTATGATGAAAGCTGTTTTTTTGCCTGCTTAGATGGTACTGCAGAGGTGGAGGGTTAATTTAAAGAGTAATATTCAGGTATTTATTTCCATTCTTAGCAAAGTGAAATTATAGGTAGCTCATAGCTGGGGGGGGGGGGGGGGGAGGGGGAACAAATGAAACTAAAAGCATGAATTATCACTTTTCAACATTATTGTTGGCATTGCGCAAAATACATGCTTAATGTCTTTGAAACAGAGTGTGCCATTAAGTATGCAATGTTAAAAGGAAATTTATGTCATCTATAAATACAAGTGAATCTTTTCAACTTCAAATCCCAGAAAAGTTGTTAACTCTGAAAGCTAATAATGGG
>NW_017729031.1:37395665-37404568 GCF_001723915.1 Gavialis gangeticus
TCCCAGTATGGAGACAATTTACTGCTGCAATCAAAGTGATGTACACAATTTAACTTCAGTACCATCTGTAACTATATTGGTATTTTAATAATGAATAAAATTATGCTGGCAACAAAATCCCAACTTCAGTCGGATACTTTTAAATCCCAGCCAGGATTTCTGAGAGGCAACTGGAAAAAAACAAAAGATCTCTAAATTTTTATGTTGATGCTTTAATTTTTCATTTCTGATGTCCTCTTAAGGATGTTAACAAGATCCTGCAAATGAAGGGCTTGATGGTATATGGTACCAAGGGCCAGGCTCTGTATTGTTCCTCTCAAAATGGGTGAAACCAAAGGGGGCTTTAGATTTGACTCTTGAGCCCTGGGAACTCTGGATTGCTCAAGGAGCTAGCATGGTTGCTTTTAGCTTATAACAGCTGACCTTATTGCTGTTAGAGGGTTGCTTTATTGCTGAGCAGGGAAAGAGAGACGATAAGAGAATATATCCTCAAATGCTTTGGTCATGCTCCTTCTACTGCAGTTGTAGAGGAAAGTCAGTCAGTCAGTATGTGCATAATTTCCAAGCCACGTGATAAGGTCCTCGGTGGCAGAGGAAGGTCATCTAGGCCTATGCAGGAAGTCCTATGTTGGCAGGGCAACTCTTGTGGAGATTTCCCTTGTGGGTATTTCTGCCTTCTCAATGGCCCCTAGATGAAATTTGAAGCATCTCCCAAGCCAAGGACACTATTAGCTTAATATGGGTGAGGTGTAGTAGTTACCTTTTAACTCACAACCAAGGTGACCAGGAACCTATTTACAGCTGGGTCAATGAGAGTTAGCCATTGGCACAAGATGTGACAAGGCCCTAAAAAACTATTGAGTGCACAGACAAAAGCACGGGACCTTAATTAATGCAATTATCCTTTGTGCAGCAAAGTTTTAGCATGACCATCCAATGCCACCCAACACTGACATCTGCAGTGTAACACCTGGTTCATGCATGTTAACCGTATTGGGCTGAAACTTTCACATTGGGATCTGGAGTCAAGTATATTAGGACTGTGCAAAATTTTGCTGGCTGTTTCATGTCAACGCTGGTTCAACTCATTTCGAGCTCAAAACAGTGAAATTGAAATGAAACAAAGGGCTTTGAAATGTTTCAAAACTCAAGCAGGGCTTGCTTGCAGGGAAACAAAGTAAGGAGGGGGCAGGGAGGAAGGACTTCTCTCATATTGACTGTGTAGCTGGCCAGTCACTGTGGTCCTTCCCCGAGTCCCTTCCAATCCCATTGTCTTGGCGAGGGATGGAAAAACAGCATAGAAGGCAGCATTGTTTGAACTAGCCTGCTTTCTGTCACCCATGTCATAAGTTTTGCCTGTCAGCAGCCTGAGGTGCAGTTTCTCAGAAACCCCTGCATCTATCTCCTTGAAACTTGGCAGGCTTCCTGGCCTCAGAAGCAGCTACCCTCCCTGCAAGTTCCTTCCAAATCAGGCAAGAACTGACAAAGTTATAGGCAGTTTCATGCTTTCCCATTATAGCCTGTGGGCAAAACATCGAAACAGTGTCAAAGCAGTGAAACAATTTCGATGAAACAGAACAGTGGTTTCAAAATGGAACAAAACTTGAAACAAAACACTGTCCCGTCAAAACGGAAGTCGAAACGAAACAGCGCTGTTTCGCACAGCCCTAAAGTATATCCTCTGGAAGTACGTAACCAGCTATGCTTCTGAGGTTCTGCATTCTTCTGAAGATCTATGAATCCTGCCTGTCTAAAATATGGGCCAGTTTCTCCCTTAGTGACTCTTTTTGAAGGTCCAATAGACGCTGGAGGCCCATTTACAGCAACTGCATCACTAAAGTTTTGATTAAGGTCTGAATTAAGGTTGTAAATGGTGCTCTGTTTCTTTTACATGTCTTATGCCAAGGCTTCCACTTTTGGCTAATACCAGCTGGGATTTAAAAAAAAAAAAAAATAGGAGAATTAGCCAAGTCACAGCCTCCCACCTTCATGATTTCTTTGTTTGAACATGTTTGTTTGTTTAAATGCCTTTTGGGTCAAACTGAAAACTTGTGGAGAACATTTTTCAGTTAGGGATGTTCTATTAAAAAATTAATCAATCAAAAACTAAAGGAGAACTTTAGGAGAATCTGCTTAAAGGAGAACCGTTTTTGTTTTTGTTTGGCTTTCATTTTGAAAATTTTGGACATCTGGTTTTTGAAAACCTTCACTAAGAAATGCAGAAAGAAGAACTAGAAAATGAAGAGCTTGAACTCATATTTTGGAGGAGAATACTTCCATGTCTTGTTAGGCAGTAATTACGGTAAAAAAAAACAAAAAACCCACAAAACTAGCTCTAAAGATGTTAGCAGCCTGTCAGTGCTGTGCACAGCGGGCCAGGTTTTCAAAGACTCTCAAATCAAGCACGCGGGGGGAGAACTCTTCTGAAACTCTGACCTGTCATATCACCATCAGGTCTACACCTGTGTGTTCTAGTTATGTAATAGGAAGCATATACCTAAAGTGTATTCACAAGTACAATGGGGGATCCTATTCTGCTAAATAAATCCATTACCTTCAGTTCTGGTCAGTGGGCAGGTTCAATGTAATTCATTTAAGGGTTTCCTCTTCTTCCTTCTTGTTAAGTATACCAAGATGTAACAGAGACCCCCAAACTCTCTGTTACTTTAAGATAAAGGCAGTGCAGCCAGGGAGCATGGCAGGGCAGGCAGGGCCCAGCAGCTGCCAGTTTGCCAGGGCAACAGGGAAAGACAGGCAGTCAGCAGACAATTGTAAACGGTCAGCTGACCAGGGCCCGGTGTACCATGGGAGCAATAATTGACCCTTTTCATTGAGTGTGCCGACGTCTGCCGCTGAACAAAACCGGGTATTATCATTTATTAATGGTAACTGATTAATAATGGTTATCATTATTATCAAATATTACCATTATTAATGGTAACTTTATTAATAGAGGGGCCAAAGCCTCAGTTTTGAGATTCAGTCAGGGAAGCTCCCATTCAAGCTTTTAATGTCTCATTGGGGAAAATCTAAAAGAGAGTCTGGGACTTAATATTGTAATGGGGCTTCCATTGCCGTAGCTGGATCACAGATGAGAATGACTCCAGAGAGAGATGAGGGGAGTGGAAGCATAAACCTAGTGTCGTGCCTCCAGATCAAGATCAGTTGCGTTAGAAAGGGTTTCTTCGATGCACCGACATGTTTGCCTTCTGTTATGTCCAAAGATAATAGTGGAGGGCCCATACTGCTAAATATTGAAGAGATGAACACTATGACGATGACGGGCAAATGTGGTGAATCTGCTGAACAGCTATAAAGTGAGGAAGCTGGCATGGTGGTTGTGATAGTGGTTGGTATTTGGGGTGTCTGATGCCTATGGAGGAATGTGCCAGAGTCTTTACTGGGACAGAGCAGCTAACGGTGCCTAGGGTTTCACACTCAAAGCACTGAGTATTTCTCACACCTCTTTAGGCTACAGCATAATTTGGGAGCTGCTGGAAGGGCTGGGGCACCATAGCTCTGGGGACACTGCAAAGGGGCTGTGAATACACCTGCCCCCATGCAGCATTCAATTCAGAATGTGCCAATAGAGAATAGGCAACAGAGAATAGGCTTGCCAATAGAGAATAGCTTGTGAAGTGTGAAGGGAGAGGGTTGGGATCCGTGTGGCCATTATCAGCCCAACAGTCATTTAAATAGGCAAGGGAAGTACTTCACCTATTGGGCTACCACTCTCATTTTTGCTCCTACATTGAATTGCATTCAACCTCTCTTTTCCAATTATGCTGGATAAAGTGGATAATAATGACTTGAATATCTCCTGTTACAGAAAGCCAGTACATGTAAGTGTGATATAATTTGGATATTTATGAGGTGCCAGGTTTTTATGTCTACACAGATAGTGTAAACTATCGAGACCATTACCATGAGCTCTTGTCAACTGTATTTTCACCCTGCCCAATCCAGAGGTATTTTTCAGAGTTACTCCCTGAAGTTCATGACAAATGAAAGGTACCAGCAAATTCCTACTTATGCAGCCTTCGGGCTTCAAGCAGATTTAAAAATGTAATTATACAGTACATTTAAAAAAAAAGAAAGAAATGAGTCTTTTCACTTCCTGTCCTTCAGTAGATTCTAAATTTAAATGATCCTGATTTTGAATTGCAACTGAAAGATATTTTTTCCCCTTTCCTTCTATCTGCTAATCATGCAAATCAGGGTCAGGTTCTGAACCCCTCAGAGCTTCATTGGTAATAAAGGTCTTGTGACACTGCCAAATCTGTTAGTGACATTTTCGGCAGCTCTGTTGCTACTGCTAGGTTTGGATGGGCAACTACCTGCTAGCATTTAGTAACAAGTCCCTTGATAAAGCAAAAAGTGCAATAGAATCCATCTTCGTCTTTGCTGTGTTGGCTCTGAAGAATTAACAGGAGTAAAAAAACAGTAATTTTGGTAAATGCATACAAATCTGTAGAACCAGGTGTTGTTTTTAAAGGAGGCCTATCCTGTAGAAGTCTTCAGTACTGCTTGTCTTGGAAAATCCTGTCACAGTATCCTTAGGGTAGCACTTTCATGGAGTCAACCATTTTCTACTCTCCTGGAATACCACGTGAAGCTCGCCGAGGTGTAGCTCCTAGAGTGGATGAATCTCGGCTTCTTGGACTCTGAGGGCTCCTATACACATGCAGGGAGGAAGCTCCAATTCACTGTAATTATAGCTCGTTGGACCAGACTCAATTAATCGAGTCTGCTGGAGCATGGTAATTACTGTACCCCAGCAGACTCCAGCGTCATGTGTATCAGCATCTCCGTGCTGAAAGATGGTGGAAGGGGTGCTTCAGTTAAAGTTTGTTGAATGAGCTTTAGTTAAAGCATCCCCACCACCATTTTTCAGCATGTGGACGCTCATACATGTGATGTTCTTAGAGTTGGGCTAATTAAAGTGCCTCCTCTCATCTCCCATAGCATGTCTATAAATGCCCTGAGACCTGGTCTTTTGGCCGTGACCCCAGGTTATCTATAGGCCACTTGTTGAGCTACCTTCTAACTTAACTCCTGGGCTAGCAACAGAAATTGCACATGAACTGGTATAAATAATAGGAAAGGAATTCAAATCTGTAACACAACAGAAGTTGAGCGCACATTAACTGCTTTCAAAATGGCCAAAACTGGCTTAAAATAAACCTGGATGGATGTAGTATCAGACTTCACTGATTTAAGTTTCAGTTTATTGAACTTCTGTCCCAGATCCCCTCCAGATTCAAGTTTAATTCACAGACCCTCAGCATCCCAGGATGCTTTGTACTTCCCCCACAACTTCCCCACTCCTCTCGCAGGGTGGGTGGGTTAGCCTCGGCCCAAGCTGTCTGCTCCAGCCAAGCAGGGAGGCATGCTCTAATGTCCGTTGGCCCTGGCCCGGGCCACTGCAGGCCTGTAGCTGCATTTCCAGAATCAAAGGTGAATGTCTATTCACTTGCTTATTGGTTCAATCTATGCAGTTTAGACTAACCTGTGAAGATTGAATAAATTCAGGCTCGGGATTTTTGACTATCTATACTTAGCCCTGAAGAAAGTCTTTACATCTTTGAAGGGATGTAGGACACCTGAAGTCACATGCCGCAAAAGCAATTAGTTCTGCTGAGGCTAAAATAGTGTGGTGCTGTGAAAACTGGTTCATTGCTCGCTTGATGGCCCATTCCTGACTGGTAGAGCAGGCCACCAGGTTCCCAAAGGTCTGCCTGAAGATACAGTTAAACCCTTTCTTTCCCCATGTACAAGCTAGTCAGAGAAACTGAAGCAAACACATTTTAATCCTGAAATATTATTAGCCAACATAATCTGTCACAGCACCTTCCACATTTGTAGGTGCTGACCCTCTAGAAAGAGGCAAGTGTGCTCTGCTGAGTTACTGAGGTAGAGAGGTACCATTTGCAGGTAATCTTCTTGGAGGCATAAGGACAGGTTGTCTTTAAAGGCAGCATGGCTGAGTAATTCTGAGGGATGACCCCAAGGAGAAACTAAGTCAGACCTGAACTTCTATTTTGTGGATTTAATTTAATAAAGTTGATAGCAAGGTAAGTAGGTAGGTGTTAAGTTTAGTGACAGAAGATCTGTTTGTTAATGAACCTTTATGAAGGCGGGCACTTGGCTTTGGGAAACACAGCCAAATAATGCACTGGTTTAACATACTTACATTTTGAGGTCTCTGTTTGAGACAGTGAATTTAACAGTCTCATTCTAATTCATAGATTATTTTTTTTAATCTGGAAGGAGCTATTATGATCAATTAATCTGACTTTATGTATAAAATTAATCTGACTTTATGTATAATGTAAGCTGTACCTCACAGAGAATTTCTGCATCAGATCTATAATTTATATTTGAGCCATAGCATATCTTTTGGAAAGATGTTCAGTCTTGCTTTAAAGACTCCAAAGTGCAGGCAAATCAATGTGTCCCTTGGTAAAAAGTTCCAGTGTTTCATTACCTCACCCTTAAAACTCTGTGACTTGGGTCTAGTGTGAATGTAGCTAACTATATCTTACAACCACTGGCTCTTATGTCTCTTTCTCCTGGAAATACATGTGGAAAGTATATTGATTTTTCATATATGGCCAATGCTATCCAAATTTCATATAGGATGAAGTAAAGTGCATTATAGGATTCTAAATATATTTGATTGATAAAAATATCTAAAGCATGATTTCCTGGATTTCCCCACCCCTGAGATCTGTTCTTGACAAAGCCTTGTTGAGTAGTATTAATTATGCTATTATCTTCAAGTCTTTATTGAGTGTGGATGGGATCAGATCCAGGGTTGCTGACCTACATGAAATAACTTGTTCTGCTTACCATTTTAAAATGTTGCCCCAGTTTTAGCTTTTCTCCTGTTCTCTGGAGCTTCCCCAGTGCTCCAAGATGCATTTAAAATCTATATTAGTGATTCAGACATTTCCTTGGCCAATTATTTAAATGCACTTATTTGCAGGTTATCAAACTCCACTGTGTTAAAGTGTAATTATGGCTGCCTTAACACCCCCACCACCCTCCCCCCTAGTTCTGGTGGAATAGAAGGAGTTTCCTTATCACTTTAAGATATGATTGCATTATTTGCCTGCTTTCAAGCTATGTAGCAGAAGTATTTCATGTCTTCTACTGTAATTGCCAGTTTTACTATCCCTTCTAATTCAATGTTTAAATCTATACCATTGTTAGGATATTGTGTGTTTGTGAAATACTTTCTCTTTTACTACCCTTAACCCTCTTGGTCTAGGTGTTTCATGGAGACCTTTATCAGCTCTTATCAATTATCTGCATTGCCTAACTGCCTTGTTATTTTGATGGCTATTGATTTTGCCATTTTATGATATATGCTATTGTATCAGTTTTTAAATTGCTACTTTCCCCTTTTCACCAGGATTTTTTCTCTTGCTTTAACAAATTAACTGTGTAGTTATAGGATTATATATTTTAGGGCATCTAACAAAGTTTCCTTATGGCTCCAAATTAATATTCATATTTGCACATTTACAATATTCGCTCAACATAATTTTAATCTTTTGGCTAATTAAAGTTATGTTTAAAAACCAGGGGTGGGTGGGAAGGTGGTTGTATGTATATTGTGCATATGAGATACAGAATACTTATCGGAATTGTCTTGATTGCAAACAGGATTGAATGATGCACCGAGCTTTCACATAGCTCGTTCACCCATGTATCTCAACATACTTTAGGAGTTCAGCATCATTTATCCTCAGTGTTTGTATAGGAGAAGGGAGATGCGGAGAGAGAATGGCCCAAGGTAACCTGCCAAACTAGTGGCATAAATAGAACCCAGGCAGACAAGTTTCTTTGGGTAAATCCAACATCTTTTATTAGACCAACTCAAAGAGTTGGAAACCCCCAGTTCTCCTGAGTCCCAGTCCAGTGCTCTGTGAACTAGGCCACATCACATCATTACCCGTGGAATAACACCATGAGCACCTGCTGTTGAGTGGTCATGGATGTACTTTGCAAAGTCGTCTAATTAAAGCAAGGCACCCCAGGCTGAGTGTTGCACTGGGGGCAGGGAAGAGGGGCAACCATATCTGGTAAGGCAGAGAGATCCTGATTGCCAATCCTGAAGTGAGGTTCTGACGGCTGTGATGGTGAAATTAGGATCAGGCTTGGTTGTCTACAGTAAATACCTGGACTTCTGACTTGAGCATGTCCCCATTACTTTCACTACTCGTTTCATGCAGTTCTGAGTATACGGTAAGGGTGATTTCAGGATCCTGCCGTTTTCACTTGAGCTACTGGAAGCAGGGTCTGCAACAGGAGCAGAGAGCAGTATATGGAGTTCATTCCTATATTGTGCAATGAAGGCAGATGGTAACACCAGCATCACCCCTTTTAATCTCTACTCGAAGAATGCACCCCTACTTCCTCTCCCCCCTTTAAACCTCTTAGGTCAGAAAGCGTTTTGCCACTAAATACTTTATGGGGGTCACAAAGCCAAAGCAAACAGCTGTTCATGTCCCTTGTCATGCTACCTTTGCCCCAAAGTGTGGCTAGGACAACAGGTATTACAAATTGTTGTGCCACCCTTTTGCAGAGGGCAGCTATTGGGTTATGGGCAGCTCATACATGCTCACTCTTCCCAGTCATTGTGAGATTTCTCAGGGCATGCAGGATTTGGACCCTGAAACCCTGGAAATGCTTGCCAAGGTTCTCTGCTATCAAAGGGGCTCCCTGGCATGTACCGTACCAGTGAGCTCTGAGTCAGTTCCCCTGTTTGCAGGTGCCTCACAGGATTGGGCCCCTGAAGCACGGGGGTGGCAGGGGTCTGAACTTGTGGGACAACAGGCAATGTTTGTGTGGCTCAGTGAAGCAAATCAGTTGTGCCAGGACACATCCTAGTATAG
>NW_017729031.1:37409568-37412670 GCF_001723915.1 Gavialis gangeticus
AGTGATCTCTGAGTCAGTTCCCCTGTTTGCAGGTGCCTCACAGGATTGGGCCCCTGAAGCACGGGGGTGGCAGGGGTCTGAACTTGTGGGACAACAGGCAATGTTTGTGTGGCTCAGTGAAGCAAATCAGTTGTGCCAGGACACATCCTAGTATAGCTGATCCCATTCTAAGGATGATATCTGTTTCAAGCCTTACAGAAAAAATGTAACAACCACAACCTACTGTTGGTTTCTAGTATAAAACAGTGGCTTTCCTCTGAGATGAGCGGCTATGAGAATATAAATTTTGCCTGCTAGGAAAAATGACTATTCCTTTGGAAGCTACCCTCTCTCTTACAAGCTTTAGGCCAAATTCTGTGCCCCATTATGCTGGTATTATGGAGTTATTTCTGAAGTTATTCCTGACTTACAGTGCTCTAAGAGCAGAATTCAACACTGTGTCTACTTGTTACCAACAAGTTTCCAGTTGCCTCACTTGCTGTTTAGGTGACGCACTTCTACACATGCACTTTAATGCACATTAACCTATTTTCATGTGCATTAAAGCATCACAAAAATGGTGTGCTTTTGCTAATGATCATTAAAATAGATTAATGCACCTTTTTCTAGTACCTTGCAATGGAGGTACCAAATTTAATGTACATTAGCAAAAGCGCATTAATGAACATGTAGACATACCCAGTGAGTACATATGTTAATAATTTAAATGAAACACATAGACATGTCTCTGCATTTTAAATGCAATAGTCTGCATTTACTTGATTTTTTAAATTTTTTTTTTTATGTCCACAGAGCTCTAGTGTTTAGGTTTGTATCTGAGCCTACTTAATACTGAAAGCGGGATAGCTTTGAGTTATATCTGTTTGTTGTATGCATGTGCATGGGATTTAGTTTATTTTATGTTGTCTGTCTGTGGGGCATAAAGTCCTTGTTTTGGCATGAATTGGGGACTGTTTTTCTTTGTGTCCTTAGCTACAAATTAGGGAGTGGGGGAGACTAGAGAAGAGCTCTATACCCCATTTTATGAAGTAATGCTAGTGATAGCAAATAACTTGACTGCCTGAAGAGGCAATCACCCATCAGACTTCCCCCCAGAAGTTAAGAGAAATCAAGAGGAATTCTGAACCACCTGGAGGGGACAACGTTGTGTCCCAGGAATGGACCAACAGCTCAGTACACACAATCCAGCACTTCATAGACCTCAGTCGTGTTTGAATCAATGCTAAACTTATCATATGGCTGAGTTAACATTACTGTAACATACTATTAATTCATCCATGGCTCTCGTAATGTTAAAGCATCATTAATGCACTGTTTTGTTTCTTTTTTTCTTGCAAAATTATATATTTATTCTAGGGATGTAGGACCCTTATGGAGTGTGAGATCTTGCTAACCTGCACAACTACTCTAGTAATTAGATTTCTTCCTGGGTGATTCAATTAAAAATGAATGGTTTTATGCTTCTAATGAAAGCCTTCACTGTATCCTTAGATTTATATGTGACAGAAGTGATAGAGAAAGCTTGCTTCATCTAATTTAACCCTTATTTGAACATTAGGGGCTCATAAGTTTAGTGTTATCACGCTAAAGGTGTGATCCTTCGTTCTGGTTTATGGCACAGGATTCTCTTTTCAGTGCAAGATGTTTTCATCCCCACGTCTAAGTCCCATTATTGTGCTGTATTAGTCTTCTGACGTGCATGGAGGTAGGGAGCTATGTTACTTAATCTTCCTGAAGGCATACGCATCTTGGAAATGCATCTTGCTAAAAGGGAAACCTAGTGTCGTCCTCTGTGTATTGGGCCCAAAACTGGAAGGGATGACATGGTGTTCTGGTAGCCCTGCTAGGAGACTTCCTGCATTTCATGAGCTATGTTGGGAGTATTCTGGTTGCCTTTCCACAGAAAAAGGCCTTATTTTGGGAAGTATTTGCATTCAGTCTGATAGCTGAGCAAAACACGAAGGAGTTGCCTTCACACTATTCAATACATCACCCTGGATTGATAGTGCTGGGGAGCCTGTTGGCGGGGTTTATCATGGCTATTGTGCCCTTCACCAACCAGCAGTAATGTATCCCTTACTAGCCAGTTGTCATCCACAGCAAGGTCGATGTGGAAGAAGCCCGATCTCAAAATGGCCTTTTTTTGCCCACTGTAGGGGACTGGCCTTGATAGTTTCATAGGTGCTGAGTACCTGCCACTTCCGTTGAGTCCTGGCTTTAACTGGACCTTGAAATAGAGGCCAATAAGGAGAAATAAAGCTTAGACAATTTGCTGCCTTTTAATATTTGTCAAACTGAAGTGACTGCTTGTTCACACTTTTCTAATCCCCTTGTTGATGTCCTGTTAACAACATGGATTCAGGTTATTAAACGGAGAGCATCAGGTTATTAAAGATCCTGCTGTTTTCCGTGTTCAAAAAAAAAAAAATTCATAGAATCAACAGAGCAAAGTTCTTCCTGCTTCTTACGTGATTTTCCCCTCATGCTCTCTTTTGTTTCCCTTGTTTTTTAGATAATTGTGATGATGCGTTAGTATCTTCGTTACCTCCGACAGCTTTTGACAGCTCCTCAGAGTTCCTGAGCGCTCACAGCCCCAGCTTTGCAAAGCTCAACAGAAGGGATGGTAAGATCGCTGGGTGAAATGCCCATGACAGTTTTTTATTACAGCGCTAATGAATAATTCATTTTGGTAGATGCCTGTGGAGTACTCAAGAGCCTGACTAACTGAAATCATCCCTTTATGCACTGGCGATGGTGCCAGTTCAAAACAGCTCATTACTTTATTGCAGAAAGGAGTGTGAAATTTCATCGCATTTGCACTGATCCTATAGCAGCCATCCAACTGGAAGTTCAAGTAGACCGTATTGGTGTCTCTTGCTTTCTACAGGAAATCCTGCAACTCCAGAATGAGTAGCCCATTAGCACTTCTGCTCTTCCAAAACCCAGGTGACAATTAGAAGCCAGCAGGAGCTAGGTTTAAAAAGCTCTGTTAGGTTTTTCAGTGCAGAAGAAGAGCTTCACAGCTCTTCTCCTTGCAAGGGAAGACTTCACTTCTGCTCTTCGACTTGTGAAAGGGGAAGCGAGGATTGTCTCAGATGTGGA
>NW_017729031.1:37417670-37428538 GCF_001723915.1 Gavialis gangeticus
AGGTTTTTCAGTGCAGAAGAAGAGCTTCACAGCTCTTCTCCTTGCAAGGGAAGACTTCACTTCTGCTCTTTGACTTGTGAAAGGGGAAGCGAGGATTGTCTCAGATGTGGACAAGGAGTCCATAGGGAACAAGCCTGATGCTTGTGTGGACAAATAGAAGTGAGTCCAGTGGAGGGCAGCAAAAAGGGTGAGGGGGCTTATTTAGTCTAGAGAAGAGAAGACTGAGGGGGAGGATTTAATATCAACCTTCAACTCCCTGCAGGGGAGTTGGAAAGAGGTTGGAGCCGGACTGTTCTCAGTGGGGGCAGATGACAGGACAAGGAGCAATGGGCTCAAGTTGCACCAAGGGAAGTTGAGGTTGGATATTAGGAAGAACTTTCTCACTAGGAGGGCGGTGAAACACTGGAACAGGCTCCCCAGAGCGGTGGTGGAGTCTCCATCCTTGGAGGTTTTGAAGCACCGAGTAGACAAAACCTTGGCTGGGATGATATAGTTGGGGCTGGTCCTGCTTTGAGAAGGGGTCGGACTAGATATGACCTCCTGAGGTCTCTTCCCACCCTCATTTTCTGTGCTTCTAGGCTGAAGGGCAGCAGTGGGGCATAGGTACTCAAATATGAGTTGTTGTTGTCCGTGTCTTATGTTAATGTTGTGGGGTACTGCAACACAACTACCCCATGGAGAGAAGGAAGAGCATTGATGTGTTTTGGGTTCTAATTTTGGGGGACTTAATCTTAGAACAGAACAGGTTTTTTTGTCAATGAAAGTAAATGCGTTTTATTTTCCTCAGGGCCAGAAGGAAGTAAAAAAGAGAGAGGGGGAAAAAAAATCACAGCTCCGTTTCTTTTTCTCATTCAAAATGTTGAGCCTGAGATTTCTGACTTCTAGCCAGATAATTAGCTGGCTGCATTCAGTTTAACTTGAAAGAGTGCTCTTCAGATTCGCTGGATTCTTTGCAAGAAGCATTTTTGCAGTGTCGAGCGCTCTTTGGAAATCGGAGAGGTGTTAGATGGAAGTTGAATATCTCGCCTTTTGACTTTGAGTCAGAGTCTTTCACTGAGCAGCCTGAAAAAGAACTGGCATGGCAATCGCCCAACCCATGGATGGTTGAAAAATGAACTCTGCCAAAAGACAATTGGCTGACTCGAGTGTCGAGTAATTTATTACCTCAGTTATTCATCACCCACTACTACTATTACTTTAATTCAGAGCTAAATTGTCACTATCTTTGCTTGGCCACTCTTACAAGAGTTAAGAGGTCCCCTTCGCCTTTCTTACTGTGTTCTTTCCAGATCCAGGCTCTGGAAGGGGTGGGGAGAGCAAAGCCTAGTTGCCTGACTTTTTTTAGGGATGAAAGCAAGCCTGGTTGGGGGTAGGGTGAAAGGCATTGTGATGTGGGAGGCTCCTTATCTCCACTTCCTTTTCCCACTCACTGGCCAGAGTAAATGGCTATTTCCCAGGAGCACTGAGCAATAAGCAGGTCCATGTAATGCGGTGAAGTAGTGAACTGCTGCCCTGGTGCAAGAGGACAATAGGGTCAGGCTTGCTGGTCACTTAGCTGTAAACTGTTCTGATTTTTTGCAGCTGTGCCAGAGCTGAGATTTTAAAGTTATTTTCATAGGTTGTAAGGGGCTGGAAGGGACTTCGGAAGATCATTGGGTCCAGCCCCCTGCACCAGGCAGGAAACAACTGGGGGTCAGGCGACCCCAGCGAGGTGACCGTCCAGTCTCCTCTTGAAGATTTCCAGGGCAGGCGATTGCACCACCTCTGGAGGGAGCTTATTTCACAGTCTGGACACTAACTGTGAAGAAGTTTTTCCTAATGTTGAGCCTGAATTGATCTTCCAGGAGTTTGTGGCCATTACTTCTAGTTTTCCCTTCAGGTGTCCTGGTGAACAGTTGCTCACCGAGCCCTTGATGTGCTCCTCTAGTATAGCAGTAGGCTGCTACCCATCTCAGCCTGATTTTCCTCAGGCTGAAGAGTCCCAGATCCCTTGGCCTTTCCTCGTATGACTTGCCATGCAAGACTCTGACCGTATGGGTGGCTCTTCTTTGGACTTATCTCAAACTTGTCCACATCCTTGTTGAAGTGCAGCGTCCAGGACTGGATGCAGTTCTTCAGCTGTGGTCTCACCAGTGCTGAGTAGAACGGAAGAATCACTTCCTTGGTTTTGCTGGAGATGCATCGATTGATGCACGGCTGGGTATTGTTTGCCCCGCTGGCTACAGCATCGCACTGCCAGCTCATTTTCATATTGTGGTCTCTTATTACCCCCAGGTCCCTTTCATTCATGGTGCTAGCCAGTTTGGTGCCGCCAAGCCTGTAGGTGTGTTGGGAGTTGCTGAGGTGAAGCACTTTACATTTCTCAACATTGAACTTTATAGGTTACAATTCACCCAACTTGCTAGCCTGTCCAAGTCTTCCTGTATCTGTAGCCTGTCTCCGAGCGTGACCATGCATGACCATTTTAACTGTCTTTAAAAGAAGCCAACATGAGCGGACAAAGTTTAAGGCAAGAAATATGTCTATGTTTAAAATATATGCTGAATGCTCATTAGCGTAGCATGTACTATAGCCTAGCATCACCAGAGCTACACTTCCTGTTGGCGTGACTCTTGGTGATGGCAAGACGGAAAACATGTGAAATTGGCTATTCAGCTGAAAAGCTGTTTGATGCCAAGCAGAACTTCATCAAAGCCTCAATAAAACTTGAGAGTTAGGCCTTGAGCAATGCATGGACGTGAATTGCTCCCAAGCAGGACTGTAGAGACCCGTTTCTGTCCCTGAGTACATGTATGCTATTTCATTGATTTCCATGGAATTGAACTTGTGTAAATTCAAGGGCAAAATCTGGCAAAGAGACTGAACAAAATTCTCATTTTATGATTAAAAACCTTTGGTGGAGTGGTAGGTGGGGAAACTTGTCCCACTGCTGCACAAAACTGCTGGATACCATTACAAACATAGCACTCACCATTAGGTATAATGGTATGAGCTCCAAATGTTGGGATAGAGCTTCACCTGGGGTAAACTGGTTTGGCTCCATCATAACTGGTGCTGACTTAACATCAGCAGCCAATCTGGTTCCTGATACAGAAGACGGAGAGCTCTTTCTTCTGACATCTGAGCTACCTTGGGTGGTAACTTCTGGTGAAAGTTGTCTTTGCAGCAGTGACTACTGAAGTTTATCTGTGAAGAGCAATACGTGCCAACATTTCCTGGAGCTTTGAATAAATTGAATTCACCCTAAAATATCTTCTTCTTTTTTTTTTTGTGAAACACCCCTGTATTATAAAGGATTAAATGAAATTCTAATGCTTTTGCAGTTCTATAAAAAAAAGCGTGTACGCACACTTGAAAATGCCAGGAAAGAACTGCACCTTGCTAGATGTGGGCATATAGTAGCAGCTTGTTGGCTGCATTTATTTTAGTACAAACAGGCACGCAACAGTTGATGACAAACTAATAAAGCACAACCCGCCTTCACCGGCAGAAATTTCTTAACAGTTGTATGAATACTGTTAGCCAGAACAATAAACTAAAGGCTGCTGAATATGCAGTGAAAGGTGGTTGTTAGAGATTTGCAAAACTCTAGTTGATAATGATGTAGTTGGGGTTGGTCCTGCTTGGAGCAGGGGGTTGGACTAGATGTGACCTCCGGAGGTCCCTTCAACCCTCATTGTCTGTGATTCTAGGAACTGCAACTTGGAGTAAATATGGCTGAAAACATCTGGGCGTAACCCACTGAAGGACTAGCTGAAAATGCTGCTACAACTACTCTGGATCTCCTAAAGAGGTCAATTGGATTCTGATTAATTACAACATGGGTCAATCTGATCCGATTTACAGTAGCGATTTACCAAATTGAATTTTTGTTTTCCCTTTTTTAATTTACGTATTTATAATGCTAATTGCTGTAATTAGATTATATTTTCTGGGCATTCTCTGATCCCCATTAACTCTCAGCCTGAACAGTCAATATAGTTAATTGTGGCTTAGAAGAAACCTCTCTTTCTTTGTCAGCTGCTATTTGTGCTATGGTACAAAAAGTGTTTGATCTCTGCATTAAAGTATGGCATGCATTAGAGTGCAGCAGGGAAGCACTTGCTTTCAGCGGGAAGCCCAAGAGCTTGGAACATAAGATAACACCAACTGAGCTGCTAGCGAGATACTCGAGAGTGAGGGCAAGCATTTATATTATTTCATACTAACAAAACACAAACAAGCATAGGCATTTTCTGAACCCCTGTGCAATTTCAAAGTACATTGATGGTACAACAAAGTTTCCTAAGTGCTGTGTTTCACATGCATACCAAAAAGGGAAAAAAATGTGCATACATTTATTGAAAGGCGGGGCGGGGCGGGATGAGTGGAAGGAGATAGGGGCAGGGAAGAAAAAATAAAAGGCACTTGATCGTTTTTTCTCTTTCAGTTATTTTAGGGCATTCAACCTGGGAACCATATGCTCTTACAGCCTTTAAGGCTCTAGCACGACCACTTGTTGCCATGGAGAGATCAGCTAGCATATCAGTTTCTCTGGGCACAGAGTCCAACTAGAGACCCCTTTCTCCCCTAACCAGCATAACCCCAACTTTCTACAACCTACTGAGACACTGCACCAGAACTAGGAGAAAACGCCGAGTAAACTGAAATGCTATTTTTTTTTCTGCACAGAAGCATAGAGCTCCCATGAATGCTAATAAGATTTTGGCAGAAAGAATATACCCCTTAGACAATGTTTTAAACTATGAAGCACATGAAAACTTTATTAATCGGCTCATCTCTCTAATTTTAATATAAGCAACTTGGTGACCATGCCCATATTTTACAACTTTATAGATTTAGACATTTTTTTAATGACAGAGTAGCTGTAAAAAATGCTGTGTTCCCTCTGTCCTGTAATTACCCAACACTTATTAATAAGAGAATCATTAAAACTGGCTTCCAGCACAGTTTACTCCTCTGCAAGCGTGTCTACACATGCTTTTAAATGTACTTAAACTTAATGCACATTTGCCTAATGTGAATTAAAGTGATTTAAGCTACACATGCATGCGCTAAGGTACATTAATGTGGTGTGCGGACCAACTTGGGACTAAAGTTAGTCCTAAGTCAGTCGACCTACACAGCATGAATGCGCCTTAACGTGTCTACATGTGATTTAAGGTGCTTTAAATATTCCCACATAAATTTGATACCTGCATTTGCTGGTATTAAATTTAGGCATGAATCACCTACAGTTGCCATTTTTAAGGTGCATTAAGGGTGAGCACATGTAGACCCATGCCCTTAATGAGCCTTAAATTGCACAGATGGCTAATGCACCTTAAATCAGCACATGTAGATGCACCCTGTGTGGAGTTTTAATGTGCTGTATGTGTGTGTGTATATATATTTCAATCTCTGTGCTTCAGTGGAGGCTATACAATCTCCTGTACTGTTCCTGCCTGCAACTGCTAGTATATATTCCCAGGGTTGTACTTGTCCCAAGAGGGTAATGAAACAGAGGGCAGAAGAAGATCCACACTCCAAAGCCTTATTCCATAATTCTTTAAAATGGATTTTGAGGGGGAGGGAGGAGAGGAGGGGAATGTGGGGAATCTACAGTAAATAAGATGTTGGAATGGGTTGTCCTTGGCCATAAATGGATGCTTCTTTTCTGGATATATAGCACCATTTGAACACGGACAATTATTGTGCACAGAAAAGGTGGGGGGATGTACATTTTGTCAAGTATTACAACAGCTTGCTGGTAAAGTTAAGCAATCCAGATTCAGGGTGAAGCCATGCAGCAGTAAGCAGGCGCTGTGGGCATTCAATTTTCTCATTGAAGCAAGTGAATGGAAAGCAGTAAGGCAAAGTGTGGATCTCTGCCTCCAATTAACCAGCTATTGCATTGGTAGAGAAGTGTCCTCATTTGTGCTGCTATAAGCCAATGGCAGCATGGCTGGAATGAGGGAGGGAACTGGGAACGGTTTCCTTTTCTAAGCTGTTCAGTAGCAAGACAGGATGCAGCTGCTGGGACCACCTTGGATGTGGTTAGAACAGGCTACAGAAAGCTGGAGCAGCGGGTGAGCTGTGATTGCTGTGTCATGCTCTGTTTTAAATGCAAATAATGTAATTAGTAAATACAAGCTGCCTTTATCTTCTTCCAAAAACAGCAGAAGGTGGTGGGCAATGTGGACACAATTTGAAAGCTTTAGTTTGAGATCTAAAGCCCACTGCAAACTTCCCCAACTGTCACTCCAAGTGCAAGGTGTCATTCCAAACTGGCTTTTTCTACTGTAAACACATAGCTGGGAATACAGATTAACTAGATAGCTAACCTCTCCAAAGAAAACTCTGCGGTGCTCTCAATTTTCCCCTGAGAAGTGGGTGGGAGAAAGAATGAACCCCGTATGATAGATGTGAACACTTTGTTTAATAAACTCTTGGGAAATGCTCAGTTATGATGATGCTTAGGGTAGTATCACAGTAGAAAGAATTGGGATTTCTATAAGGACAGCTCATCAACAAATGATTGGGCTACTTCTGATTGTTGTCATGGAGAGTGATCTACCATAACTGCTGTCAGATAGACAGATTGATGAAGCAGTGACGTTAAGGCAAGAGAAATCCAGCTTTAGTAACTTTTCACCAAAGGCACACAGCATTAACCTCCTAGGATGGTGATGTCAATGACATCATGCCACAAATCCTATGAATAGCTTAGAACTGGATTCGCGTTGTCCAATAGTCCCTGGGATTTCTCTACCACCTTTTTTTACTTTCTTGCAAATAAAAATTCAAGTGTTATTGCCTTCTGTTTTGGCATCTGATCTGTCAAAGTATGTGCAACTCTCAAATTGTTCAAAGGTCTTTTCCCCATATCCCTTTAAGAGTTATTTTAGAAGTCTAGTAAAAGTATCTGATAGCCATGTGAGGAATGGCTGACAGATATGGGACTTCTGCCTAGAAACGAGAAGACTTTGGGGGGATTTGGTGTCAGCTTACAAATATATTGGGAGAGAGCATCAAGGGCTAGGCAAACAACTATTCACCAAAGCACCGTAGGGAAAAAAACCAGGAGCACTGTCCATAAACTCCTAGAAGAAGGTTTGAGACTGGATATAAGGAAAAACGTCTTCACAGTTCATGAGACCAGACTCTAACATATATTCCCAATGGGGGTGGTGCAGGTGCCTACCCTGGAGATCTGCAAAAGGAGACTGGATGCACACCTTGCTGGGGTTATTTGACCCCAGCAGTCTTCCCTGCCTGGAGCAGGCGGGCTGGACCTAATGATCTCATGAGGTCCCTCCAGCCCTAAACTTCTGTGAAACTGTGATAAGGGGTAGAAAGGATATTTTTTATTTAATTTTTAAATATCTGGAGCACCAAACAATATTATTTCTCAAATGGCTGAAAAAGTTATTGCCTGGAGAGGCTGAAGATGGGACAAACCTTAGTTGACAGGTAGGAGTCTTGTTTTAGTTTCATAAGGCTCTTGCCTTGAGCAAGAAGATACACCAATTAAAAAACAAAAGTGTTAAGAACAATAACTATTTTATTACAATGGAAAAGAAAGACAACACAAAGCAGGCCATAAACAAATCATAAGCATCAGCTCAGTTGCCATTGCTTTTTGTAAGGTTCTTTGCAGAAAACTTATTAAAGTTTGAAAGTTTGCCTTACTCTATTGGGACTCTCTAGGTATTATACAACCCCAGGATATTATTCCCCAAATAAGCAGAAAGTCTTGATATAGTGAATCATTAATAAAAGAGCTTACAGGTAGGGAAAAGAAATTTGGTTTTGGTGAATTCTGCCACACATTTCTTCATTGCTTCTGCCATACGTTGCTGTTCAAAAGTTGATGATCTATTCTGGATTTGGGACCTCCAGGATGGACGATCACAAGCGATTTGCTCCCACAACTCTGGGTTCATGCCAAAACTCTTTAGGGACAACTTTAGGGTGTCCTTGTACTGCTTCTTTGGTGCAGTGTGAAAGTGTACGTCATTTGATAGCTCTCCATAGAAGGCTTGCTTCGGGAGTCGAGTGTCAGGCATTCTTGAGAGGTGGCCGGCCCATCTTAGCTGAGCCAGGTTCAGCAGAGTATGAATAGTGGGGAAAGTTGATTTTCCTAGCATCTTGGTGTCAGGAATCTTGTCCTGCCACTTGATCTTTAGCATCTTTCGCAGGCAGCACAGGTGGAAATAGTTTAATTTCTTGGCACAATGCTGGTAAATGGTTCAGGTTTCACAGGCATAACAGAGGGTCGGAAGGATGATGGCTTTGTAAACCTTCAGTTTTATTGACATTCTGATCCCTCTGCAGTCCCAGACTGACTTATGGGGTCCGCCGAAGGCCACACTAGCTACTAGCTTTCCTACTCTCACATTGACTTTGTCATCAATGTGGACAGCATGGGAGAGCGTGCTGCCCAGCTAGACAAACTTATCAACCATCAACATTTGTTGGCCTTTAACTGAGACGTGTGGATCCTGGGGTGTTGCGCCAGGTGCAGGTTGAAACATCGCTTCCATCTTCTTCATGTTAATGGTGAGTCCAAAGTTGTCACAGGCTGATGAGAGTATGTCCATGAATCGTTGCGTGTCAGCCTGTGACCCTGCACATAACACACAGTTATCAGCGAAGAAGAAGTCGCAAAGCTTGGCTGTCTGGACTTTGGAGCTTGCTCGGAGCCTGCACAGGTTGAAGATGCCTCCTTCAAAATGGTGCCTGATCCCCATACCAAGGTCACCTTGGTACAGGCAAATTTAATGAACATTCAGTTTCTCAAACTATTTCACCGTTTCTCTCTTTATCATGGCATAGCTGAAATCTCCTCTGCAGGAATATGTTATCTGGAAAAAACCAAAAAACAGGTGGTTAGCAGGAAAAGTGGTTTTGTGCCTCATTCACTATAGCATTTCAAGGAAAAATAAACCTAGTCCCTTGGCAGTTCTTTTGCAAACTGCACCTCGCCAAAGGTGCTGAAATTTCATGGCTCTTGTCATGTTACAGAAGCATCATAGTGCTGAAAGCCTATTACTTTTCAATGTTGTCTTACGGCATCTTGCAATTAAAGACTCCTGTTAAATATTCTACACAGATCACAATAACGAGCACTTATGAGCATCTTTCAAAACATAACATAAAGGCAGGGGGGAGGGGGGAGAAGGTTAAAGCAAAATAGAAGGTATAAAGCAGGATCCCAGAATCTGTGCAAACAGATGTGGTGGTGATAAATA
Organism: Gavialis gangeticus; assembly: GCF_001723915.1. Lineage (NCBI taxonomy): Eukaryota > Metazoa > Chordata > Crocodylia > Gavialidae > Gavialis > Gavialis gangeticus. The sequence continues at coordinate 37,426,904 of NW_017729031.1, forward strand.
TAGTTTTATAACAGAGAGCTTTCATCCTCTTTGTGTGCCTGTCAGTTGTTGGAAACAGAGATTTCCTTGGAATTTCCTTAATTAGATTGAACTTCTAATGTAATTAAATAAGCACAGACACCATAAGCTTGGGTGCTATTGTAATTTCCAAGCATCACATGCATAAAAATACTCGTAGGTATCTCTCCATGTTTGATGAAGAGGAAGGCAAGTTTGCAGTAATTTATGATTCAAAGGATGTATTGGTACTGAGAGATGCCCTCTTCAAGACCTTTTCTTTTTCCTGATCTTTCCTAGGAGCTGGTGGTTGGTCCCCACTGGAATCTAATCAGCAACAATGGCTCCAGATTGATTTGGGAGATAGACTTGAGATTGCAGGAGTTGCCACCCAAGGAAGGTATGGGAGCTCAGACTGGGTAACGAGCTACACTCTCATGTTCAGTGACACGGGACGCAATTGGAAGCAGTACAGACAAGAAGACAGCATCTGGGTAGGTGGTTGCTTTCCTCCAGATGGATTGCTATCATCACATTGTCAAGTTTGAGGAAGATGTAACTACTGATGGTTCAGGCTCAGTCTGGGATTTGAATATGTGACTTTTACTTTAACAAGTTCTTCTTCCAGAGAGGAGAGTAAGCAGCAGGGTCTGGTGGTCATCACCAAGAGCTCAACACAGAAGGACTCTTCCAGTCCCTATTATAGCATTGGTTCTGTGTGTAGCATTGAATGGGACACCGAGAGAGGATGTATTCCTTAGGTCACATGGATACTCGGGGTGGTGGGGAGAGGATCAGAGCCACACTTACACTGCAGAGCACAGTAGACTTGAGTTCAGGTGGGTTGGGGTGAATGGACCTGCTACTGTGTAGGTTCGTTCCCTGAGAACTATGTGAAGCCTTGGCTCCATATCTCTTGTGTACTGGCTGGAAGCGATTTATTCCTGCTGTTGGAGGAGGCAGGGGTGTCTTGGAGACACAGTGCCTAGCAGGGTTACTCCTGAACTGGTATGGGCACGGGATGCTTGGGCTGTGCCAAGCATCAGACTTCATCTTGAGTTTCACTGGGCACGTCTATATGAAACATTTACTGTCTAATTAGCTCCGCAGTAAAAAGCCAACGTTTACACATGTGGTGCTATTAGGTTGGAGTAAATTAATTAGCTCCTCTGTAGGAGAGTACTGGCAGTTACAGATACTGTTCTACAGTGGAATTATTTACTGCACTGCAATGCACATATAGATGCTGATGGGGCTGGCTGGGGCACAAGGGTACATCAGTGTGGGGACTACCTGCCAGCTAGCCCCACACTGGAGCACCCTCCTGCTCCAGTCAGTCCCTCCACAGCACATCGACCCAGTTCGAAGCAGCCCTGGGGTGGCAGGCTGATTTTTCCACACCCCCCAGACTCTCTGTCATCCAGGACTTCACTGCCCTGGCTCAGTTTGCTGTGGTCCCAGCTGCACATGCAAACACAGGAAGTGTATTGCTTTGAATTAATAGCATGTATAGATGTGTCCACTGTGTTCAACATGCCTTCTCGAATATTTTCAATGCATTTTAAGATATTGATGGATGTTGTTATGATTCCTGTTTTGATGCTACGGTTATATAAAGTACAGCCGGATCAGAAACAC